>NW_027555847.1:641578945-642213945 GCF_003287225.1 Phascolarctos cinereus
GTTATATCCCACCAATCTATGCACCTCTGGAAAGTACCCTCTGCTGGCAAAATTTCCTTTGACCCTTGCTTCTATCCAAGCATCTCCATTCTATGTTTTATCTCTGTTTTGTGTGGGTGACAGTAACTGTGGCAGTAGGTGCTACTTCTCTTCTGCTAATTGGATTTGATAAATAAATTCATGCTATATTGGTGAAAGGTTATATTGGTCAATGTTACTACATTACTATTCCAGGTAACACATTTGCATGTTAATATGACATTGAGTGTAGTGGGAAGACCATTGGGATTGGAATAGGAAGTCTAAAATTATGTTTCTGTCATTTGCTAGTAATGTGACCTGGCAATTCATTTACTTCTCACTCTCTTTACCCCACCAATATCTATTCAGTGTCCCCATGTCTTCGGGTCCCTGCTAAGACTTTACCTTTTCATATTGGAAAATGAGCTCTAGGGGAGGTTGAACAACTTGGCCAAAATCACCCACCTAGTGAATGACAGAGTCAAGATGACTTATCCCCTCCTTATTACAGGTGGGGAAACTGAGGCCATGGAAAATTAAACAAATTGACCAAAGGCACAGGATTCAATTTAGTTCTCCTGACTCCAAATCCAGCACTCTTTTCACTTGACAACTTTGTATCTGATACCCAGGCAAGTTCCATTTCAACATCTCATCTCATCTGCAAGGGACCTGGCACTCAATATGCTCTTAACATCCTCCAGCCATAATATCCAGTCCTCAAATCAGTTTCAATACAATTTAACAAACAATAATTAACAATCATTTATGTGCATTATGGAAGGAAGTTTCCAAACTGAGTTTCTCACATTTATGAACTTGTAAACCAGTGCCAAAAATAAAATAAAATGAAATGAAAACTCAGAAGCCCATTGGCAGGCTATGAGGACACAAAGACTTAAACAAAACATTCAAGGGGCATATATTTTAACATCCAATGTTCTAACAATAATTTCAATTTTAATAGTCTATATTTTATTTTTGACTTTCACCTCTAACATTCTATTGTTATGTGTTCTAAGGTCACTTCCTGCTCCAACATTCCATAATGCTATAAGCACGGAAGCATTAGAAGCAGAGTAGCTATATCCAAACAAGCCAGAGTTGTTTGTTCAAGGTGAATTGCACATGAGAAGAGACCTTGAGCTCAGCAGAGGGAATATTTGTACTTGTGTTCCCTCTGTCAATATGGCTTTCATGGAGCAATGGAAAACACGCCCAATGGGCAGGCATCCGCCACTCCTTCTGCAGTTGGGAAATGAGTGTCTACCTCCTCAGGTAGTTGTTTGTTCCAATGATGGAGACTGAGGCATCTGGTAAATAAGAGAAGGCAATATTGGGCCATCTTATTTGTTTATTTCATCTGCACTGCTTTTGGCATCATTGATCCCAAGCTTACCACCTGTCTGTATGAAATATCTTCACTGAGACACCCATCTGTTGCAAACTCCTTCCAATCTTTCCATGAGCTCTGCTAAATAATATTTACAGTGTTTGGCTATTGTCACCTAAATGAGAGAGGGCGGCTGTGCAGTGGAAACTATATTTCTCTGATTATCAGGAATCCTAGGTTCCAAGCCAAAGCCTGTTACTAACTATCTGGGGACCTCAAAAATTCACTAATTTTCTCCGGATGTCCTCATCTTTTCAAGACAAAAATATAATTTACCTATCACATATCAAGGGTGGTTATGAAGAAAGTCTGTGATAATAGCTATTTAAAAACTTAAAAGCTATGTGTAGATATTTGTATTCTTATATATAAAATGTACATGTACAGGGTGTCATAAAAGTCTTAGTACACTTTTAAACTATTAAACCATATTAAAATTTTATAATGATTAAAGCTATTAAATTTTATAATTTCACAGACTTTTATGATACCCTAGATATTATATATGAGCATATGTATTTATCATACTCTATACATAAATATATATTATACTATGTCTATTTTATAGTAGTAAATCATACCAGATAGATATATACACAGGATATCACAGAAGGCTTTGTGAAGGTTTAAGGTATTAGGGTTTGTTGAACTTTTATGATAATTTTAAGCTGTTAAAAGCTTAAAATGGAACTAAGATGTTTGTGATATGCAGTATATGTATGTATTTGGTATGACATTATTTTAAAATATATGTAGTATACTGGTCGAGCCTAAATGCGAATCAAATATACTTTTTCTTTATTTTTCTTGTGGTTTTTTTTTGTCCATGTTTTCTTTCACAGCATGACTTACGTGGAAATGTATTTTGCATGACTATACATGCAAAACCATGTCAAATTGCTTGCCTTCTCATTGCAGGGAAGGAAGGGAGAGAATTTGGAATTCAAAATTTGCAAAAAAAAAAGAATGTTAAAATGTATATTTACATGTAATTGGGAAAATAATAAAAAACAAAATAAATGTAGTATAACATAGTATAATGATGCAGGGGGGGGGGACCTAGGTTTATTGGAAAGATCATCTAAAAAAAGATATAAAAGACCAGAGTCCTAGTCCTCAATCTGTCATTAACTCACAATATGACCTTAGACAAATCACTTCCCTCTTTGGTCATCAGCTGTAAGATGAGATGAATGGATGAAAGAAATGGGATTTTTAGCCTAGTGAAAAGGAAACTCAGATCAGACATGATAGCGGTCACCAACTATTTGAAGGGCTGTCATATATTGTAGAGGCAAGATTTAATTTGTTTTGTTTGGCACCAGAGGGAAAACTAGGAACTATAGGTAGAAGTGGGAGGGAGATACATTTTGGCTTGATATAAGGGAAAACTTCTTTATAATTGTAGCTATCAAAAAATATACTGGGTTGCCACAAGAGATAGTGGGTTTCCCCTCCCTTCAGGCCTTTAAGTAGGACTCTATAAAAGTCATCATTTTCTTCCTCCTCCACTTCTTCCTTTTCTTCCTCACTAATGTTTAGAGACAGCCTGGTAGAAGAATGAATAGAACACTGGGTATGAGAAAGGTCTGGTTTCAAATTTGGCCTCAGGTATTTCATAGCCCTGTGACCCTGGACAAGTCAAAACCTCTATCTGCCTAAATTTTCTCATTGTTAAAATGGGTGTAACAAATAGGACCTACCTCAATTTATGGGTGTCAAATGAGACGCTATTTGTAAAGATGTTGTTGCAGTACCAAGGCGGAGAGGAGTGCTAAAAAGGCAGCTGCAGGAGGGTAGAACACCTGGTCACAGTTCCAGGGTCAAGATAAGTGCTAGTGCTTTTGGCTACAAGGGAACAAAGCCCCCTCCTGTGTAAAAACCAGAAAGCAGTGATCAGGAAAGCAGTGACCACACCTGGAAGCACTGAAAACTTGCAGAGTCCCGGAACTAGCTATCATAGCAGTAGAACAAAAAAGACAGAAACTTGGAACAGTGCCTCCCCATCCCCAGGTGAGCACAAGCCAACTTAAACACAAAGTTCAAATTAAAGAAATAAATCAGGAAAATGAACAAACAGAAAAAAAAATAACGTGACCTTAAAAAGCTACTATGGTGGCAGGGAAAACCAAGACACAAACTCAGAAGAGGACAATGTAAAAACATCTATAAGCAAAGCTTAAAAGAAAAATGTTAACTGGATTCAAGCCTAACAAGAATTCCTGGAAGAGTTTTAAAAAGAGATAAGAGTGGTAGAGGAAAAATGGAGAAATAAAAGAGAGTAATGTTAGAAAATCATAAAAAGAGAATTAACAGTTTGTTAAAAGAGGTACAAAAATACCAAAGAAAATAACACCTTAAAAATAGAATCGGTAATAGAGGCATAAAAATTCACTGAAAAAAATAATTCCTTAAAAAGCAGAACAGGCCAAATGGAAAAAGAGATACTGAAGAAAATCATTCCTTAAAGATTAAACTGGGAAACTGAAAGCTAATAACTCCATGAGACAAAGAAACAATAAAACAAAATCACAAGAATGAAAAAAAAATAGAGGAAAATGTGAACTATCTCATTAGAAAAACAATTGATCTGGAAAATCAATTGAGGGAAGATAATTGAACAATTATTGGACTACCTGAAAGCCATGATAAAAAAAAAAAAAGCCTAGACATCATATTTCAAGAAATTATCAAATAAAATTACCCTTATATTTTAGATCCAGAGAAAATAAAAATTGAAAGAATGCACTAATCACCTTCCGAAAGAGATCCCAAAATGAAAATTCCTAGGAATATTTTATCCAAATTCCAGAGCCCCCAGGCTAAGGAAAAAAATAAATATTGCAAGCAGCCAGAAAGATAACAAGGCCACAGTCAGAATCACACAAGATTTTGCAGCTTCTATATTAAAGGTGTAGAGGGCTTGGAATATCACATTCTGGAAGGCAAAGAAGCTAGGATTACAACCAAGAATAACCTACCCAGCAAAACTGAATATAATCCTTCTGGGAGAAAATGAATATTTAATGGAAGAGGATTTCAAGCATTCCTGATGAAAAGATCAGAACTGAATAGACAATTTGACATGCAAGCACAAGATTCAAAAGAAGCATAAGAGGTTAAATCTGAAAAAAGAAATCATACAAGACTTAATATATTTAAACTGTTTGTATTCCTATGTGGGAGAATGATACTTGCATCTCCTAAGAAATTGGTCATTATTAGCGGCCTACATAGACAGAGGACATGAGTGTGAGTTGATTATGTTGAAAATCTCCAAAAATATGAAAGAGTGAGAAAGAAAACTGAACTGGGAAAAGGGGTAAGGGAGAGGCAGAATGGTGAATTTGTTTGTTTGTTTGTTTTACATAAAAGAGATACACAAGATAGAAGTTTTACAGTGAAAAGAATGAGGAGGCAGGCAATACTTGAATCTCACTCTCATAGGATTTGGTTCAAAGACAGAGGAATACATGTACACACTCAGTTGGGTATAGAAATCTATCTGACTCAATAGGGAAATAGGAGGGAAAGGAGATCAGAGATATATGGAGCGACAAAAGCAAGGAATGAAAGGGGGGCAATGGTAATAAGCAAAATTCTTTTGAGTAAGAACAAGATAAAAAGAGAGAGAAGGATAAATATAAGAAAATAGGATGGAGGGAATTATATAGTTAGTAATCATAACTGTGAATCTGAATAGGATGAGCTCATCCATAAAGCAGTAGCAGAGGGAAGAATGAATTACAAACAAGAATCCAACAATATGTTGTTTATGAGAGGCATACTTAAAGCAGAAAGACACACATGGTATTCAAATAAAGAGCTGGAGCAGGATTTATTATGTTTCAGCTGATATATAAAAAGCAGGGGTAGTAATCATAATCTGAGACAAAGCAAAAGGAGACAATTAAAAGAGATAATCAAGGGAAATGTATTTGCTAAAACATACCATAGACAATGAAGTAATATAATTTTTTACAAGTTTCACTGAAAAAAGGCCTCATTTCTCAAACATTTAGGGAACTGAGCCAAATTTATAAAAATAAGAGCTATTCCCCCTTTGATAAATGGTCAATGTATTTGAACAGGTAACTTTTAGAATAAAAAATGAAAGCTATCTATAATCACTTAAAAATGCTCTAAATCATTATTTATTAACAAAATGCAAATTAAAACAACTCTGAAGTACTGATGAGGTCTAGAGGTTTAGACGTGCTGGGACCGTAAGATCACAATACGTGGGCCCTGCCTGGATGAATTTAACTCAAATCTTCTTTCAGCCAGAGAAAAAGTTTATTAGAGGTAAAGCCACACTCTTAAGGAATCTAAACATTAGGGACACCCCTAGGGGTGAGTGGGCATGAGAAAGTCTCAATATTTAAATGGGGGCCAGGGTGGATCTTATATACACTAAAGTAACTTTGGGTGGCCAGGGAGGGACTGGGAAAAGGGTCTAGGTGGGAATTCTGATTGGAATGTCTGACAGATTGAATACACAATGGGAATAGATAATGAAGGGAACTGGAAGGAAGAAATTTGAAAGGCATCTGAATAAGATCAAAAGGTGGGTTTTCAAAGGGAGATAAGGGGAGTCCATAAGGAACCCTCTGAGACCAGAGTAAAAAAAGTTTAAGGGATTTCTGGGGCCCATAGACAGATGGGAGCCAAATTCTTTTTGGGGTAAGGGGCAAAGGTCTCAGCTTGGGCCCATATCCCATCAATACCACCTCATGCCTATCAGTAATGACAAATGCCAGTGAGGTGGAGGAGAAAGAGGTACACCAATAAACTTTAAGTAGGGTTATGAACTAGTCCAGTCATTCTGGAGAACAATTTGGAACTGTTCCCAAAGGTCTATAAAACCAGGAATGCCCTTAGACCCAGCAATACAACTACTAGGTCTATACCAAAGACATCAGTGATAAAAGAAAGGACCTATATGCACAAAAATGTTTACAGCTGCTCTTTTTGTTTTAGTAAAGTATTGGACATTGAGGAGATGCTCATTAATTGGGAATTGGCTGAACAGGTTGTGGCATATGATTATGATGGAATACTATTGTACTAAAAGAAATGATGAAGGAGGAGAGGGGGGAGGGGGAAGACCTGTATGAACTGATGCAAAGTAGGGAGAACTGGGAGATCAATTGTTTACAATAACAACAATGTTGTAACAGTGGTCAACTATGAAAGAATTGGCTACTTGGAACAATCAAATGATCTAAGACAATTTCAAAGAGCTCATGATTAAAAAATGCTACTCACTCCTAGAGAAAGAGCTGATGAACTCTGAGTGCAAACTAAAACTTTCGCACTTTTTTTCCCTTTTGTGATGTGGCTATATGTTTTACATGATTTCACATGGATAATTGATTTCACTTTACTTGCCTTCTTAGTAGTGTTAACAGGATTTTACTGAACCAGTTTCTAATCTGAGAATGACGAAATAGCTGAATGATGAAACAGCAGGCCAGAGACAAAGTGCCACTCATCAGGTAGCCTTTTAATTAATTGGTTTCATTGTGAGGAACAGATTTGCAAGTCAGGAATTCTCCTGATCTGAATTCCACCTTGCTGAAGTGAAGACAGAGATCATATACATAAACTGCAGATGGGAAGGGGGCAGGGAGATAGACTACAAACAATCGTTCCTAGGGCCACAGTGGTTTCTCTGGACAAATCCACAAGTGGAAAACAACACACCAATTCTGGAGTCCTGTGGGAGCAATATTGCTCCAGTGTTTGGAGGTCATTACTTGGTGGATCATAGGACCTGAGTTCTTTGATGGGAACAAGTTCTACAGTCTTTGATTCAATTCACTTCAGGTATGAAGGCAGAAGGATGCCAGCAATTGTGAGCCTTGAAAGAGTTCGACCACTCAAGCCTTTCAGAATCTGAGCAATTTAATGGGGGGCAAAATTGGCATTTTATACAGAAAGACTGTGGGAAGATCTGGTGGGACTAAGGAGTGGCAAGTAGCCTGGGGCCAGGTGCAGACAGTGGAGGGAGTTAAGTGGCTGGAGAGCCATAGTGAAAGGTCAGTTAAAAGGATCTGGGCCAAGTGGGAAAGTGCAGGGCCTTTTAGGAGTCCATCATTAGCCCCCCATCAAGACCAACCGTGTTTACTCCTCCATTCCTCTTTGAGATCCATTAGTTACTCTCTGGATTTTTTTCCTCACCTTACCCCAATGTGGGTACATTTTTCAATCCCTAACTTTTCCTGGTTTCTTTTACATGTTGTCCTTCCCAGTTAGAATATAAGATCCTTGAGATTTGTCCTTTTTGCTTTTCTTTTTATTCCTAATCTATAGTACAGTTCCTCACACATAATAGGAATTTAACAAATGTTGACTTGACAGATTCACCAATGCTAAATGCTTCAGTGTTCCTCCTGTACAAAACCTTGGTTCTCTTTCATCTAGGCACTTTCTTCAAAAATCTCTAATTGTTAGGAAAGTTTTCCTCACACCAAGCCTAATTCTGCCTCTTCATCTTGTAGCCATTGCTCCTATGTCTTTTCTCTAAGTCTAGGAAGAGCAAGAATATTTCCAATTCTGTGTGATCAACATTCAATTATTTGAACAGCTATCATATCCTATCTTTTTTGTTGTTTTGTTTTATTTTGCCTAGGCTATGGGCTAGGCAAAGTGACTTGCCCAGGATCACACAGCTAGTAAGTTGTTATGTGTCTGAGGCTGGATTTGAACCAGTGCTCTATCCACTGCACCACCTAGCTGCCCCTTTATATATGCCTTCTTTTTCATAGGCTTCAGATCTCCAATAATTTCACTGTTCCTTCCTGAACCTCAAGGGCAGGAAAACAGTCCCCTCACCATTTTGATTTCCCCCTTCTGGCTGTTCTCTATTTTATCAATCTACTGGCTAAAATGTGGCACTCACAATGAAAGATCATATTTATCATAGGTAGGAGAAGGTTAGAGTGGGGTGGAGTAATGAACTAGGAATATCACCTTAGTTATAATAACAACTGGCATTTATATAGTACTTGGAATTTTTTCAAAGTGCTTCATGAATATTGTCATATTTTATCCTCAGGGCAATACTAGAATGAAGGTGCTATTATTATTGCCATTTTACAGATAGAGAAACTGAAGCAGACTGAAATTAAGTGGTTTGCACAAGTTCACACAGCTAGTAAGTCTCTGATGTTAATTTTGAACTCTGGTCTTTATGACTCCAAACTCAGTTTTCAATCCTTGGAATACTTGTTGGGATGCTAATGATATACCCCTAAAAAGCCCTGGACTTTCCCACATGGCCCAGTACCTGGTATTCCCCTGAGCCATCTGGCTCACCCCACTTTGATTACTTAATTAGTTTACTCGTCACTCCTTAATCCCATCCAGATCTCCCCACAGTCTTTCTGTATAAAAGTGTCCATCCTGCCCCCATTATGTTGCTCAGATTCTCAAAATCTGGCCCTCTTGTATTGGCATCACAAGTAGCTCAGACTCACTAGGAACCTTGCCCACCTGAACCCGTGTTTTAATAAACTATTGGACTGAAAGAAGGCTTGAGTGGTCAGATTCTTTCAAGGCAGACCTGTGCTCTTTGCCCTGGCATTTCAGTGTCCCCAAGACCCCTAGACAACAACACACTTAGCTTAGTTCAGGATATTTCTTAGAACAAAGGTCCCTTCCAATGCCACCAGTCCATGATATATATTGTTATCTCCCCAGTAGAATGTAAACTCCCTGAGGGGCAGGAACATTCTCATTTTTATCCTTCTACCCCAGTAGTCAGGGGCAACCCTGATATATAATAGGTGCTTAATGAATTCTCATTGATTATCTTAATTAATGCTTGCAACTCCTCGGTGATAGAGAACCAGATAGCCCCACCTTAAACATGAGAAAACTGAGTCAGTGTCAGTGCCCATGAGCATAAGGTTATTTAATAGGACTAGGGCTAGGACTCTAGTTATACTCTCCTCACCCCAATTCTAATATTCTTTACACAGGTACTAACAAAAAGAGCTGAGAACCCATAATTAGAAGTTGTTTATAATACATCAAAGTGTAAATGTGGAGAAAAACAAAAGCAGATCAACATCCCTTTTACAATTGTGTTCCTACTCCACCCTGACAGGATATAGAATGTTTCCCCTCCAGTAGGAGACATAAGTGGTATAGGACTTTGCTCTACTGCCTCCTTAAGAAGACTAAGAGAACTGGAGACAATATGACATAATGAAGAGTTATAAGAAATGATTTGTGTTTAGAAGTCTGCAGAAGAGAAGACATATTGGGGGAGGGAAGCTGAAGGTTGTCTTCAGATATTTGATGAGGGATTAGATTTGTTCTTCTTAGCCCCTGAGGGCAGAACTAGAACACTGGGTGGAAGATCTAAGGAAGGTGACTTAAGTTTAATGTGGGGAGTAAGGGTGGGGAGGGAATCTTTGTAACAGTAGCAGTTAGCCAGAGATGCCTGTGGAAGGGAGAAGTTTCCCTTTACTAGAGATCTCCACTTGAGGACTTCATGAAGATTTGTCAGGGATGTTGGAGAGGGGATTTCTGTAAGGAAGACATCAAACAAGGAGGTGATCCTGGAGGTTTTCTCATTCAGAGAGCCTGTGATTCTGGTTGCCATTACTACCTCATCCTATTACTCTTCTCCCCTGCCCCTTCCTCCACCTCTGCCTGCACAGGCAAGCTCTAATAAGCTGCTCCCACCTGAAGGTCCTCTGATCATTTCAAATTCCATCATTAAACAGAGGTTGACTGAAACCTAGAACCACGTGTCTAGGGAGAGTGGGAGCTCCTGCCACCTTACAGACTAACTACCCCCTCATTTCTTAAGGCATTCATCCAGAGTACACAAATATGGTGAGTGATGCCAGGCTACCAAGTGATATGACGTCTGTTTCCTTGGAAATGAATGTTTAAAAAAGGCTTTAAAAATTTCTGCATAATAACATGTCACTCCTCAGCAATCCACCAAGCTTTATTTTTCCTTGTGCCATCATGCAGTTCCACAGAGACAGCAGGTGAATAATGATTTTCTTTCTCTGGAAGTTTATTTCTCAATCTCCATTTTTAAAAAGACAAGACAATGAAGGGAGGAGGAGACATTGAATACTTTTTGAAGAATTGAAATTTAGCAAGGGGTTTCTGGAAAAAAGTAGAATAAAAGTTTCAAGGGTGACAAGGTATCAGGAAAGAAACTTCCCTATTTGGAAGTTGAAGACATCCATTTATCATCCTTGCCTTCCTTCAAGGCTGGACTCTGGGACCACCTCCTCTGGGAAGCCTTCCTTTATTCCTCCCTATCCCCTGCCCAGTTAGTTCTCTCCACCTCCTCAGTTTTCCTTGTACTATGCTTATCTATGTACACATTGCACTCTTCCCCAACTAGAATTTAAGCTCTTGGAGGCAAGAGTAAACTGAAAAGCCAGGCCAGGTGGGTGTTAGGAAATCTCTCTGTGGGGCACTACCGCAAAGGGTTAGAATGTGGGGAAGAATACCCATTAAGAGTTAAGTGGTATAGTGCATATATTGTATATAGTTGTCCACTCCCTCTATTGACATAAATCATGGCTAGTTATATTTTTCATCAAAGGATCTTCTTATCCTAAGATTTATAGTTGGAAGTTCCTTTTATAGATTATAGGATGCAGTAACCAACAAAATTCACTATCTGATAACCAATCTTTTGAGAAAAACCTTTCTATTTGTCCTCAGACACCTGACTCCAAGTTCATCCCATGAATGAAGCTTGTGCATCTTATGAGGACTTGTAACACCTTATGCTCTACTGGGCTTGTCTTCAGAAGTGAAGTGTTGATTCATATCATGGTGCAGTTTGGAGAGAAGCTTTCTAAAACTAGTTAGTAAAAAAAAAAAGCTGAAAGGGAACCAAAAGAAGAGGAAGGAGAAGAAGAGGAGGAGGAGGAGGAGGAGGAAGAAAAGAAGAACAACAGCAGCAACAGCAGCACCAGTACCAGCAGCAAGAAATGCTGTTGATTTAATGCCCAGTATTTTGAGACTACAGGACACAAGTCACATATGCAATTTCCCCTGTGCTCCTCTGATCTTTTGGATTCTCTCTAGTTCACCCACTGATCCTATTAAATGCAGATGAAAAACACCCTCCTGTAACTAACACAATAATTTAAAAGTATTCCTTTAAGTGTCTTATCCTCTCTGTAATTAAAACATCACACTCCAGAACTATGTTAGTGATTTTTCTTGCCCTCATCCCCCACCACAGGGAAAATTAAGGGTTGTAAAATGTATCTCCCTCCCTTCCCCCCCCCCATGCTTCACAATCACTAATAAATGAAAGAAATGATAGTGTGGGTGGAGGAGATATCCCAGAGAAGAACTATGCAGATAATAGACACAATTGAGCTCCTGTTCACAAGCATTCACTGCTAAGGCAGACTTGTCAGCCATTGAGTCAGCTGCCAGGGAATTGGGAGTGTTATTTATGAAAAAATGACGTTTCTTAGGCTTTCAGAGTCTTAAAAATAAAGTTCCTAAGCTTTGTAGCATTTCTTTTCCAGTATATTCCCTGGTAGATTTCCCTGAAATCCATAGCTTGCCCTTCCTTCTCTTTTCTTATGCTTCTCTGAGTAAGATCCAGAGGATAAATGATGGCAGGATGGGCTAGCCTGGGCTGCACTGAGCTGACAGGCAGCTTAGCATCCAAGAACACTAACATTAACTTGTACAAGGTGTCTTGATCTTCCCAATATTTATTCACAGCATGTTTTGTTTGAGAAATTATCTTTTTTCTGTTTCCTACCTTGGGGAATTGAGAAACAGGACAACACTGATAATATCTTGGCCTCTGAATTCATTACTCTCTTCAACTCCAATGAGTACTGTCATAGTCTTACCTACACATCTTAGAACTTCTCATTGAGTAATTGTCTCCACTTCGAAGATCTTGAACTTTGCAATCATACCCTTAATCATAACCTTCTAACTTTCCAGTTTTTCCACTTCTCCCTCCTCCCTTCATTTCTCCATTCTCACAGTGGTATCTTATTCTTCACTCTGTCTTTGTTCTGTCAAACTATCAATGCTGCTCTGGTCTCACTTCCTACCTTCCCATCTTTGGCCCTGCAGTTAACCAATTCAACTTCAACTTCATTCTTCTACTCCTGACTTTATATTTATTAGCTTTATATTTATTCTGCATAAGCAGAATTAAGTGGTTTCATGCATATATTGTATATAGTTGTCCACTCCCTCTGTTGACATAAATCATGGCTAATTATATTTTTCATCAAAGGATCTTCTTATTCTAAGATTTATAGTTGGAAGTTCCTTTGTGTATTTTTGTTGTTTCTCCTATTACAATATAAGCACCTTTTTTAGTTGGAATTTTATCCTTCTCTGTACTTATCTCCTCAACATCTGGTCCATAGTAGGTATTTTTAAATGCCTGTTGATTGATGGTATTCCTTGCTTTCTAGTGCTTCTTCTATTCACATCCTGTTTTTCCCCCTCTTTTCTCCACACACATATGGCTATTGCCCAGGAAAATTCTTCCTGTTGCATAAATCCTGACACCTCATAATTTAAAGATCAATAAAGACTTCAATAATTAAACCTGTCCTGTGGAACTGTTTTCTAAACTTCCTCATTTGAATCTCTCAACTAAGAATTCAAACAATTAGAGCAAAATCAATTAAGCTGAAGTGGTAAGAATATGGGAATGAGAAACAAAGATTCCAGTGGGCACTGCCATCACAGTTGATTTTGACAGATCCTGCATGGTTTAGATCTATAGGCCAGAGGACACAGCATGGTAGAACAGCCATAGTCCTACCACAGATTCTATGGGTTGTAAACTTGAGCTGATCAGTTGTGAAGAACACAGGCATTCATTTAGCCTAAAGATCATTTCATGTCAAACATTTATGAAACAATTAATTTAAATTAAGACCCCATGCTAGATAGTGGGAGGAATAAATATAAATGAGGCACAAACCATGCCCCCAAAGAGACAGCAGCATAGGGAAGAAAGAAGGTGTGTACATCTATGAATATAACACTATTAGGAATTTGGTGAATGGCAAGGACCCCTGACAACAATGTGCTTTGAGTGATTTAAGAAGGGAAAGATCACTTCTAGCTAGGGAAATTAGGAAAGGTTTCCTATAGAAGTTTGTTTACTGTCCTTGGAAGACTTTAAGTAGTGGCATTTGTGTGGTTTGTTACAGAAACACAGAGATATATATTTAGAATGGAAGGGGCATCAGAGGCCCTAAAGTTCAACCTTTTCAACTTAAAAATGGGTAAACTGGGATACATAGAGTTTGACTTATTTTTCTGTACAAGTGATAAGTGGGTAACGGTGAGATTTGAACTCAGGTTTTTCTGACACCAAATTCAGTGCCATATCCAATCTGCACCACAACTGTACTGGAGAATCTTTCTGAGAATGGTTAGATCCAGGTCTTTGCTCTTAAGTATCCCTAAGATCTTTCTGAGTGAGACATTTACACATATAAGCTTCCCATTTTCTTCTGGAAACTGAGGCTTCAGAGAGATTAAATGACTCTCTAAGGTCACATGGCTTGAAAGTGTCAGACATGGTTCACAGCCATATCTCTCCTGACCCAAAACCTAGCGTTCTTTCTGCCACGTCGATGTCTTTCTAGACCAAGATCTCTAAGTATAATCTCATATTTTAAAAACAACAAGCACATAAACTAAGATATACTGAAGGAATCTAATGTGAATGATGATGCATCCTTTTATGAGCATAAAATATGATTTAAATATTGAAGGAGTTGAACACTCCATCAAGAAGAGAAGAAAAAATTATAAAAACGTACCAGATAGGACAATCAAAATTTTAAAAAATACATAAGCAAAAGAAATTTAAAAAAAACCATAATTTAAACTACTAGTAAATCAATTATATCCCCTTCCTAAACATAACATTGGCATTAACTGACCAAGGAAAGGAGAGGATCCTTTCACTCTGAAGACTGTCTTCAAACAGATACATCAAATTTAGCTAAGTCATTTTCTTCTTTGCCTTCATCTGTGCTCTGTTTCAACAATTGGAGGCACACTGCATTCCAACCAGATTTTGGGGTAAATGCACTCTCCTTTTTCAAGGAATGAGGCAGTTTTCAACAAACTTAGTACTACAGTCTAACAACAACAACAAAATGCCTCATTCCAATCAATATGATTCATCAGAGTTTACAACTTTTCTGGATGGGGCTAAATGGGGGACAAATAAATGATCCACTTACTGCCTGCCACCAAATGTACCTGCATACATAAAAACACACATTCACACCACTACCTTTACTTCCATCATTACCAGTACTACGTACAATTCAACATATATAGGAAGGAATTGGGAATCAATTGATATATTGTTTGTGTCATGGATGGCTCAGAACAGATATGTCAAAGATTAAATCCACGTGTCAACTATCCTCATAGAGGATGGAATCATAAGAAGGGAGAATGATCTAAAATCAAAAACTTTAGAAAGAGTGTTTAAATGGTTCTTCATTGGCCATGGACTTTCATAGAAACATTTTAGCCTGACATTCAAGGCCTTCACCACCTGGCCAGTCTTTCTAATTTAATCTTCCAGCATTTCCATCTCCAATATTTCTATCAACAGATTTTCTTTTCCAACTAACCTAGTTTACTCCCTATTTTCTTTGCAACCTGTAATATGCTCCCCTCCCTTCCACCTCTTTTTATCCTATTTATCCTATAAGGTTTAACTTATGTCCTTTCTCCCTCATAAAACCTTCCGTTACCAACCCACATCACAATGAACTCTCCCTTCTCTCTGACTGTTTTGTCTGTTATAGTCATTGCTCATTTGTTCCTCTTCACATCTTGTTTTCTTTGTTCTTGAGACATTTACACCTACATAGTTTATCTAGCGCACTAGCAAGAAAACTCATTACGAGTGGCTTCATTTCCTTTTAACCTTTGTATCAACCACCAGGGCTACCTCTATGCATTTCACACAGTTGATGATTATCATTTGTTGATTGATTTAGATATAATTATCAAGTTATTTTAAAAACTGCGCTAATTTCATGAGCTCAAGTTGCACTGAAGTACTACTTGACTTTAATTCTAATTTAAGATTGATTATTATGAAAAGTATATCTAGAATCAATGACAACAACGAAGTATGAAATGACAACTATGTCTCAGTGAATGTAATAGAATCATCATCATCATCATCATCATCTATTACTACTATTACTACAAATGGCATTATATAGCACTCTAAGTTCTGTGAATTGTTTACATATGTTATTTCATTGACCCAGAATTAATTATAGAACATTATAGCTGGTGGGAATAGATTACAAGGTTTTAGCTTTCAGGACTTAGGAAGTTAAACATACAATATAGAACTTTAAAGCTAGACACTTTAAAACAGGAGTTCTTAATGTGTGTATATGATCTCTTCGTCAGTCTTGTGAAGCATATGGGCTCCTTTTTGGAATTAAATTATTAAATGAATAAAATAAAATTCATAGGATTAAAAGAAATCCAATTACATTGGAATAAAAATGGAATTTTTTCCCATCCATTTTCAAAATTCATAGACTCCAGGTTAAGAATCCCAGCTCTAGAACCTTTAAACACAAAAATGTTAAGACAGAACAGAATGGACATAGTAGAGCAGAGTGGACACAGCTTGAAGACAAATTCAAACATGACAGGTTGACAGTGAGATATACTAGTGGCAAGATGGTATAGTAGAGAGTGTTTTGATTTGGGAATTGGGAGGCACAGGTAAGAATTCTTGCTTTGCTGCTAGATGCTTGTACTATCTTTGCTCAGTCATTTTTCAGTTGTGTCTGACTCTTTGTGACCTCATTTGGGATTTTCTTGTCAAAGATACTGGCGTGATTTGCCATTCCTTCTGCAGCTCATTTTACAGATGATGAAACTGAGGCAAAGAAGGTTAAGTGATCTGTCCAAGGTCATAGTAAGTGTCTGAGGCCAGATTTGAACTTAGGAAGATGACTTTTCCTGAAGCCAGGCCCAGTGCTCTATCCATTGCACCACCTAGCTGCCCTGCTATGACCTTGCATAAAGCAAACTCCCTGGATCTTACTTTATTCATCTGCAGAATGAAGAATTTGAAAAAGCTGAATTCCATAACAAAATATTAGACCATCATTCATTAGAATTGGGAGAAATCTTAAACATCATCTTGTCCAAAACTTTCATTTTACAAATGAGGGAAAAAAAAAAAACACTGCCTCAAGGCTATGGAGTGAAAGTAATAGCTCCAATATCATGCAGCAAATTAGTAACAGAGTGAAGCCCAAAACTTGGATTCTGAGCTGATATAGTGTGTTTTTCTGGGCTCATATCTCATTATTCCTTCCCCCCCCCCCCCGCTTTACACACATAAACTGAATACACAAATGAAAACAAAAATAAACAAAACCATAGCAGAATGTTATTACGTGTGGTGTTTTCCTTTCAGGAATTTTTTTTCTTTCATTTTCCCCAAAAAATATTCCTAAAGGCGGAGGGGGAGGGAGAGAGGGAAGAAGAAAGAGAGAAAGAGGGAGGGAGAGAGAGAGGGAAAGAGGGAGAAAGAGGGAGACAGAGAGACAGTGAGAGACAGAGAAAGAGACAAAGAGACACAGAGAGAGAGAGACAGAGAGACAGTGAGAGAGAGAGAGAGAGAGACAGAGACAGAGACAGAGAGAGTTAGCCTCTCCCTGCTTCAGGCTTGATCCGTCAGAATTAATAGCAACAACCATAGACATGTCAGAAAGTGAATGCTCCTGTCAATTGGCTGTAATCAGACTAACACAGGTTACAGTTGTAGCGGTAGCAAACTCAGCAATGTAATAATAGGATTATTTGTATTCCCAGGGTAAGTAAAGATTTAAAGTGGAGTTAACCCTTCCAAGTGATGGGGTCAATAGTGATTTATTGCAATGACAGAAAACTCAATACCAGCCCTTTAAACAACTCTTTTATGCCTGAGGGGCTATTGGACTTGGCCTTGTTGTGGTTAATGCTTCAGGAAGATGTTTCCATATATTGGCTTCCAAAAGAATAAGACATTTTACCTGGAGACAGGAAGATTCTATGGTCCTTTTTAATTTGTAGGCACATTCATATAGTGTAAAGAGTGAACTTATACTACGGTAACTATATCAACAGTGTTGTAAAAAATTTTAAAATCGTAAGTACTCTGAACAGTGTAATAACCATCCATAATCCCAAAGGACTGAAAATGAAGCATGATGCCCACTTTCTGACAGAGAGGTCATAGAGTTAATATGCAGAATAAGAACTACCATTTTTGGACATATACAATGAGGAAATTGTTTTGCTCAATTATGCATATTTATTACATGGATTATTATCTTTTTTTTTGTTATCCCCCATGGAAGACAGGAGGAAGAGAAAAATATGTGCTTGTTAGTTGAAAAATATATATACATTTAAAAAAATGGAGCTATCTACCATATCAGCCATCTACCAAAGTGACTTGGTCTGTTAGAAAGAAGCATGGCCCATTGATCAGGGAAGGGTTAAACTAGCTGTGGGATATGAATGTAATTTTACATTTCTGCACCTTGTGAAATGATGAATACAGGAATTCTTACAGGAGGCCAATGTGTACTGAAACCAAGAGAGGTAAGCTGGGCCAAGAAAATGATATACGCCCTGACCAATCAAAAAATAATAAGCCTGGAATGTTGTAAAAGTATAATGACCCAGCTTTGGCCCAGAAAGAAATATGAGAGAAGGAACCATCCTCATTTCTTTGTAGAAATGGAACGTGAAATGACATGTGGTTAATTTTGCTAAATGGTTCATTGATTTCCCCTCAGACATGCTGGATAGATCTTACAGTTGGCCATAATTCATAAAATCAAGGCATAATTGTTGTTTTTAGCCCTGCTGACTTCTGGATGCTTCATTTCACTGGGCAGAGTTGCCCTACTTGGAAGGACACCAACATATTCTGGTTCTATTAGAAGGGCTTCCTTCTCTTCTGCCTAGAACTAATTCTGGGATTTCTCAACTACCTCAAATGCTGCCTGATGGATGCAGTGTCCCCTAGTGAACATGTAGCTGTGCTGAAAAAATTTCATATCTTTTTTTTTTTTTTTGAGGAGGTTGGGGAGGAATAGGGATGCAGAGAGAAGTAGACGACTCCTTTACCTGGAACACTTTTAACTCTTAAACTCTTCGGTGGTCTCAAGGACTAGGCAGACTAAGTTTTTTTTTTTAATTCTTTTGTGGACATGATCATTTTTTTCACCTAGTCAATGGCCAGATGCCCTTCCAATTCAATCAGAGAATTCCTTGTTCATACTTCCTTAAAAGATGACATTTGCTATTCATTATCATATCACCTTCTTGACTAGTAAGACGATGGGAAATGAGACATCAAATCTTCTACCACCACAACCCCTCCCTGCCCCCACAAATACATATATACACACTCATATGAATTATACCTAAAATCAAGTAAGGATAATTGGAGAGAGGGAAGTGGGGAATTAACTAACAGCTAAGGGGATTATATATTATAGTACTTGAGCTGGACCTTGAAAGGGCAGTTAGAGATTCCATAAGATGAAGCTGAAGAAGGAATGCATTCATGGCATGGGGTATAAGCCTTACAAAGGCATGGAGCTTCATTTGGCCAATTTGACTGAAGGGAGAGCACTTAAAAGAGAATCATGTGAAAAGGGTGACCCCTCCCAAAGGCATTGAATTGAAAAAGAGAACTCTTAACAACCAGAATGCCTGAGGTTTGAGAGTGAGTTTAATCTAATAGAAAGGCACTGAACTTGGTATTAAAATAGATGGGCTCAAGTTCTGTCTCTAATATTTATGTGCCAGGTAACAATAGATAGATAACCAGTCAACCTCTAAGTCTATTTCTTCTTCAGAAAAAAATTGAATACATAATAACTAAAAGATGTCTCCTAAGATGTGTCAGGCATTGTGCTAAGTGCTTTGCAAATATGATCTCATTTGATCCTTACAACAACCCTGGGAGGTAGGTACTGCCATTATCCCCATTTTATACCTGAGAAAAATGATTCTAAGTAACTCACACAAGGTTGCGCAACTAGCAGGTGCCTGAGGCAATATTTAAGCTCAGGTCTTCCTGATGCCAGGTCCAGTGCTTTAGACATATTGTCATTGTCATTATTATAGTTATGAATGCACATATTATAAATGGGATGAAAGGTATTAGAGTTGACATTTTGAGGTCTTTCCTGGTATCTCCTGAAAGTACCCAGTCTTTTAGACTGTTTCATCCCCCAGACTACATTTTAAGCCAGATGTATTAAGAGAACACAGATGGCCCCCCTCTTGGATCAAATGCTCATGTTATATGGCAGAACTACGTACATGGATGAATCCATGCAAATCCAACCTCATTCTTAGAAACAAAGCTGAGAAACATTGATTCAGTTTCAATCCACATCAGGAGATTGCCATATGAAGAAAGCTGACACAGTTTTTAATACTGTTCTAAACTGAAATCATACACTAATATAATGATACTGGATAATTTTTAATAGATCTTACACAGATAATCTGTGACTCCACCACAATCTTAGGAAATATATAAGGGAAAAAACTGAGTAGGGGATCAGACCTGTGATTTCATTTCCTGCCAAGAATCCACAAAGAATCTCTTTCTCCCAGTGCAGATGGACACCTGCTCAGCAAGTTATGGTTTTAGAGAGATGTTTTAGGTTATGAGAGATCAAATGGACTTGCCCAGGGTCATGCAACTATTATGTGATGTAGGCAGAACTTAAACCTACATCACCCTAACTCCCAAGTAAGCTTGCTATCCTCATTCTACAGGTGCAAAAACTGAAGCAGAGATAAGATAAATTCCTTGCTCAACTCTTTTTTTTAGGAGGCCTGTCTTATATTTGAAAGAATTCAAAGTTGAAGAATGTGGAATTGAATCACAGATCTACTATTTTACTAGCTGTGTTATTATGGGCAAATCAGTTAATCTTACTGAGCCTCAATTTCCTAAATGAAAAAACAAAGAAGTTGGAGTTAAAATCTCTAAGGTATCTTCTAGATTTATATCCCATAATCCAGTATCCAATATGTGCCAAGGCTAGAAATCAAATAATAATATCTTGATGTTAAATCCATTTCCCCCCACTATCCTACATACTTCCTTCATTTGTACTTGACACAAAATGTTAGGAAATAGAATGTTAGAGCTGGAAGGTACCTAGAGGAATATGCTAACATTTAGCTTTCTATGTCTTCTGCACAGAAGAAACTTTGGGAAGTGACATTTGTAACAAAGGTTGGAAGATTATGGCTTTGTGCCCGACTCACATTCTTTTGAGGAGGGTAGAGAACATTTTTTCTTTGAGGCAGTTAAGGACTGCCAATCTTGGGCCCTATACTCTGTTGGTCTGTCATTCTGATTCCTTGATTGACCCAATATGCAGGATTCTATCACTCTTGTCACACCTTTACAGGTTCCAGCCTCTCTCCCAAATCTCCACAAATGTTGAGCTAGTCTCTGTGGAAGACAGGCTTGTCCCTGTCCCATGATGTCTACCATAAAGGCTCTGCTGGCAACCTTACTCCTCCACCAACACTTCCCTCAGTCATCTTTTCTCTAGGTGAAAGAATTCCCAGTTATGGTTCTGAAAGAGGGGAGGGAAGATAAATGCATGCATGTCTGGCCATAGATATTCATACTCATGCTTATGTTCAACACTGTTATCTCTGACACTCTTTGTGCCTTTAACTTAGCAACACCTACAACAGAGGACAAACAATCCAATTTGGGAGGCCATTTTCCTCTTGGTCACAGTTGTGCTTGGATTTCATATTATTGCTGTGCCTGATTCAGCCCAGTCCAAGACAGCCAAGTTTCAGGAAGATTTGCCAGAGAATGTTTTATTTCATTAGGCCTTTTCCACTAAAGGCATTTGCCCATTTGCGTTAAAGCTTCCATGAGGTTTAATTAAGTCTGTTTTAATGGTTTACTTTTTCAAACCATTTAATTACTGTTACAGTTAGGGATGGTGCATACCGTTTTGAACTAAGATGTCTGGCTACCAGTGATTTCCAATAAATGTACCTTTACTTAATGCACATTTGATAAAAAAAAAAAACAATGGAAAGCCTAGTTATTTAAATCTCTGCATAGAACTCTTTAAAAAATAATTGTACTTTTCCCCTAAGAGTGAGATTTTCAAGACTAAAGACCTTATCCCATCATTCTATGTATTCTCAACATTTGTCATACCACTCTTCTCGTGGTACATTATGTATAAGTGTTGATGGTGAATGCAGGTGACTATGATGAAAGTAGTAATGAAGATAGTAGAGAAAATGGCCATGACTATAGATAATATATATCTGTATATGTATATGTATATGTATATGTATATGTATGTATATGTATATGTATATGTATATGTATATGTATATGTATATGTATATGTATATGTATATATGTATGTGTATATATCCATATACATGCATATGTCTGCAAATGAACAAAAGCTGAACACCAGGTCAATCACTGGTTAGCAATATAATATGTATGGTAAGGGTGTGGGGGTAACAGGCATCGTATTGTGGGTTTTAAAGCAAACAAAAATCAGAACTTGTGGACTCAGAATAACTTTTAAAAAGATTATGGCCTTGGAGAAGCAATAATGAAACATTTGTCACCCTCCTCATAATAGAGAAATGAGGGACTACCAGCACAGAATATCGTATATTTTGGCAGAGGCAGTCATGGTTTTGAGTTTTTTTTTTTTCATCTGAAAGGATTCAGTCTATAAGCTAAGGTAGAGGTCTTTGTCCAGAATTCCTATGATAAAAGATAAAAGGCATCTCTCTCACTCTCTCTCCTCTCTAACTGTGTGTATGTATGTAAGCATTGTATGTATGTATGTATGTATATGTATGTATGTATATACATATATATATACATATGTATATGTATGTGTTTTTGAGATATACATGTTTGAATAATCAGGGTATGAGGCTAGACCAGGGAGCAAAAAAGAAGTCAAAACAGCCAGATGAAGAGAAACAGAATAAATTGAGATGAGCTGGAAAGGATAGAACATGCTTCCCAATAAATAGAGCTGTATAAAAATGTAATAAGATGCCTCAGGAGGCAGTAGGTTTTGATTTTGAAATGGATTTGATGAATACTTGTTGCCCATTGTATAAAGGGAATTATTGACTGGGTACCCAGTGAGGCTGAATTGTCTCTGGGGTCCTTTTCAGTTTTTATGTTTGTGATTCTGTGATAACCAAGAAGGAAAAGGAAGAAGAAGAAGAAGAAGAAGAAGAAGAAGAAGAAGAAGAAGAAGAAGAAGAAGAAGAAGAAGAAGAAGAAGAAGGAAGAGAGAAGAAGGACGAGGAGAAGGAGGTAGAGGACAAAGAAAGAGGTAAAAGGGAGAAAAGGGAAGAGAAGAAAAGAAAAGGGAGGGGTTGTAAAGGGGAGTAAGGAAAGGAAGCATATGATAGTAGCAAAGGCACAAAATTTGGAATTCTATAATCTGAATTTGATTCTAGTTGTACTATTTATTATCTGTGTGAGTAATAATTCACATCCTCCTCCTCCTTCTCCTTCTATGACTACTGCTATTACTACTACTACTACTACTACTACTACTACTACTACTACTACTACTACTACTACTACTACTACACTACTCATCTTATTTGGATGAACACATTTAAAATAATGTAAACCTACAAATTGCTGATAATAATGCACAACTTGAGAATTTTAATATGGGCCATGTAAGATTTGGAGACCATCCTAACAGAAATCTACTAAATGTTATCAAAACAATGGGCCCATTATCCTAACAAAGTTTTAGTGCTATATCAAAGTAGT
Organism: Phascolarctos cinereus; assembly: GCF_003287225.1. Lineage (NCBI taxonomy): Eukaryota > Metazoa > Chordata > Mammalia > Diprotodontia > Phascolarctidae > Phascolarctos > Phascolarctos cinereus. Next base: position 641,602,246 of record NW_027555847.1, read on the forward strand.
TCATAAATCAAGCACTCCCCTTCTTTTTTCCCTCAGTTTTGTTCATCTTTAAAAGGGAGATGGAAAATCTACCGTATAGGATTGTTTTAAGGGAAAAGATTTCTTAATGCTAAAGTTATTCAGAAATATGAGTTATCACCATCATCATCATTCCTGGGATTAAAGTAATATATAAGGAATTTTAGAGGGAATATGTTGTAAGGTTAACAAGTAAATGACAGAAACAATTATTTCTTTCTTTTTTTTTCTATCAAGGAGAATAATGTTCAAGTGTGAAAGTTAATGTAAATGTAATTAAGAGTAAATTGAAACACAGGATATATATGATGAGAGAATAAGATTAAGCTATTTGAAATTATTTCAAATTGCTAAACAAGGAAAATTATACCACTGATAAAGAAAATCCACAGATAAAAGGGTTGAACTTCTGCTGGTGGTCTTTGAGAAAGTTTTTGGAATAATACTGGTGGGGTGGGGATTAAGTATGCTAGTTGCAGCTAAATTCACCTTCTAAAAGCTAATACAAACGAATATGGAAATGCACCAAATCACACAAAAGCTTAACTAGCAAAATAGCTGAACGAAAATAATCTATAATAAAGGAAGTCTCTGGGACGGAAAACAACAACAACAAAAGAAAACAACCAATGACCTTTCTACAAGTGATAATCCCATGTAGAGCCTGAGTCAGTGTAGAAAGAGAGGGACTTGGCTACCACCTAAATCACTATGAAGGGGTCTCTGAAAAAGTAATCCTGGCCACTGCAGAGCCAAAAGAATTCTGGGAGAAACCAAAGTGGCAGATTGGTACCACCTTTGATACTAAACACATTTGAGGAAAAAAGAAAACCCTTTGCGATGTTTTTGCCCTCATTCAATTATGAAGTCCTTCAGGGAAGGAACTACTTTTATCTTTCTTTGTATCCTCAGTTTATTGCTCTATGTCTGTTAAGAGAACTCTGAGGTAAACTCTTGACCAGAGGTTTTGTGTGTCATAGGCCCTCTGGCAGTCTGGTGAAGCCTTTAGATTCTTTCTAGAAATAAGGTTTTTTTTTTAAAGTATAAAATAAAATATATAGGAAATTACATAGAAAACCAAAGATGAGTCAAAATAGTGATGTGCAAATGACCCCTTTGAAATATATTCATGGATTCCCTAGAGGTCTGTGAAACCTAGCCCTGCACTAGAAAAGGAGAACAATTCCAATAAAATAAAACAAACAAACAAACAGAATAGATTGGCAATAAGACCTTTCAGAGGGAATGGAATGTCTACTTTGAAAAAATTAAAGAGATAAGGAATTGAATTAGAGACTTTGAGCAAAGATTTGGAAGAATAAATACACTTGAACAAAAACTGGAAATCCTTATCAAAGAAGTGGATACTTGGAAAAGTAGAATGACACAGAATAATAGAAATTGTGTCACTGAATGCAGTGAGTTGTGATCACTGAAACAACAGTTCAGTAGAGCTAAGAAGAGCTCTGTTCTGGCTGTTCCCCAGATCTGGAAGGGATTTCACCTGTCTTTACTTCCATGTCATGTAACCACCCCTTTTTGGAAGAGAAGCTTCAACACTATTTTCTCAACAAAGTCTATCCTAATCCCCACCATCCCACTGCTATTGTTCTCCTTCTCTAATGATTTTGCGTTGAAAGTCATTATATATTTATCTTATTTTATTCATTATTTATAAGTTAACATATATTTATAATATGTTATGTTTATGATATATCATAATGTTTATATTTATATTATAGATATGTAATGGTTTTGTTATTTAGTCTTTTTTAAGTTATGTTCAACTCTTAATGACATGTTTTGGGGTCTTCTTGGCAAAGATATTAAAGTAGTTTACCATTTCTTTTTCCAGCTCATTTTACAGATGAGGAAACTGAAGCAAGCAGGGTTAAGTGACATGCCCAGGGTCACACAGTTAGTAAATATCTGAAGCCAGATTCATACTCAGGAGGAAGAGTCTTCCTGGCTCCAGGCCTAGAATTCTATCCTAACCCTCAATGCCTCAGTTGACTATTAGTTACTTGAGAATATGGATTTTTTCTTTCTTTCCTTCCTTCCTTCCTTCCTTCCTTCCTTCCTTCCTTCCTTCCTTTCCTTTCCTTCTTTCCTTCCTTCTTTCCTTTCTTCCTTTCCTTCCTTCTTTTCCTTCCTTCCTTTCTTTCTTTCTTTGTTTCTTTTTCTTTCTTTCTTTCTTTCTTTCTTTCTGCCTTTCTGTTTTTCATTCTTTCTTTCTTTCCTACAGAGGCAGAGCCCAGCACTTTATAGATTATTTTTTAATAAAAGGATAGAGTTTTCAATGGATTAATTGTATGCGTCAAATGGTCAGTTTAGTGACCCCTTTCAAACCATCTTCTACTCTGACTCTTTGTGAATTTCTAAAAATATGTACTTCTGTGGACTTCTGTTTTGCCATAGGGGTGCCATTTTTAATTATATGGGTATTTTATGAAGCCATTTTTGAGGGCAACCCAGCACCAAATTACCTGCCTGTCACCCAGGTTTGCAACTTAGGTCTCATCTTCAACTCCCTCAACCCTGTTCCAATTTGTGACCACGTCTTGTCAATTGTGCCTTTTCAACATCTTTGATATAAGCACTGTTCTATCCTCTGACATTGTCACTACAATGGTAGCTAATACAGGCCCTCATCCCTCATGCCTGCTTGGTCTTCCTACCTCAAGTCTCTTCCCACTCCAGCCCATCTTCCACTCTGCTATCAAAATGATTTTCCCACAATGCAAGTCTGACCATGTCACCCTTCCCTCTACTCCCACACACGTAACCATTCCATAAATTCCAGTGACTCCTTACTACCTCCAGGATCAAATGAAAAATTCCGTTTGGCTTTTAAAACTTGATATCCTGATTCCCTCCTACCCTTCATCTTTCTAATCTTCTTATAATTCACTTTCTTCTACAAACTGGCCTACTTGTGATTCCCCATGCAAAACATTACATCTCCTGACTCAGTCTTTGTTTTTATTGGCTGTTCCCCTAGAATTCTCTCCTTACTTCTTTCTACTTCCTGGCTTCCCTTGGCTTTCTTCAAGTATCATCTCCTCAAAGAAGCCTTTCCCTCTTTCCCTTAATGCCTTCCTTCTGAGTTTATCTCCAGTTTATCCTGTTTACACTTAGCTCTTACTTTATTATTATTAGACTACAAACTCCTTCAAGGAAAGGATTGTTATTTGCCTTTTTTTGTATCTTCAATAGTTAACTCTGTGCCTGCAAAATCGGAGGTGCTTAATGAATTCTTCCTGACTACAAATGACTCCATAACTTGACACAGCATTCTATTTATCTTCAGATGAAAATTTGGACCTCATTGTTTTTCTCCAGGAACAGAGCAAAATTGCTAAATGTGGACATCCAGAGCTGCATTCTGGGGGCTAAAATTTAGGGGGTGCTGGCAACATTTATACTTCAACAACAGGATAGAATCAACTGACCTTGATACCTGGTTACTAAGAGTTACTTAAAATAGAAATCTAGTGAATGGACAGGCAACCAACTCCTGTTGATTAGTGCTCCTAGGTGAGCCACTGCTTTCCCTCTCCCACAAAGAGAGACTTTGTACTGTCCCAGAGACTCTGTTCCCTTTCCCCTCCCCCCATGAATGAAACTGTCTTTTAAAAGTTGATATCAAGGTTCACTTTAATATTGCACATCCCAGTTGTATTTTTGGACCTTACTACAGCAAGAAAAATATTAGTTATGGTTCCTATTGGTCTGTATCAAGTTGTCCCTAACTACTGATCAACTTTAGCTTCAGCACTGCTGTAAGGGAAATAGAATCAGAGGCTCATACTCGATATTGTAGATATAATGAAGAAAAAGGTCTGGTCTCTGCTCTTAAAGAACCTGTGATACTATAGGAAAACTAAAATATAAGTGCAAGTTAACACAATATAAACTATAATATGGTGATGGAATAAGAGAGATAACAACCAAAAAGCTGCAAGAACAATAACAATGACAACATCAGCAACAACAATAATGTTTACATAGTACTTTAAGTTTATAAAGTGCCTTACATATGTTCACTCAAAAGCAGAACAATCAGGCAAAACATAATTTGAGAAGCATTTAATTCATAGTTTTATGGAAGAAATGACATTTGATCTGGGTCCTGAAGAAGAGATAAAATTCCTTTATATAGGAATGGTGAATGGGGAGGCTTTTCAGGTGCAGCAAATAGCAAATCTTCCAGACTGATTGAAACATTATTGGAACATTATTGTAGGAAAGATAATAATGTGACAGGAAGCTGGGAATTAAGTAGGTCCCAAATTTTGAAAAGTCTTAAATGCCACTTTAAAGAGTAGACTAGCAAAGGTCATTAAACAAAATGGTATAGTGACAGATGTTAATGATGCAGATGTCAAAGTTGTAAATGTATTAGTGAACATAAAAAAAAAAATAAGCATTTTGAGAAAGGTTACATCCTTTATTCTTGAGTAGGGGACTTGTTTTATTTATCTTTGTGTCTCCCTCACTATGTTGTGTAGCATACATGCAAGACACTATATAGCATATATGCCTAAGTGCTTGTTGAATTAATGAATTAGCATACAGTGTCCAGAAGGAAGTAAAAGAATGTAATTGATTTCTCTATCCTGTCAGTCTCCTAAAAAGCAAGAAAAGACAAAAAATCCCATAGGTCACATCAGAGTAATGAATAAATCTCTTATTCCTTCCTAGGTATAAATGACATTTCATAAAGATTATCGTTTTACATCACTCTGTTTTTTTCTGAAAGGATTTTTCAAAAACAGAGCAATAGAAATCATTCATCCAGACACGCACACGCACACACAAGTGACATCAGAAAGGAGCATTAGGATGACTCTCTTGTTTCCTGGACTTTTGTTCTACTAGCAATGAACAGTAGCTGTCAGGATGACTCACAGGACCCTGCAACCATGCAGATGAAACAAAAGTGTCACAAAGACAATAGCCCTCCTAACAGAGAATGTGTCATCTCTTTTTCATCTGAAAGCTATTGAACACCAATAACAAAGGGCTCCCTTGACGAATGGCCATATTTCTGAGAATCTGGAATTTTACAACCATAGAGCTTTGGAATCCAAAGAGAACTTGGATAACTTCTAGTTCTAAGCCTAAGAAAGCAATATGTGGAAATAATGCTGACTCTGACAGTCAGATGACCTGAGTTCAAACTGTACCTGTGTTATTTATTGCCTCTGTGATCTTGGGCAGTTGCTTAACTTCCTTGGACCTCAGTTTCCTTATCTGTATAAAGTATTGGCTTAGATGAACTGTGTGGTCAGTCAATCAGTTAACAGACATTTCTTAAGCTCTTACTACATGCCAAGCAATGTGCTAAGTGCTAGTAAAATAAGGACACAAAGGTCCTTGCCCCTCAAGAAGCTTATATTCAAATGGAAGAGATGCATTAAAAAAAAACCTAAGTACATATAAAATATATACAGAGTAGAGAGAAAGTAATCAGTCTTAGAGGGGAAGACATAGTGGGAACCTGGAGGGTAGAATTTGAGCTAGAAGCTGAAGGAAGCCAGGAGAACTCAACATCAGAGGGGAAGAGGCAGAGCACTCCAAACATGGGGAGTAATCATTGCAAAAGCACAGATACAGGCTTTGCTTGTAGATGTTTTTGAGTCATTTTCTTCTTTGTTTTCTGTTTTGAGTTTCTCTGTCACCAGAGTAGACCATTATGGTAAAGTTCCTTTTTTGTTTTACTCATTCTTCTAGTCTACTTCTCGACTTTGGTGTTCTAGGGTACATTTTGGCTTTTGGTGGGAGTGGGAAGATTATGCATGAGGAATGTCTTCCCTGACCTATTCTCATATCATTCTAGTGCTTTCACAACTCCACAACCCAGGAACCTTTCATTGCTCTCTAACTGATACATTGCAGGGAGAAGTCTGTTCATTGCTCTGCTGGTCTGAATTCTGCAAGCTGCTGACAGGGGTTTGGGTCTATCAAATTATTTGGTTTGCAGTTTTGGTAGAATGCTACTTGATACAGTCACTAGTGACTTGCTGAAAGGCTCTGCCAGTTCAGAGTATCTTAACTGTTGGCTCTCTTTTGGTCTGGGACTCTGCTCTGCTCTAGAGATTAGAACCACACTGCTACCATTTGCTTCTCAGAACTTATTCCTAGGGCTAATACTTATGACCACTGCTCTGTGTCCTGGATTTGTGATCCAGTACTGGGTGGTAGGCAACAGAGATGCCAGAGGGTATCCATTCCTTCACCCAGCATTTGCTCAGGGATCCCCTGGACTCTCTCCCTGGTGCCCTGTCTCAGCCCTCTCTCAATGTTTGGGCAATGGAATGCACCCCACCCCATCTACCACTACTCAGAGTTCCTAGCTAGATTCCTGCTCCTCAGTGTCAATAGACTTCTCAATTTATCTCCCTAAGCTTCCCTAGGCTGGATAAAAATGACTGACTCTGACTTCTTTTTGGCTTTCCCCATCAGAATTCAGTCCGATATACCCTCTAGATCTTTGTCAAGGGAGTGTGTGTGTCACTGGGGGTGTGTGGGTTGGGAAGGAAAGGAAAAATAGCTAGACTCCAAAGTTTCATCTCATTACCAGATATTGGTTCCACTCACCAGGCATTTTCTTTTCTTTTTTTTTTTTTAAAGGCAATTGGTTTTAAGTGACTTGCCCAGGCTCACACAGCTAGTGTCAAGTGTTTGGTCTGAGGCCGGATTTGAGCTCAGGCTCCTGACTTCAGGGCCGGTGCTCTATCCAGTGTGCCACCTAGCTGCCCCCTCACCGGGTATTTTCTAAAGAATCCTCCTGAGTGGCTTTGGAGGATTCTGGGAAGATGGCAGAGTAGGTCAGAAAATTTCCAGCTCTCAAGATTATCCTCCACAAAAGAGATAAACTAGCACTTCTGGGTGAACATAGAGTGGTGAAAATAAAAAAGAGTAGTGGCAGAACAGGGGTCCTCCAGGGACAATCAGAGAAGACCTGAAGAAAAATCCCAGGACCAGATTTCCTCTCTATGAAGAGTAAACACCTCCAGGCTGGGGACCTATTAAACAACAAGCATAAGCCCTGGGGTTAGCTAGGTTGGGAGGCTGCAGTCCCAGCCACAGGAACTTTTTACCCCCAGGACAGTGAGTAGAGTTGGGCATATGACTTAGGGAAGATCTAAGGAACCTCTGCTGACAAGGAACACCAGACAAAGCTGTGTGTGGAGATGTAGTGGGGGCAAGAAGGAACTAGCGCCCACCCAGTGAGTGTGGAAGAGGTGGGAAGGATGCTGCTGGCTCTGGGCACTTCAAGGTGGCTGGAGGTCTTGGTTTGAGTTCAAGGTCAGAGAGGAGAACTAAAAAGGATCAGAGTCCAGAGGCACCATCCCCCATACCCCAGGACTGCAGGTGATTATAAAAACCAAACTATTACAAAAAAATGCACAGGCTAAGGAGAAAGAATCCAACCATAGAGAGCTGTTATGGAAATGTCTTCTATATATAAATATATCCATGCTTAATTGTAGCCTTGAGTAGGAGGGGAAAGGGGACGAAGGGGGGAAAAAAAGAACAAAGTAAAAAGTGTACAGCAGAGAACAAATGAAAACCTACAAGGAAGCAAAGATGGACAACTTTCAGTATAACACACAATATTTAATATAAAGACTTTCTTGAAATGGAAAGTTATTGCTATATATTAGCAATAGCTGTTCTCTCTTCTGTTCTGCTGTGTACATGATGTGTTTTTTTCTTATTTTCTTTTTAAGTTTAATATTTAAGTTTATAGTACTTCTTTTCCTTTTCTCATTATATATTTAAGTTTTAGAAAAATTGCAAAAAAATTAAAAACAAAAGAATCCTCCTTTATCTCCCCTCCATCACCCTCTGCCTCTTTTTCTTTGTTATCACTTCCTTTAATACATAGGATTAGGCAATCTGATAATTGGACTGGACATCTCAAGTTACTAAGTTCAACACATGCCTGAGCAAGCATGTCCACTTCAACAGTACCCCTAACAAGGGAGGCTCTCCAGCCTTTACCGAAGATCCCCATGATAGAAAACTCCCTACCTCCCAAGGCAATCAACTCATTCCCCTTTTCAACAACTCTATTGGTTAGACTGCTTTGGTTTTTTATTTATATCAAGTCAAAATCTATACCCCTAGTGTGTCTACGTATTCCTCCCAGTTCTAATCTCTAGGGCTAATCAAAGAGTTAAATTCCTTTTTCACACCACACATAGATATAAATTGCTTGGACTAGTCTAGCCTGGATAAGAATAATTCCACATTGCTTTTCAGAATTGTGACCTCCCCCCCCAAAAATCTATTTCATCCTTCATCTTATTTTTGCATTTCTCAGTTAATAAAAATGCATTAAGCAACTGTTAAGTTCTAGGCACTGTGCTAGGGCACTGGGAATGCAAATCAAAGCAAAAGATAGCCCCTGAACTGAAGGAGCTCAGTCAAATAGGGGAGACAACATGCAAACAATTATGTACATGCAAGCTACACACAAGATAAACTAGAAATAATGGACAGAAGGCACTAGAATTTTCCACCATACTATGTTCCCTCTCACTCCAAGAAGACAGGATTTTAACTGTGACTTCAAGGAAGCTGGGGAAGTTAAAAGGCTTTCTTAAAGAGAAAGGCATGTTGTGTTTGCTGAGTTTTTCCATCATCAGGGTTCTTATGAGCCTTCCATTATAAAAGGTCCCTCAGAGTTTTTTTTTTTTTTTCCCCTCATAATGATCCCTCTTCCTAGTATTTGTTTGCCTCTTCATCCACCCTTCACAGTCGTTCAACCAGGGCATGTAGATGACATTTTCAAAGAGTTCAAAAACACCTCAAAGAATCAAATGAAATACAAATATCGTCCAATGCTACCCAACCTCATCTGCAGTAATATGCTCGAGTGTTATTACCTCACCTCATTGCCATTTAATTGAATTAAAGGTAAATTTGTTTTTATGTTGTATAATTAGAAATTACAGGTAAGGGACAACAGCAATCTCATTAGTGGCCATCTGTTTATAAAGAAACAACTGTCTCAGAGTCACTAGGAATGTTTGAAATGAGTATACATATTCATAGACTATGAAAGCAGCAACAAGGATTTAAAAATCATATAACCTAATCCTTTTCATTCCACAGATGAAAAACTGAGATTTTTAGATGAGGGGTGAGTTGCTTAAGGTCATATAGCTAATGGACCAGAGACAGAAGTAAACACACCAGCACATGTGCATACTTGTGTATGCATACATACAGTAATTCAACTAAGAATGTTTAGAAAATAATAACACATTAACTGCTTCTCCAATAAGCCCATAAATCAAGCCATTCTAAAACTTCAAGGAGGATGTTTGCATAAAGTCATAGGATCATAGCCTGATATAAAGACAACATAAATAAATAAATAAATATGTGTATGTGTGTGTGTGTGTGTATATATAATATATATATATATATAAAACTGCCCTTATAGAGCTTACTCGGGCTTCCTTAGAAAGTACTACAAAACCAATTTATTCTCCTCCAGACTAAAAATGCATCGAAAGTCTGTTAATGACCAATCTCTGACACTGGCTTTATAAATCTGGGTCTGTAAGGCATATGCCCATGTCTATTCCCTCAGGAATTTCCTTATGGTGTTTCAATGTCTCACAAGTCTTGTCAACATGAATACTCCTTTCATTGGAATTCACACCCCACTCATGCCTTCTAAGCATGTGTTGTTGTTTTGATATCTACATGCATTCCTAAATCCTTTCAGAGGATCTCTCCAATATTTAGGAGAGTTTCACCTTGGACATTTAAAAGTATATGTATATCAAGATAGCATATGGACTATCTATTACCTTTTGTTCTGGATAGATGAGAGTTCTAGTTTATTTGCTGTATAATAATAGTATTGATAATGATAATAGCAAAAATGATAATGAGATCACTAGATCTGGATGAACTATATTCCAAGAAATGGAAAGAATATGTGTATGTGATCACTGAGCTACTATTATTGATTCTTCAATTATTAGGGCAAATACGAGAACTGCCATTTGGGGCCTCAGAAAAAGAACTTCTGGTAAAGAGGCTGAAAACCTTTCATAAGTACCCATGACACATTAGCTGCATCTACCTGACCTGGAGACACAATACAATAGACTCTTGGCAACAAGTTAATGGATATAGAAGGAAAGCTTAAAGCCCAGAACTCCCAATCACAGATAAGTTTGACTTCTGGCTATATATTTTTACAATGTATTTAAAGTCAATTCTTAGGGGAAGAGCCAAGATGATAGAATAGAAGCAGAAACCCAGCAGAACTCCACCAGCATTCCACCTATATAATTCAAATGTAATGTATCAAATTAAATTTTAGAGTGGCACAGTCAATTTGAAGGTTGAGATGAGACATTATTCCAGCCCAAGACAACTTAGGAGGTCAAAAATAGAGGTCTCTGACACTTGGGTGGGGGGAGGTCAGCCCAGAGTGAGTGTGGCAGCAACAAGAGTGGGCTTTAGAGAAGGCAATAGCTACAACATCAGCTTCCAGAGTTCTCAGTCCAGAGACCATGAGGGGATCAGATAACTGGTAAGAAAGAAATTACAAAGGACTCACTACTGGCACTAAATGCAGGAACTGGAGCTGTTTGACAACTCCATTGCTCACTCACAGTTCTCTTTTGCAGTTAAAGGTTAGAAAGGAGCATTTGTGGTTGGAGTAGGGACCTTGGTTGCAGTTAAAATATAGAGAAAAGTGTTTGAACTTTTGGCTACAAGGGAGCAGGATTCCTTCCTGGGTAAAGACCAGAGTGCAGACCAAGGAGAACAGCAACCACACCCAGATCACACCAACTTGAAAGGACCAAAAACTTACACACCCTCAAAACTAGCTCTAAAGACAGCAGTGTGAATAATCCTGAAGAATGGAGCTGTACCTCCCTATTCCTTACTGAGCAGAGTCCAACTTTAACATAAAGTTCAAAGTCAAGAAATAGGCTAGAAAAATGAACAAACAATAAAAAAGGAAACTCACTATAAAAGACTACATGGTCACAGTGAACTCTAAGACACAAATTTAGAAGACAACAACACAAAAAAGCTACCAAAAAAGAAAAGGAAAAATGCAAATTGGTTACAAAGCCAAAAAAATTCTTGAAATACTAAAGGAAAAAAAAAATAAGAGTAGTAGAGGAAAAACTGGGGAAAGAAATGAGAGTGATCTAAGAATAGTATGAGAAGATAATAAACATGTTGGCAAAAGAGGCACAAAAGCACTGAAGAAAATAATAACTTAAAAAACAGAATATGCCAAATGGTAAAAGAGGCTCAGGAATTCACTGGAGAACAACTAATAAAGTAGAAATGGCCAAGTAGAGAAGAGATGTTAAAAAGTTCACTGAAGAAAATAATTCCTTAACAATTAAAATTTGGCAATTGGAAGCTAATGACTCCATAAGACAGCCAGAAACAAGAATACAAAGTCAAAAGATAAAAAATAAATAGAAGGAAATGTAAAATGTCTTCCCAGAAAAACAGCTAAACTGGAAAATGTCTTGAGGAGAAATAACTTAAGTATTGGATTAGCAGAAATCCATGATTGAGAGGAGAGAGAGACAGAGAGAGAGAGAGAGAGAGAGAGAGAGAGAGAGAGAGAGAGAGAGAGAGAGAGAGACAGACAGACAGACAGAGAGAGAGAGAGAGCGCCTAGACATCATTTTTTAATAAATTATAAATATAAATGGCCCCAAACCTTAGAAACAGAGGGGAAAATAGAAATTAAAAGATTCAATCAATCACCTGAAAGAGATTCCAAAATGAAAACTCCAAGGAATATCATAGTCAAATTCCAAATTTCCTGGGTCAAAGAGAAAATGACCAGAAAGAAGCAATTAAAATATTGTGGAATCACAGTCAGGATCAAACAAGATTTAACAACTTATCCACTAAAGGAGGGCTTGCAATGTGATATTTAGAAAGGCAAAGGAAGTAAGATTAAAACCCAGAATAATCTAGCCAGCAAAATTCAGTGTACTCCATCAGGAGAATATGGATATTTAATGAAATAGAGCACTTTCAATCATTCCTGATTGAAAAAAACAGAGATGAATAGAAAAATGACATTCAAGCATGATACTCAAGAGAAACATAAAAAAGATAAAAATGAAGAGAAAGCATAACAGACTTAATAAAATTAAACTGTTCACATCTTTATACACATGTAACTTCTAAGGACCTTGTCATTATTAGGTTGTTTAGAAGGATGCTACATAGAAAGAGGGCACAAGTGTGAGTTCATTATATTAGGATGATCTCAAAAACTGGAGTGACAAAAAAGGATGCATTGGGAGATGGAGAAAGGGAGAGGAAAAATGGGGGTAATTATCTCACATAAAAGGGACACGTAAAGAAAAGGTTTTTATAGCAGAGGGGAATATGAGGGAAGTGGTGGGCAATGCTTGTACCTCACTCTCATCACAAATGGTTCAAAGACGGAAGAATACATATAGATACTTAGTTGGGTATGGAAATGTAGCTTACCCAAAAGAGAAGTACAATCAGAAGATAAGAGAAAAGGGGGCAGATAAAAAGGAGGGGAGGGCAGATTAAGAGAGGCAATTGTTCAAAGTGAAACAGACTTTTGAGGAGGGACAGAGTAAAATTAGAGAGGAAGGATAAACAGAAGAAAATAAAATGGAAAGAAATACACAATAATCTTAAGTGTGAATATGAATGGGGTGAACTCATTTATAAAATGGAAGTGGATAGCAGAATGGATTAGAAACCACAATCCAACAATGCATATATGTTGTTCACAAGAAACACACTTGACATATAAAAAAAAAAAACACACACAGAGACTTAAAATAAGGAACAGGGGCAGAATCAATTACTCTTCAAATGAAGTGAAAAAAAGACAGGGAGGGGTAGAACTTATGATCTCAGACAAAACAATTACAAAAGTAGACACAATTTAAAGAGATAATGAGAGAATATATATTTTACTATAAGGTTACCACTGACAATGAAGTAATATCAATGTTAAGCATATATTCACTAAAAGGAGCATCCACATTATTAAATGAGAAGTTAAAGGGATTAAAGGAGGAAATAGTAAAATTATACTAGTGAGAACCTTAAGTTTCCCTTCAAGAACTAGGTAAATTTAGTCATAAAATAAAGAAGAAATAATTTAAGGAGATGAATAGAATTTTAGAAAAGCTAGATATGATTGACCTGTCAAGAAAATTGAATATGAAGAGAAAGGAATATACCTTTTTCCTCAGCTATACATGGCACCATCACAAACATTGACATATATTATGGGATAAAAACATCAGAACCAAATGCAGAAAAGCAGAAATTTTAAATGCACCCTTTTCAGACCACAATGCAATTAAAAACTGCATTAAATAAAAAGCTGTGAAAGCATAGTTTAAAAATTAATTGGGAAATTATTTACCTAATTCAACAGAATGAGTGGGTTAAAGAACAAATCATAGAAGCAATCAACAATTTTATTAAATATAATTATAACAATAAGCCAATATACCAACATTTTGGGCATATAGCCAAAGTCATATAAAGGGGAAAATTTATATCTCTAAATGCATACATCAATAAAAAGGAGAAAAGCAGATCAAAGAATTGTGCATGCACTTAAAAAAAGAAAAAGAACAAATAACAAATCACCAATTAAACACCATATTGGAAATCTTAAAATCCAAAGAGAGAAGAAAATAATTGAAAATAAAAAATAAAAGCAAAAACCTCCGTAATATTGAACTAATAAGATAACTAGAAGCTGAAAAAAAGAAATACAATAAAGTGGAAAACCATTAATGAATTTGATTTTAAAAGTAAACAAGAAAAAAAATTACCAGTATCAAAAGAGAAAAAGATGAATATACTACCAATGAAGATAAAATTTCATCCAGTATTAGGAGCCAATTTGCCCAGTTATAGTCCAGTAAAACTTAGAATAAAAGTGAAATCTATGCATATTTACAAAACAAACAAACAAACAAACAAAACAAAGCCCAGGTTTACAGAAAAGGAAATAGAATGTATAAATAACCATAACTTAGAAAAATAATTTGAAAAACCTATAAATGAATTACCTATGGGAAAAAAAAAACAGTACCAGGTGGAGTTACAAATGAATTCTACTAAACAATTAAAAAAGCAATTAATTCTAATAATATGTAAACTATTTAAAAATATTTAAGGGAGCCCTACAAAATTCTTTCTAAGACACAAAATATGCATTTGATACCTAAACAAAGTAGAGCAAAAGCAGAGAAAGTATAGACCAATTTCCCTAATGAATACTGATATAAAATTTTTAAAAAGAAACTATTAATAAGGAAATTACAGTGATATATCACAAAGATTATACTTTGCAACAAGGTGGAATTTACAACAGGAATGCAAAGTTGGCTCAATATTAGAAAAAAGTATAAGCATAATTGACCATATCAATAACAAAAATAAAAAGAATCATATGATTATATCAATAGGTGCAGAAAAAGCTTTTGACAAAATACAACACCAATTCCTATTAAAATGCTAGAAACATAAGAATAAGGGGAGATTTGCAATAAGTAATAAATAATATCTATCTAAAACCAAGAGCAAACATTATCTGTAATGTGGATAAATTAGAAACCTTCTCAATAAAATAAGGGGTGAGGCAAAGATGTCCATTATCACCCCTATGTTCAACATTGTACTAAAAATACTAGCTATAGCAATAAGACAAGAAAAAGAAATTGAAGAAATAAAAATAAACAAGGAGGAAATCAATTTTTGTAGATGATGTGATGGTATACTTAGAGAACACCAGAGAATCAACTAAAATGATTGAAACAATTAACAAGTTTAGCAAAATTGACACATGTAAAATAAACCCACATAAATCATCAACATTTCTATATACTATATTTTTTTTAAAAAAAAGCAGCTACAAGAGATAGAGAAATTCCACTGAAAATAGCTACAAACAATTTCAAGTACTTGCAAGTCTAGCTTCCAAGACAAACCCAGGAACTATGTGAACACAATGACAAAACACATTTCACATGAATAAAGACAGATATAAAAAAACTGGAGAAATATTAATTGCTCATGTGTGGGTTGAGCCAATCTCCTACAAATGACAATTCTACCTAAATTATTTACCCATTTAGTGTCATACTAATTAAATTACTAAAGAATTATTTTATAGATCTAGGAAAAATGATAAAACTCATCTGGAAAACCAAACCTTTAAGAATACCAAGGGAATCGATGAAAAAAAATGTGAAGAAAGGCATTTTGATAATACCAAAATGTAAACTATCTCACAAAACAGTAATTATGAAATCAATCTGGTATTGGCTAAGGAACATAGCGGTGCATCAATGGAATAAATTAGATATCTAATACACAATAGTAAATGACTAGAGCAAGCTAGTGTTTGTCAAAATCAAAGATCCAAGCCTTTAAAGTAAGAACTCATCATTTGAAAGTGATATGAAAACCAGAAAGCAGTTTGGAAGAAACTAAGCATAGACCAACATCTCACACCTTGTGAAAAGATAAAATTAAAATGGGTACATGATTTAGACAAAAAGAGTGATATCATAAGCAAAATAGAGAAGATAAAAAATTATCCTTGAGATCTATGGCTATGGGCAGAATTTATGAGCAAACAAGAGATAAGAAAGATCTTAATGGCCTTTTTTCTTTACATGAAATTACAAAATTTTTACATAAGCAAAACCAATGTATCCAACATTATAAGGGAAACAAGAAACTGGAAGAAAATAACAATAAGTTTTTCTGGTAAGGGCCTCATTTCTCAAATACATTGATAACTGATCCAAATTTATAAAAATAAGTGCCTTTTCTTAATAGATTAGTGAAATGAAGTGAAATGTAGACAAGTAGTTTTCAGAAGAAAATTCAAAACTGTTTTTAGTCTGACAAAAATGCTCTAAATCACAATTGATTAGTGAAATTCAAATTAAAACAACTCAAAGTTCCACCTCAAACTTATCAGAATATCTGACATGGCAGAAAAGGAAAAAAGGCAAATGCTAAGGAGGATATAGAAAAAAATAGGAACACTATTGTTGGTGGTGTTGTGAACTGGTCCAACCATTCTGGATAACAATTAGAAACTTTGCCCAAAGTGCTACAAAACTGTGCATTCCCTTTGAAACAATAATACCACTATTGGTCTTTATCCAACAAGATTACAAAAAAAAAAAAAAGGAAAAGGTCCTATATGTACAAAAACATTTATAGCAACTCTTTTTGTCATGACAAGGAATTGTAAATTGAGTAATGTGTATAAATTGGGGAATGGCTGAATAAGTCATGGTATATGTTTGTGACAGAATACTGTTGTGCTATAAGAAATGACAAACAGTATACTTCCAGAAAAACCTGAGAAGACTTACATTAACTGATACAAAGCAAAGTGAGCAGACATAATTGTACACATTAACAGCAGTATCTTAAAGATGATCAACTATGCAGGAATTAAGTGCTCTAATTAATACAATGATCCAAGGTTATTCCAAAGAACTCATAAATAAAAATGCTATCCACCTTCAGAGAGAACTGATGAACTCTGATTGAAAATGAAGTCTAATTTTCCCACTTCATTTATCTTGTTTTTTCTGCAATGTGTCTATTATGGAACTATGTTTTCCATGGTTTAACATGTATAGTTGATAAAATATTACTTGACTTCTAAATGGATGAAGAAGTGCCTGAAAGGAGTGATGCAGTGAAATAATATCAGAAAATTATTTTCACATAGACCTCAATTTACATCCCCCCTTCTCCTGCTAAAAAATTCCAGGCCCATGAACTCAAACAAAATCCTAAGCTTATGATAGTTTACAACTGTAAGGATAGAAAACTTCCCAAGCATCTCACCACTGCACATCTAGAATCAGCAAAAGTTGATTCTGTACAGACACATGAAGGAATGAGAAGAGAAGAGAGAGGATCTGGACTATGCTTCTGAAGAGTGTTCGAAATCACAAGTTAGAAGATAGCAGTGGTTTGGTCCATATGAAAAGAGGATGAGAAAATCTTCTGTGGTCGGTTTCCTTCCCTTGATATTACTCAAAGATGACTTCTGTATCCAATAACTTTCATAGCCTTCAAGATGAGAAGGCTGAGGCCAAGAGCAACCCAGGCACAGGAGGCTGTTTACCAATAGAGTTGAAGGACCCAAAGTTTGAGTGGTAAGGAGTATTAAAAAACAGCTGAAAAGTCAAAAGAGCAATAGGAAAAAAAAAAACCTGAATACAAACGTATCATACAAGCACATAAAGAATCGGAAAGGGTCATAACACCAGATAGAAGAAAGTGTGTAGCCTCAGAAATCAGTGGATCTTAAATAAATATAATATAAAGGAAACAAACTAATGTTGTCTGGAATATACTACAGACTCAATCAATAAGCATTTATTAAGCACTCTTTCTGTGCTAGCCAATGTGGTACTAGATTCCACAAATATCATGAGACAACAGTGAGAAAACTCCAGAATATTTCATAGTAGAAATGAAATTCATAAAATAAGAAATTAGAAATTGTTTTAGATCAGCTCTTATTGCTCTCAACAGAATTTTAAAGACATTGAGGAAAGTAGGAAAAAAGTGAATGAATGATGGGAATTCAAGATCAGGTCATTGTCTCCAGAAATTGATGAAAATATGCTTTAGGAAAACTGGCTTTCTACTTAGTGTAGATCACGGAAGGAAATGGTAGAACCTGTGCTACATATTATTGAGGGCTCTTTATTTATAACTTACCAAACACCTAGCAAGGCATGACTTGGTGGCTAGAAATATAACTCAGAAGCACACGATATCTAATGGATTAAAAGATGACAAATCTCCATATTACAAATACTGAGCTCAAAATATCCTGGAGAACTCAACCAACATCCTGTACGGAAACCAGTTCTTTATCAAAGACCAAATTGCTGTTCTGTTACTAAAGTAGTAATTCTCTCAATAAGCCCCATGATATGAACTTATATCCAAATACCTCTACTCCACTACAAAAAAAAAGCAGTTATTTTATCCACCAGTGCAATAGGTCATAGAATATTAAGTATAAAAAAGATAATGGCAGGAACAATTTCTACATGAATGCAATTGATAAAGATAAAGAGAAAATGTTAATAATTATAAGAAGAAAAGCAACAACAGCAAACCATTAATACCTCTGCAATACCATTCTTAACCTCTAAATCTGGAACTGTACAGGAATAAATGAGATAGTCTCTGTGCTCAAGATCACATTCTACTGGATACAGATTCCTTGTTGACCATGGAGACAATATGTTTCAAAGTTTTGGCACAACTTCCTCTTTAGCTTGGAAGCCATCCTCAGTTCTATTCAGGAGAAATGATAATGAGTTTAAGTTAGCCAGAACAGTAACAAATTTAAATTTCCCTCTGAAAAAATGAATATTTAATGTCAAATTTTCTTGACATTATTGTGTTATTATTTTTTAAGAAGAATTTGTCCCATGGAAATAAAGTTCTGGTATTCTGTCTGTACTTTCAGAATGTGAATAAGCCAAGAACAAAAACAAAAACATGGAGGTTTTGAGGTAATCTACAGAGTTAATATGAATGCTATCAAGTTTTGGGGTATCTTATTTAATAATTACTGAATCAAGAGTACACTGTTCATTGTATCTCTAGGGCTTTTTGGCACACTCATTTTGCTCCTCAGCCAAATATTATTTTCTTATAAGCTTTTGTATGTGTGTATGTATATATATATATATATATATATGTGTGTGTGTGTGTGTGTGTGTATATATGTATATATATATATATGTATATATATATATATATATGTGTGTGTGTGTGTGTGTGTGTGTGTGTATATATATGTATATATATATATATATATATATATATATATAGTACTATATGTAATAAATCATATGTTGCTGTTATTTTGTTGTCTAATCATTTTTTTGGTTATGTCCAACTCATTGTGACCTCTTTTGGGGGTTTTATGGACAAAGATGTGGGACTGGTTTGCCATTTCCTTCTCTAGCTTATTTTACAGATGAGGAAACTGAGGCAAACAGGGTTAAATTACTTGCCCAGGGTCACATAGTCAGTAAGTGTCTGAGGCCAGATTTGAACTCAGGAAGAAGAATCTTCTTCATTACAGGCCTGTGTGTCATCCAGCTGCCCAGAAATATATATAATATTTGTCAAATTTTCTATCATTTGTGTTATTTTAAATCAGGAATGCTGGAAAGTCCTCTGTTTCATTAGATATTCAAAAAATCAATAAATTCCTCCCCTGAAGGATTACATTAAGTTTTGCTGTTTATGTTATTCTTGGTTGTAATCCCAGCTTCTTTGCCTTCTAGAATTATCATATCCAGGCCAAATGTGGTAGCTGCTAAATCTTGTGTAATCCTAACTATGGATCCATAATATTTGAATTGTTTCTTTCTGGCAGTTTTTAGTAATTACTCTTTGACCCAGAAATTGAAGAACTTGGCTAAAATATTGCTCAGAGTTTTTATTTTGGTATCTTTTTTTCGGGAAGTGCTTGGTGGATTCTTTAAATTTATATTTTAACCTCTAGTTCTATCATATTGGGGTTGTTTTCCTTTATTTTTTGAAATATGGTGTCTAGGCTCCTTTGTCATCATGACTTTCAGGTAGTCCAATAATTCTTAATCTTTCTTCAATCTGTTTTCCAAGTCAGTTGTTTTTCTAATGAAATATTTCACATTTCTTCTATTTTTTTTAAATTTCTTAATTTTTTGTCTTATTTCTTGATGTCTCACAGAAGCATTAGCTTCCTCTTGCTCAATTCTACTTTTTAAGGGATTGCTTTTTCAATGATCTTTTCTACCTCTTTATTTTTTTTTTTATTTGGCATTTCAGGTTCTGCTTTTTAAGAAGTTTTTTTTTTTTCTTCATTGAAATTTTGTGCCTCATTTACCATTTGGCCAATTCTGGTTTTTTTAAGGCATTATTTTTGTCAGTATTTTTGTGTCTGTTTTACCAAGTTGTTAATTCTCTTTCAATAGTTTTATTTCATTGTTTTCATTTCTTTTTCTAAAATTTCCTTCATGTTCAGCTTGTGTCTACTTTGCATTTTTCTGTGAGGCTTTTATTTTAACTGTTTTGACATTGTTATCTTCTAAGCTTGTATATTTATTTTCCCTTTCACTATCATAGTTTTTATGGTCATGTTCTTTTTTTGTTGTTGTTTGCTCACTTTTCCAGCCTATTTTTTGCTTTGAATTTTATGTTAAATTTGGGTTCTTCTCACCTGGAAAGGAGGCCAGCACTATCCTAAACTTCAGTCTTTTTTTTTGTGAGATTTTTTTCAGATTTCAGTTCTTGGTGCTTCCAAAGTGGTGAGAACTGAGGAGATGTGTGGTCACTGTTCTCCTGGTCTGCACTCCATATGCAAGAAGGACCCCTGCTTGCAGCCAAGCACTATTGTTTTTCAGGGCTCCCACTCCCTGGTGCCTGAAAGTAGTCTTCCCTGTGCTGGAACTTCAACTTGGAAATGGGTATGGGAATTTCTAAAAATCCCTAGTGGTAGCAAAGAAACAAAAACAAAAACCTGTCACCTCTTTTGGACCACTTGTCCAATCCCCTTGCTTTCTCTGGAATGAGAACTTTTGAAGCTTCTGCTACTGTTATAACTGTTGCTAAATCCCACAGCTTCCATTGCTGCCACATACAGTCTGGGTCTTCTCCTACCCTAGTGTCACAGACCTCTCCTTCTGACATCCTAACTTGTTTTGGGTTTGATAAAAATTCTCACCCAAACTCTTTTTCTTTTAATCTCTACTGCTCCAGAATTTGATTTGAGACTTTATTTTAAAGTTATTTGGAAAGGAATGTTGGGAGAGTTCTGCTGTAATGCTTCCTTTATTCCACCATCTTTTTTTCCTTTGATTTTGTTATGTTTCAATTTAATTATCTTATTTAAAAGATACGCCATTTTTTCTATTGCATGTACTAATCACATATTAATTGCTTTCCTAATACTTTTCCACATATCTTAAATAAATCTCTAAATCACTTCTACTATGGTAGTTTTCATCACAGGTTTTTAAGGTTATTCCTTGTTAGCTCTACTTATCCTCTAATGGTTTTTGCCATGGTGATAACTGCTACATGTATTTTTATGTGCAGGACTTGAAATGTAGTTTATACTTTCTGTCAAATATTGTAGCAAACTTAAATTGATTATGCTCATACAAAATGCAAGGTTTTTGAAACTTACTATATTTCAGTTTGTGTCTCCTTTTTGTATACATGAAATAAAGCTCTAAACAAACCTCTTTTAAAAAAATCCATTCCAAGTATATCCATCTTCTTTTAAAAGTCATTTAAGAAATTGGTATTGTGTTTTCATCTATTTTATTATGAGGAAAGTTTTCTGAAATTTGAGTGGTTAAGATTTTAATGAACTATGAGACTTCAACTTTTCACTTTTAAGATTTTAGCACCCCTTCGATTTAAATCTAATTTTATTTAATCAAGTTGTAGTAACAGAATTATTTCTTTTGATTGTCCTATGCTACCTTGGGATAAATTATTATATCAATTGGTCTATTTTGAAAAAAATACACACAAATATAATATGAAATCCTTCCTCATAAAAATTGTTTCTAATTTTATTACAATATTTATTCATACTAGAAATTTTAATTTTCAGTTCATTTCAAGCACATTTGTGATTTGCTTATTTCAGTGATCAGCACCATCTGCACAGAAGCAATTCCAGTAGCTAGAGTATTGGGTTTTCTGATTTATTCCTCTGTACCTTTCCTTCTTGTATTGGCAGATCATAAAGAGCTCTGCTATCTCTTCAGGCTTTTGTGCTAAGTTGAGGATCATAGTGATTTCTAGTAGGACTGGCCTTAAGCCTTTGCCCCCACATCTATTTGACTCTGAATAGGAGATCACACTGGGCAGGTTGCTAACCCAATTAGGAAATTGGTAGGTCTGCAGTAGGAAGCCCTAGACTTTAAGTCTGATTCCAGTATTCACTAGCTTGTTACCATCTACCTGCTGTATCATCTCCATGTCAGCTAGGTACAGCTAGGTGACACAGTAGATAGAGTGTTGGAACTGGACTCAGCAAGACATGAGTTCAAATCTAGCCTCAGACACTTATTAGCTGTATGACCTTGGACTTGTCAGTTAACCTCATTGTCTCAGCTTGCTCATCTATAAAACGGACACAATAATATCACCTAGACCCCAGGGTTGTTGTGAGGATAAAATGAAATATTTGTAAATGCTAGCTATGATGATAATGATGATGATGATGGTAATGATGATTAGAGATCAAGGGGCTGTCATATTCAGGTTCCTGTCAGGCTTTCACATGTACCATACTCAGGGAACATGAAATCCTTTTTATATATGACCCTGGTTGACATTCCCTTACCTTGTCATTACTGTCTTCCCATAACATACACTACTCCCATGTCACTGGCAATGTCTTGGACTTTGAGGTGGTTAATAGCCTTTTCATCATCATCATCATCATCATCATGATATAGTGTCATGTAGTAGGTAGTAAGCTAGTCCGAGGGCTAGGAAAACAAGAATTCTAATCCAATCTCTGTCTGTATAGGTTGAGAAAGGACCTCAGTGTCTGGTTTCTTATCCTGCCAGGTGATCTTCAGAATCTGCCTAAGAGAATTCAAGTGGAAGCGATTCAGTTTCCTGGCATGGCACTGCTATACTATCCAGTTTTCACAGGCATAAAACAATAAGAACAGCACAATGGCTCTGTAGACCTTCAGTTTGTTAGTCAGTCTAATACCTCTTTTCTTCCACACTTTCCTTTGGAGCCTCCCAAACACTGAGCTAGCTCTGACAATGCATGTGTCAACCTAATTATCAATGTGTACACCCCTGGAGAGTATACTGCCAAGGTAAGTGAACTTATCCACAGTATTCATAACTTCTCCACTTGCTGTAACTAATGGTTCCACTTAGGGATAGTGTGTTGCTGGCTGATGGAACACCTATATTTTCTTGGTGTTAATTGTTAAGACAAAATTAACACAAGCAGCAGAGAATCAATCCTAACTTTCTTGCATCTCAGCTTCAGAGGCTGCATTGAGTTCACAACCATCTGCAAACAAAATGTCATGCACAACACTCCTTCCTCTTTAGTCTTCACTTGTAGCTTTTTCTAGTTGAAGAATTTACCATCAGTGTGGTAGCTGACCTTGATGCCATGCTTGTCCTCACTGAAGATGTTTAAAAACATGGCTGGAAACATCATGCTTAAAAGCATGAGAGCAAGCACACAGGCTTGTTTCACTCCAGTGGTTACTGGGAAAGCAGGAGAACATTGTTCATTATCCAGAACCCTGATAAGCATACCATCATGAAATTGATGCACAATATTGATGAATATCAAAGTTTGTCATAATTTTCTATAAGCCCTCATGACTGACAGTATCAAAGGCGTTGGTCAGATTTACAAATGCTGTGTACAGACCTCTATTCTGCTTTTGGTATTTCTCTTGGAGTTATCAGACAGCAAACATCATATCAACCATTCCTTGGGCCATTCTGAAGCCACATTGGCTCTCAGGTAGATGACCATCTTCCAGGTGAAGGATCAACCTATTAGTGAGGACTCTGGCAAGAATCTTGCCAGCAATGACTAAGAGAGACACCCCCTGTGATTGTCACAGGACAATTTATTTCTTTTATCTTTATGGATATGGACAATGGAGGCATTTTTGAACTCCTGGGGGTTAAGCTCCTCTTTCCATATAACATGGAAAATTTCAGTCAGCTTTTGTATAAGCATTGGACCTCCTACCTTTTAAATCTCAGCTGGAATATAATCAGCACAAGGTGCTTTGACACACAAAAGGAGCCTAATGGCATTTAAAATCTCTTCTTCAGTTGGAACTTCAGCTAGGGAAAGATTGACTTCAACCTGAGGTACCATCAGCATTGATTGATGATGGTGGGTTGAGAATGCTGTGGAAGTATTCAAGCCAATTCTCCAGGATCATGTTCTTATCATTAATGAATGTGGCTCTGTCAGCACGGGGTATTTGAGAAACACCATAGGTCTTCAGCCCATAAATAGCCTTCAAGGTGTCATAAAAGCACTTTGGATTGTTACCATCAGCATAAAACTGAATTTCATCTGCCTTCTTACTGAGCCAAGAATCCTGCATCTCTCTAAGCTTTGCTTGTACTTCACTTTTTTTTTTTTTGGTTAGGCAATGGGTTAAGTGACTTGTCCAGGGTCACACAGCTAGTAAGTATTATGTATCTGAGTTCAGATTTGAACTCAGGTCCTCCTGAATCCAGAGCTGGTGCTCTATCCACTGTGCCATGTAGCTGCCCCTGTACTTTACTTTTGATGGAATTAAATGCTGCCTTCTTAGAGATGGATGAACTCTCCTGCTGGTAAACCCTGTGGAGTTCTCATTTTTCATTTAGCAGCTTCTGAATTTCCCCATAATTTTCATCAAACTAGTTTTGATGTTTACAAATGTTCTGACCCAGATGAGAAAATGTAGTACTGTACACCAAATCTCTGAAAGCTGCCCACTCATTTTCTGCTCCAGTGTTTTCAACTGTGTGTTGACTAAACTATTCCTCCAAGTTAGCAACAAACTGTTCCTTCTCAGAAAAGCACTCTAATCTGTTGACATTAGTTCTTGTAGTAGTCATTTTGTCTTGGGGCCACCACTTCTGTTGAATGTGAATATTTAGCTTGGAGAGGATAAGTCTATGATCAGTCCAGCATTTTTTGACACACATTGCCTTCATGACTGTCACATACCGTCTATCTCTTCTCCTTACAATCACATAGTTTATTAAATGCCAGTGTTTGCTATGAGGGTACATCCACAAAGTTTTATTGCTTTTAGGTAAATGGAAGATAGTGTTAGTGTTGAGAAGGTCATGAGATGTACAAGTCTTCAGTAGTGAGTAATTGTTGCTGTTTTCAACTCCGTTCCCCCCAAGAATTCCCTGCCATGTCTGGTAGTCTGAGCCTACTAAAAGTTACCTTGAATTATAAGCTTGTCTGCTTTTGGCACATTGATGATAAAGGTCTCCAGATCTTCATAAAATGTTTCTTTGACATAAGGGTTCATCATGGTAGGAGCACAGGCACTAATGATGGCGGCCTGACATTTTCCTGCAAGTGGCAATCCCATTATCTTGAGCTGTCATTCACTCCATCCACAAGCTTGTTGACTAGATTAGTTTTGACCATAAAGCCTACACCAGCTTCATGGTGCTCTGCTTCACAGTAACTACTCAAGAAAACAAACAAACAAATAAATATGTATCCACCTCCAACTTCATTATGAAGCTGGCCTTTATTTGCCAGTCTTTTTGCCCTCGGGGCTGCTATTTGGATGCAATATCTGCTAAGTTCTCTCACAACAAGAGCTGTTCCTCTTACAGGTTTGTTAGATTTTGTGTTGTCTCTAAATGTGTGCACATTCCAAGTACGAATGGTGAGTGGAATCATTTTTGCAGAAATTTTTGTATATTTTTTGTGTTTCAACCATAGGTTCGGATCCCCACCTGCCACAGTAATCAGACCGGGGTTGAGTAAGCAGACAATTTTTAGGGCATCTTTTCTATCCCCTTCCTCACTTGAGGAGGTAAGTAGTGTGATCTTCAAAAGGCTTTTCAGACACCTGGAGGGGTTGCAGAATCCCACTGCTGCTTCCAGTGAGAAGATGACCTTATGACCTGCGCTACCTGTGTGCAGGGTTGTGATTGCAATGTATCTGGACCTGCTCCTTTGTCACTTGTCTGTTGCCACAGGACTTTGAGGGAGGTAAAAATGGCAAAATGGTATGGGTGAGGTCCTTTGATTTACACGTAAATTGGATTTAAGTGAGGCAAAGTTGGCAGCCTCACTCTCTCTTCCAGAGTCATTGTAGTCCATTAGCAGGACAAAGCCAAGACAACTGATGATTGCTCAAGATGTACTAGATGACCTTGGTGTCTTCAATGTCTAACAAAACTCTAAGTGCTCTGGGAAAAGGACCCACATGTGCAAAAATATTCATAGCAGCTCTTTTTGTGGTGGCAAAGAATTGGAAATTGAGAGGATGCCTATCAATTGGGGAATGGCTGAGCAAGTTGTGGTATATGAATGTAATGGAATACTATTGTGCTATAAGAAATGATGAACAGGCTGACTTCAGAAAAACCTGGAAAGACTTATATGGTCTGATGCTGAGTGAGGTGAGCAGAACCAAGAGGACTTTGTACACAATAACAGCCATGTTATGCATTACGAGGATCTAAGACATCTCCAGAGGCCTCAGGATGGAAAATGCTGTTCACATTCAAAGAAAGAACTATGGAAGTCAAATTGCTATCACTTATTTTTACCTTCTATTGAGTTTTGTTTCATCTTTCTGATGGTTCCTCCTATTGGTTTTAATTTTTACTTACAACTTCACTAATGTGAAAATATGTTTAATGGGACTGTAAATGTAAAGCCTGTATCAGATTGTGCACCGTCTTGGGGAGGGTGGGGGGGGGAGAAGGGGGAGAAATATTTTCAACTCAAAAGCATATGGAAGTGATTGTTGATAAATCAAAATAAATTAATAAAATTTTAAAAAATTAAAAAAAAAAAATAAAACTCTAAGTGCTCCAAAGTACCTGCCTCAGCTGCCTTCTTCGCTGTTGGAACAAATTGTTCTCATCTGCCCATTCCACCAGGGGAAGTCTTCACATGTTTGGGGTAGACACTCCCCTAACTCACCAACAGGTTTGAGACTCCTTCGTTACCCTCAACCTGGTTTAGCTCTTCTGTGGAAATGCTTTACCAGGGTGTGGCCACTGTGCATACTATAGCTTCTTGGAGTCAAGAGTGAAATTTAGGATCAGGTGGACACTAAAGGTGGAGAGCAGCCCTGGAAAGGGCTCAGCAGTCCTAACACCAGAGGTACTAGTCTTCCCTGAACACTCTCTACACCCCAAATCTTCAAATACAGAATACTACAATATTAAACAACAACTACAATAATTATCTGTTACGTATAACCCAAAGACAACAGAAAGATTTATTTGGTTACAAGTAGAACATAGTATATTTCCAATAATGACTTGTGTTCAAAAGGAACGTTCTGGTTATGATCAAGGAAACATATTGGGAAAGAAATAAAAGAATATCAGCATAATCACTGTATTAGTACCCAATGCAAAGGACTCCAACATGTTGTGCTAATCTTATGTGAAAACAAATAAAAGTAGCAAAAAGTTACAAGGTATGAATACCTTGAAATTAGGGACAATGGAGGGATTATTTAATCATTAGAATAATGGCTCTGTTAAAATAATGAATTGTAAGCAGAGTGGGTTGTTTGGGAAATAAATGTTATTAAAAAAGGCCAACAAGCAAACTCTGAGTTGGATATTTTAGGTGTTTTAAGATATATGAAAGGATTACTAAGTATGATTTGTGGTAATTAACACCTGAGCCCTGTACACTAATGAAGTCTAAGGTTTAGATTGGCAGATAGATTTTTAGTTGTTTCTGCTGTGGTTGTGGCTGTAGTGGTGGTATTTGCTGTTGCTGTTGTGGTTGTTTTTCCCAGGTCTACTATTGCACCGGTATATGGAGCTGCAAATGAATAACTTCCTCTCCAAATATAGATTAGTGTCTTCTGTTTTACCTACTGCCTTAGACTATTTCCTGGAACATAAAGAGGTTGCCAGTCAATCAACAAGTATTTAAATACTTACTATATGCCAGCACCGAAGATCCAAAGAAAGACAAAAAAAAGGCCTCATCCTCAAGAATACAACATTCTATTAAGGAGACAATATGCAAACAGCTGGGTGCATATAAGATCTATACAGTGAAAGTGGGAGGTAATGTTAAAGAGAATGTATCAGCAGTAATGGAGGTACTTGGAAAGGCCTCTTAAAGAAGGTAGAATTTGCAGTAAGTCTTGAAGAAAGGCAATGAAGCTAGGAGGTGGAGATGAGGGAAATCATTCCACACATGAGGGGCAGTCAATGAAAATGTAGAATTAGAACATGGGATATCTTTTTTGAGGGACAGTAAAGCCAACAGCCCTGGTTTGAAAGGGTGTAAAGTCTGAAAAAAAATGGAAAATTATTAAGGGACTGGGTTTTTAAGTCACATACCTAAGAGAGAAGCTCTCTATCCATTAAGTTGCATTGCCTCTCAAATATATATATACATATATATATGTATATATATATGTATGTATGTATATATCTATATACTTGCATATGTGTATATATGTATATGTGTGTGCATAGGAGTGTGCTTATATGTATGCATACATATGTATGATATTTAATATAGTCAGTCATTAAGTGTTTATAAACCACCTATTCTGTGCTGAGGACTGTGCTAAGCACTGGCTGGGAATATGAAGAAAGGCAAAATACAGTCATTTCTCACAAGGAACTCACTATTTAAGGTAGGGGGATAACAAGAAAACAACTGTATACATAAAAGATACAGTAAGGAAAATGTCAGTTGTGGGAACTTCCACTTGTGGACCCTAGCTAGGAGAGTGCAAGTAAGAAAATGATGTCTAAGTAGGATTCCCCCATTAGCCTAATTGAATATTTGAATTTCTGAGCATAACTTCAGAATGTTTGTGATATGCATTAAGGATAAGACAAACTAATAGTTTTCCATAACCTATGCAATGGAGTCATTGACTTTGAGTGAGGATTAAGAAAATACAGTTCAATCCAGGTATCAGGAATAGCATGAACAAAACTAAGGGGTCTGACAAGTGAGGGAAATGACTTTTAGACAGTGAGTTATACATTTTGGCTATGAATATGAGAGTGGTAAAAAGCAATGTGTAGTGATGGGATACTCATTGGAGAGTAGTGACAAACAAAGCTAGAGAGACAGTTTGGTGTCACACTGTAGAAGATCTTGAAGAAAGATATATTTCGAATATTAGGCAACCCTTCTCTCAAAACAGCATAAGCTAGTAGGGCATTGGGGATGTACAACTGAGCAAAATATTAGCATCCTCCAGGCAAGTAAGCACATCTTCCAGACCTCCTTAAATGAGCCAAACTGTCAGCTGGACAAGGCACATTTCCCTTCTCCATTCCTCTACCTCTCCCTCCTCCCAAATGGCAGCTGGCTCAAGGTAAATTACATCAGAGACCTGCCTCTCGTTTCTATGATTTATTAGCTTAGGCTTTCAGCAGGGTAAGGATGCCGAGTTTATTGGATGGCACACACTCTGGGAATTTATGTTGCATAGCTAAACATCATGTCTGTCTATCTCCTCTCAGTAATCTCTGATAATACCCAAATGGGCCTTTTATTTTAAACATCTGGACAGCCTTATGGTGGGTTGGAATTAAGGTGCTCCGTGAAGACAACAGCACAGCCATAAAGACTGTCGGATAAACAAAGATTTCTCTGGAACATTAACTTCCTCACCAAGAAATCTTCCTGGTTCCTAAAAATGCACTTAGTTACTTTACGTCTTAATCTCCAGGTATCACTTTTCTCCTACAAATACTCTCATGGCAGTTAATGGGGCCATTACTGGAAGAAACTGTAAGGTATTAGCATAAAAGGAACATTGCAGTAAGAATCCTGCAAGAGACCATCTCTTTCCCTATCTTCATTTCATTCATTTTATTTTATTTTTATTTTTCATCTTTTCTGGCTTTTGCTTTTGATTTATAACAGCTTAAATCTCTGTTAACTGTGTGAAAGTAGGGTGGTACTCATTTTCACTTGCTAATAAATGTTAATGTTTTTATTAAATTTATTAATAGTGGTAGAATGTTAGTTTTATTTAAGGTGAGACAGCAGGAGGAGAGGATAACCAATAACTACCATTTTTTGTCTATTTCTTTACTTTTTAAACTAGGAAAACACAGAAAGTGGATCTCACTCCCTTCTGTTTATTTATGATATGTCTTGTTTTAATTTATATTTCATCTTTGATTGCCAATGTTACACAAAGTGTTTTTTCTCACACATTAGGTCTCCCAGAAAGCATCCCAGTTTTGAGATATGCTGTGGGTTAGCACCCATGCAAACCCTAGCAAATGAGTCCCCAGCAGTGTGTTCACTTTTATTAAGTCAACCAGTAAGGGAAGATCACTTTAAAACAAAAGACGAATTTGACATGATCAAGAAAATATTCATGCATTTTCTTTCCACCTAAACTGAACTCATATGTAAGCATCCTAATATCTTTCAAAGACACCATCATTCCTGGAGTCATCCATGTCCACAGTCTCAGAATCACCTTAGATTACTCATCTTTCCTCACCCCACTTTTCCAATCAATTGCTATATCTTATTGGTTCTGATTCCACAACATCTCTGGTATTTCCTCAATAATCTGGTGGTTCTTAATTATCTCTCATATCAAATATTTCCTACTTTGCCATGTAAAGTTACATGCCATGTGGCAACAAATATACCTCTCCATCTTTATTACACATTACTCCTCTTTACACACTTTTTAGTTGAATCAGACTGACCTTTTTATTCTTCATAAACTTGTTCTGATTCCTCACATTGCTCTTCACATCTTCATAATTTTGTGCTGATATTTCTCTATCCATGGAATATAATAATCATCCCTTCTTAGAATTATATATGTCCTTAAAAATTCAGTTTGACCTCTACATTTTACGTGCAAATTTTCTATCCCTCTTGTTGGTGGAGTTGTGAAATGATCCAACCATTTTGGAGAGCAATTTGGAACTATGCCCAAAGAGCTATAAAAACATGCATAGACTTTGACCCAGCAATAGCACTTCTAGGGCTTTGTCCCAAAGAGATCATACAAATCAGAAAAAGACCCACATGTACAAAAATATTTATAGCAGCTTTTTCCATGGTAGCCAAGACTTAGAAATTGAGGGGATGACCATCAGTTGGGGAATGGCTGAACCAGTTGGGGAATATGAATGTAATGGAATACTATTATACTATAAGAAATGATGAGCAGGCAGACTTCCTGAAAAACCTGGAAAGGCTTGTATGGACTGATGCTGAGTGAAGTGAACAGAACCAGGAGAACATTGTCCACAGTAACAGCCATGCTGTGCAATGACTAATGTGGATAGACGTAGCCCTTCTCAACAATGCAAGGATCTAAGACATCTCCAAAAATCTTATGATGGAAAATGCTATCCACATCCAGAGAAAGAAGTATGAAGCTTGAATGCAGATTGAAACATAATATTTGCTCTTTTTTTTCCTTCTGTTTTGTTTTGTTTCCTCTTTCTTGTGGTTCCTCCTTGTGGTTTTAATTCTTCCTTACAACATGACTAATGTGAAAATATGTTTAATAGGAATGTATATGTAGAGCCTATATCATACAGCACAGCATCTTGGGGAGGGAGGTGTGGAGGGAGGAGGAGAAAAATTTTAAACTCAAAAATGTATGGAAGTGATTGTTGAAAACTAAAAATAAATTAATAGAATCTTTTTTTAAAATTCCCATTCCCCTGCGACTGCTATTTCCTTTCTTCTCAAAATTACCTTTCAGTTATCTTGCATATATTTTGTATGTTTGTATATACCTAAGTATGTATTTTTTGTACTAACATATGTGTATATGTAAATATGTGCACCTCCTGTTTCCCCAATTGGAATGCATGATGTTTGAGGGCATGAATTGATTCACATCTTTTTGAGCTCCCAGTGCTTAGCAAAAAGCATGGCACAAAGTAGGCTCTTCACATATACATGTTAATTGATTGATTAATTAATGAGTCAGAGAAATCAGAGATCTATTTTTGTTTTGCATTATAGAAGATCTTGAAACTCAGCTTGATGTTTTACTTTATCCAATAGATAATGGGTGAAGGTAGGGAGGACGAGTGCAAAGTTGGATAAGTAGCTCAAACTACCAGGACTGTGGAAGATTAACCCACAAACTTATTTTAAGTTACTGAGGTAGTGGAATAAAGAAAAAGATTTCAGTTATCTTATGTAGGTTGCTCATGAAGGTCTTTATTAGCATAGTGTACATAGATATGGCAGTGAATCAGATGGCAATGACA
The DNA here is from genome assembly GCF_003287225.1 of Phascolarctos cinereus. Lineage (NCBI taxonomy): Eukaryota > Metazoa > Chordata > Mammalia > Diprotodontia > Phascolarctidae > Phascolarctos > Phascolarctos cinereus. The sequence goes on from NW_027555847.1 coordinate 641,634,325, forward strand.
TCATGGAATTCCAATGGTGAATTATTTGTCCTTCATTGCTAAGAGGACCAATGACATCATAGGATGATGACTTGATTCACACATAAATTAGATTTAAGTGAGGGAGAGGTGCATAAATTTGTCAGCCTCACTCTCTCTTCTTGAATCATCAGAATCCAGTGCAAGACAAAAGACAGGATAATAGGCAATAGCCTGGGATGCACCAAATGACCTTGGCATCTTCAATGTCTGACCAAGCTTTCAGTGTTCCACAGTGCCTACTTCAGTTACCTTCATGCCAATTGCAACAAATTGTTCTCATCCAGTCATTCTGCTGGGGGAAGTGTTCACATGCTTGGAGTAGACATTTCCCTAACTCACCTATAGGTTTGAGGCCTTTTCAGTCTTGTTCTTAATTACCTTCAGGATCAAAAAGAAAAATTAAAACCAGAAATGTATCATCCAAGAACATATTTACTTATCCTCTTGTCATCATTCTTAATAGAAATATTTTAAAGACAATCATACACACACACAATACATATTCTAGTTCCTGGAGAAAACAGCCTAATCTCATTGTTCTTCTGAAATTAAAGTTTACTACTCCTTTAAAATCTAAGTTTTACATAAAATCTGAAACTTAAAACTTTTACATCTGTATTACATCATATCATTGTTCTATCTCCAATATACATAAATATATGCATGTGTGTATGTATGTATGTGTATTATAACATCACATCATCTAAAAAAGAGATGATACTGTACAGACCTGATGCTACATAAATGTATGATCATTAACAAGGGGATGGATGGTAAGCTGAAGAATTCATTTACCTACTTGCTTAGGTTAGGAAGTTTAAAAAATAGTGACAACAAATTCCTAATAGAAAAATTAAAACATTAAGATCTTTCATACTTGCGTCATATAACTTAGTTTTAGTGTTGTGACACAATTCACCATATTTTTCATTATATTTTTTTCTTTGATACCCCACTTAACAGTGTTTTATTTTTTGTGATTACTTGTAAAGATAATTTTCAACATGAACTTTTATAAGATTTTGAAATCTATTTTTTCCCTCCCCCTTTCCCTCCCACTTTCCCCAAGGTAGCAAGCAATATGATATAGGTAACGCATGTACAGTCACATTAAACATATTTCCACATTAGTTGTGTTGTGAAAGAAGAATCAAAACAAAAGGGAAAATCCATGAGAAAGGGGAAAAAAAGTGAAAATAGTATTCTTTGTTCTGCATTCAGACTCCATAGTTCTTTCTCTGGATGTGGATAGCATTTTCAATCATATCACATATTTTTTTAAATTAAAGTTTACCTACACTGTTTATTGAAATTTGCTATGAAAAGAAGAAGGTGGGACATGGTTATGACAATATCAAAACTGTCCCTACAAAAGAACAGACTGAACTGACATAAGCATAACAGGATAAAGTTTTCTTAGTTCTGTTTGATTCCAAGTAAAAGTCATAGTTAACCATTATTTTGGAATAGTCAAATACGCAGCAAAGTTCCCCATTACTCATAGGGCATTAAAAACCAGGCTCAGAATTAACCAAGTGGGACAATTTCCTATTCAGAAAGGAAATAGCAAAATGGGGAAACTGAGTCAGATGGGTCACCTCTGCAAGGTTGCCCTTTCAACTTTCCCAGGTGTAGATATTGACCTGTAACAGTTCTCAGATTATCCTTGCTTTGAATAGCATGTGGCATTTTCATTGAATGGTGGATTATTGACAATGATAATTCAGACAATCATAACTGAAATAAAAACTCCAAAAAATATCAAATGCTCCTGAGAAATTGTACCTCAGTTAACAACTTTCACTAATCATAGACTAGGGGTAGTTATTATTATTTTCTTCAAGTTTATGGATAGTTTGATAACCCTTTGGGAATAGTTTCAAATTGGTCTCCAGAAAGGTTGGACCAGTTCACAACACTAACATTGCATTAGTGTACCTATTTTTCTACATCCTGTTCAGAATTTGCCATTTTCCTTTTCTGTCATATTAGTCAATCTGATATGTGTGAAGGGGTATTTCTGAATTGTTTTAGTTTGCATAACTCTATTAATGATTTAGAGCTTTTTTATAAGATTGTTGATTTCTTTCCCAGGAAAATTGCCTGTCATATCCTTTGACATGTATCAATTGGGACTCAGTTTTCCATGTATTTGAGAATTATCACGATAAAGGACAAAAGTCATTTATCACAGAACTTGCTGTAAAATTCCCCCCACCCAGTTTCCAACTTTCTTTCTAAGTTTGGCTGTATTGATTTTGTTAGTGCAAAAATGTTTTAATTTTGTGCAAATAAAATTATTCATTTTACCTTCCATGAGCCTATCTCTTGTTTAGTCATAAAATCTTTATTAATTTATAGATCTAACAAGTAATTTTTCCATGCTCTCTGATTTTGCATGTGATATTGCCCTTTATGTCTAAATCATACACCCATTTTGACCTTATCTTGGTGTAGGGTGTGAGATGTTGGTCTATGTCTAGTTTCTGACTGACTCCTTTCCAGTTTTTCCAGAAATTTTGAGGAATAGTAAGTTTTTGCTCCCCCCTCCCCCAATTTAGATCTTGGGGTTTATCAAACTCTTGATTACTATGGTCATTTATTAATGAGTATTGTGTGCCTCATCTATTCCAATGACCTAACATTCTATTTCTTAGCCAGTACCAGATTATTTCGATGATTACTATTTTATATTATAGTACGAAATATGGTAGTGCTAAATCAACTTCTTTCAATTTTTTTCCATTCATTCCCTTGATGTGCTCAACACTTTGTTTTTCCAGATGAATTTTATTATCATCTTTTCTAGCTCCATAAAATGATTGTGAAGTAGTTTGATTGCTATGGTATTGAATAAATAAACTTACTTAGAATTGTCATTTATATTATATTGGCTGGGGACTACCTGTGAACAACTATTTCTCCAATTGCTTAGTTCTGTCCTTATTTGTGTTAAAAAGTGTTTTGTAATTGTGTTCATATAGTTCTTTAGTGTGTCTTAGCAGGTAGACTCCCATGTATTTCATATTGTCTGTAGTCATTTAAAATGTTATTTTAAAAGTTATTTAAAATCTCTATTTCCTCTGGATTTCATACATATATAATATATATGTATATGTGCATGTGTGTGTGTCTGTGTGTATTTATATGTGTATATACATATATATATATATATGTATATACACATATAAATACACACATAAATGTTGATGTGGATATATCTTATATCCTGAAACTCTACCAAAGTTAATAACTATTTCAACTTGTTTTTTTTAATTGATTCTTTACAGTTGTCTAAGTATACCATCATATCAGCTTCAAAGAGTGATTGTTTTGTTTCATCATTGCCTATTGTTATTCATTCAACTTCTTTCTTTTCTTTCTGCTATAGCTAGAATTTCTAGCATAATCTTAAGTAATAATGGTGGAAATGTATAGCCTTGATTCACCCCTTCTCTTATTTGGAAGGCTTTTATTTTATCCCCATTATAGGTAATGCTTGCTCTTAATTTTAGATGGATACTGCTTATCATTTTATGAAAATCTCCATTTATTCCTATGATTTTCAGTTATTTTATTAAATAAGAATAGTTGTTGTATTCTGTTAAAAAGCTTTTTTGTGTGCATCAACTAATATAGTCATGTGATTTTTATTGTTTTATTCTTGATATGGTCAATTATGCTTATAGCTTTATTAATATTGAATCAGTCCTACATTCCTGGTAGAAATCTTACCTAGTAAGAGTATATCACATTTTTCATATGTATCTATATTCTCCTGGCTAGTATTTTATTTAATTGGTCTATAACATTTTTTTCTTCTGTTTTTACTCTCCTTGTTTTAGGTATATACATCATATTGGGTCATAGAAGAAATTTGGTAGGGCTCCTTCTTTACCTATTTTTTTTCCAAGTTATTTATATAAGTATTGGAGTTAATTGTTCTTTATGATTTGGTACAATTTACTTGTAAATCCATCTGGTTCTTGGGATTTTTTTTTCTTAGAAAGTTCATTTATTGCTTGTTCAATTTATTTGTCTAATACAAGGTAATTTAATTATTCTATTTCTTCTGTTAATCTGCAGATTTTATATTCTAGTAAATGTTCATCCATTTAATTTAGATTATCAATTTTATTGGCATATAACTGGGGAAAATAGATCCTGCTACATAATGTTATTTAATCTTCAACAATGGCACATTCAGTATTTTTATTTTCAATACTGATAATAAGGTTTTCTTCTTTCTTTTTTTTTAAATCAATTTAACCAAATGGTTTATATATTTCATTTGTTTACTCCTATTTTTCTTCATTAGTTAAATAGCTTTTTTAACTTTCAATTTTATTACTTTTCTTTTTTAGGATTTATGCCTTGATATTTAATTGGGGATTTTACATTTATTCTTTTTCTAGTACCTTTAGTTGCATACCCAATTCATTGATCTGTTTTTTCTCTCTTTTACTGATGTAAGTATTTAGAGTCATAATTTTTCTCTAAGTACTGTTTGCCTCTATTCCATACAAGTGGTGGATTGTTGTCTCGTTATCTTTAATGAAATTCTTTATTGTTTTTATAATTTGTTCTTTGACCTATTTATTTTTTTAGAATTAGATAATTTAGTTTCCAGTTAATTGTAATCTATGCTTCCAAGGCCCTTTATTGAATGTGATTTTTATTGTACTATGGTCTGAAAAGGATATATTTACTATTTCTGTTTTTATGCATTTATTTGTGAGGTTTTATATGCCCTAATACATGGTAAATTTTGTGATGTTACCACATACAGCTGAGAAAAAGTTATACATCTTTCTATTGCCATTCAATCTTATTGAGAGGTCTATCATATCTAACTTTTCTAAAATGCTACTCACTTCCTTAACTTCTTTCTTATTTATTTTACAGACAGATTTATCTCTTTTTGAGCAGAGTAAATTGAAATTATCCCACTGGTATAGTTTTGCCTCCTATAAGTCATTTAACTTTTCCCTTAAGAATGTGCATATTATAGGGGCAGTTAGGTGGAGCACCAGCCCTGGAGTTTGGAAGACCTGAGTTCAAATCTGGCCTCAGACACATATATAACTCTGGGCACATCACTTAACTCCAATTGCCTCGCAAAAAAAAAAAAAGAAGAAGAAGAAGAATGTGGATGCTATGATATCTGGTCCGTATATGTTTAGTACTGATATTACTTCTTTCACTATGACACTCTTAGCAAGATAGAGTTTCCTTGCTTATCTCTCCATTAAGTCTACTTTTGCTCTCCTGAGTTCATGATTGCTATACCTGTCTTTTTTTTTTAATTCAGACGAAGCATAATCTGCTCCAGCCCCTTATTTTAAGTCTTTGTGTGTCTATTTCAAGTGTGTTTCTTGTAAACAACATAATGCTGATTTCTGGTTTCTAATCCATTCTATCAATTTCCATTTTGTAGGTGAGTTTATTTCATTCCCATTCACAGTTTTAATTACTAAATGTATATTTTTTTCCCATTCTGTTTTTTCTGTTTATCATTTTCCTTCTTTTTTTAATCATGTCCATCCTTAAAATTCTGTTTTGCCTCTGCCCACTGCATCCTTTAATATGTCCTCTCTCTTATCACCCCCTTTCACTTATTCCCTTCTTGTCCTACTTTCCTGTTGGGTAAAATGGATCTCTATGCCCAATCAAGCATGTATACCCATACATAATTTTTCCTTTGGGCAACTTCAGATGAGAGTGAATTTCAAACACACTGTATAGTTTTTAAAGATCATTCTAGCTCTTGTTCTTTTATACTATGATGTTTGAAATCTATTAAAATTCTAATATATTGAGATTTGACTCAAGAAACAGGAGAGTTTCATTTTATAATCTGGAAGCAAAAGAAAGTAAGGTACTGTTTCCTTCTCTAACATCCTTTATCCTCAAGTTAATTATCATTGACTAACTTTCACTTGTTTTCTTCATTTTGTATGGAAAGAGACATCATTTACAATTACCTTTTGCAATTTATTTTCTTTTGTTTACGTCACATTACTGAATAATAAAATTGTTGTCATAATTAATATCCCTTTTCTCGCAATGAACTATTAAAGCTTTTAATCTGAATCTCATTTTTTAAAAATGCCTATAGATTTGTTGGGGAAAACATTTATATTTTATAATCATTTCTTTGCTTCACCTTTAGCCATTCTGCATTCATGGAATAAAACCAAATACAGTACTATCTGAGTCTATCTAATTTCCATAGTATAGGTACTATATAGCTTTTAATTCGAATTTTTTAATTATTATCCATTCATTGTGGGATAGAGGATCCCAGAGTTAGGTCATTATCTTTCCTTATTATCTATTTTGAAAATATTGTAATTTTCTATTGACAGGTCAGTACCTTTTAGCACATTGAAATGGGGTGTTTGAAAATGAGCATAATAATGCATACTAATCAGTTGGTCAGTCAACAAGCATTTATTTAAGTGAAAATGATATGGCAGATACTACACTAAACACTTGAAAATACAAAGATATGTGCAAATATAGCGCTTGACTTCATGGAGAGTATGTGGAATTTGGGGGGAATGTAGGGTGTGTTCAGGAAAGACTAGTACCTCTGGTGTGAGGGCTGCTGAGACCTTTTCAGGGCTGCTTTCTACCTTTGGTATCCACATGATTCACCCAACTCTTACCTATGGCTCTAAAAAGCTGTGGCATATGCAGAAACAACACCCCAGTAAATTCTTTATGCAGATGGGCTAAACCAGATTGAGAGTAACCTTCAAGAGTTAGAGGAATGTCTAACCCAAGTATATGGAGACTTTCCTGGTGGAATGGGATGAGAATAATTTGTCCCAGTGTCCATGAAGGTAGCTGAAGTAGGCATTTTGGAGTGTTTAGAGCTTGGTTAGATCAAAGATGCCAGGTGATACACAGTATCCCAAGCCATCATCTATCCTCTTGAATTTGTCTTGCCACTTGACTCTGATAATTCTGGAAGATAGTGAGAAGCTGACCACTTCACACAACTCTGCCTCACTTAAATCCAAGTTACGCACAAATTATGCACAAATTAAAAGGCATTACATATACCACTTTACCATTTTTACTTACCTTAAAGTCCTGTGGCAACAGGTAAGTGATGGAGTGGCAGGTGCAGATATACTAGGAGCTGTAGTCACACCCTGCACACAGGTGGCCCGGGCCATATGGTCGTCTTCTCACTGGACTGAAGAAGCAGTGGGATTCAGCAGCCTTTTGTGCATGATCAGCCTTGTTGAAGGACTGCATTGCTCACCTCCTGGAGTGAGGAAGGGGCTACAAAAGGTACCATAAAAATTGTTTGCTTCACCTAATGCTGATCTGTTTACCATAGCAGGCAGAGATCCCACCCTGGTCAAAACACTAAAAAAATGTGCAAACAACTTTTGCAAAGATGATTGGTACATGGAATGTGTGTACATTCTTGGACAACATGATATTCAGTAGACTTGAAAGATGAACAGCTCTTGCTGAGAGAAATCAAGGCTGACAAATGAAAGCTACCCAAGCCGGAGCTGAATACATGGGTATTTTTGTTGTTGTTGTTGTTTTGTTTGTTTTTGGAGTGACCACAGTGAAAAGGATCACTAAGAAGCTGCTATGGGTTTTGCAATCAAAACTAATATAGTCAACAAACCTGTATGCCTATTAAATGGAGTGAATGAGAGCCTCGTGACAATGGGATTACCATTTGCAGGAAAGTGCTATACCACCACTATCAGTTTGTATGTCCCCATGATGATGAAGTCTGATGAGGTCAAAGAAAAATTTCATGAATCCCTGGAGATCCTCATCATCAATGCACTGAAAGAGGACAAGATTATAATTCTGGGTGACTTTAATGCAAGAAAGAAAGAAAGAAAGAAAGAAAGAAAGAAAGAAAGAAAGAAAGAAAGAAAGAAAGAAAGAAAGAAAGAAAGAAAGAAAGAAAGAAAGAAAGAAAGAAAGAAAGAAAAAGAAAGGAAGGAAGGAAGGAAGGAAGGAAGGAAGGAAGGAAGGAAGGAAGGAAGGAAGGAAGGAAGGAAGGAAGGAAGGAAGGAAGGAAGGAAAGAAAGAGATCTACAGGGTTTACCAGCAGGATAGTTAATCTGTTTCTAAGAAGGCAGGGTTTAACTCCATCAAAAATAAAGTGCCAGCAAAGCTTAGAGAGATGCAGGATTCTTAGCCCAGTAAAAAGGCAAATAGAATTCAGTTCTATGCTGATAATAACAATCCAAAGCACTTTTATGATGTCCTAAAGGCTATTTATGGGCCAAAGACTTATGGTACATTTAAACTACTCAGAGCTATGTTGATTAGTGATAAGGACATGATTCTGGAGAGATGGGCAAAACATTTCCATAGTGTTCTCAACAGACCATCATCAATCAATGCTGAAGCCATTAACTATCTAGCCAAACTTCCAACAGAAGATGAAGTTTTGAATGTCATTTGGCTCCTCTTGTGTGGAAAAGTGCTTGTGTTGATTCTATTCCAGCTGAGATTTACAAGGTAGGGAGTTCACTGTTCATTGTATACTTTCCAGGGATATACTCATAGATGATGAAGTTGACACGTGCATTACCAGAGCTAGCCCAATGTTTGAGAGGCTCTGAAAAGAAGTATAGGAGAGGTGAGGTATTAGATTGCTTATCTAACTGAATGTTTACAGAGACATTGTGCTGACTTCATTGTTATATGCCTGTGAAAGTTGGGCAACATACTAGCACTATGCCAGGAAATTGAACCACTTCCATTTGAATTGTCTAAGGAACATTATAAAGATCACTTGGGAAGAAAAGGTACCAGACACTTTGGTCCTTTCTTGAGCTAAACTGCCAGGTATTCAGACTCTACTGCAGAAAACACAACTATGATGGACCGGCCACATTGTTCAAATGCCAAATGTACGTTTGCCTATAAAACTATTTTACAGAGACCTCACACAAGGTGAATGCTTATGTGGATGTCAGAAGAAGCTATACAAATCTTGCTCAAGATCTCTCTGAAGAATTTTGTTATTGATTATGTGACATGAAAGATACTGGCAAAGGACTGCCCAGCATGACATGCCTGCATTAAAGAAGGCTCTGTGCTATATGAATGAAGTAGAATTGTGGTAGCTCAAAAGAAATGCAAGATGTACAAATTTGGAGCCATCTCCACTCTAAATTTTCATGTGGACTATTTGTGCTCAACCTGTGGTGGAGATTTCCGAGCTTGTATTGGCCTAATCAGGCACATTCAGACACAGTACCTCGTTTCCAACATAGTGATGTTGCTTTGGTCCCTTTTTAGAATGAAAAACAAACCAGCCAAAAAACCAATGAACTATATGATGTGAGAGATAATGTGCAAAAATCAAATTACATATAACATATAAAAAGTACAAATGGAAGACATTAGCAGTAAGAATGGGGACATGGAAGGATATTGGGAATGGTCTCTTGCAGAAGGTGAATTTGAGATGGGTTTTGAAGAAAGCCAGAGAAGCCTGGTTGTGGATTGTGCAGAGACAGAAGATTCCAGGCATGGGAGACAATTGATAAAAAGTAATGAGGAATAAGGAAGTGGAATATGAAACAGCAAGAAGGACAGTATTGCTAAATGGTGGATTATGTGGAGAAGAGTGAAGTGTACAGAGTTAGGAAAAGTAGGAAGGAGGCAGGTTTTGATGAACTTTAATAGAGCTCTCACATTTATTGAATAGGAAATCGATAATAAATGCAAATTTAAAAAAAATACTATTAAGGATATCATAGCAATATAATGCAAAGATCATATACTATTAGCAAGTGGGATTTATACCAGGAATGCAAAACTGGTTCAACATTAAGAAAACTGTAAACATAGTTGACCATATGAACAAGATAAAACAGCAAGAATATATATGTTTGTATGAATAGATACAGAAAAAAAATCTTTTTGACAAAATACATCTATTCCTATTATAATGGAAAGAATAAGAATAAATGGAATAATTATTTAAATGATAAGTACTAAGTACTACATATCTAAAACTAAGAGTAGGCATTACACATAACAGGGGTAAGCTAGAAGCTTTCTTAACAACATTACAAGTGAAGCAAAGACTACTATTATATAATATTTTATGAGAAATTCTAGCAATCATATTAGAAAAACAAATTGAAAAAGAAAAATACATAATGAAGAAACAAAACTATCATTCTTTGGAAATGGAGTGATGGTATGCTTAGAGAACCCTAGAGAATCAACAAAAAAATTGGCTGAAGCAATTAACAAATTTAGCAAACCTGAAAGATATAAAATAAACCCACATAAATCATTAAGATTTCCATATATTACCAACAAAACTCAGAAGGAAGAGATAGAAAGAGAAATTCCACCTAAAATAACTACGGGTAACATGGAACACTTGGCAATCTACCTGTCACAACAAACCCAGGAAATATTTGAACACAATGACAAAACATTTTTCACACAAATAAATGCAGATCTACACAATTGGAGAAATGTTAATTGCTCATCGGTAAGCTGAGTCAATATGATAAAAATGAAAATTCTACCTAAATTAATTTATTTATTTGGTATCATACAAGTCAAATTACTAAAATTATTTTATAGAGTTACAAAAAATAATACTAAAATTCATCTGGAAAAATGAAAGTCCAAGAATATCAAAGGAATCCATGCAAAAAATGTGAAAGAAGATGTTATAACAATACAAGATTTCAAACTATAATAGCAATCATGAAAATAATCTAGTACTGGCTAAGAAATAGAGTAGTAGATGAGTGGAATAGGTACACATTACACAGTATTAAATGCCATAATAATCTAGTGTATGGCAAATCTAAACATTTAAGCTATTGGAGAAAGAACTCACCCTTTTACAAAAATTACTTGGAAAACTAGAAAGCAATTTGTCAGAAATTAGGAATAGCTCAATATCTAACAACATATACCTAAATAAGGTCAAAATAGATAATTTAGACATAAAAGATGATATCACAAATAAATGAGGGGAGCATGGAAAAAGATACCTGTCAGATCTACATATAAGGGAACCATTTATGAATAAATAAGAGATACACAAGATCATGAGAAATGTAATGAATAATTTTGTTTACATGAAATTAAAAGATTTTGCACAAACAAAACTTATATAGGCACAATTAGAAGGAAAGCAGGGAACTAGGCAAAATTTTACAAGAAATTTTTATGATAAAGGCCTCATTTTTCAAATATATTAATACTTGAGCCAAATTTATAAAAACATACTAGCCATTCCCCAAAGATAAATGGTCAAATAACAGGAACAGAAAATGTTCAGAAGAAGAAGAATCTATTAATAGTCACCCAAAAAAATTCTCTGAATCACTATTGATTAGAAATATAAATTGAAACAGCTCTGAGGTGTTACCTCAGCCCTATCAGATTGGCTAACATGACAGAAAAGGAAAATGATAGGGGCAGCTAGGTGGCACAATGGATAGAGCACCGGCCCTGAAGTCAGGACTGAAGTTTAAATCTGGCCTCAGATCAAACACTTGACACATACTAGCTGTGTGACCTGGGCAAGTCACTTATCCCCAATTGCCTAAAACAAAACAAAACAAAAAAGAAAAAGGAAAGGAAAATGATAAATTAGGTGGGGGAGTGTGGAAAACAGAGACACTCTGTGAAGTTCTGAACTGGTTCAACTATTCTGGAAAACAATCTGAAACTAGCCCAAAGGAATATTGAGGAAATTAGGTGGCACAGTAGATAGAACAGCAGGCTTGGAGTTAGGAAGATTCATTTTCCTGAATTCAAATCTAGTCTCAGACGCTTCCTAGTAGAGTGACCCTGAACAAATCACTCAGACCTATTTGCCCCATTGCACATATGTAAAATGACCTGGAGAATGAAATGGCAAACCATTCTAGTATCATTTCCAAAACAAAAGGGGTGTGGGGGGATCACAATGAGTCTGATGTGACTGAAAAACGACTAGATAACAAAACAATAACAAAGGACTTTAAAACTGTATAACCTTTGACCCAGTAATACCACTATCAAGACTGTATTCCAAGGAAATCAAAGAAAAGGCAAAAGGATCTATCTGCACAAAAAACATATATATAGCAACTCTTTTTTATGGTGGTAAATAATTGGAAATTAAAGGGATATCCACCAGTTGGAGAATGGCTGAACAAGTTTTGGTATATGATTGCGATGGAGTACTATTGCGCTATACACAATGATGACCTGAATGGTTACAGAATAAGCCAGGAAGTCTTATGTGAATGGCTACAAAGTGAAGTGAACAAATCCAGATTATACACAATTACAGAAGTGTTATTATTATCAACTGTGAAAGACTTAACTGTCTTCATCAGGACAGTGCTCCAAGACAATTCCAAAAGCCTCATGATTAAAAATGTTATCCACCCCTTGAAGAGAACTTATGAACACTGAGTACACATTGAAGCACATTTTTTACTTTATTTTTCTTGTTTTTGTGTATTTTCTTTTGCAATATGGCTAATATGGAAATATGTTTTGTGTGACTTTACATGTATAATTGATATTGTATTGCTTGCCTTCATAAGGTATAGGGGAGGAATTCTGAGGTAGTGAGTATTCGGAACTCAATTTTTGAAAATGAATGCAAAAATTTTAGAAATATAATTGGGAAATATTTACCAAAAATGAATAAAATATATTTTAAAAATAATAGAGGAGTCGGATGGTTGGACATATACTTTAGGAAGATCACTTTGGCAGTTTAATGGAGTACTGACCTACTGGAGAGACCCTTGCATCAAGGAAACTAACCAGCCAACTCTCCCTCCATTCAGCTCCAATCAAAATGTCTCAAACAAGCAAACAAACAAAAAAGCATGGTCAATAATATATTATATGATTGGATTGAGAAGCTGACCTTATGTTGCTAACAGGATTGAATCTCCTTGGTTAAAATTGGATCTGTGTAAAAACTGAGGGGACAACTTCCCTGGTCATCAAATATGAACTAAAATTGGAATGGTCAAATTCTGTTTACAAGTCTTAGGAAAAGTTCTACAGAGCACAATGAATGAGCAGAAAAATGTGTAAAGTAGAGCCTGACATAGATTGATATTAGGAAGCAAGGCCTGGTGGTTAAGGAATGGAAATAAAGCTATACAACCTCAACTGCATGTCTACCAACTCCAATGGCCAATCATGTTATTCAAATATCTAAATAATCATTTTTTAAATTGAAATTGGTACACTATTTGACTATGGTGTGATGTCAAATAGGCTAATAGTCTAGGTTAATATTTTACAACCCTGACTTGGGAACACTGCAAAGAATTTCCACTTATAAATAGGACAGTCTTCAAATGATGACAGGTTCTCCGTCCAAAAAATTCAATAGACTATCTTTGGTGGGGGGAGTTTTTCTCAAGTGTAAAGATTGTGAAGTCACTTTGAAAATTCCTGAGAACTATAGAGATATAGAAGATTGTTTTAATTAAAAATACATTTGGAGTCAGGACACTTGGCTTGGAATCCTGGGTCCTAAAATATAATAGCTGTGCTACATAACTCTAGGCAAATCACATTGTCTTTCTAAGCCTCAAATTGGTCTTCTCTAAGGTAGAGATAAGAATAGTTACATTGCCTATCTTATAGAATAGTTTTGGGAATAATAAATCTTAAAGTGTAACAATAATGTCAGTTGGTTTTAGTGTCTCAACAAGAGGCAAAATTTAGTAAAATTTGGAAAGTAATGTTGAACCCCCAATATTGCCATTTTATGACTCTCCTCCCCCAATGTGGTTCATCTTGATATTTTCTTCTAATTATATTTATGGTTCCCTATATCTCTAATTTTCTTAAAGTAAGCAGATATCTTAGATAGTCTTCAAAATCCCTTCTAATTCCTAGATTTTTTTTGATATTCTAACTTTCTCTAAATAAAAACTTTAATATAAATTCATGTTGACCTCAATATAAAAGGACAAGTATACATTTACATTCTGTAGGATATTTGCACTTAGGATTTTGTGTCTTGTTGTGGGATTACAGTAAGTTCATACCCAGTCATTTTCTATTAAGTGGGACCTCAGATACAATCAGAAGACACGTATAGATATAGAGAGAGGAGACCACTCCTAGTTCCTCTGTCTTCATTTGGTCACTGATTAGATCAGTTGTGAGTTAAGATCAGGATATCCAAAAACAGTTTAAATTGGCAGTTTTGATGCTGATTGATGTCTTAGTCATTAGTCACATGGCTCCTCATAGTATCTTAAATCTAGAAGGGACCTTTAGAGGCCATCTAATCTAAAATAATAAGAGGCCAGAGTCCTGGGAAATAGAAGCAAATATCTGGAACATAATCAGCAAGGTGAAATTAGGTGGAAAGATTTAATTAGATAACTAGATTTTATTTTGAGTCATGTGTGCTTGCATCTTGCTTGCTTCTGTCTGCTACATAAATTAGGTTTCAAGCACACAATCTCCTTATCCTTAATGGGGACAGAGATGCCAGCATATAAAGAATGAGAGGGAGATTTCTGGAGATCAATAGCAAGTAGAATGAAATGTGTAGATTTTTTAGACAAATGGATTTTCTCCTATGTCCTTGTGTATTGTGGTGGTGATTTAACTATGTCTGCCTGCTAAATATGTCCACTCCCATTGTTGGAACAAAGAGCCTAGGTATCTGGAAATCATCAGCAGTGTGAAATGAGGATACATCCCATGGCATTTACATCTAGCATCTTGCATCTCACAGATAGACAGCTTGCCACAGCAGTTAGCCCTATGGATTAGCCAAAAACACAAACAAACAAAAACTTTTAAAAAAGATGACAAATGACTGCAGACCTTGCTTCCAATAAAAATGAATGGCAAGGAGAATTTTTCCCTGAACTGTACAAATGGTTTTGTTGATGTTATTTTCTGCCTATAACAACTACAATGATCAAAGTGCAAGTTGTTCTTTTAAATAGAGGGAAACAACCAAAAAGTTTCGGGGAAAATCTTCCTTCTGTATTCTCCTGGTTACCAAGGACAATAATGTGTTTCTTTAAAAGATGGGAGGGGGCACCAAATGGTATAGCATCCAAATTCTTACAGGAGAAGTTCAGGGAGTTACAGGAAGAAATAGACAGCAAAATTATACTAGTAGGGGACCTGAACCTCCCCCTCTTGGCACTAGATAAGTCTAACCACAAAATAAACAAGAAAGAAGTTAAGGAGGTGAATAGAACATTAGAAAAGTTAGGTATGATAGACCTCTGGAGAAAACTGAATGGGGATAGAAAGGAATATATTTTTTTCTCATCAGTACATGGCACATACAAAAAAAATTGACCATGTACTAGGGCATAAAAAGCTCACAATCCAATGCAGAAAGGTAGAAATATTAAATGCATCCTTTTCAGATCATGACGCAATACAAATTATATGTAATAAAGGGCCATGGAAAGATAGACTAAAAAATACTTGGAAACTAAATAATCTAATCCTAAAAAATGATTGGGTCAAACAACAAATCATAGAAACAATCAATAATTTCATTCAAGAGAATGACAATAATGAGACAACATACCAAAACCTATGGGATGCAGCGAAAGCAGTTCTTAGGGGAAGTTTTATATCTCTAAATGCTTACATAAATAAAATAGAAAAAGAGATTAATGAATTGGGCATACAACTAAAAAAACTAGAAAAAGAACAAATTAAAAATCCTCAACTAAACACCAAATTAGAAATATTGAAAACCAAAGGAAAAATTAATAAAATTGAAATTAAGAAAACTATTGAACTAAATAAAACTAAGAGCTGGTTTTATGAAAAAACCAATAAAATAGATAAGCCTTTGGTTAATTTAATTAAAAAAAGAAAGAAGAAAACCAAATTACTAGTATCAAGAATGAAAAGGGTGAAGCTACCACCAAGGAAGAGGAAATTAAAACAATAATTAGGAATTATTTTGCCCAACTATATGCCAACAAATTTGACAATCTTAGTGAAATGGATACATATTTACAAAAATATAAATTGCCCAGATTAACAGACGAGGAAGTAAAATACTTAAATAACCCCATCTCAGAAAAAGAAATTGAACAAGCCATTGATGAACTCCCTAGGAAAAAATCTCCAGGGCCAGATGGATTTACATGCGAATTCTATCAAACATTTAAAGAACAATTAATTCCAATACTATATAGACTATTTGGGAAAATAGGTGAAGAAGGAGTCTTACCAAATTCTTTTTATGATACAAATATGGTGTTGATACCTAAACCAGGAAGAGTCAAAATAGAGAAAGAAAATTACAGACCAATTTCTCTAATGAATATAGATGCAAAAATTTTAAACAAAATATAGCAAGTAGATTACAGCAACTTATCACAAGAATAATACACTATGACCAGGTAGGATTTATACCAGGAATGCAGGGTTGGTTCAATATTAGGAAAACTATCAGCATCATTGAGCATATCAACACCAAAACCAACAGAAACCACATGATCATCTCAATAGATGCAGAAAAAGCTTTTGATAAAATACAACACCCATTCCTATTAAAAACACTAGAAAGCATAGGTATAAATGGAGTCTTCCTTAAAATAATAAATAGCATTATCTAAAACCTTCAGCAAGCATTATATGTAATGGGGACAGGCTAGAAGCATTTCCAATAAGATCGGGGTGAAACAAGGATGTCCATTATCACCACTGTTATTCAATATTGTACTGGAAACCTTAGCTTTAGCAATAAGAGAAGAAAAAGAAATTGAAGGCATTAGAATAGGCAAAGAAGAAACAAAGCTATCACTCTTTGCAGATGACATGATGATATACTTAGAGAATCCTAGAGAATCAAGTAAAAAACTACTTGAAATAATAAACAACTTTAGCAAAGTTGCAGGCTATAAAATAAACCCACATAAATCATCAGCATTTCTATATATTACCAACAAAGCCCAACAGCAAGAGATAGAAAGAGAAATCCCATTTAAACTTACTGTAGACATTATAAAATATTTAGGAGTCTACCTCCAAACAAACCCAGGAACTCTATGAACACAATTACAAAACACTTTTCACACAAATAAAATCAGATCTAAATAATTGGAAAAACATCAGTTGCTCATGGGTAGGCCAGCTAATATAATAAAAATGACAATCCTACCTAAGCTAATTTACTTATTCAGTGCCATACCAATCAAACTACCAAAAAATTATTTTATAGAGTTAGAAAAAATAATAACAAGATTCATTTGGAAAAACAAAAGGTCCAGAATATCAAAGGAACTAATGAAAAGAAATGCAGGGGAAGGTGGCCTAGCAATTCCAGATCTTAAATTGTATTATAAAGCAGCAATCATCAAAACTGCTTGGTACTGGCTAAGAAATAGGGAGGTGGATCAGTGGAATAGGTTAAATATGCAAGACACAGTAGTCAATGACTATAGTAATCTATTATTTGATAAACCCAAAGACCCCAGCTTCTGGGATAAGAACCCACTCTTTGAAAAAAACTGCTGGGAAAACTGGAAAAGAGTATGGCAGAAACTAGGCATAGACCCAAATCTCACACCATATACCAAAATAAAGTCAAAATGGGTTCAGGACTTAGATATAAAGGCTGATACCATAAGTAAACTGGGAGAACAAGGAATAGTTTACCTATCAGATCTATGGAGAACAGAAGAATTCATGACCAAACAGGAGATAGAGAACATTATGAAAAGCAAAATGGATAATTTTGATTACATTAAATTGAAAAGTTTTTGCACAAACAAAGCCAATGCAACTAAGATTAGAAGGAAGGTAGAAAATTGGGAAAGAATTTTTACAACCAGTCTCTCTGATAAAGGCCTCATTTCTAAAATATATAGAGAATTAAGACAAATTTATAAGAACACAAGCCATTCCCCAATTGATAAATGGTCAAAGGATATGAACAGACAGTTCTCAGATGAAGAAATTAAAGCCATCTATAGTCATATGAAAAAATGCTCTAAATCGTTATTGATTAGAGAAATGCAAATCAAAACAACTCTGAGGTACCACATCACACCTATCAGATTGGCCAACATGACAAAACAGGAAAATGATAAATGTTGGAGAGATGTGGGAAAATTGGAACACTAATACATTGTTGGTGGAGTTGTGAAATGATCCAACCATTTTGGAGAACAATTTGGAACTATGCCCAAAGGGCTACAAAAATGTGCATACCCTTTGATCCAGCAATAGCACTTCTAGGGCTATATCCCAAAGAGATCAAACAAATGGGAAAAGGACCCACATGTACAAAAATATACATAGCAGCTCTTTTTGTGGTGGCAAAGAATTGGAAATTGAGAGGATGCCCATTAATTGGGGAATGGCTGAGCAAGTTGTGGTATATGAATATAATGAAATACTATTGTGCTATAAGAAATGATGAATAGCCTGACTTCAGAAAAACCTGGAAAGACTTATATGGTCTGATGCTGAGTGAAGTGAGCAGAACCAAGAGGACTTTGTACACAATAACAGCCACGTTATGCAATGACTAAGATTGTTAAACTGAACCCTTCTCAGCATTACGAGGATCTAAGACATCTCCAGAGGCCTCGGATGGAAAATGCTGTTCACATCCAAAGAAAGAATTATGGAAGTCGAATCACTATCACTTATTTTTACCATCTGTTGAGTTTTGTTTCATCTTTCTGATGGTTCCTCCTATTGGTTTTAATTTTTACTTACAACTTCAGTAATGTGAAAATATGTTTAATGGGTATGTAAATGTAAAGCCTATATCACATTGTGTGCCATCTTGGGGAGAGTGGGGGGAGGAAAAGGGAGAAAAATTTTGAACTCAAAAGCATATGGAAAAAATAAAAAAATTAAATTTAAAAAAAATTTAAAAAAATTAAAAAGTAAAAAAAATAAAAGATGAGAGGGGGGAACACTTCAAGGGAGAAATTGAAAAATAGAGTGAATGAAAAGCAGACAGAATCGTGATTTTCAATGGTTTCGAAGACGTGAAAACGTCACAAAGAGGAGGGCAGAAAGAAGAAAAATCATTGAACATTTTGGTGCTATTTAAACATGTGACTATCTAGTCTAACTAATCTCTGAACCAGAATCTACTCTAAAGCATACCCAACTAGTAATCACTGAGGTGAGATCTTGGTCACAAGATCTACAATGAGGGGAAGCCTACTACCTTTCAACTTTTGGACAACTCTAAGGAAGGTTTTCTCTCACCCCCATCCACAGACTCCATCAAGCGTAAAGCCACTTCTTTGCAGATTCTTCACTTTATTCAGAGTTGTGCCTCCTGAATGCAAACAGAATCAATCTAATACATCATTTATTTAACAGCCCTTCAAATACATGAAAACATTTTGTATATCTCTCACTATGTTTTCTTCCTGCTAAATATAGTTTCTGTAAATAACATTCGTGTGGCAAAATCTTGCATCTCTTTGTCACATATATGTATGTATGTGTATGTATAAATTCCTGTACTGGGTACTCTCTAATTTATCAATGATCTTCCTAATATTGGGGGGTGGGGAGGAGGGAAAGTTCACTTGCAATGGAGATAAATCTACTTTTGAGAAAAGCATTGTTGATTTGAATATTCACTTTTCTGTGTCATACATCTGCTCAAAAAAGTTAAGAGAAACAGCAAAGTTAAAGTTGACTCAGATTTCTGTGATACTATTCACTGATTTGGAATGTGACAAGCTGTAGAATACTTAGGTGAACAAAGTTCATGATATGTCTCACTCATTTTTATAGGAAGAATTGAAGATCTGGGGAACTTTTAAGGTAATAACTGGTGAAATATGGATACCAAAACTGTTCTATGATTAAGAGGAAAATATAATTATCTGATAATAAATAGAAAATGAGAATTCAATTACTGCTAATAAGCTAATGTGGGATTATTCACAGAAAGGACTCATAGTCTTAACCCAGAAAAATGAGAGATGAAAAATGACATATTTCAAAATTGCATTAGCTAAAGCTGAAACAAAAAAAATGACAGATACTAAAGTTGCTATTGAGGAGTAACTTTAGCTGAATAGATGAACAACTTGAAAGCAGAAAATCACAGAAGTCACCAATAAGTTCAAATAGTTTGTGTGAGAAATCATGTCTACTATGATGTTAGTGAAGTATGGCATGGGTCAGATGGCTTACCTGTGAAAGCTTCTGTTCAAAACAAAAACTACATTCATCAAGGAAATGTACAATTACCTAGGCAGTAAATAAGCAATGAAATATATAGTTTCTAAGTTCTGAGTTACCCTGTCACATGGCTTTTCTTTGCTCATATTCTTCTCTTCAGGTTTCTGGCAAGTAAGTGAACACTAATCTCAATAGATACTGTGTATATTGGTGGAGGAATGTGACCTAGGTTTATCTATAATTTTGATGGGTTTATTATTTTCTCATTTACTTTAATATATGAGGACCTGTGATATACTATTCTTCCAACTGCTTTATTGTTAAGGAAACAGTAAAGTTCAAGATATAAATGTGTCATTATCAGTGACTGGGTTGTGTAAATGGAACCATACTGATAGGGAATTTGAGCCCTAAAGTGCAGAATTTGAGGAGGCTATTTTCTCTGTAACAAGGTTACCTGTAGTTAAGACTGTGTTATACCCTAAGACTGTTGCTGTGTTCGTGATCCTTCTTTGGCAACCTAAGTCTGGTAGCGTAAGGGCAAGTGGGAGTGAGCAAGCCATTCAAGAGCATGAATAAATGTCCAATCGACCTATGTTAGAAGGGTGAGGCACTACAAAGTGACTAGACACTCCCTTTACACACACACACACACACACACACACACACACACACACTTTACACTGAAATAGGGAAACTAGCACTGAATATAATATTCCAGCTATGACTAGGGTAGGAGTGACTAGGTTAAAGTATAGTGGGAATGTCTGCTGCTTAAAACTAATACAGAAAGGGGCAGAGCCAAAATGGCAGAGTGAAAGCCCTGACTTGCTTGAGCTCTCCCTGAAACCCCTCCAAATACCTGTAAAAAATGCTTCTAAACAAATTATTGAGCAGCAGAACCCATGAAAAGACAAAGTGAAACAAACTTACAGCCATCTGAATGGTTAATCGGAAAGGTATATTGCACCGGGCTGGGAGAGGAATGCACTTCAGCATGAGTGCGCAGGCAAAGACCAGGCCTCAGCAAATCTGGAGCAGGCTTCAGGGGACTGAATCTCGGGCAGCTGTGGTGGTTTCCAGACTCCTCAATCCACAAATGCCAAAGACAACTTAGAAGGTCAGTAGGAAAGGTCTGTGACTACGGTGAGAGAGAAGCTTGGCTTCAGCCCCAGTCCCAGCACAGCCCTGGGGCAGCAGCTGCTTCCTGAGATCTCAGCCCACAGACTAAGGGGCAATTGCGTGTCTGATCAGAGGGGGGTTGCAGGGATGACTTTGCTGGTGCTGAGGCAGGAATCTCTTGCTTTGCCGGTGCTTGGATCTGGGTCACAGTTCTGGGTGGCAGTCTGGAGGCAAGGAGGAGCGCTGGTGTGGTGGAGCTTGTAGGGGTGGTAGAAAGAAAATCCTCCTCACAGTTACAAGGCAGAAAAGAATGCTTGTGGTCACTCATAGACCAGAGCACAGGACAGGAAAGGAGTAAACACCTCGCCCTTGATTGTACCACCTCGGAAGAACTGAAAATTTACAGGCCCCTAGAAATATCTCTGAAAACAGGCCCACAACCCCCCCCCCAAAAAAAAAGCTTGGGCCAGTACACTGCTTCCACACTGGAAGCAGACCCCTATCTTAACAAAGAGTTTAGAAGTTAGGTAATTGGCTGGGAACATGGGCAAACTGCACAAAAAAAGTCAGACCATGGAATCTATCTTTGGTGACAAAGGAGATCAAAACATTCAACCAGAAGAAGACAACAAAGTCAAAGCTCCTACATCCAAAGCCTTCAAGAAAAATATGGATCAGTCCCAGGCCATGGAAGAGCTCAAAAAGGATTTAGAGAAGCAAGTAAGAGAAGTAGAGGAAAAACTGGGAAGAGAAATGAGAGTGATGCAAGAAAATCATGAAAAACAAGTCAACAGCTTGCTTAAGGAGACCCCCCCCAAAAATTGAAGAAAATAACACCTTAAAAAATAGCCTAACCCAAATGGAAAAAGTGGTCCAAAAAGCCAATGAGGAGAAGAATGCCTTCAAAAGCAGAATTGGACAAATGGAAAAGGAAGTCCAAAAGCTCACTGGAAAAAATGCTTCCTTAAAAATTAGAACGGAGCAATTGGAAGCTAGTGACTTTGTGAGAAATTAAGACGTAAAACAAAACCAAAAGAATGAAAAAATAGAAGATAATGTGAAATATCTCATTGGAAAAACAACTGATCTGGAAAATAGATCCAGGAGAAATAATTTTAAAATTATTGGAATATCTGAAAGCTATGATCAAAAAAAGAGTCTAGACATCATCTTTCAAGAAATTATCAAGAATCATCCTTCTTGTTCCGTGAACAAGGATATTTTCTCCAACTGTCCCCTTCCATATCTGAGGCAGGATTGGAACTTAAGACCATCTGAACCAAAGTCTGACCATCTGTCAACTTTTGGTGTTAACATTAATAATGCTAGTATAATAATAATCTTTAAAATTTGTATAGTATTTCAAGGTTTTCAAAAATTTGATCCTCACAACAACCTGTGATATAGATGCTATTATTATTCTCATTTTAACAGTGAGGAGGCTTAGTCTAAGTGAATTCAAGTGACTTGTTCAGGTTCACATAAGTTATAAGTATCTGAGGTCAAGTTTGAACTCAGGACTTCCTGACTCTCCCTCCAGCACTCTAACTACTGCTTTGCTTGGCCAAAAGAAAAAGAACAGTGTTCTTTAAAAAAAAAAAAATGAAGCACAGCTTCACCTTGTATGTGTCATGCCAGATAAATCTAATTTCCCTTTCTGGTCAGGGTTACAGGACTACTATATCATGGATATAATAATAACCAACATTTACATAGCACTTTAAGGTTTCTGTAATGCTTTACATATGTCATCTCATTTGATTCTCACAACTATGTAAGGCAACACTATTATTCATATTCACAGAGGAGGAAACTGAGACTAAGAGACTTGCCCAAGGTTACACAGCTATTAAGCATTAGGTAGGATTTTAACTCAGGACTCACTGACTCCAAGCCCATCAGTCTATCCACTTTGCCACCTTGTAGCCTTAATGCTAAAGATATAATTTGCTAAGATTTTATGGAAGTAATTGACAAGGAAACTTGAAATCATTCAGAACTTTGGGCACCATTATGTATATTGAGAATTGGTTGAAGGGCTGGACCCAAAATGTGGACAAGTTTCTTCCTGATTTAATTTTCTCCTCGTATAGTTCAGTTTCAGCTTGGAAGGCAGTTTCTAGTAGACCACTTCTTCAACATTATTGCTTAGTGACTCAGAAAATGACTTGGGCAGGAGGCTTATCAAATTTATAGAGGACACAAAGCTAAAAGGATTTTCGCTAAAACATTGTCATGGATCAAAAACATCCTGACAGAATAGAACGCTAGACTGAATCTAATGAGATGAAATATAATAGGGACAAATATGAAGTTTCACACTGGGGTCCTAAGATGAAGAACATAGAATTAGACAGCTATTCATTCGGGGCAGAAACAACAGGGATTTTAATGGCCTTCCAAGCCAAAATGTATTAACAGAACATGACCTTTTTTCTTTACAAAAGCCAATGTGATCTTGGGTTGCAGTAATTGAGACACTACATCTATGAGTAAGACAATTGTTCTGCCATACTCCATCCTGTTTAGACAATTTTTGTTGTATGCTGCTCAAATCTTGGCTCAGAATTTTAGGAAAGGCATTGACAAGAAGGCAGAGGAAGCCAACCAGGATGATGCATTCCTGAACATTATTCCGTATAAAGATTTATTGAAAAATCTTCAGATTGGGAGCCTAGAGAAGAGATATGTAAAGGGCTTAGTAGCTGTTTCAAAGTAGTTGAAGGTCTATCACATGAAAACAATAATAGATTTGTTTGAGTTAGCCCTTAAGGATAGAAATAGGACCAACGTGTGGAAGTTGCCAGGGGCTAATTTAGGATTGCTACAAAGAAACAACTTCCTAACAGTTAACAGTTAGAATTGACCAAAAGTGTAATGGGGCTGCCTCAGGAGGGTATGAGTATTTGCTGACTGGATTTTTTTTAAGGCAATTGGGATTAAGTGACTTGCCCAGGGTCACACAGCTAGTAAGTGTCAAGTGTTTGGTCTGAGGCTGGATTTGAACTCAGGTCCTCCTGACTTCAGGGCTGGTGCTCTATTCACTGCGCCACCTAGCTGACCAGACTGGAAAACTTCAAGCAAAGGCTATACAACCAAACATTTGCTGGGTGTGTTGTAGAGGGAAGGTCATATTCAGGCTCAGACTGACTAGCTGGACTATTTTAGTCCTTTCCAGCTCTAACATTTTCTAATGGCAAAAACAAAACAAAACAAAACTAACAAAACAAAACAAAAACTATACTGGGATGACTGGGAAGGAAACCTAAAATATACATGAAAAATAAAGAAGAAAAAACCAAATTTACCAGAAAGAATGACAGATGTAGTCTGTCTCTGAAATAAATTCAGGGTGAGTAAAGGTCAGCAGGGACAGGGCAAGACTGATGTTGGCAGAACTGAGTCAGGCAACAACTATTTAAATGCTTCCTATGTGTCAGGAAGAGTTCAAGACACCAAGGATACAAAGAAAGGCAAAAGACAAGTCCCTGCTCTCAAGAAGGTCACAGATTATTGGGAGAGACAACTTGCAAGGTACTAAGAACAAACAGGATAATGTATAGTATAAAATGGATAGCATCTCATAGGAAAGGCACGAGCATTATGCAGGACTGGGGAAGCCTTGTGGAAAAAGATAGAATTGTATCCAAGACTCAGAGGAAGCCAGAGAACAGAGAAAAGGAGGAAGAGAATTCCAGGCATAGCAGATAACCTGTGAAAATGAATGGAATCTGGAGGTGGAATGGTTCATGTGAAGAACAGCAAAGAGGCCAGAGGATGGAGAATGAGATGTAAGAAGACTGGAAAGATAATGAATACATTGGTTATGAAAGGCTTTGAATGCCAGAGGATTTCATATTTGATCGTAGAGGTGAAAGGGAGTCACTAGAGTTTGATAAATGAAGATTTGGGAGGAAAGACCAACCAGGAGGATATGGCAATACAGGTGTGAGGTAGTGAGATCCTACAGCATGGTGGTGGGAGTGTCAAAGGAAAGAAAGGGCAGTAAATCAGAGATTTTATGAAAGTAGAATCCACAGGACTTGACATCTGATTGTATAGGGGAGGAAGAGAAGAAAGACGAGTGAAAAGTCAAGTTGTAATTGGAAGAATGGTGCTAAAATTTGCATGGATGTCTAAATGAGTAGATTATACTTCCAACTTAACCTCATCTCATATGCCATAGACCCCTATTTTTCCTTCAAAAGTCCTTCAGCATGAAAATTACTCATTCCTCTAACTTCTACTACCTTCCACCTCGCATCCCTCAACTAACTTCCATTTATTTTCTATGTTTCTACTTCTAAAAATGTTATCTCCTCTGAAAAAAAGAAACCTCTTTGAGGGCAAGGACAGTTTCATTTTTTGGTCTTGTATCGGCACTACTTAACACACTCTCTGATACATAGTAGGTTCTTAATAAATGCTTATTTCATTAATTGATTCATTTGATGATTGAATGTTAGAAGTAGAAGAGATACTAGAGATGATACAGCTCAATTTCCCCATCCTTCATTTTTTGTTCATTTTTCAATGAGCAACAATTTATTTTCTCTCTCTCTCCTATCCACATTTCCATTGGATAAAAAAGAAATAAAAACAAAATCTTGATAACAAATATCCAGATCAAGCCAAACAAACTCCTTCCTTGTCTGTGACCAAAAAATACATTTCTTATTCTCTATCCTGAGTCCATCACCTCTCTATTAGGAAATGGGAAGAGTGTTTCATTGTGACCTCTCTGGAATCATGTTTCTTCATTGCATTGATCAAAATTCTTAAATCTTTCAAAGCTGCTTATCCTTTATAATATTTTTGTTATTGTATAAATTATGCCCCCTCATTTTGCCTTATTTCATTTTTTATCAGTTGACATGTCTTCCTAGGTTTCTCTGAAATTGTCCTTTTCGTCTTATTTCTTTATAATACTATAATATTTCATTACACATATATACCACAATTCGTTCAGTCATTCCTCAATTGATGAGCTTCCTCTCAGTTTCTAGCTTTGTTTTTGTTGTTTTTTTTTCACCACCACAAAAAGTTACTATAAATACTTTTGCAAACATAGATGCTTTTCCTTTTTTTGTCCTTTTAATATATAGACCTACTACTACTATTGTTGGATCAAAGGATATGCATAGTTTAATAACTTTGAGGAGTAGTTCCAAATTGCTTTCCCAAATGGCTAGACATTACATTACTGTACTTGTTTTCCTACAGCCCTTCCAATATTTGTCAGTTCCTTGATTCCTTTCCCCCTCCTCCTTCTCCTCCTTCTCCTCCTCCTCCTCCTCCTTCTTCATCATCTTCTTCTTCTTCTTCTTCTTCTTCTTCTTCTTCTTCTTCTTCTTCTTCTTCTTCTTCTTCTTCTTCCTCTTCTTCCTCTTCCTCTTCTTCTTCTGTCTCTATCTTTCTGTCTCTGTCTGTCTCTATATGTCCCTCTCTGTCTGTCTCTCTCTGTCTCTCTCTCTCTCTGGATCTCTGTCACTCTGTGTCTCCCTCTCTCTCCCTCCCTCTCTCTCTCTCTCTCTCTCTCTCTCTCTCTCTCTCTCTCTCTCTCTCTCTGTGTCCCTCTCTGTGTCTCTGTTACTCTGTCTCCCTCTTTCTCTCTGTCTCTTTGTCTCTCTGTCTCTGTCTCTCTTTCTCTCTGTGTCTCTGTCTCTGTCTGTCTGTCTCTCTGTGTCAGAAGCAAGAGATGCTTTAATTTGTATTTCTACAGCTATTAGTTACTTGGAACATTTTTTTTTTCACATTGACTACCTGGATTCTGAAAACTTCTGAATACTTCTTGTTCATACTCTTTGACCTTTTTCAACCAGGGAATGGGTCTTATTTTAATATATTTGACTCAATTGCCTGTATATCATAAAAATGATAAATTTATCAATGAAACTTTATGCAGAGATTCTTTCCAAAGAACCCACTTCCTTCTAATTTTAGCTTGTTTGCTTTTATTTGTGTAAAAAGATTTTTTTTTAAATTTTATAAGATCAAAATTGTCCCTTTTTATGTTGTATGACCCTATCTATCTTTTGTTTGGTCATGGACATTTCCCACATCTATGGAAATAAAAGGCAAATTTTCTCTTGCTCTATTTATTTATTTACAATGTCATCTTTTATTTCTATGTCATGTATCCATTCAGAGCTTATCTTGGTATATGGTGTAAGATTTGAATCTATATCTATTTTCTTTCAGAATGATTTCTAATTTTTCCAACAATGTTTTGGGTGAGTTTTTACCACCTTTTGGTAAGTTAGAGCCTTTGGGATTATGAAGCACTAGTGTACTGTCTGATTGCTTCATTTTGCAGATGAATTAATTAATGTCCAGAGAGGAAACATAGATGACTCGTCCAAGATCATAGATGATAAGTAATGGTGGTGTATTCAAAATCAGCCTTACAACTCCATATACAGTCTTTTTTCCCCTATTTTATGCCACTGAACTGTGACTGTTATATATGGAGCATTATAATTGGCCCTGAGGGATGTTATAGTAAAAATAAGGTAAACCAAGGCACAAAGTTCCAAGCACAATTTATGAGTAAAACATGTATTTAGAATAAATATGGTCTCAACATCCTCAACAAACCTAACACCCTGGGCAGGGGTAGGAGTGAGGATGGAAATGGCTACCCTTTTTATAGTTTTTTTTTCTTTTTAGGGTTATGCAGGACAAAGGACTTCATAAGTGGGGAACAGTTACAGAGATGAGGCCTGGGGGGACAATATGACTGGTTGGAAATTGGGAACTTTAGGCTAGCAATAACCTCTGTGACTATTATATCTGACTATTATATCTGTATTACCTGAATAAAGTATACCTTAGTTAATGGCTTACCTGTATTAATGTTGGAGTGACTGAGGGATCAGGGTAGAAGGATTTTAAAGATTATACCTGATTTTTTCTGAGGAATGCCAATAATTTTACAGAATTATTCAAGAGGACTATCACGTGCACACCCCTCCTGCAACTAGACTGCTTCTAAAGTACAGGCATCATTTCTTTCAAAAAATTTCTGCATTTCTGAAATCTCTTCGATTCTGTATCTTTTAAAAAAAAATTGATCCTATTTACAGTTAACTGATTTTTGTCCTATAACTGTCTGAATCATGATTCTTTGTCTCTGAACTTAGTTCAGAAATTCACCCAACATTCTCCTTCAAACAACTTTAAAATAATGACTTAAGTTAAATCCTGGAACATCAGAGACAATAAAAAAGCTGGGGTGAATTTATAAAATAATAATAATTTATAAAATTTGTAAAAATAAGAGCCATTCTCCAAGTGATAACTGGTTAAAGATGAATAGGCAGTCTTCAGAACAAACCAAAGCTACATATAATTACATATAAAATGTTCCAAATGACTATTGATTAGAAAAATGCAAATTAAAACAACTCTAAGGTACCACCTAATACCTGTCTATAATATTGGCTAATATAACAGGAAAAGATAGTGATAAATGTTGGAAAGGATGTGAAAAATTGGGATACTAATGCACCGTTGATCAATTTGTGAACTGATTCAAACACTGTAGAGCTTTGAACTGTGTCCAAAGGGCTACGAATCTGTGTATACCCGTTGACCCAGAAATACCACTACAAGGTCTGTATTCCAAAGAGATTAAAAAAGATAAAGGATGTGTATGTACAAAAATATTTATAGCAGCCCTTTTTGTGGTGACAAAGAATTGGAAATTGAAGAGCTGGTCATATATTAGGGAATGGCTGAACAAGTTGTGGTATTTGATTGTGACAGAATGCTACTGTGATATAAGAAATGATGAACTAAATGGTTTCAGAAAAACTGGGAAGATTTTATATGAACTGATACAAGTGAAGTGAGCAGAACCGTGAGAATATTATAAACCATAACAGTAATAGTGTATGATGGTCAACTGTAAATGACTTAGCTATTCTTAGCAAACCAAAATAATTCAAAAATGTTTATGATGAAAAATATTATCTACCTCCAGAGAAAGAACTGATGAAATGTGAATACACATCAAAGCATACTTTTTTAACTTTGTTTTTCTTGGGTTTTTTTGTTTGTTTGTTTGTTTTGGTCTGTGTTTTATTTTGCTACATGGCAAATATAGAAATATGTTTTACGTGACTTCACATGTATAATCTATATCAAATTGCTTGCTTTCTCAAGGGAAAGCAGGGAGAGGGGGAGAGACAGAAGAAGGGAGAATGTTTAGAACTCAAATTTTTTTAAAAAGTTAAATGTTTTTACTTGTAATTGAGAAATATTCAATGAAGCAAAAATATATTGAATTGAAAAGATACTAGAATATAATTTGTTGTGTACAAATGGGGTAGTGAATTTTGTAATGAGGTTTATGTGCTTATGAGGAATAGTATTTTGGGGTAATCTATACTTTCTTTATACTACCCCAATCATGCTAGGGCTCTAGTCTGGATTACATCTTGCATGGCTTAAGAGTAAGGATCATCAGATTGCAGATTTATAACTATATGGGACTTAGAAAGAAATCAAGTCAAACACCTAATTTTATAGGTGTAGAAACTGAGGTACAGGGAGGTCAATACAGAAATTGTTCAGTGTCACATAGCTAATTAAGTACCTAAAGTGGGATTTAAATCCAGCTCTTCTAGATTTAAATGTAGCACTCCAAACTCTCTTCTACACTGTGATGGCAGGGGCAGTGTGGGAGGTATTCTGAGATTAGCTTTTATTTAAAATCTATGTATTTTATATGTACTTTTTTTGCATGTTTCCACCTCTATCAGAATGTTAGCTCCTTGAGGGCAGGAACCTGTTTTGGCCTTGCTTTATATCATCACCAGTTAATATACACAGTGTCTGGAGCATATGAAGTGCTTAAGAAATGTTTATTTATGTCTAGATATATTAAATGGATATGATTATACTTTTGCTAATTATTTTATAAGGTAATTATTAGGAAAATGCTTTGCTAAACTAAAATTATTATAGAAATTTCATATAATTACACTTTTCTTCCCCTACCCTCTTACTGGCTTATACCGTTGAGTTAATAACCTTTGAGGAGGTGCCTGTGCAACTATGGGAATCATATAGTCACAAAAAGAGAATGAAAAACATGAATTTCCCAGACTATTACATGCAGCTGGATGGGCAGTCTGTCAATCATCTCATTAATATGCATTATTGTAGACAACCACTTCAGATAAACAATGAAATGGATCTAGAATTAGATAGAAGGGAGGAGAATGTGATGGATGTATTTGGGAAACAGAACAGTATATTCAATGATTCCCAGAGGCTTATTGCCAAAAACAACACACACAAATATGCACACATAATTATACACACAAAGAGGCTGAGGTCTTTTATAATGATGTCCTCTAGTGAAGGCCTACTGTACAAGGGGTGAATCATTTCAGATGCATTTATATGTAAATGTGAAAAAAGAGTAGCAAGGGGGCAGTTAGGTGGTATAGTGAATAAAGCACTGGTCCTGTAGTCAGGAGGATCAGGAAAGAAAGAAAGAGAGAAAGAAAGAAAGAAAGAAAGAAAGAAAGAAAGAAAGAAAGAAAGAAAGAAGAAAGAAAGAAAGAAAGAAAGAAAGAAAGAAAAGAAAGAAAGAAGAAAGAAGAAAGAAAGAAGACAAGAAAGGAAGGAAGACAGAAAGACAGAAAGAGAAAGAGAGAAAGAGAGAAAGGGAGAAAGGGAGAAAGGAAGAAAGAAGAAAGAAAGAAGAAAGAAGAAAGAAGAAAGAAAGAAAGAAAGAAAGAAGAAAGAAAGAAAGAAAGAAAGAAAGAAAGAAAGAAAGAAAGAAAGAAAGAAAGAAGAAAGAAAGAAAGAAAGAAAGGAAGGAAGGAAGGAAGGAAGGAAGGAAGGAAGGAGGGAGGGAGGGAGGGAGGGAGGAAGGAAGGAAGGAAGGAAGGAAGGAAGGAAGGAAGGAAGGAAGGAAGGAAGGAAGGAGGGAGGAAGGAAGGAAGGAAGGAAGGAAGGAAGGAGGGAGAAAGGAGAAGGGAGGAAAGAAGAAAGGAAGGAAGGAAGGAAGGAAGGAAGGAGGAAGGAAGGAAGGAAGGAAGGAAGAAAGAAAGAAAGAAAGAAGAAAGAAAGAAAGAAAAGAAAGAAAGAAAGAAAGAAAGAAAGAAAGAAAGAAAGAAGGAAGGAAGGAAGAAGGAAAGGAAGGAAGGAAGGAAGGAAAGGAAGGAAGAAGAAAAGGAAGAAAGAAAGAAAGAAAGAAAGAAAGAAAGAAAGAAAGAAAGAAAGAAAGAAGAGAGAAAGAAAGAGAGAAGAAGAGAGAAAGAAGAAAAAAGAAAGAAAGGAAGGAAAGAAAGAAGGAAGAAAAGAAAGAAAAAGAAAGAAAGAAAGAAGAAAGAAAAGAAAGAAAGAAAGAAAGAAAGAAAGAAGAAAGAAAGAAGAAGGAAGGAAGGAAGGAAGGAAGGAAGGAAGGAAGGAAGGAAAGAAAGAAAGAAAGAAAAAGAAAGAAAGAAAGAAAGAAAGAAAGAAAGAAAGAAAGAAAGGAAGGAAGGGAGGAAGGAGAAAGAAAGAAAGAAAGAAAAAGTAGCATGGAAGAGTGTTGGAATCTGAATTGAGAAAGGCAGTAGTCATGTCAATGAATATATGGATCTAAGGAGGGAGTGTTACATTCTGTAGAGATAAGATAATAGGAAAGTTTAGGGGGGAGGGGGCAGTTTTCTGAGGGACAAGTTCAATGTACATCCTCAGATGAGTCACTTAATGCCTTAAAGCCTCAATGTCCCCATCTTTAAAAAGACAAATGTTACAGAGAATGATCTCTAAATACTTTTCCAGATCAAAATTCTGTGTCTGTTCTATAATCAATAATTTGTTCAATAATTTGTCAGGGAAGCTATCTGTATTACTTCTTCCATAAGAACAAGGGTGAGTTTCTCTTGAGATGGATCCTTAGAGGTATGCACTTCTGCCTGGGCCTTGAACTTTGGTCATTTGCCAGAATATTCCACAACAAAGTGATCAGTGATATATAAATCAGAAAATCCTTACTAAAGTTACAACTCTTTAAGTGGGTTAGCTCACCACTCTCCCATGTCCCAGGATATCCCTCCTCTACCAGTCTGCAAAATGCATATAACTCAGTTGGAAGCTTCCTTCCTAGGCCTAAAATCTCTGCTCAAATATAGGTTCCTGGGGCCTAAGTTTCAGTATAAGCTTCATCTTCAAGGTACACTAGTCCCCTTAGCTTTGAAAAATCCTTCAAATATGGTGAACTGAATGAGCAGCCAGAGAAAAGACTTGGGGAAATTTGGTAATACTAAGGACTTTGTCAGGTTTTGTTACTTGATTTATCATTTAAAATGGCTACTGTTTTTATGGTATTGCATAGAAATTGCCTCTGAATCATACCTTTGCTCATTCAGTCATTTATTCATTCAGCTGTGTCATTGTTGAATAGAATGCAAGTGCAAATAAAAATCAAAACAAAACAAAACAAAGCAAAATTGATGATCTAGAACTTAATATTTCCAGGACCTGCCTTGCAGCCAAGCCACTGGCTCATCCCACTGAGTTTATGGCTTCCTGATCAGGCCATTTGTGACACTGTGGGACCAGACCATGCAGATTCAGATCTGTACAGATCTGATTCTTGACAAGATTTAAAGAAAAAAAATAGATGTGTATACATTTATATTATTACTCTATTTATTCACAAATGTATAAACAGCTACTTATATTTAAAGCAGTGAAAGGTTCTATGAAGAAATCAAAATATAACCCAAGACTACTGTCAACAAAGGAACTCAGAATAATTTTGAAATGAAAAGACCTAATAGAAGGGGGGGAAATGTTATACAGAAACACAATTCACAATACAAGATAGTCCTCTAGGGACAAAATGACAAATGTTGCTATGGTGCATACCATATGTGTGGTGTATTTAGAGAAAAGGGGAGGGATGAGTTTGCACTGAGAGACCAAGAAGGATTCATGGAAAAAGTAGGACTTTGAATGGAAATTATAATTCAGATGAATGACATGGAAGGAGAATGATATTGTGAATAAAGCAAAAAATTGATGTGCCTGCACACAAACACACACACATGTGCACGCGCACACACACACACACACACACACACACAGGCTCATAAAAACATGTGCATCCAGAGGGGGCAGAGAGAGGAGAGAAGGCAAAAAGGAGGTAGGATCATAGTATCAGAGAACCAGTCACCTTGCCTAACTAAACCCTTTACTATACAGATGAGAAAATGGAGGCCTAAAGGGCATACGTATACACATACACATACACACATATATAAATTACAAAAAGACAAAAAATTTATTTCCACAATGGACACAGCAGATACCCTTTCCCACTTTCTACAAAATTACACACAAAAAGACCTTCTACAACTAAAGAACACCTGCAGTGGAAACATATGTGGCCAAGGAACATACAAGTAGAGACACTCATTTAAGAATTATGTGTGAGCAGCAAACATATGGCCAAGGCAACTCAGGCCTTCACAAACTGTAGAGCTGATGGCTGAGGGCCTTTAGTGCTGTCTTCAGACAGCTTTCTCCTGATACCTCCAGTGTTCTCTCTGTTATCAGTTTCTGGGCTTCATATCATCAGAGCCACCTGCTGGCCATCCCATATCCAATTTGGTAAGGGAAAATAAACAAACAAAAAAACTAAAACCAAAAACAAAACAAAAGCCTAAAAAAACCCAAACTAAAACCTAAAAATAAACAAACAAAAAAACTAAAAATAAAACTAAAGACATAAAAACTAAAAAAACTAAACTCCCTGATAAGGATAGAGTGACAGCTCTCTAGTTATAATTCCATCTGTTATCCAAATAACCCAGCTAAGGGGTGTGAAATAGAAGTCAGGAAGAGAGCACACAAGCTGCAATTAAGGCAGTTTTTCAGGCTGCCTAGATCTGTGGCAAAATAAAAACACCATTGCCTCAGAAGACTATCAGTTTAACTAATAGAACTTCCTTATTAAGTCCTGATTAACCCCTTATATGGAGTCTGTGCCACCAAAACCTACTTTAAGCATCCTGGTGAGAGGAACAATGTGAAGGCTAAAGTTGTAAAACATATTTTTCTCCCAATTTCTTCTCTTGATTGCCATTCAAATGACTCTAAGCATTCAAGAAAGCTAAGGAAGAAATAGAGGCCCACCCTTTTGATTATCTCATTTATATATATTTTTAAAGATTTTTTTCAATATTCTGGAGAGTATATCTAGACATACATGCACATATATGCACAAATAGACATGCATATTATGTCTGTATATGGATAGGGAGAGAGAGGAAGAGAGACAGAGAGAGACAGACAGACAGACAGACAGACAGACAGACAGAGAGACAGAGAGAGACAGAGACAGAGACAGAGAGACAGAGAGAGAACCTTTTTTTTTTTTGAAATTTTTCTTTTTTGCCTCTAGTCTGTCCTCCCATGTTGAAGGAGCATGATTCAGGATAGTAGAAAAGAAACACCTCAAGCAATCCAGTGATCTGGACGTGACCTGAAATCATTCAGGTCAGGGACTCATCAATAATAAGAGAGAGTCAATAAGAAAGTACAGTGTGACCCAGTCTGACTTGTACTTAAGGCAAACTTTGGTGGCTGAATGGAAGATGTATTGGAGTGGGGAGGCAGGCAGACCCACTAGTAGGCTATTCCAAGTTCAGATGTGAGGTGATGAAGGTCCATCCCAGAGATGTAGCAATGTCAGAAGAGAGAAGGGGACAAATTCCAGAGGTGTTGCAGAGGGAAAATCAATGGGCCTCGGCAAGATAATTGGATTTGTAATCAAAAGATCATTGCTAAATTTTGAGAAAGCAATTTCTGCAAAATAATGAGACTAGAAGCCTGATTATAAGGGGTTAAGAAGAAGGCAAGAGGAGAAAAAATGGAGACACCTATTGTAAATGGTCTTTTCAAGGACTTTAGCCACAAAAGACTGAAGATATATGAGATGACAGCAAAAATAGAAAGAACAGGTTTTTTGAGGATAGGAGGGACAAGGCAAAGTTTTTAGGCAGTAGGGAAGTAGAAAGAGTTGGTATGAAAGAGGGGGCAATCTGTTGGAATGGAATGGAATTACTTGAGCATGTAGAGGGTTTAGCCTTGGTAAGGTAAGGTAAGGAGTAAGGGCACCTAATTATATGAGACAAGTTTGAAGGAGGAGACAGTAGCTGTAGACATATGTGTGATGTGAGATGAGGAAGAAGAAAAAAGAGAGAACTCACAGTGAATGGTCTTTATTTTATTTCTGCTAATTATGAAGCAAAGGTATCAGTTGAGGAGATGAGTGTAAGGGGAGCCATGGAAAGTTTGAGGATAGATGAAAAGGTATGGAAGAGACTTATGGAGAATGGGACAGTGAGTTGAAAAGGGAGGTATAGTTGAATTGCCTAGCAGCAGTGAGGGATCAGTTGAGGGTGTTTAACATAAATTTGTAGTGGGACTAATCAGAATGTTTGTGTGATGTTTCTCCACTTTCCTCCTGCAGAACAATGTATAAGGATAAAAGTGGAGGATGGTGGAAGTGATCTGAGGCTAAGACTTAATAGGACATAATAGGTTAAATGATAAGGGGACTGGGAACTCGATAGAAAAGAACAATATAGATTTTAATTGATTCTCCAAAGGGTCAAGATAGAAAAAGGAGAAGAGAGTGGGTAATGAACAGTAGATGGCCTGGGAGAGAATTGAGAGGTTAAAGTATTCAAGGTTACAATGTGAATGAAGAATATAGTTTTCTAAGGGAAGTGTGAGAGAAAGGTGGAAAGCCAATAGATCAAGGTCAGAGAAGGGGATTTTGGAACTCAAATATGGATATGGTACATTTGTGGGTGATAAAGGGCATGACCATCTTTGAGTATGATGCAGATGGAGTTGAGTAGTAGGTCATGGGAAGTGAGTGCCTTGAAGAATTAAGTGAGTGGGTCTGGTGTTTGAAGGAAATTCAATACTTATGTTAAATATATATATATGTCTCCTACAATGAGGGCAAGAATTAGAGAGAGGTGAAAGATTGTGAGCCATGTACCAAACTCGTTGAGGAAGGGAAATGACCTGGAAATCTGTAGAAAACAGCTACCAGGAATTTGGATTGTGGAGGTGAATATCATGAATCACAAGGAGGAGAAGTTATTGAATGATAGAGGTAGGGAAAAAACCTGAAAGTAGTAATATGAAGCAATGAGTATTCCAATTACCCAGCCTCAGGTAGTGAGCCAAGGAGAATGTGAAGATGCAGTCAGTACTGGAAAAGGTGGCCAGAGAAGTTATGTCAGCAGAGGAGAGACATATTTAAGTAATGGCTAGAAGGTAAAAGGAGTGGGAAAGGAAAATACTCAGGATTAAAATAAGTTTGTTGCCTATGGAACAGGCATTCTAAAGAGCTGAGTGGAAGGGAGGGTGGTGTTTGCTTGGAACTTTGGGTTGAGAAGATTGAGGGGCATGGGAGATGGAGAATAGGGTTTGGAGGATTATCTTCAGGGGTTCACAATTATTGGGAATATGTAGGGCATGACTTGTGTGAGACTGCTTATCACTGAGTAGAAGGTACCACTCCTCTTCCTAAAGGAGTCTGGAGATGTAGCAAGAAACAAACATGATACAAAAGGAATTAAGTTAGACTGTCCGATAGGACACTCTGCTGCACTGCTCCTCTTCCCTCCAAAAGCTGGAGATCGGGCAGAAAGCAGTACAGTAAGGAGATGGAATTTGAACCTGCACAGCAGACAAAGAAGTTCCACGTTAGTGTTTTGAGCTTTATTTCCTTACTTGTATTTAATTATTCCTGTAGAAACTACTTAGAGATATTATAAGGACCAAATGAGCTAAAATCTATAAATCGTTCTGTACATTTTAGAGTTATCTATAAATGTGTTTTTATAAGATGATCAATTTTTAGAGTTAGAAGAAATCTTAGAGGTCATTTAGTACAACTCTTCATTTACAAGATGAATATTCTGAGTCCTTGAGAGAAAGGAACAAAAGGGGAAAAAAATATTAAATGTGAGACACTGTGCTAATAGCTTTACAAATATTATCTCATTTTATCCTTATAACAACCCTAGGTGGTAGGTGCTATTATTATTATCATCTCCATTTTACAGTTGAGGAAATGGAGGCTGGAAGAGTTTAAATGATAGCATAGGCTTACATAGGTGGTGAGTGTCTGATCTAAATTACATCCTTTCAACCCCAGGTCCAGTGCTCTATCTACTGCACTACCTAGGTGTCTCAAAGGCTAAAGGGTTCACTAAAGGTCACACACTGAATGAGGGGAAGGCTATTACATAAATACAGGTGTTCTTACTCCAAGATAAGAGTTGTTTCCACAGTTTTCAATGAATCCATGCTGCTTCCTTTCCTGGGAGGTAAAGACAACTTTTTCTTTTATTACTTGGGAGTTTGAACATGTGAGAATTGTACAACAGCAATATCACCTCTACCTCAGATCTGCAGAGTCTAGTTGATTCACCATGCTCAGATCTCTGGCCAGCCAGATATGGCTCTTTAGGGGCAGAATTCTCCCAGTGGTGGGAGATGTCCTTTTCTGAGGAGCTGTCACAGAAATCAACCCCTATTAGGAAACCAGTACTCAACTTAAGAGCCATCAAATTCATAAGACAGCCAACAAGGTTGGAAACATGCATCTCTCAGGATCACTGTTTGGCTACCATTAGAAATGAGACAAATAGGGGCAGCTAGGTGACACAGTGGATGGAGCTCCAGCCTTGGGGTCAGGAGAACCTGAGTTCAAATCCAGCCTCAGACACTTGACATTTAATAACTGTGTGACCATGAGCAAGTCACTTAACCCCAATTGCCTTACTGAAAAATGAAACCAAACAAACAGACAAATAACAAAGGGGACAAATAGCAAAAATGCATTCAGGTACTGGGACTTAAGGGCCTGAAGTCCAACCTCTGCCTTACCTGGGCAAACACATGTTCTTGTTCACATATGTGTGCAGTTTTCATTATTGATGGGAGGAAAGAGGACGGAGTCACTGACCTCTTTTCCAGAAGTCCAAGGCAGACTCTTAAATAACAATCAAAAGAGAGAGAGGGAATGAGAGGAAGTTGTTTCTCACTAGTTCCTCTTATATCCTAGTGAGGGAGCAGCTCTTCCTGTTTCACTCACAAATCATTTTTGAAAAAGGTTCAAGTCATGGGAAAGCATAAGGACCAATTGAGAGCCCCTGTTTACAGATTTCCTTCAACAAGAGACCTGAATTTGTGCCTCCACCTCCAGATATGGCTAAATGCATGTTCAGTCCATTCTCCCATGCTCCACATATCTGTAGCCCCTCCTACTCCCCCGTGTCATACCATGGGAACCAGGGAAATGGAAGGACCAGAACTCAGGTAGGCAGTCATTATTCAGAGTCCTCTGAGAGTTCACAACTTTTAGCCTTGAAGGAATTTCTTTCCAGTGGAAACTGGATACAGAATAGGTGAAAAGCAAACACATTACTACCAGTCAAGAAGGAAGGGGATCACTCAGATCCTGTTTTCTCCTGAATTGTTCAAGGAAAAACGGTGGCTCATGGTTAGATACATCATCTCCTACTTGCCTTCGTAAGGGGCCATGATCCATTCTCTTTCTCTGGCAGCTAAGCCAAAAGAATGCTATCTATTCCTTCTTGATTTTGGTCATGTGTCTTTAAGCCTAAATTCTCTTTGGACCATCTCTAGAAATTTCTCTTTTACCAAAGTTCCTTCAAAGTCAAAATAAATGGGACCTCTGAGAAATGGCTACCCTAGCAGATATTTTTGTTACTTAAGTCTCCAAGGTAAAGATGGGTGAAGGCTTACATATAAACATGTATAAACACACACATATGCCAACATATACATTCTATTTTTCCTCTGTTGCTTAATGTAATTGTTAGATTTTTATTAAAAATCAACCAATGTCAGAATAAGTGAGATGATAATCCTATTTCCCTCTAGCCATATCACATCTGGAATCCCATGTTAAGGGGATAGAAATTAGGAAGCACATTGACAAGATGAGGAATGTTTAAAGGAAAGCAACTATGATGATGATGATAAGACTGGACATAAGAGCATGTAAGGATCAGTTAAAAAAACCGGAGCTATTTAGTCAATGTGAAAGAAGGCTTAGTTTAAGGGCTGCTAGTGGAAGAGAGAGCAGACTTCCTCTTGGTCACAGAGGACAAAACTGAAAATAATATGAAGAAATTAGAGGCAGATTTCAATTTAGTATGTGGAAGAACTCTGTAAGAATTCATATACAATAGGGGGAGCAACTTTACCCAAGGAGTATAGCTTTCATGTTAAATTGCTCAAATCAGAGGATATCTGTCAAGTGTTCTATAGGTAATATTCTTTTTTTAGGAAGGGATGTGGATTACATGGCTTTTGAGGTCCCTTCTAATTCTGAGATGCTATTTTTCTATGACTACCTCCATTTTAACACCTAATGAAGTGAAATTCATTCCATTTTGTTTTACTATGTTGTTTTAATTTTTTCTTACTCATTTTCTTTAAGATGGTGTTTTGGAAATCTTTGAGGTTAATGTTTCTAATTTAAAATAGGGATCATAGGGTCTTTGTTCTGTTTTATTTTCTCTTTAGGTGAGGAACATAAAGGAGCTTTTGACATTTCTCCTGATCTTGTGATGGAATTGGATGTGTATGATTTTTTTTTACAATGGGATTAGTATGTGATTGTTTTATTATGACCACACACTATTGGTCTTGAAATACAAAGGCCAATAATAACAAGTTATACAAAAAAATTTTGTATAGTCGCAGAGATCTGAGACTCAGAGATTCTCAGAATTTTAAAGAATGCAGAAATCCAGGTTGTACAACCCATACTTGACCAGCAGTCTCCACTACAATATCACCAAAAGGTGGTCATCTCATCCCTGAGGGAAAACCTAATGCATCCTAAAATATCCTTAAATTCCACTAATGAATATTACTGATTTTAAGGATTTTTTTTGGACTGAGTTGAAATCTATTTCTATAAATCTTCTAACATTGATCCTCTTTCTGGCACTTAAGTCCAACAGAATTTGTTTAATCCCTCTTCCACATGAGAGCCCATCAAATATTTGAACACAATTCTTATACCACACACCCCAGATTTCTCAGGATTAAACGTTCAGAGTTCTATTAGCTGAGGATTATATGTCATGTCGGTGGAGTATCTCTGTATGGCAGTCTTCTCAATCTGCATATGCTCCAGTTTGTCAGTACCTTGTATAAAATGCACACCCATAATTAGACAAAGTTATCTAGATATTGCCTGAACAAGGAACAGTAGAGTGTGAAGCAGCATGGTATAGGACAAGGGTGGGAGTATGAGGCTAGGAGGCCACATGTGGCTTTCTAGGTCCATGAGTGTGGCCTAGACTGCATCTGAGTTTTACAGGACAAATCCTTTTATTAAGATGATTTGTTGTGTGAAGTTTGGATCCAATCGAAGGGCTGCTCTTGAAGACCCAGAGGGCCACATGTGGCCCTGAGGCCGTAAGTTCCCCACCCTGGGATAGTGGAAAGAACACTGGGATTGGAATCAGAGGACTTGAATCTGACTCCTATATGATCGTTGACTTAGAGTCATTGTGCCAAAGTGGATAGAGGTGAAGGTTGGGGGTTGAGAAGACCTGTACCCAAATACTCGCTGCCCCAAGGCCACGGGCAAATTGTTTACCCTCTGAGTGTCCAAGACAATTCCCTGAGGTTGTAAACTGCAGTTTAGTTGTCTGTCTGCTTCAAGAGGAAAAAAATGTCGTGTTAGGATTTTCTTACACAGATGAAAACGTATTTCTGGAACAAATGAAGAAACAAACAAAAAACAAACAAACAAACAAAAAGACACCTCCACAAAAATACCTCAGAGCTGGAAGGAGCCTTCATAGTCACATATTCTAAGCCCTGTATCCATGTCATAATCTTTCCCAGTTTTCCTGGTTTTTATGATTCTTCTGCTCTAGTTCTCTCTTTCCCCCTACCGTTTAATGTGTTCATTCTCCTTTTTCACAATCATCCTTTCCTTGATTGTGTTTAAGGCTTAGAATGATCTGGCTGACCTGGCTTACTTTACAACCAATGTTACATGAGCCCCAAGAGGTACTTCACTTTCTCTCTCCACAAGAATTATTAAAACCTCCCTTTCTGA
The DNA here is from genome assembly GCF_003287225.1 of Phascolarctos cinereus. NCBI lineage: Eukaryota > Metazoa > Chordata > Mammalia > Diprotodontia > Phascolarctidae > Phascolarctos > Phascolarctos cinereus. The sequence goes on from NW_027555847.1 coordinate 641,675,774, forward strand.
ATGGTTAACAGTTTTTAACCCAGAAACATTTGTGGAAAATTCAGTAGGCCTAAACCCTTATTTAGATGCTTGAAGATCTATTTACCCTCTATTTTGTGTGAGTAAAGCCTTCCTATCTGCTTAGCAGAGATAGCTGAGCATTGGGAAACAGCTCCATTTGGCTGTGCGAGCCTTCCACAGTCCAAAGAACACTCTGTTCCCAGGAAGGTTGGCCGACACAAGGCCCATTTACAGCTTAAGTGTGTGATTGTCCCAGGAGTGATGTTGTCACCGTCCATGCTACTCCATCTGGATGCATCCCATTGGTTTGTGTTAGGGCAGTCACATCACATTAGCTGTGTCATCCAACATCGCTCTGCACTGGTGGGCAAGTGCAATCTGATGTAGAAGTCACTGGGGAGCCAGAAAGAAAGATGATTTCTGAGAATGACCATGAAGTGAAACATTTCAGATGTGGAAATATTCAGTATCCCATAGCACTTGAACAACCTAGTACAGATGCTCTGGGCTGGCTATTAGCAAAATTGGGGAGCCAGGGAAGGCAGGCTTTGATGCTTTTCCAAATCTCCTTCATCCCATTTTTCATGCACATCCTTCAACACTCAGAGCCCTCCCCTGGTCCAGGTTTCCACTGTGGTACTATCTCGCATCCCTAAACTCCCCTTTCTCCTCAAATCTTACCTTCCTATTTCTCCTTTTCTCAATAATGATCATGACGGCTGACATATACATAGCATAGTATTTTGTAAAATGGTTTATATTGATGAATTTATTTAGGCCTCACATCAACTCTTTGAGGCAAGTGATGTTGCTATCTCTATTTTACAAATAATGAAACTGAAGTTCTAAGAGGTTATAACTTGCCCATGGTCACACTGTCAGTGAGTGGTCAAGACAGGATTTCAATCCAAGATTTTTCTGACTTGACATCTAGCACTCCATGCACTGTCCTGACTCTTTGTATAATCTAGTATAACCTATTTCTAAATGGGAATCATCTCTAAAAATTTCTGATACAGTACAAGCATTCATTTCAAGACCTCCAAAAATGAGGAACCTATTCTAACTCAAGGAAGATTTTCCCATCATTGGTGAACTCTAACTATAGGATCATAGAATCATAGATTTGAAAGCAACCTCAGTGGCCATGCAGTCTAGCCCCCTAATTTAACAAATAAGCCACCTAATGCCCAGGAAGGTTAAATGTGTTGTCTGTCATCACACATGACAGAGTGAAGTTTCAAACCCATCTTCTGCCTCTAAACACAGAGTTCTTTCTATTTTTCCTTATATTGAGCCAAAATATGTCTTTTACCTGTTTCTATCCACTACTCCTAGTTCTACTCTCTGTGGCTAAGGTATAGAATCCCATCTGTTTTCTTGTCCCAAAAGAGAAGTTAAAAGGAGGCCGATTACTATTAATGAATTTTTAAAATACTTATAGATATTCAACAATGGAATGGACTTTCTTGAGAGGTAGTGAATTTTCTAACACTTTAAGGATTCAAATAGTGATTAGCCTTGAGTTCACACCATATGAGGATTGGTTGAAGAAATTGGATATGCTTAGCAAAGAGAAAATAAGATTTATGGGAATTTGATTGTTATGAAGAAATATGTGAAGTGCTATCATGTAGAGGTGGTATCTAACTTGTTCTATTTAGCCCCAGAGACTATGCATGGAAATTTCAGGGATGTCAGTTTAGGACTGATGTCAGGAACATCTTATGAAAAATTAAAAATGTCCGAAAGTGGAATGGCCTCCTTTAAGAGATGGTAGGTGTCCATTATTTGGAGATCTTCAGGGTGAATGACCACTTGTCTGTTATGTTATAATGGGAGGTTCCTTCATGTAAGGATTGTACTAGATGGAGTATGAGAGATCCCATTCAGTCCTCTAATTCTAAGTCTATGATTTTGTGATTTAAGGGATGCTTTTCACATTTCAATTCTGTGACTATGGAAAGAAAATTGGAGCGAGAGAGAAGAGGAGAGAAGAAGAGATGAAAATAGAGGAGAAGAGAAGAGGAGATATGAAGGGAAGAGAGGAGGGAGGGGAAGAGGAGAGGGAAGGAAGGAAAGGGAAAGGGACGGAAGAGGAAGGAGAATAAGACGGATATAAAGAGAAGCCAAATTCAAAAAGTATTTGTTATAAGCATTTAGGCACTTAAAAAAAAGACAAAGATTAAATAAGACAGTCACTCACCATCTAACAGAAGATTATTATGTACACACATATGTAGATATAGATATACACATACATACACACACAAAGACACAAAAAACAATCTGCACTTTATGAAATGTAAGGAATTACGACTGTCCAGAGAAATCATGCATGTCACTGTGAAACAGGCTTGCATTTAAGAATGAATAATAATAACAAGAGCTGTCATTTAAAAATCAAGTTTGCAAACAGTTTTACAAACCATCCTATTTTATTTCCATAGCAATCATGTAAGGTAAGTGTTATCATTATTATCCCTGCTTTGAAAATAGACAACATAATCTGGGGAGATTGTGACACACCAGTAATGACATTCTAAAAGGGTATTTGAACCCCTTTCTTCCTGACTCCAAATCTCCAGCCCACTACAGCGTGATGTGTACAGGCAAATATGTGTGTGGTGATGGAGGACAGACAGAAATAAAGTTGGAGTCAGGAATACTGAATACATATTACCTTTGAGATTAGGCACCTATGGCAATGTAGACCTTATCATCTTTCAGTCTGTTTCCTCATCTGGAAAATGAGGAGAAAAAAACCTCAAACACTTATCTCATAGGCTGATCACTGTGATCAGGAGAAAGAACACGCACAAGGGGTTTTGCAAACCTTACCAGGAGATAGAAATGTTAGTTTTTATCACTTGGGAATGACTTGAGAGATGGTGTGACCATGGAGAAAGCACAGGGATTCAGGGGGATAGTGTTTTGTTTTGTTCTAGTTTAGTTTTAATGATAGTGTACAATATGCAGTAAAGAATGTGTGATTAAGACTATGAAGAAAATAGAACTTCAGAGCTGGAAGTAGCCTCAGAAATCAATTAGTTTAACATTTCTTCATGATGTAAATGAAACTAAGGCTCAAATGGAACAGCTGGGACTTGAACTCAGGTTCCATGTTTTGTTTTGTTTTGTTTTCCCCCAGGGCACTTCCCACTATACTACATTGTTTCTCAAGGACAGAGGATTTCTTGCTTGTTTGGTATATAACTATATAAAGACCCATTTGTTGGGATACCACTGTGCTTACCAACCTGGTTGTCAACTGGACCTGGCCTTCACGGCTATAATCTCAATGGAAAACTTCTCTTAAATATCTTGTGGGCTGGCCTTCATGTGCAGAACGTACCTTAGCAATTGGGCCCTGAAGCAAAACAGATTGTTCAATTTTCTAAAGCAGGTCTCATTTCTCCATCATAACCTCCTCCTTCATCTATTTCTTTTTTATTTCCTGGCCCATCCTCTATACATGCCCTGGCTTTTAGGTTGAGTTTAATATATAGAATCCTGGTCTTAGAAGCAGGAAGGCCTAGATTGAAATCTGACCTCTCATACTCATTTTGCTATATGACCATGAGCAAGTCACTTAACCTATTTGAGTGTCAGATAATTTACCATGAAAAGGGGATAATAATACCTACATGGATATTGTGAGACATAAATAAGGCAATCTATATAAAGTAATCTCCAAAACTTGAAAGTGCTATTTAAATATTACTGTTATTGTTATTATTTGAATTATATCCATTAGAATGTAAGTTCCTTAAGAACACGAAGGTTTTTTTCTATTTTTTTTTTGTGGTTTGTTTGTTTTGATGCTTGAATGCCTAGCACGTAGTAGTTGCTAAATTAATATTTCATTTTAATTTTTTATAGACTTCAGATAGAAATGGTACTGGGAAAAGTTACCATTCCGCTATTATCATTTTTGTATCTAATATTTTATAGACTGTTACACAGGTGGATAAAATAACATCTTTAAAAATTGAATTTGGGAGACACTGGTTGAATAGTGTCTTCAGGAATGGAAAAGAGAGCAGGAGTGATAGATGGAAGGATTAGAGTAAGGACATAATCACCAATAGGCCTTGGTGATTAATTGGATATTCAGTGTCAGAAAAGGAAAGAAAAACCAATGATTATTCCTCTAGTATTCATTCTAGGTTACTGGGACAATACTGATGCCATCAGTGATAATGCTATGTGTTAACAATAATAAAAAAGTCAAGGTGAAGATCAAGTTTGGAAAAAAAATTGATTTCAGTTTTGAACATGATAGTCATTTATTCTGCATCCTTTGCAAAAGAACTAACTAGATTGCTGGTTTTCAATTCTATAAAGGAAATGCTGACGATAATGACAACTCAGTAGGAGTCAGAATTAAAGTGGGAGCAATCATTAATGTTCAAGCCCATGACAAACATTAATGCATGTAAAATATGATACTTATCTTCAAGAATCAGAAGAGCTATCATGTAAAAGAGTAATTGGACTTGTTTTGTTCGTCCTAGTAGGCAGAATTAGGACCAAAGGTTGGAAGCTACATAGAGAAAAATTTAGAGTTTGTGTCAAGAAAATGACTTAATAATTAGAGTTGTCCAAAAGTAGAATGGACTTCCGTGTGACACAGTGGATAGAGCATTGGGACTAGAGTCAGAAAAAACCTGAGTTCAAATCCAGCCTCAGACACTAGTTGTAAGACCCTGGGCAAGTCATTTAACCTTGTTTGCCTCAGTTTCTTTCTCTGTAAAATGAGCTGGAGAAGGAAATTACAAACTACTCCAACATCTTTGCCAATACAACTTCAAATGGGGTCATGAAAAGGTGTACATGACTTAAAGAACTGAATAACAACAGAAAATTACTCATCATATGAATTTTGGTCATCGGAGAGGGGTCTTTAATAGGGTTATAAAGATTAATTGCGTATTGTTAGAGGTTATAAACATATTCCTTATGTGTTGTTAAAGAAGTAAAGAATTGCACAAATTTGCTGAGAGAGAGAGAGAGAGAAGAGAGAAAGAGAAGAGAGAGAGAAGAGAGAGAGAGAGAGAGAGAGAGAGAGCACAATTATGAAGTGCTTACAATGTCAAGGCACTGTATCAAGCTCTGGGAATCCATATGAGACCAAACAAAAAGTCCTTGCCAACAAGGACTTTGCATTCTTTTGTTTTTTGGACTAGGCCTTGGGGTTAAGTGACTTGCCCAGGGTCAAACAGCTAGTAAGCAATACGTGTGTGAGATCAGATTTGAACTCAGGTCTTTCAGAATCCAAGGCTGGTGGTCTATCCACTGCGCCACCTAGCTGCCCCAAGGATTCTGCATTCTAATAGGGGAATACAGCACACTAAGTGGTGCTAGAAGTTAGGGTGGAAGGGAAAAGCACTGGGGAGAGGCATGATAAGAAGACAGCAGGAAAAGGTGTGAAAGCCTGCTTCCCAGCTAGAAAAGGCAAAATATTCAAGCTTGAGTACTTTGTGATTTCCTTTAGTAAATTAATTGAAAAAAATGAATGACAAATTCATTTTATGGTTAAATTTATCTAGATCTAATGGGGTAAACTGAAGTCTTCACTAATATAGTTTACTGTGTACTTATTCTTATAATTTGGGGTTTTTTTGTTCATTCAGAATATATTTGTAATTAATAACAATAATAGCTATATAGTGCTTTAAGGCTTACAAAGCACTTGGCATATATTATCTCATTTTGTCTTGACAATAACCCTGTGAAGTAGATGTTATTAGTGTCCTTATTTTATAGGTGGGGAAAATGAGAGAGGGAGACTAAAAGAGTTTAGACACCCAGGGCCACACAATAGCCAAGTGTATCAAGATTCAAACTCAGGCCCTCCTAACTCCAAATCCAGCACTAGCTTTCTGAATATTTATTATCTTGTGTTAGGGGCAGTGGAGTGGCAAAGTGGGTAGAGAGCCAGGCCCAAAGCCAGAAAGATATGAGTTAAAATCTAGCTTCAGAAACTTACTAGCTGTGTCAACTTTGGCACTCGACACTTTTTTTCTTAACATCACTTTGTGTTTCTTTTCCAATTACATATAAAGATAGTTTTCCACATTCATTTTTATAGGATTTTGAGTTCCCAACTTTTCTGCTTCTTTCCCTCTCCGTGCCCCTCTTCAAGGGACAGCAAGCAATCTGATATAGGTTAGACATGTACAATCATCTTAAACATATTTCCACATTAGTCATGTTGTAAAAAAAAGAATCAGAATAAAAGGGAAAAAAAACACAAGAAAGAAAAAAAATGAATAGTGAATATAGTATGTGAATATAGTAAGAGTGAAAAGAGTGTGCCCCATTCTGCATCCAGACTGCATAGTTCTTTCTCTGGTTGTTGATAGCATTTTTCATCATGAGTCTTTTGGAATTGTCTAAGATCATTGTATTGCTGAGAAGAACGAAGTCTATTATAGTTGAGCAACACACAACGTTGCTGTTACTCTATACAGTGTTCTCTTGGTTCTACTCACTTCACTCAGCATCAGTTCATTTACGTCTTTCCAAGTTTGTCTGAAATCTGCCTGATCATCACTTCTCACAGAATAGTATTCCATTACATTCATGTACCACAACTTGTTCAGCCATCCCCCAATTGATGGGCATCCCCTCAATTTCCAAGTCTTTGCCACCACAAAAAGAGCTGCTATAAATATTTTTGTGCATGTGGGTCCTTTTCCCATTTGTATGATCTCTTTGGGATACAGACCTAGAAGTGGTATTGTTGGATCAAAGGGTGTGCAGTTTGGTTGCCCTTTGGGCGTAGTTCTAAACTGCTCTCCAGAATGATTGCATCAACTCACAACTCAACCAACACCACATTAGTGTTCCAATTTTAACACATCTTTTCATACATTCATCATTTACCTTTTCTGTGAATGAAAGGCAATGGATGATGAGCATTCCCAGTGTTGAATTTGTGACCATGAAATAATAAAACAACTAAAGGAAGATGTACAGAGTGTGAGACATATATATGTATATGTATATATATATATATATATATATATATATACATATATATATGTATATATATATATATATATATATACATATATATATATGTATATATGTATACATATATATATGTATATATGTATACATATATATATATGTATATATGTATACATATATATATATGTATATATGTATACATATATATATATATGTATATATGTATACACACACACACACACACACACAAGAATTAGAAGCATTTGTTCTGAAGACTCAGAATTGGGGGAGTAAATTAAAGGGTGACTTCAAGTATTGGAAAGGCTGTCATGTGGAAGTGGGTTTCAGCTTCTGTTTGATTCCGAGGAAAGATATAGAAGCAATAAGTGGAAGTTTCAATGAGACAAATTTATTTTTAATGAGAGAAAGTGCCCAACAATTAAATCTAATGAAACTTGCGAAAGTGGAAAGGAGCTTCACAAGATACTGAATTCTCCTTAATTAAGGGTCATCACGAAAAAGCTAGAATACTATTTTTTAGGTTTGTAATCTGGAAGAAAAAACCTGTTTATTGTTCTTATTGTTGTTGCTGATCTTAGTCTAATATTTTTCCTATCAAAGAGATTTTGGGGAATATTCTAGTCACATATCACAATGATGGGGCTGATGGACCCCCAAAAAGAAAAGACCCCCAGTCCTTGAACTTCCTGCAAATTTCAGGAACCCAGATTCCTGGCATTTGCTGGATGCCTCAGGCAAATGCCAAGGACTTGGTTGCTGAAATTTTTGGGGAAGTTCAGGGACTTTTCCTTTTTAGGGGCCCCATAAGCATCCCATTAACCTCTTGTTTTCTAGTTATACCTGCCTTCTGCTTTGTTGATTTTCTGGAACCATGCCCTCCTCCCCCACCCTCCAATCTGGAAGCATCTATAGTTAGAACATCCCAAATTAGAAATTTCCAGTTTCCTCTCTGACTTTGACCTCAGCTGTAATAAACAAACAGAATCCTACTTTTCCCCATAATTCACCTGAGTGTCTCTGATTGAGGAAAATAATTACTTCCAAGATGATGGAGATGTGCTAAAGCTTAAAACCAAGAGTTCTAGAACTTTTTTCTTGCCATGGCCAGAAAACCATCATTCCCCAGTCTCCTTGATGATATATTTGGTTGTATTCTTTTCTTACACCATCCTAGAATTTATTTTGTGCACTTACATGTTAGTCCCAGCCTCACTTTGAGGAAAGAGGATGGATTGTTCTAGTTTGGAAGTTTTACTCCTAAACCTAATGTGAGACACTGATGGGCTAACCTTTAGTTCTGAGCTTTCTCTTAAACATGCAAATAACAAATAACATCTACTGCATTCAGTATTGATCGGCTCTTCTAATTCTTTTGCCCTGATAGTCCTTGCAATGGGCTTTAAAGGTATGTTGTAGAGTGGAGTTTTTGTCAAGTATGGATAGGAAATGAGGTCTAATAAGAGTCCTTTTAACTGAAATTCTGTGATTCTGTAGTCCATCTTTAGAGAAGGACATAGCAAGAATCTTATAGAATGAGGAGAGGACCTTCGACTTGTAACAATACTGAAAGCATCCTTAGGAAAATAATTAATCCGTCAAAGTATCAACATATATAATCAGAATTGCAAATATGAAAAGTATAAAAGATTGGGCCTCAAGAGGTAGCCAGGATTTGAGCTGGATTGGAGCCCAGCACTAATTTTTTCTTGTCATTTGGCTTTCTTTTCTAAAGTCTAAGAACTAAGGAAAAAATAAGTAAACTATTGATGGCTTGGATTGGTTGACTCAGCTAATAAAGGATTTAGTGTAAATTATTTACCTGCATAGGATAATAGACAGACCTCAGCAGCTATCTAGTCCAATGTCTTTATTACAGATGAGGAAACTGAGGCTGTGGGAAATATAGTGGCATGCCTACTGTCATATAGGAAGCAAATACGAAAAGCATAATTTGAATACAATTTCTCTGACTTCAGAACCTCTTCTCACTCTTGTAATGCCTTTCTAACTGGTAATTAGCCTATATTTTTAAAAAGGCTAATTAAATATGAATGATTTTACAGCAAACCACCTAGATCCAGAAGGGTTCTTGGGATATAAAATACACTAATATCAAATGTTAGACCTAGAAAGAACCCTAATCAGAAGTCATCCTGTGCATAACTCTTATTTTTTTAGATGGAAAAAGTTGAGGTTCAAAGACAGTAAGTGATTTTCTCAATGCTACACAGCTAATTAGTATCAGATTAGAACCAGGACTTAAACTTTGGTGTTAGGACTGTAGTCCAGTTTTCTTTCACTTCAGATGCCAACTTCAACAACTCCTGCTGCTAATCTCTTACCTTTTAGATAACGTTTCCCCTACATGTATACATACAATGCATTTAACAAATTCTTGTTGACTGACTGAGAGATAGACAGAAAGAGAGGGAGAGGAAAAGTGAGAGTAAAAATGTGAGCAAAGGAGAGAGAGAGAAGGAAGGAGGAAGAAAGGAAAGGAGAGGAGAGGAGAGGAGAGGAGAGGAGAGGAGAGGAGAGGAGAGGAGAGGAGAGGAGAGGAGAGGAGAGGAGAGGAGAGGAGAGGAGAGGAGAGGAGAGGAGAGGAGAGGAGGGGAGAGGAGGGAGAGGAAGGGAGGGGGAGGGGAGGGGAGAAGAGGGGGAGGGGGAGGGGAGGAATAAAAAAGAGTATATCTAGTTATCATATTGTCTCTGAGGTGAGAGGATAAGCTCCTTGAAAGCAGAATTTGTTTTTCTCCTTTTTTGTATCTCTGGCACTTAACACAGTGCCTGATGTACAGTAACAATTAATAAATATTTGTTAGCTAATCATTGGTCACATTACCTACCCCTCCCCCCATAGATGTGAGTACAGAGTATTTCCAATCAAAACTTAACGCTCTGCTTCCCCTCCCCCCATTTGACATCTTGTGTCTTAATTTTAAGTTGGCCTTTTAAAATAAAGTTTAATATGTATTTTTAAATGTTTCATTAAGTTTAAGTTGATTTCATTTGAAGAATATACATAATTCATTTACAACTGAGTATTCAACAAATAGTCACCTTAACAAAATAGCCTGGATGCACACACTTATAAAAATGTGCTACTCATGCCGGTATTGCCTCCAGTGAGAAATAAGGACACAAATCTGGGAGCTGCAGTTTGAGGCCAGGCTACCCTTGAATAGCGGGGTGGAGAAACTTACACTTCTTGAAAATTCACATTGCTGCAGCTGCCATTGTTATTTTCATTTCTCTATAAGTTTATGGTTTGCATTCACTGGGATTAGTAGCACAAATTATAATCCATGAATTTAATGGATTATTACTGAACTAGAAGAAATCCTGACTATAAAGAATAAAAGATGTGGTAGTATGCATGTAGCATACATGTGGTTTTATGTGTTGTATTCATATAGTATAATAATAAAATACAAGGACATTTGAAGAGAAAGTATTCTTAAACACATTGTGTTCTTGGGTCGGTTTCATTGATCCATTTTTGTCCATCTAGGGACTTTGACTGCCTTAGAAAAGAAATTACTTCTACTAGGAATTGGATTATAAATGAGAACAAGTGATAAATGTGGTTGCAGCTCTTTTTACATCTTTTTTGAAAGCTACTTTTTTTTGGCATTCCACCTATTTAATATGAATCAAGGAACATACAGTTTGAAATCACTGATGAAGGATTTGAGGGGCTTGTTTTTTCCTGCTGCTGCTATTGTTATTCACATTTTTGTCGAAGTTTATGGTTTGCATTGATCAGAGAGTTCTGACACATTGTCATCCACGAATTTGAATATTTCTATATGAGAAGAAATCATGAATATAATGAATATAAGTTGTAATAGTATACACATAGTTGCATACATTTCATATGCTGGAGAATCCATTAGAGGTAGGCACCATGGGACACTCCTCAGGGACTATTTTCTTCCCCTTTCCCAGAGCCATGACAACCCCCAACATACTCAACACAGAGCTACGGCTCTCCTTCAAACCTTGGATCTACTATACCCTTCTCAAGTGTCATTGCCAGAGACATGAATCTTAACACAGTGATTGGAACATAGTAAGTGGTTAATAAATGCTTCTTGAGTCAATTAACACTAATAGATGAGCAGAGGATCACCAAAAATAATCCTTCTGATAGGATGGTATATCACTGGACCTTTCCACCTTATCCTCTGTCCTGCAACTTGAGTATTTCCCATCTATCTGGGGTGAAGTGGTTTAGGTTTAACAATTGGATCCCCCAAAAAAGGACACACTTACACACTTTAAAGTTATTAACATTTTCTTAGGTAGATACAAAGAAAAATACAATCAATCAACCTCTGGTTCATAACCTTTGCCAATTGTTCAGGTATAATGCTCACTGAAAATTGAACAATGTGTTCCTGGTTTGAGCTGGCTCCAGGACATGTCTGAATTTGATCTTCCTTTGTACCACAGGGACCATTAGGTCTTTGTCATTTGTCCTGTAGCTGAACCTCCCTCCTAATTGAATATAAGCTCTTTAAGAAGGAAAGAAGCACTATTTTTTTTTCTATCTCCAACACTAAATGCAGTACCTGGGAAATAGTATTTAATACATGTTTTCCCCCATTGTATTCATATAAACATGGAGAGAATTACATATATGAGTAGAGAGTAAATAAACAAAGCCAGGAAAACTGTTCACAAAATGTTCACAAGAGTGCAAAAAGAAAAAAAACAAACAAAACTCAGAATTCAAATTATAATGACCAAATTTATCTCAAAGGAAGATTTTTACATTTTATCTTTTTATTTCTTCTATTCTTTGCAAATATGGGTTACTGTAGTTAAAAGACATTGTATTTATTTTCAGATATGCCTGATACATTTTTTTTATTTTAGTAACTTGCTTTGTTGTTTTTCCTTCCTTTTTTTATTCTTTCTACATAGGGGTCACTCACCAAATAGGGAAAAGGGGAAGGATATATCCAGAAATGACGGTGATATAAAAAAAAAAAACCACAGCAACAGCAACAGCAAAGCAAAGCAACAAGAACAATAAAAAGTATATTGTTTATGAAATACATTCCTCACAAAAACCCTGTGAGGTACAGAGTGTAAGCATTGCTATCCCCATTGTACAGATAAGCCTTCTGAGGCTAAAAAAAGATTGAAGACCTTGACAGTGGTCACACTGATGTCCTGCGGGAATCAGGAGCCAAATCCAAGGTTTCTTACTGTTATCATTAATTTTATTACAACGTATTTTTGTTATTCATAGCACATCTGATGCCTCTGCCAAATAATATACAGGACCCAGTGACTCCATTAATCTGAATCCAACCTCTGCCTCTAGCATTTTACCAAGTTGCATCACCACCTTTGTTAAATTTTTATTTGTACCCAATTGACCCATGTTTCTAATGGTCAAACGAGTTCTTAAATATATTACAGAATAAAAAGCAAAGGGAAACAATGCCCTTCTTTTGTAGTCAAATTGTGGTTTGTAAAATCTGATTGTAAAAAGATGACAAGGAGGCATTTGAAAGGACAAGGCTACTGAGAGGACTAGAAGGGCAACCAAGGGAGAATACTGGATGAGCAATACAACCCTAGTTAAAATTGGGTCTATGAGAAGAAAGCTGCCCACTCCCATCTGAGTTTCCTTAACTGCAGATGAACAGATGAGCCTGACCATAGTGCATTTTCAAAGTCACCAAAGTAATATTTTCTAAACACCCTTCCAGTTAGCTTTATTGTTTGTCTTCTTGCTTCTATTTCAGGTTAGAATTAAATTTATTTTCACATTATTTATTGGTCTATTTATTTATATCAATTTACTCTCCTTAACGTATACAATGATTCCATTTTTTTTTTGGTCCATTCTTGTGCTCCAGAAGGATAGGGGTCTCCCAAAACTGGAAACTCCTCCCACTTTGGCAACTCTGTACCTCATCTTAACCAATAGTCTGAGAGTGTTGCTTGGGTTGCTTAACAGCAGTTTCCAAGAATAATGCGGCCAGTATGTGTGAGAGAAAGAATTGAACATAAGTTTTCCTTCCTCTGAGGTGAGGCCTCAACCTACTACTACAGAACACTGTACTATAGATAATAATATTAGTGACAATTGCCTCAAGGTTCAACCCATAAACATAACCAAGAAAAGAGTATCCACAGTGAATCAAACGCTGCCCAAACAGTGCGAATGGAGCGATGTGGAGAGGAATTAGGGGTCAACATTAGCCAGGCTGATATACGGTAGAGATGCTGTGTGCCCTAAGACTGTTGCTGAAGATTGGAAGGTATGTATGAAACCCTGAAAATCCTGCCAGGAAGGCTTTGAAGATACCACTAAGTTAAAAGTCTGCTGAGCAAAATGTGACTGTTCCTAAAAATCAGAGAAATAGACATAGGAGCTTAGAGTGCATGGCTGGCCCAACCCAAAGTTACCCTGATGATAATATAGTATCATTTATGATTGGGAAAGTGCTTTACACATTTTACCTCATTTGATCCTCACAACAACACTATGAAATATGTCTTATTGTTTCTCAGTTTTTCAGATGTGGAAAAGTAGGCTGAGACAGATTAAATGACTTGTCTGGGGTCACTCAACTAATGAGCGTCTGGGACAGGGTTTAGACTAATGTCTTCCTACCTCCAAGCCAGGTGATCCACTCACTACACCAGGGGTGGTGAACCTGCAGCCTCGAGGTCACATGTGGCCCTCTAGCTCCTCAAGTGTGGCCCTTTGATTGAATCCAAACTACACAGGACAAATCTCCTTAATAAAATGATTTGTCCTGTGAGACTCAGTAAAAACTCTGCATTTGAGGACCTAGAGGGCCACAGGTGGCCTCACAGCCGTAGGTTCCCCACCCATGCACTGCACCATGCAGTTTGACAGGAAATCTAATGGAAAGAGTAATACTTCTCTGGTATCAAAAAGTAGCAAGGCAAGCCAAAAGTACACTATTATTTATTTAAAACACACCATTAACACCATGAAGGCAAGAGCAGTTCCCATATGGGATGCTCTTTTTCCAAGAGACAAGGTCTTACACAGTGTGATGCTTAGTAAATTTTTGTCAGATGTTTAACACCAATCCCAAAGCCCATTAATATAAGATGCTCTACTCACTGGTGGAGATGAATAGCTTTCCCTGCTAGAGGGACAGGATGGAGTTGGTGGGAATAAGAGCTTCATTCAATCTCTTTGGTTCTTCTTGAGATAGTCTTCAAATTCTCTTCAAGTTATGAATCACTTTGTGAGCTTCTAACTTCTAGCTTCCAGATTGAGAGGGTTGATGAATGAAGCCAACACTTCTTCTGGATGCGAAGGAAAAGACTCTGGGAAAGCATGAGAGGATATAGCAGCCTCACTCATGTCTTTATCCACAGCTTGATGTGCTAGAAATTTTGGGAAACTTCTCCTTGGATAGAGTGCTAGGCCTGGAGTGAAGAAGATCCAAGTTCAAATTTGCAATCAGATACTAGCTGTTTACCATTGGCAAGTCATGTAACCCGTTTGCCTCAGATTTCTCATGTATAAAATCAGCTGGTGAAGAAAATGGCAAACCACTGTAGTATTTTACCAAGAAAACCCTAAATGGAGTCATGAATTGGACATGACAGAAAATGAATGAACAACAACCACAACCAATTTCGATGAATAGATTTTCTTGGCTAAGTGCTCTGTGTGTTCATTATGGAACTGATATTATACCTTTTATAGGAAGTTTGGGGTCCACCTTTCTCCATGATAATGAAAGAGTTATCAAAAGTTATCTTGACATGAAATTAAAATGTTTCTGCACAAACAAAAACAATGCAACCAAAATTGGAAGGAAAGCTAAGATATTAGGAAATAATTTTTACCTCAGATTTCTCTGATAAAGACCTTATTTCTCAAATATGTAGAGAATTGAGTCAAATTTATACAAAAAAATGAGCCATTCCCCATTGACAAAGTATATGAAAAGCAGTTTTCAGAAGAAGTAAAAGCTATCAATAGTCATATGCAAAAATGCTCTAAATCACTATTGATTAAAGAAATGAAAATTAAAACAACTTTGAGGTACTACCTCACACCTGTTGGAATGATTAATATAACAGAAAAATAAAATGACAAATGTTTGAGGGGATGTGGAAAAGCAAGGTCATTAATGCACTACTGGTGGAGTTGTGAGCTGGTCTACCCATTCTGGAGAACAATTTAGAATTATTCCTAAAGGCCTATAAAACTGTACATACTCTTTGATTCAGCAATATTACTACTAGATCTGTCTCCTAAAGAGATTTTTTTAAAAAAAGGACCTATAACATATATAGTATATAATATATGTAAGTATATATGCATATGTATGCATGTGTGTGTGTGTCCACAAGCACATATCAGCTTTTTTATGATGGCAAAGAATGGATAATTGAAGGAATGCTTGTTATTTGGGGAAAGGCTAAACAAGTTACGGTATATGATTGTAATGGAATACTATTGTGTAATGAGAAATGTTGAAGATGGTTTGAGAAAAATATGGAATGGGGCAGCTGGGTGGCACAGTGAATAGAGCTCTGGCCTTGGAGTCAGGAGAATCTGAGTTCAAATCCAGCCTCAGACACTTGACTCTTACTGGCTGTGTGACCCTGGGCAGTCACTTAATCCCAATTGCCTCAACAACAACAACAAAAAAAAAAAAAACAAGAGAGAGAGAGAGAAACCTGGGAATTGATGCAGAGTGAAGTGAACAAAAACAGGAGATCATTGTGCACAGGAACAGGAATATTATAAAGATAATCAACTGTGAAATAATTTGCTGCTTGAATCAATGCAATGATCCAAGACAGTTGCAATGGACTTATGATAAAAAAAAAAAAGTTATCCACTTTCAGAGACTGAATTGATGGTCCTTGGGTACAAATTGAAATACAATTTTTCACTCTCTTTTTCTTGCTTTTTTCTACAACATGGCTAATATGGGAACATTTTGCATTACTTGACATACATGATTCATATTTTATTTCTTGCTTTCTCAATAGATGAGGAAGAGGCTGAAGGAAGAAAGAGAATTTCAAACTAAGAAAAAAATCAAAAAATATTGAAAATAAATAAATAAAATGTTAACTTGAACCTGATCACATCTCCTAGAGTAACAATCTCTTCTCTTAAATAGAAGAGATAGATAAAGTTCAAGCCAGTAAGTACCCTGTTTTTCTCTCTGAGGAAAACAAAGTGGGCACTGTCTCTAAACTCCTGCTTCTTTTTCTGGAGGAAATTAAACTCTCTCTTGCAGAAGGGTGAAAGGAAAAGAGATTAGAGACATCTATTCTAGCTCTCTTTAAGCTATACAATGATACCTCTTTGCTACATGCCAGGGACAGATCCTCACTCCCACATGAGCTTCACTACATGTAGGGTCTCACTACCATTGAATGAATGAAAGGATGGATGGATGGATGAACTAATGACCTGGAGTTGTTGCTTTTTTTAATTGTCTATATTACAATGATTACAGGTAGACTGACTTCTATTTTCCTGGTATTCTATGGAACTCACCCTTCACTGCTCTTCTCCCTGTCAATGCTAAAACACATCCAAAAAGGTAAGATCCTCATTCTGGCTAAAATAATAATAATAATATAGAGCATTTAAATAGGGCTTTATATTTAGCAAAGTGCTTTACATATGTTAGCTCATTTGAAAACAAGAACATAATAGCAGCTGGAAAGGGGTTCAATAGGATTGAAGTTGGAGAAGAGAAAGAAGGAGGGATTAAAAACTTTATAATTACTCTTAAAGTAATCATGTTTGTAATTACAGGCATGAACATTTTTAATAATTTCTTGCCATTTAAAAAGAGTTTACCGAAGCATTTATTTAGCACTAGAGGTTGTAAAATTCAATTTTCTTTATGCCCATCTGCATATAAAGCTACAATTTGCTCCAGGATATTGTAATTTAATTGGTCCCCTTTAAAAGCTATTGGGCTGTGTTTTTTTCTCCTTAATTTCTGCAGAATTAATTAAAGTTTTTCAATAAGCATTGTCAATATTTTTAATTCTTAAAGAAATATGGACCCTAAGTTACTGACTTGTATTCAGAAATCTTGGTTGTCAGTATTCTCTAGTATTCAATTAATTCTGTATCTTTAGGAAAGTCACCTCTCTGAACCACAGTTTCCAAATTTGTAAAACAGGAAATAAATATTTGCAAAGCCTACTTCTCTGGTGAAGTAGAAAAGGTTACTAATATCAAGAGTTTTGTCATTATAAAAATAGAGAAAACAAGGAAATGAAGATTAGATTTAGGAAGAAATGATCAAGAGAATCGTTACATAAAAATGATATTCCTTAGAATTTCATAAGTAAAACTAATTAATGACTAATCAGAATAAGGCTAAGAGGGCAAATTGGGTGATGGATAAAAAGTCAGGGAGATCTGAGCTCAAGTTTTGCCTTCGATATATTCAGGCTATGAGCTTGTACAATTAATAATAATTATGATATTGATAATAATAATATATGATATCTAGCATTTATATAGTGCTTTATAATATTACTTTATTTTATACTCTCCAAACTCTATGAGGTAGGGGCTACTATTATCCCACTTTTAGAGACAAGACAATATGGACGTTAAATGATAGAAATTAAATGTCTTGCCCAGAGTCACAAAGTTAGCAAATATCTGAGGCAGAATTTGAACTCAGATTTTCTTTTTTTTTTCAGGTTTGTTGTTCTTTTTTTTTTAATTTTTATTTTTTAATTTTTTTTCCATATGCTTTTGAGTTGAAATTTTTTCTCCCTTTTTCTCCCCCCCACCCTCCCCAACATGGTGCACAATCTGACATAGGCTTTACATTTACATACCCATTAAACATATTTTTACATTAGTGAAGTTGTAAGTAAAGATTAAAACCAATGCGAGGAACCATCAGAAAGATGAAACAAAACTGAACAGAAGGTAAAAATAAGTGAGAGCGATTCGCTTCCATAGTTCTTTCTTTGGATGTGGACAGCATTTTCCATCCTGAGGCCTCTGGAGATGTCTTAGATCCTCGTAATGCTGAGAAGGGTTCAGTTTAACATCTTAGTCATTGCATAACGTGGCTGCTATTGTGTACAAAGTCCTCTTGGTTCTGCTCACTTCACTCAGCATCAGATTATATAAGTCTTTCCAGGTTTTTCTGAAGTCAGCCTGTTCATCATTTCTTATAGCACAATAGTATTCCATTACATTCATATACCACAACTTGCTCAGCCATTCCCCAATTGATGGGCATCCTCTCAATTTCCAATTCTTTGCCACCACAAAAAGAGCTGCTATGTATATTTTTGTACATGTGGGTCCTTTTCCCATTTGTTTGATCTCTTTGGAATATAGCCTTAGAGTGCTATTGCTGGATCAAAGGGTATGCACATTTTTGTAGCCCTTTGGGCATATGAACTCAGATTTTCTTGACTCAAAGCCTCTGTCTACCCACTATACTATTTCTCAATCCCAAAGGCAATTTTTTCCTCATTTAGTATTTTTTCCAGTTGCGTGCTTTCACCATAGTTTTCAGCATTCACTTTTATAAGATTTTGAATTCCAAATTTTTTCTCCCTCCCTTCTTCTCTTTTCTCCTCCCCAAGCTGGCAAGCAATCTAATACAGGCTACATATGTACAATCATGTTAAACATATTTCCACATCAGTCATGTTGTGAAAGAAGAATCAGAATAAAAGTGAAAAACCACAAGAAATAAAAAAAAAAAAATAACTAAAAAGAGAAAATAGTATGCTTTGCTCTGCATTCAGACACTATACTTCTTTCTCTGGTTGTAGATAGCATTTTCCATCTTGAATCTTTAGGAATTGTCTTAGATCATTGTATTGCTGAGAAAAGCCAAGTCTATCCAAGTTGGTCATTGCATAATGTATCTGTTACTGTATACAATGTTCTCCTGGTTCTGCTCAATTCGCTCAGCATCAGTTCATAAAAGTCTTTCCAGGTTCTTCTGAAATCCACCTGCCCATCATTTCTTATGGACCAATAATATTCTATTACATTCATACACTACAACTTGCTCAGTCAATCCCCAATTGATGGTCATCTCCTCAATTTCCAACTCTTGGCCACCACAAAAAGAGCTGTTATAAATATTTTTGTGCATGTAGGTGCTTTTCCCTTTTTTATGATCTCTATGGGATGCAGACCTAGTAGTGGTATTGCTGGATCAAAGGGTATACACAGTTTTGTTGTCCTTTGGGTGTAGTTCTTAATGCTATCCAGAATGATTGAATCAGTTCACAACTTCACCAACAATGCATTAGTGTTTCAATTTTTTCAACATCTTCTCCAACATTTACATTTTCCTTTTCTGTCACATTAGGCAATCTGATAGGTGTGAGGTGGTACCTCAGAGTTGTTTTAATGTGCATTTCTCTAATAGTGATTTAGAGCATTTTTTCACATGACTATAGACTATAGACAGCTTTAATTTCTTCACCTGTAAACAGCTTGCTCATATCCTTTACCCATTTATTAATTGAGGTATAACTTGTAATCTTAGAAATTTGACATAGTTCTCTATATATTTTAGAACCAAGGTATACTGGCTGGAAAATTGTTTCCCAGCTTCCCGCTTTCCTTCTAATCTTGGTTGCATTGATTTTGTTTGTGCAAAAATTTTTTAAATTAATTAACTAATTTAATTTAAATATAATCAAAATTATCCATTTTGCATTTCATAATGTTCCAATCTCTTGTTTGGACATAAATTTTTCCCATCTCTATAGATCTGACAGGTAAACTATTTCTTGCTCTCCTAATTTGTTTAAGATATCACATTTTACATCTAAATTATATACCCATTTTGACCTTATGTGGTGTAAAATGCTAGTATATGGCTAGTTCCTGCCATACTATTTTCCAGCTTTCCTAGTAGTTTTTTGCCAAATAGTGAGTTCTTATCCCAGAAGCTGGAGTCTTTGGGTTTATCAAACAGTAGATTACTATAGTTATTGATTACTGTGTCTTGTGTACCTAATGGATCCACCATCCTATTTCTTAACCAGTACAAAATAGTACTGATGATTTCTGCTTTATAATACAGTTTTAGATCCGGTATGGCTAGGCCACCTTCCCTTGCATTTCTTTTCATTAATTCCCTTGATATTCTTTACCATTTGTTCTTTCAGATGAATTTTGTTTTTAACTAATTTTTGGTAGTTTGATTGATATGGCACTGAATAAGTAAATTGATTTAGGTAAAGTTGTCATGTTTATTATATTAGCATGGCCTACCCATGAGCAGCTGATATTTTCCCAACTATTTAGATTCGACTTTATTTGTGCGAAAAGTATTTTGTAATTGTGTTCATACAGTACCTGGGTTTGTCTTGGCAGGTAGACTTCCTAATATTTTATATTGTCTGCAGGTCCTTTAAGTGAATTTCACTTTATATTTCTTGGTGCTGGGCTTTGTTAGTAATATACAGAAATGCCAAGGATTCATGTAGGTTTATTTTATATCCTCCAACTTTGTTAAAGTTGTTAATTAGTTCAGGGTTTTTTTTTTAGTTCATTCTCTAGGAATCTCTAAGTATACCATCATATCATCTGCAAAGAATGGTAGATTTGTTTCCTCATTGCCTATTCTAATTTCTTCAGTTCATTTTTCTTCTCTTATTGTTAAAGCTAACATTTCTAATACAATATTAAATAACAGTGATGATAATGGATGTCCTTATTTCACCCCTGATCTTGCTGGGAATGCTTCTAGCTTAATCCCATTACATAATGCTTTCTGATGGTTTTAGATAGATGCTATTATTTTAAGGAAAATTCCATTTATTCTTATACTCTCTAGTGTTCTTAATAGGAATTGGTACTGCTATTTTGTCAAAAGCTTTTTCTGCATGTATTAAGATAATCATATGATTTCTCTTAATTTTGTTATTGATATGGTCAATTATACTGATAGTTTTCCTAATACTGAACTAGCCCTGTATCCCTGCAATAATTCCTATGTTATCATAGTGTATTTTCCTTGTTATAACTTGCTGTAATCCCTTTGCTAATATTTTATTTAAATTTTTTCATTAACATTCATTAGGGAAATTGATCTATAATTTCTTTTTTCAGTTTTGGCTCTTGCTCGTTTAGGTATTAGCACTATATTTGTATAATAAAAATAGTTTGGCAAGACCCCTTCTTCACCTATTTTTCCAAATAGTTTATATAATATTGGAATTCATTATTCTTTAATTGTTTGGTAGAATTCACTTGTAAATCCATCTGGTCTTTGTGATTTTTTTCCCTTAGGGATCCAAGAGAATTCTTTAAGATTGTTAACTTGCAGATGGGTTGTTGATCTGTATCTGTGGTGGGAACTTCCATATAAGCATTTCCCCCAAGCTGATGAAAACATAATTCTAGTCTCTTCCCCAAATCTTACCCCCACCCCCCCAAAAAAACCAAAAGCTATATCTAGCAAAAAAGAATAAAAATAGCCCATTTTGGTGAAATGATTTGGTATTAGCTGTTGGAATTGTGACTGAATAACTTGTAGATTGCTCTTCTTATTGACAAGAGAGAGAGAAATTATAATATAGTACAATTAGATTCATTTAGAAGATTAATGATGAAATATACCTAGATTATACAAGAGGTATGTGTTTTTTCATACATGGCCAATGTAGTGATTTTTTTTTGCCTATATTTATTTGTTACAATAGAGTGCTACAATTTCAGGGAGAGATACAATTAATGGAAAATGATAGAGATGCAAAAAAGAAAATAGAAAGAGAATCAATAAAACATTACAATACACAGAAGAAATTCTAAGGGGGATATGCACAAACAGCACAGTGTTGGTACTGCTTGTTTTAAATTTAATATGCATTAAAAATACTGTACCTAACAGAAATTCAGTTTCATATATAATTCCCTTTATCTTACTTTGTATTTTAAAATGTTTATGCTTGTCAAGGATAATTAAGTTCATAATAAAAATAGAAGAAAAAAATCAGATAGATTTTGAATGGCTGGATACAAAGAGCAGTAGTTGATGGCATAATGGCAAATTGGAGGGAGGACTTTAAAGGAGTGTCCCCAGTGACCAGTCATTGTCCCTGTGCTTCAGAAACTTAGATGGAGACATAAATTGCAAAACTATCAAATGTATGGGTGGTTAAAAAAAAGAGTTGAGAGGGTTAGCTAGTTCATTGGATGTATGATTGGTTATCTAAAATGACATGTGTAAGATAGAATAACAAGTGAACTCTACTTACATGTAATTTGATAGAGATAAATATAAAATCTTATCCTTGGTTCAATAAACAAACTAGTTCAAAATAGCCATAATCACAATTAGAAAATAGTTTATCTAGAAAAGTTCTGGGGACTTTTATATTAGAGTCCAAAAGTAGCTCCCTTTTCTTTGAAGAATAACATATTCTAGAACTCATATATTCCAATTTGTTTTTTTCTTCTTCCAGTTTTGTCCCTTTATATCCTAGGGATCATCTGGCTTAAATGAACATCTTACCAAAGTTTTCTGTAAATTTATTTTTCCCTCAGATGTTTCTCCTTATTTTATGAATCAGGGCTGCTCTTCCTGCATTCTTCTCTAATTTTACGTATACACTTATATTCTAAACTATTTTTGCCCTTGACGGTCAAATCTCACTTACTGATCAAAATATCAGGTATTGGCAAATAAAGTTGATTTCCAGGTTTTGGGATAGTTTGTATTTGTTATTCCCTTGTGGTTATTGTCCTTTGTGATTGGAGGACCAAAAAAAAACACCCCATCACTGTGTCGAGGGCAAGGTACAGTATGTCGGACCATGGCTGACAAACCAATATGAGTTTGGAAGGCTCTTTCACACACTGAGTACAAATAGTCTAAATGAACATTTAGATTGGAGATGTCTCTAAATGTGTGCATCTCATGTTCCTCTTGAGTTACAGCAACTGTGCTTTGCTCTTGTTGTTTGAATGCCAAATGTATGTTTGCTAAAAACACTACTTTACAGAGAACTCACACAGGGCAATTGGCCATACAGAAGTCAGAAGAAACGATATAAGGCCACTTTCAAGGTGTCTCTAAAGAACTTTGGAATTTATATACCCCCGTAGGAACTGTTAATGGTCTGTACCAATGTCTGTTTCTTTAACCATTTCGAATTTTGGGGACCATCAATATCTTCTAACATATCAGGTTTGAATTCCTTCATTTGCATACATGCCACATACATTTTCTTTATTTTTTTTCCACTTTTATTGTTTTTATTGTGTGTTTACTGTTTTACTGTTTATTGTTTGTATTGTTTTATTGTTTATTTGGAGTCAGAGGACCTGGATTTGAATTATGAACCTACCATGTATTACCTTTATGACTTTTTGCAAATTGTTTAACGTTATTGGATCTCCTCCACAGTACCATTGTAGTGAGGATTGCTAAGCACTTTTCAACACTAATTTCCACCTTTGCCACCCACCTGATTCACCCAGCTCTCACCTGTGACTCCAAGAAGCTGTAGCATGCACAGTGGCCGCAACCCAGTAAACCCCATTTCAGCAGACAGGCTAAACCAAGTTGAGGGTGATTGAGAAGTCTCAAACCTGTCAATGAATTAAAAGGATGTCTACCCCAAGCATGTGAAGACTTCCCTCAGAGAAAAAGGCAGATGAGAAGAAACTCTTCCAAAGGCCATGAAGGCAGCTGAAGTAGATGCTATGGAGTGCTTAGAGCTTGGTTAGATACCAAAAACATCAAGATCATCCACTACATCCTGAGCCATCACCAATCATCTTGACTTTTGTCTAGTCACAATACTTAGAGGACTCTGGAAAAAGAGTGAGGCCTACAACTTTGTGTAACTCTACTTCTCTTAAATACAATGTATAAGTGAACCAAAACATAAAAGATCAGACTATCTGAGCTGTACTTTGAAAGGGAATAAGGATTTTAAAAGACAAATATGAAGACTGTGTTCCTATCTTTGGACGAGGGATAGTTTGTACAACATTTGAAGCAGATGATGCACTGGAAATACTGCCTTTTGAGCAAAATGACAATGTAGTTGTTGTATCCCTTTGCCCTTTATGTCATAGCCCCTGTGGCATTCACTCCAGGTCCAGTCTCTGCTTTTATGTCCTTTGTGACTGAGAGCTTTCTAAGTTATAAGAAAGTACCATCTATTTTCACATATTGATTACTGTCAGGAGAGTCTTATATTGATTTGAAACCTTTCTCCCTATAGCTTAAAAGACTCAGTTGTTCCAGTTCTGCCTTATTCTAAGCAGAATAAATATAATCACTCTTTTGCCTGACTTTCCTTGGTAGCCTCCATGGTTCCTTGAATAGTGCTAAGCCAAAGCTGCATAATACATACCCACTGGAATGAATTTTCTTGTCTTCCACTGAATCCTAAAATTTCTCCCCAAATTGTACAGGGGATGCTGTGAACCTGTAACTACACATGCTTTTCTCACTTTCCTTAAGTGGATACAGAATTATAAGAATTTGGATTTTCTTTTCTGTTCCAATCTTTCTCACATCTTCAGCCTTGGCCATCTCCCCTTCCTGCTGCAGGTGTTGTGCTAACAAGGAGGGCCAAACCATGCCTAGCTTTATTGCACTTGTGATATTCTTTCCCTGTGATCTGACAGTCTGTGGACTAATGTTGGCAGAAAACTCCACTGCAGCCACAAGGGAGTTGTAGGATTCTCATTTTTATCATGAATTGAAGCCCGAGAAGTGTGTTTCTTAAGGTTAATAATGTGAGCTGACCTTTAAGTGTGAAAATGCAGTACTTTTTATGTAGTACAATTAAGGATGATAAGCTTATTGGTTGAGCTGTGGCAGAATGTTAAGTGAATACCTCCTTAAGGTGTTCAATTTTGAAAGAAAAATTACATAGGCATTAGGTTGGCCTGATTTCTTGAAAACTGATCTATCTTTAGCAAAATTGTGAGTGGAAGTGGCTTGCTGTAGTTAAAAGAGATCTGGGTGTAAATCCTGCAGGATTTTAGAGACATAGATTGAGAGCCCAAAAGAGGATGTCATGTCCAACCATCTCATCTTGTAGGTGAAAAAACTAAGTGGTGAAGAGACATGCCCAGGGTAACAGCATTACCAAGTTTCTGAGGGGGGATTTGAACCTAGATCTTCTTGAACCCAAATCTAGTGCCCTATTCCTTATGACAAAGGGAATTCTCCTGGAAAAATCAACTAACCTGAGTCTCATTTTCTCATTTGTAATTGAGAGCAGATGATAATATTTGCATGACCAAAGTCGAAGGGTTCTCATGAATTGTACATTGCTAAGCTATAGAGAAACAAATGGTTATGATAATTAGTATTATTTTAATTTAAATTAAATTTAGACAAACATGATTAAATGCAAGCTTTGTGGAAAAATATACTCTATACTGCCACTCCCTACTTTCTTTCCAGTTCTGGAACTACCACCAATGAATATAGCCCTTGCTACTATTTAAATATATTCCCTCATGGCTTCCTGTGATTTATGAAGCCAAAATATCCCTCCCTATATATCATTTTTCTATATAAGTTGTCTCCCCACATTACACTGTAAGTTCCTTAAATGCCTACAGGAATAGATAAGCAAATTCTGGTTAATAGTCAGTCACTCAACTGATATACATTTATTAATCACTAATATGTGCTAGGCACTGTGCTAAGCAATGGGATATGAGAAGAGACCTCAAGAAAAAAATAATCTAAAGGTGGAGACAACAAGCTAACAAATATGTATAAAGATCCTGCATGAGGGATAAATAAGAAATAAATAATACAGGGAAGGCACTAGAATTAAGAGGGGTTGGGAAAGACTGCCTGTAGAAGATAGTTGTGTCTTAAATGAAACCAGGGAAGTGAGGAGGAGAGCAATGCAGACATGAGAGATGGAAAAATGCTCAGAGCTGAAAGATAGACTATCTTATTCACGAAACAGAAAGGAGGTCAGTGCCATTGTTTTGAAGAATATATGGTGTGGAGGAAGGTGTAAGAAAACTGGAAAGATAGAGGATTGGGCTGGTTTATGAAAAGCTTTGAATTCCAAAAAGAAGATTCTGCATTTGATCCCAGAGATGATAGGGAGACACTAGTATTTATTGAACCAGGGGTGACATGCTTTGGGGAAGGAGTTAGACTAGAGAACTAAAGCAGCTATGTCCATTTTTGGTCACTTTTCCTCAGGTCTCTCTGCAGTTCAATTCATCCACTGAACAACTAATAGTAAATTTCCTAAAGCACAGTTCTGACATGTATTCTTCCCCCATCTCAACTTAATAAACTGCACTTGTTCCTTATTAACTCTAGGATCAAATCCACATTCTTCTGTATGGTATTTAAACCTGGGCCCTTTTTAACTTTCTCACACATTATTCCCCTCTCCATGCCTATGGTCCATCCCTATA
The DNA here is from genome assembly GCF_003287225.1 of Phascolarctos cinereus. NCBI lineage: Eukaryota > Metazoa > Chordata > Mammalia > Diprotodontia > Phascolarctidae > Phascolarctos > Phascolarctos cinereus. Next base: position 641,702,184 of record NW_027555847.1, read on the forward strand.
GGTCTACTTATTGGTCTTCAGACACAATGTTCTATCCTTACCTCAACACCTACCTGTTCCCCATGCCTTGATTGTTCTCCATCCTCACCTTCCTCTTGAAACTCCTAGTTTGCTTTAAGACTCAGACCAATCAGAACTTACTGGAGGATGCCCTTCCTGGTCTTCCTGGCTGCTAGTACCTTTCTCTCCGAGATTATTTTGTATTGTCGTGTATATGTCTTGCTTATACCTACCTATATACATGTTGTTCCCCATTAGAATATATTGGGGATAAAGATTTTTCTTTTGATTTTTGTCTTTTTATTCCTAGCATCTAACCTAATGATGGCTCTTGATCAGTGCTTAACAAATGTTTTTTTGACACATTGACTTCTCAGCTCTGGGTTTCTCTGATTCTGTAACCTCTGTCCTAGTCCTCTTTTTACTATTACTCTATCCAGACACGGGATCTGCTCTGCTGTCCAGTATAGTTGCAATATTTAGTTCCATAATCTGATACAAGGCTAAGTACTGCATTATGTTGGGTCACCTCTGTCCAGATATAGGGCAAAGTTAGTACTGGGCACAGTCCTACATACATAACTTTCACTTCATCCTCAGGCTTACACTAAAGTATGACTTCCCTTACTCAACTCTCTGTCTTGATGCTTTTATCTCCCCTGTTCTAGTTCTGAGAGAGTGACTGATCTAATTGGATGTTTCTCTACCTGCTTTGAAAGCCCTTGTTCAAGTAGAAGGACCTTAAGTAGAGAGGTCAGAAGGCAAACTGTAAGAATACACTGAAGTAGGACTTCAAAAGGTACAGCAGAGCTGTGGACAGACAGGCAGTCTCAGTAGCAGAAGCTTGCTTATTCTTGGTAGAATTTCATCACAGATTTGGTCACTTTTTCCAAATGACTCAGTACAAAGCACCTCCTATTGAATACATACAGTAAGCCTTCATTTGAAGTTCTATCAACCAACAAAAATGTATCAAGTGTCCAAAGTACTCCCCACTAGGGACTAATGATACAAAGACAAAAATGATGAAATCATTTTACTCAAGACATTTATATTCTATCCAAGGAGAAAACATGCATACCTATAATTATAAACAAAACAAACCCAAGTCATCAAGTCAAGTCAACAAGCATGCATTAAGCATCTGCTATCAGGATGAAAAACAAAATTCTCTGTGTGGTCTTCAAAACCCTTCATAACCTAATCCTCTTCTTCCAGTATTCTTATACCTTAGTCCCCCTAGTTCCCAGCAGGTACTCTTAAAGCCAGTGAATCTGGCCTCTTGGCTGTTCCACAAACAAGACATGCTATCTCTAGGTTCCAGGTATTCTCTCTGACTTGCCCCCATACCTGAAATGCTCCCCTTTCTCTACTCTGACTACTGACCTCCCTGGCTGCTTTTAAATCCCAACTAAAATACAGGAAGCCTTCCCCAATCCCTCTTAGTTCCAATGCCTTCCCTCTGTTATTACCTTCCATTTGTCTTACATATAGCTTACTTGGTGTGTGTGTGTGTGTGTGCACGTGCGTGCATGTATGTTTGTGTGTGTGTACACACGTGTATATGTGTGTATATATACATTTATGTGTATATATGTGTGTAGATTTATGTGCATATATACACATATATACACAGAAATGTATATATACACACATGTGTACACATGTGTATATGTGTGTATATATACATTTCTGTGTATATATGTGTGTATATGTATGTGCATATATATATGGGGGGGGAGAGAGAGACAGAGATAGAGACAGAGACTGAGACAGAGAGAGAGAGAAGCCTTTCCATTAAGGAGCTCATAATCTAATGGGAGAGATTAGAGATAAGCACAGATGCAAAGCATTAGCATTAAGGAGACTTTTAAAGATGTCTTGCAAAAGATGGAATTTTAGTTAATACTTGAATGAACCCAGGAGGTGAAGACAATAAAGAAGATCATTCTAGACATAGGGAACAGACAATGAACATGCACAGAATTGAGAGACAGAGGGTCCGAGGTAATTTAGAATCAGTGATATAAGAGCATCTAGTAGGAGTCAAGATGGAACTCACAAAGAAGATGGCATGTGAGCTGAACTTTGAAAGGAATTAAAGATTGTAGAAGTTAGAGATGATGAACTAATTCATTCTAGACAGGCTTGGAGATGGGAGATAGAAGATGGGAAATACAGTGTCATGTGGAGAAACAGCAAGAAGGAGAGTTTTGATGAATTGCAGATTGGATGAAGGAGAATAATGTATAATAAGATCTGAAAGAGTTATTGGAACCAGGTTATCAAGAATTATGAAGGCCAAGCAGAAGAATTTATATTTAATCATGTAATAAATTAGGGAGCCTCTGGAATTCATCAAACAGGGAGGTGACATGATCAGATCTTTTCAGTTGGAATATCATGTCAGAAATCATGTCTAACTAAAATCAGTAAAACAAGGTAGTCATTCATAGATTATCTTTTTCATGGGGCTATTGAGAGGATAAAATTAAATAATTTCTGGAATGTGCTTTGTAACCATAAATTGTTCATTGTGAGCTATTATTACTATTATCCTGTATATACATCCTAGGGTATGTATATCTCAAATGAGGATGATTATGTGTTATGGATAAGCTATATTTCAATTGCATTTTGGCAAACAGAGGCCTAGGTTAAAGAACACAATCAAAAAAGTGTAGTAGATTCTAATCCTAGGTTAGAATCCAGGTTCCAATCCTAGATTTTCTACTACCTGAGAGAATAGAGCAACTTAGTTAAACTCTCTGAGATTCACTTTTCCATCGCTAAAATAGGAAATGGGGCAGATTCCATAAGGGCTATGGCCCCCTTCCAGCTCTTAATGGATGATCCATTGGTCCTACATCCCACTTTAAGGCCTCATTGTGGTTTGATGTTATTCTTGAAGGCTAGTTCTACAGAGGCCCAAGCTCCAACAGGTCCTACCAAACTGAGAAAGCTTTCAAGAATCTAAATATGAACTTTGTTTCTATTATGTGAGGACCAAACTGGGTGAATTCAGAGTATATTCAGAACAGCTTAAGTCTTTGAGTGTCTTTTGTAAAAACCACATTAACTCATGAAGACTAACAACATTGTTACATGACATTGTTAACAGAGCACTGGGCTTGGAGGCAGGCACTCATGAATGTAGCTTATAGTCTTTCCAAAGGAGGCTGGTTGTCACCAGATGATATGGATTGAAAATAACCCCAACCACAACCACAACCAGAGCAGCAACAGCAACAACAGCAAAAACAATAACGCTACCCGATAACTGACCTCTCAATTATCAATGAGCCTCTCTGATCCCAGACTGATCCTCTTAGGACAGAGTCACAATCTTTCACCATACCATATTCAAAGTCTTGCCATGCTAGAGAGAAATGGTCAGAGCTTGTGTTTTGAAACCATTGCTCTAGAGAAACCAGGTCACCTCCATGTGATGATGATGATCCAGTGAAAAAGACTTCATTGGAAGGAAGAAAATGGCAAGACACTGGAAGTCATTTCTTTTACAGATGATGTGGTATGTTTGTTGTTGTTTCATTTTTCAGTTGTATCTGATTCTTCATGACCCCATGGGCCATACTTTCTTGGCTGTGATATATATTCTTTGTCTAATACTCTCTGTTCCATCCCGCTGGAAAAGGGCTGTTCATATAGCCTTACTCTGTCTTTCTATAGAGTGAGAGTCTCTAAACATAGTCCTCTCAAAGGCCCATGTGGTAGAAGACATTTGTCAGACATGTCTCACATACTGACGCTTTGATTGAGGGGAATTTTGGAAATTAAAAAGAGAGTGAGAGAGTATTCAAGAGGCTTTAAATGTCTCACAGAAGAGACCATAATAACTTCCCAATCTGAAGGAAAATTAATAGGCAAGGTGGTCTTTTTACAGATGGCAGATTTTGAGCTTTCCCATCCCTTCCTTTGAATTTTTATATAACATCACAGTCTTGATCTTTAAATTTAGACATTAAATAAGTGACAGCATATTACAGAGATGAGGACCAAATGCATTCATGCATAAAATCATTGGTCAGATGATGAGTTGAATTGACTGCAAAGTTTGGAAGTCAAAAGTTCCACTGTGATCCTAATGACACAGTGTCAAGTAGAATGCCCCCTTTGAATTATCAAGCCAAGTGAGTTTGCTGTAGTTATTTGACCTTTCTAGACATCACTTTTTTTGTCTGTGTAGTCCAGCAATGAATGTTTGTGGTCATGATGACATAATGTCAAGTAGAATTTTCGTTCAGAGCAACCTGCTGAGTAACCTTAAGCACATGGTTTTTCCTCATCTGTAACATGAGGATATTTGACTAATCTGTATCTAAGGGACCTTTTAATTCTAATATTCAACATTTTCTTATTCTTTTTTATGACTAAAGAAACAGAGGACAATGCTGAGATGGATAAGTCTGGTACATATTGACTGATGTACAGTCAGATTTCTCTTTAAGCATTATTTCTAGATCCTGAAAGAATATCACTTGAATTTCCTAAATGGTGACAAATCTTTGTCCACTGAGGATTTTGCTTTGGATATATAGTCAAGAGCCAGTTAAGATCACATTTAGTGAATGATAGGTTTGCTCAAGCTGCAAAATATTTTCTGTTTTTAGAAACTCAATCTGTGTATCAAAGGAAACTGAGTCTTTGAGGTGAATTTGAAGAGGAAAAGCATGCCCAGGTATCAGACCTGGACAGAAGTACCTAAAGTTCATAGATCAGAATTTTATCTTCCTTGCTGTTCACTCAAGAGTGGATAGGATGGTATTTTGCCCACCTTATACACCCAAGAAATTATTTTACCCTACCTATCAGTGTCATCAATTAGTAATTTGGCCTTATTTCCCCTTTTGACAGCCCTGACCCAAATAGAAAATCAGTCTTATTAAATATGGTTGTTTGGATCCATTTTAACATAGAAACAAAACAGTATTACAGAAAATGTATTTCTCTTTCCCCAAAGTGAATACTAGTACCTCTCACATGGATGTGAGGTAGATTTCCTGTGGAGTTCAAACATGTATTTGATCTAATAGGGAAAGAGGCTTTTTAGAAAGTCACATGGGACTGCCCTATGGGGCTGCTGGCATCTAAAGTAGAAATCACTTTAAAGTTCCTTGAGGGAACACATTAAAAATAATAGTAGGAGATGGAAGCAATTATGTTTTACAATGTATGCTTTAAAATGGATGTCCAAAGGACTGGCTATTCCCCAGGTGTGGTGAAACTCTCACAAAGTTTAGAAGTTACAGAACATAAGGACAAAGTTTTGCTTGATTGGATGGGTGAGTTTTTGGGAATTCATTTAGTTTCTCCACCAAGATGTTACATCTGAAACACAAGCTTAAGTAGAGTGGTTAATTGAATTACTGAAAAAATTAATGTTCAGTGCCCAGAATAAGGATAGTAAGTTTCATTGTCTTTCTCATAATTATGCAACATCTGGTACACTACATTAAGTTCTGCTTACCATAAATTGGAAGACCATTGGCCAGTTGGTGTTCCATGGTAGGATAACTGAGGGGAATGGAGACCATGTCATAGAAGAACTGATTGGAAGATTTTATCAGAGATCTTCAGGGACAGAGACTGGGTGGCTGTCCACCTGTCAGAGATTTTGAAGAGGGTATTCTGAGTGTGTACGCATGACAGAAGTTGATTAAAGTATATCAAGAAAGCTCTAGATTCACTTTCCCAGAAGAAACTGAAGTATCTCACTCCCTCAGAGTTGGAGAGGCATACTTAAGGGGGTCCTTATACTACAACCTGAAGTCCTCATTCTGGTGTGTTCTCTAATGTAAACCATCAGTTATTATCTTCCAATTTCATTTAACCAATTAACATCAATTAGGTTTTAAAATAGGGTTATTTTCTATAAATATATAGCAAGAAAAAAATAGAGAAAAGATTTTCTACTAATATCTGGGGGAATACTCTGCTCTGCATCATCTCAGTCCCTGAAGAAAATGAACACATACTTAACACAGTTTCTACATGCATTCCCTCCACTAAGTTTTTTTTTTTTTTCCCCAATGTGGCATGATTGTCTCATGAATAAGATCATATCTCTGCTCCTACAAGACTGGTTCAAACAAGTCATTCAGGATTTCACCTATCACTATGTTCACAAGGTAGAAGTCATATCCGATATCTTCTTAAAAGAAGGAAAGAATAGATACACAGGAACAGAAATGATAGCAGATCCATGTGCTCTTGGCTTCATGTCAGCTGTAGATTAGAAAGGACCTGAATCTTCTTGCCATGTCCATCTATGGTCACAACACTCATCTTCCTTCTCATAAGCTAGACAATCAAAAAACCAGACTGAGAGATTCCTTGGTAGTTAGTACATTTTTAATGCTCCCCAATTCTGATTCCATAGTCTTTACCATGTGATTAGTGGACTGGAACCATCACAAAATGTCTATACATGCTGCAAATTCGTCATAAGGGCCTCTTCATTAAATATTATCATGCCATTCCAGAAACGGGATCCCCATCTTTTTTCATATAAGGACTGTATCAATAAAACATTCCACAAATGTTCACCAAATCTACCTCTTCCCACACATAAAGAAATGCATATGATTAGTCTGGAGAGAATTCTTTAGGAGGACAAGATCTCTGCCCTTGAATTGTTAAAGGTTTGTCACATGGAGAAAAGTTGGGATCTGTTCTGTGTGGCTGTAGGGGACAAAGCCTCAGTAGCTACAGTGATTGGAAGATACAAGGAGTCAGACTTTAACTCAATTTGACAAACTGTCCACTGACAGCTAGAACCAATGAATGAATCATGTGCCTTGGGAGTTGGTGAGGTATCCTCAATTAAGGTGTTTAAAGAGAGCCATGTTAGAAAGATGTTCAGGCAAAGGCTTATAACAGATGACCTCTGAGACCACATCTTATTTCAAGATTCTCTGATCCTTAGAATCACCCATGACATTAGGTGCTCCCTGGGGAGAGAATAAGCACTTAGTAAGCACCAATGCTAAATGCTTTATTAACTTATTTGATCCTCACAACAACCTTGGGAGGGAGGTGCTTTGATTTCCCCCATTTTACAGATCAGGAAATTCCTTCTTCTCATTTTACTGATGAGAAAAATGAGGCAAACTTAAGCAACTTAGAGTCATAAAGTTATGAAATCTCTGAGGCCAGATTTAAACTCAGGTCCTCTCACTCTAAGCCTGGTACTCTACCCACTGAGCCACCTAGCTGCCCTATGAAAGTAGGGTAGCATTTTTTTTTTAACATAAACTATTCAGTTTTCAAAAGTTCCATCCCTATATCTTTTAAAGTAAGATCATGGTAGTGGATGAGACTGTTGTTGTTGTTCAGTGAGTTTCATCATATCTAACACTTTGTGGCCCCATTTGGGGTTTTCTTGGCAAAGCTATTATAGTGGTTTGCCATTTCCTTCTCTGGCTCATTTACACATGAGGAAACTGAAGCAAATACGGTTAAGTGACTTGCTCAGGGTCACAAAGCTAGTAAGTGTCTAAGGCTGGATTTGAATTCAGATCTTTCTGACTCTGGGACCAGTGCTCTATTCCTGGAGTCACTTGTCTCTTAGGAGATATCCTTGCCTCATCTCCACCCCTCCACACTTCTAAACTTCTATATGGTCTCATTGATTCTTTCTTCTTTTCCTCAGTGTTTGGAAGATAAGATGGGCCTTCTCACTGCTTGTCCTAAATCTTGGAAAATTTGTGTTCATTCTCTCTCATCTCCTCCAGGATCTCTGTCCATTGATGGTCCCCTCTTTTAGTTTCTCCTTCTCTGCTGGACATCTAGGTGATGCCATGGACAGAGTGCTCAAACTGGAGTGAGAAAGTCCTGAATTCAAATCTGGACGCAGATACTTACTACCTGGGTGACCTTGGGCAAGTTACCTATCCTCTATCTGTTTCAGTTTTCTCAACTATAACTTGAGGACCATCATAACACGTATTTTGTAGGGATACTGTGAGGATCAAATTGTATAATATTTGTAAAGCCTTAGTATAATGCCATGTACATATTAAGCACTTAATAAAAAACTAGTTCTCTTCCTCTCCTGCTGGCTTCTTCCTTTTTTCCTGAAAGGATGTTGAAATTAACTAAGTCCTAGAAAATCATCCTTCTATCTAGCTATCCCATCCAGCTATCTTCCCCTAACAACTAAATTGCCATTAAAAAAAAAAAAACAGCTCACATTTTTTCCTTAACTTCATCATTACTTACTCCCCTTATGACTCCCTGCAAAGTTTTTTGTTTTATTGTCCCTTTTGTGAAGAAATTACTCTCTTCAAGGTCATCTGCCACCTCTTTCAAGCTGTCAAATGCAAGATTTTTTCTCAGTAATTACCTTCCTTGACCTTTTAGCACTATTGACAAAATTGACTACCATGTCCTTCTTAATATCCCACATATACCCTTCTTCCATGATATTGCTTTCTTCTGCTCCTATCCAAGTTCAGTGATATTGCTATCTCCAGACTTGTAAATCAGTTATTCTTCTTATAATTTTAACTGATTTCTCATCTTACTCCCACCACCTATTTGCAGATTTCCTTCAAAGTTTTCCCCCACTTCACCTTAGACTATTTTCTATAATCTTTTATCCTGACAATCTGATCCATCTTCATGACTTCTATATCACATCTAGGATCAGAGTCAAATTGTATTTAATAAATATTTATCTTAATTATCTACCATGTATATAACATTGAACTATCAATTTGGGATAGAAATATGAACTAAAATAGTTCCTGTCCTCAGAGAACTACAGTCTACTACAGGAATGCATCATGCAACATGGTATAATACATAATAGAGTAGAAGTGGAGAAAAAGATAGACAGGAAAAGTAATTCTAGAAATATCTGGGGGGGGGGGTGCCAAGATGATGGAGAAAAGCAGGGACTGGCCTGAACTCTCCCCCAAACACCTTGAAATACCTCTAAAAAGTAATTCTGAACAAACTCTAGAGTGGCAGAACCCAAAAAGAGACAGAGTGAGGCAGATTTCTAGCCCAAGATAACCTGGAAGGTTGACACAGAAGGTCTGTTGCACCAGCCTGAGAGAGGAACATCCCACATGCAGGCTGCAGCAGACCCAGGACTGAATCAGTGGCAGGAGTGGTGATTTCCAGTCTTCTCAGACTGCAGACACCAGAGACAACTTAGAGAGTCAGTGGGAGGGGTCCTTTGGAACTGGGTGAGAGAGAGGCATGGTCCACAACCAGGCCAATACAGGCCTGGCCCCAGCAAAACAGGAGTAGGCCTTGAAAGTGACTGAATTGGCAGCAGTAATGGTGGCGGCAGCAGCAGTGGCTGCTCCTGGAGCTATTAGCCCGCAGACTGAATGTTTGAAAGTCACCTATTTGGACTTCTGGGAGTCAAGACGGCAGAGTAAATAGTAACTTTACTCTCATCAGATTTGACTCAAGGAGGGAATAACATACTCAAGTATAGAAATCTAACTTGCCATATAGGCAGTAGGAGGGGAAAGGGGAAAGAAAAGGGAAGGGGGGATATAAGGGAAGAAAGAAGTAGTAAGAGAAAAAGGAAAAAAAATGGAGGGGGGCTAATAGAATGGAGGGCAGATTGAGGGAGGTGGTAGTCAAAAGCAAAATTCTAGTGAGGAGGGAAAGGGAGAAAAGAGAGAAAGAACATAAACAGGGGGGAAATCGGATGGAAAGACACAGATAGTAAACATAATTGTGAAAATGAATGGGAGGAACTTTCCCATAAAGCAGAAACACATAGAAGAGTGGATTAAAAACCATAATCCTACAATATGTTGTTTACATGAAACATATTTGAAACAGAGGGATATGCACAGGGTAAAGGTAAAAAGCTGGAGTAGAACATATTATGCTTCAGCTGAAGTAAAAAAAAAAAAAAAGCAGGGGTAGCAATCCTGATCTCAGAAAAAGCAAAAGCAAAAATAGATCTTATTAAAGGAGATAAGGAAGGAAACTACATGCTGCTAAAAGGCACCATAGACAATGAAGTAATGTCATTACTAAATATATATGCACCAAGTGGTATATCATCCAGATTCTGAGAGGAGAAGCTTAGGGAGTTACAGGAAGAAATAGACAGCAAAATTATACTAGTGGGGGACCTCAACCTCCCCCTCTGAACTAGATAAATATAACCATGAAATAAACAAGAAAGAAGATGAGGAGGTAAATAGGATTTTAGAAAGGTTAGATATGGTAGACCTCTGGAGAAAATTGAATGGAGAGAGAAAGGAATATACTTTTTTCTCAGAGGTACATGGCACCTACACAAAAATTGATCACGTGTTAGAGCATGAGAACCTCACAATCCAATGCAGACAGGCAGAAATATTAAATGCATCCTTTTCAGATCATGATGCAATAAAAATTATATGTAATGAAGGGCTATGGAAAGATAGACTGAAAGTAATTGGAAACTAAATAATCTAATCCTAAAGAATGAGTGGGTCAAACAACAAATCATAGAAACAATCAACTACTTCATAATAGAGAATGACAATAATGAGATAACATACCAAAACTTATGGGATGTAGTGAAAGTGGTTCTTAGGGGAAGTTTTATATCTCTAATTGTTTGCATGAATAAAATAGAGACAGAGGAAATCAATGAATTGTGCATGCAGCTAAAAAAACTAGAAAAAGAAAAAAAATTAAAATCCCCAATTAAATACCAAATTAGAAATACTGAAAACCAAAGGAGAAATTAACAAAATTGAAATTAAGAAAACTATTGAACTAATAAATAAAACTAAAGAGCTAGTTTTATGGAAAAACCAATGAAACTGATAAACCTATGGTTAAATTTGATTTAAAAAAAAGAAAGAAGAAAACCAAATTATCAGTATCAAAAATGAAAAGGGTGAATTCATCATCAATGAAGAGGAAATTAAAACAATAATTAGGAATTATTTTTCCCAACTGTATGCCAGTAAATTTGACAATCTTAGTGAAATGGCTGAATATTTACAAAAATATAAATTGCCCAGATTAACAGAATAGTAAGCAAAATACTTGAATAACCTCATCTCAGAAAAAGAAATTGAACATGCCATCAATGAACTCCTTAGAAAAATAATCTCCAGGACCAGATGGATTTACAAGTGAATTTTGTCAAACATTTGAGGAATAATTAGTTCCAATACTATATAGACTATGTGGGGAAATAGGCAAAGAAGGAATCCTATCAAATTCTTTTTTGTGATACAAATATGGTGCTGATCCCTAAACCGGGAAGAGGCAAAACAGAGAAAGAAAAATATAGAGCAATTTCCCTAGTGAATATAGATGGAAAAATTTTAAATATCAACAAAAAGATTGCAGCAACTTGTCACAAGAATAATACACTATGACCAGGTATTATTTATACCAGGAAAGCAGGGCTAGTTCGATATTAGGAAAACTATCAGCATAATTGATCATATCAATAACAAAACTAACAGAAACCACATGATTATCTCAATAGATGCAGAAAAAGCTTTTGACAAAATACAACACCAATTCTTATTAAAAACACTAGAGAGCATAGGAATAAATGGAGTCTTCCTTAAAATGAGAAACAGCATCTACCTAAAATCATCAGCAACCATTATATGTAATTGGGATAAGCTAGAAGCATTTCCAAGAAGATCAGGGGTGAAACAAGGATGTCCATTATCACCAGTTATTCAATAGGTACTAGAAATGTTAGCTTTAGCTATAAGGGAAGAAAATGAAATTGAAAGAATTAGAATAGGCAAAGAAGAAACAAAGCTGTCACTCTTTGCAGATGATATGATAATATACCTAGAGAATCCTAGAGAATCAAGTAAAAAACTACTTGAAATAATAAAGAACTTTAGCAAAGTTACAGGCTATAAAATAAACCCACATAAGTCATTGGCATTTCTACATGTTACCAACAAAGCCCAACAGTAAGAGATAGAAAGAGAAATTCCATTTAAACTTACTGTAGAGATTGTAAATATTTAGGAGACTGTCCGCGCTGAAACAAACCCAGGAACTATATGAACACAATTACAAAACACTTCTCACACAAGTAAAGTCAGATCTAAATAATTGGAAAACCATCAGTTGCTCATGGGTAAGCTGAATGAATATAATAAAAATGACAATTCTACCTAAATGAATTTACTCATTTAGTGCCATACCAAACTACCAACAATTATTTTATAGAGCTAGAAAAAATAACAAAATTCATCTAGAAGAACAAAAAGTCTAGAATATCAAGGGAACTAATGAAAAGAAATACTAGGGAAGGTGGCCTAGCCATACCAGATCTTAAATTGTATTATAAACCAGCCATCATCAAAACTACTTGGTATTAGCTAAGAAATAGAGTGGTGGATCAGTGGAACAGGTTAGGTACACAAGACCCAGTAGTCAATGACTATAGTAATCTACTGCTTGATAAACCGTAGACCCCATCTTCTGGGATAAGAAGTCACTGTATGAAAAAAAAAAACTGCTGGGAAAACTGGAAAATGGTATGGCAGAAACTGGATACAGATGAACATCTTATACCATTTAGCAAAATAAAGTGAAAATGGGTATATGATTTAGATATAAAGGGTGATACTATAAGTAAACTAGGAGAACAAGGAATAGTTTACCTGTCAGATTTATAGAGAACAAAAGAACTTATGACCAAACAAATTTATGATAGAAAACATTATGAAATGCAAAATGGATAATTGTGATTGAATTGAAAATGTTTTGCACAAACAAAGCCAATGCAACCAAGATTAGGAGAGAAGCTGAAAACTGGGAAAGAATTTTTACAACCAGTGCCTCTGATAAAGGCCTCATTTTTAAAATATAGAGAGAACTAAGTCAAATTTATAAGAGTACAAGTCATTCCTCAAATGATAAATGGTCAAAGGATATGAGCAAGCAGTTTTCAGAGGAAGAAATTGAATCTATATATAGTCATATGAAAAAAATACTCTAAATCACTACTGACTGGAGAAATGCAAATAAAAACTACTCTGAGGTACCACATCCCACCAATTAGATTGGCTAACATGACAAAACAGGACAATGATCAGTGTTGGAGAAGATGTGGGAAAATTGGAACAGTAATGCATTATTGGTGGAGCTGTGAACTGATTCAACCATTTTGGAGAGCATTTTGGAATTAAGCCCAAAAGGCTACAAAAATATGCATACTCTTTGACCCAGCAATACTACTTCTAGGGCTGTATTCCAAAGAAATCATAAAAATAAGAGAAGGAACCACATGTACTAAAATATTTATCGCAACTCCTTCTGCAGTGGCACAGAAGTGGAAATTGAGGGGATGCCCAACAATTGGGGAATGACTGAATAAGTTGTGGTATATGGATGGAATGGAATACTGTTTTACTATAAGAAATGATGAGCAGGCAATCTTCAGAAAAACATAGAAAGACTTCCATGGACTGAAGCTGAGTGAAGTGAGCAGAACCAGGAGAACATTTACACGGTAACAGCAACGTTGTGCAATGACTAACTTTGATACACTTAGCTCTTCTCAGCAATGCAATGATCTAAGATATCCCCAAAGGTCTCGTGATGGAAAATGCTATCCACATCCAGAGAAAGAATTATGGAGTCTGAATGTAGATCGAAGCATACTATTTGCTCTTTTTTCCCCACTTCTGTTTTGTTTTGTTTCTTCTTTCTCGTGGTTCCTCCTGTTGGTTCTAATTCTTCTTTACATCATGACTAAAGTGAAAACATGCTTAATAGGAATGTATATGTAGAGCCTATATCAGATTGCATGTTGTCTCAGGAAGAGAGGAAGGGAATTAGAGGGAGAAGTTTTAAAACTTGAAAGCTAAAAATAAGTAGATTAAAAAAAATATTTGAGGATGAAAGAATACTATTATCTTCAAGTTACTATGGATACATTTCATCAGTGAGCAGTTGTTTGCATGCTGTCTCTCCACTAGAACATGAGCTCTATGAAGGCAGAGACAATGTTTTTGTCTTTCTTTTTATCCTCACATTTCTCTTTTTAATTTTTAAAGGGTTGTAAAATATGTACCATATGATTTCATACAATAGAATCTATGTATCATCTCCATAGCTATTTCTACTAAGTTCAAAAATTTACTTTATCCATAAATAAAGGTAACTTAGATGTCTATTCATAGCATATAGACTAAAATTCTTAAGATCACAATGGCAATAACGGTAGTAGCCAGGAAAAAAAATATGGTAAAAGCTTTGCAAGTTAAATTAAACTATCTGCCTGATTCTTTTCCCTTTCCCCTTATTTCTTTTCTTTCCCAGCTATCTCATTTTCCCTTTCCATTTTGCCTTCTTTTTTTTAGTATTTTATTTTTCTCCAGTTAAATGTAAAAATAATTCTTAACATTTGTTTCTAAAACTTCAAGTTACAAATTCTCTCCCTTCCTCCTTCCACTCCCCTCATTGAGAAGGCAAGCAATTCAGTATAAGTCATACATGTGTAGTCATGCAAAAAGTGTCCATAATAGCAATGTTGTGAAAAAAAATAGCTAAAAAATACTTCAGAAAAATAAAGTTAAAAAAGTATATTTCAATCTGTATTCAGACACCATCAGTTCTTTCTCTGGGGATGGATAGTATTTTTCATTATAAGTTCTTCAGGGTTGTCTTGGATTGTACTGTTGAGAATAGTTAAGTTACTCACAGCTGATCATCTTACAATATTGCTGTTACTTTGTACACAGTGCATTTCACTTTGCACTAGCGCATGCAAGTCTTTCCAGGTTTTTCTGAGAGCATTCTACTCATCATTTCCTATCGTATAATAGTATTCCATCATAATCACTTACCACAACTTGTTCAGCCATTGTCCAATTGATGAACATCCCATCAATTTCTAATGCTTTGCTCCAAGAAAAAGAGCCGTATAAATATTTTTGTCCATATAGGTCCTTTTCCTTTTTGTTTCCCTTTTGAGATGCAGACCCCATAGTGGTATTGCTAGGTTAAAGGAATGCATGATTTTATAACCATTTGGGCATAGTTCCAAATTACTCTACCAAATGGTTGAATCAGTTCATAACTCCACCAACAATGCATTAATGTCTCATTTTTCCCACATCCCCTCCAACATTTGTCATTTACCTTTTCTGTCCTATTAGCTAATCTAATAGGTATGAAATAGTATCTCATAATTGTTTTAATTTGCATTTCTCCAATCAATAGTGAATTAGAGTATTTTTTATGTGGCTATAGATAACTCTAATTACTTCAACTGAAAACTGATCATATCTTTGATCATTTATCAATTGGAGGATTCTTCTTATTTTTACAAATTTGACTCAGTCCTCTATGTGTTTGAGAAATGAGGCATTTACCAGAGAAACTTGCTTCATTTTTTTCATATTTACTTTTGCTAACTGTATTTCCCTCCATCCTATCTCCCCATTTGTTCTATTTTCTCATTCCTTTCATCCTGTTTCTCCTCAAAAGTGTTTTACTTCTGCCTACCCCCTCCTCCCTTCTGTCCTCCCCTTCTTTTATTCTCTCCCCCTTTTGCTTTCCCATAGAGTAAGATAGATTTCTATACCCAATTGAGTGTGTATGTTATTCCTTCTTTGAAACAATTCTGATGTGAGCAAGGTTCACTCATTCCCACTTAACTCCTGCCTCTTCCCCTCCACCGTAAAAGCTTTTTCTTGCCTTTCTTATGTGAGATAAGTTAACTCATTCTACCTCTTCCTTTCTCTTTCTCCCAGTACATTCCTTTCTCATCCTTTAATTTTATTCATTTAGATATCATAATTTCATATTAAACTCGCACTGTGCCCTCTGTCTATATATACTCCTTCTAACTGCCCTAATAATGAAAAAGGTCTTATGAGGTACAAATGTCATCTTTCCATGAAGGAATATAAATAGTTTAAACTTATTAAGTCCTTTATGATTTCCCTTTTTTGTTTACACTTTTATTCTTCTCTTGAGTCTTGTATTTGAAAGTCAAATTTTCTATTCAGCTCTGGTCTTTTCATCAAGAATTCTTGAAAGTCCTCTTTTTCATTGAATATCTGATTTTTCCCTGAAGGATTATATTCAGTTTTGCTGGGTAGGTGATTCTTGGCTGTAATTCTAGTTCCTTTGCCCTCTGAGATATCATATTCCAAGCCCCCATACTTTAATGTAGAAGCTGCTAAATCTTATGTCACCCTGACTGTGGTTCCATCATACTTGAATTGTTTCTTTCTGGCTGCTTGCAATATTTTCTCCTTCACCTGGGAACTGTGGAATTTGGCTATAATATTCCTTGAAGTTTTCATCTTCATTTTCATTTCACATCAGGATGTGATCAGTGAGGTCTTTCAATTTCTATTCTACCCACTGGTTCTAGGATATCAGGGAAGTTTTCCTTGATAATTTCTTGAAAGATGATGTCTAGGGTCTTTTCTTTTTTTATCATGGCTTTCAGATAATCCAATAATTTTCAAATTCTCTCTTCTGGATCTATTTTCCAGGTCAGTTATTTTTCCAATGAGATATTTTACAGTCTTTTTTTTTTTCATTCCTTTGGCTTTGTTTTATTTTTTTCTTGATTTCTCATAGAGTCATTAGCTTTTATTTGCTCCATTCTAAGTTTTAAGGAATTATTTTCTTCAATGAGCTTTGTGTCTTCTTTTCCATTTAGCTAATTTTGCTTTTGAAATCATTCTTCTCCTTATTGGCTTTTTGTACCTCTTTTACCGTTTGGCATAGTCAGTTTTTAAGGTATTGTTTTCTTCAGTATTTTTTTGTGTCTCTTTTACTAAGCTGCTGACTCATTTTTCATGATTTGCTTGCATCACTCTCATTTCTCTTCCCAATTTTTCCTCTACCTCTCTAACCTGATTTTCAAAATGCTTTTTGAGATCTTTTATATCCTAAGACCAATTTTTATTTTTCTTGGAGGCTTTGGATTTAAGAGCTATGACAGAGAATGTTGACTTCTTCTGAGTGTGTGTTTTGATCTACCTTGTCACCATAGTAAGTTTCTATAATCAGAGTTTTTCCATTGTTTGCTCATTTTCCCAGCCTATTACTTGACTTTTAACACTTTCTTAAAAGTAAGGCTCTGCGTCCAAGTTGGAGGTTGCACTGTTCCAAGATCCAGGAGTTTTGTGCAGTTGTTTTCAGAAATACTTCTAGGGACCTGTAAGTTTTCAGTTCTTCGAAAATAGTATCATCTAAGGAGAGGTGTGTGCTACTCTCCTGGCCTACGCTCTGATCTGTGAGAGACCACAAGCTCTCTTTTCTGCCCAGGAACTGTGAGGAAGGATCCTCTTCCACTGCTGCTGCAAATTCTGCTATGTTAGTGCTTCTTCTTGCCCTGGGACTGCCACCTAGGTCTGTGATTAAGATCCAAGTTTGAGCAAAGAAACAGTACCACTGTGCTAGCAATAATACCCCTGTAATCTCCTTCTGACCAGTTGTTTGAACCCCTTACTGTCTGTGGGCTGAGAGCTCTGGAAACAGCTGGTGCCACTGCTGCTGCTGATTCAGGGGCTCCCAAGTCCTGTTTCTGGTTTGCTGGGGCTGAGGCTGTGCTGGCATGGCCTATGCTGGACTATGCTCCACTCTCACCCAAGTCCAACAGACCTTTCCTGTTGACCTTCCAAGTTATCTTTGGTGTTTGTGGGCTGACGTATCTGGAAATCGTTGCTGCTAGAGTGATTCAGTTGCCCTGGGGCCTGTTTCAGGTTTGCCAAGGCAGGGTCTGTGCTGGCATGGCTTGTGTTGGACTCTACTCCTCTCTCTTTTCCTGGTGCAACAGACCTTTCCTACCAACCTTCCAAGTTGTATTGGGCTGGACATTTGTTTCACTCTGTCTTTTTGTGAGTTCTGCTGCTCTAGAATTTGTTTACAGTCATTTTAAAGGTATTTGGAGGGGAGCTCAGGTGAGTCCCTGCCTTTACTCCACTATCTTGCCTCTTCCCCCTTTTAATTTTTATTTTTAATATATTTCATTCTGTTAAATATTTTCCTAATTACATGCAAACTTTTTAAAACAATACATTATTTTTTATTTGTGTTCCGAGTTCTTTATATCCTTCCAGTCCCTTCAGTATCCTTGAGAAGGCAATCAATTTGATATTGTTTGTAAATGTGAAGTCATGCAAAATATATGTCTATATTAGCCACATTGCAAAGGAAAACACAGACAAAAATAAAACAAGAAAAATAAAGTTAAAAAAATGCTTCAATCTGCATTCAGAATTCATTAATTCTTTCTTTGAAGGTGGACAGCATTTTTTATCATGTGTTCTTTGGAACTGTATTGATAAGAAAAGCTAAGTCTTTCATAGTTGATTAAGATTCAGTATTGCTCTTACTGTGTACAGTGTTCTTCTGGTTCTGCTCACTTCACTTCACATCAGTTCATATAACTCTTACAGGTCTTTCTTAAACCATCCTCCTCATAATTTCTTATTGCACAATAGTATTCCATCATGATCATATACCACAACATGTTCAGCCATTCCCCAATTGATAGGGATGTGTCGATTTCCAATTCATTGACACCACTAAAAGAACTGCTATAAAATATTTTCCTTCTACAGATAGGTCCTTTTCCATTTTCTTTGATCTCTTTAAGATACCTAGTAGCAGTAGTGCTGGGCCAAAGGGTATATATAGTTTCATAGTCCTTTGTGACTATTTCCAAATTGTTATGCAGAATAGCTAGATCAGTTCACAACTCCACTAATTACACATTAGTGTCCCAAGTTCTCCACATTCCCTCTAACATTTGTCATTTTCTATACTTTTTGCATTTTTCTAGTCTCTAGTGAGTCAGATGATTTTTAATTTTTTTTTGTCAAAGCAATCAGGGTTAAGGGACTTACCCAGGGTCACCTAGCTAGTGAGTAACATGCGTCTGAGGCTGGATTTGAGCTCAGGTCCTCCTGACTGGGCCGATGCTCTATTCACTGTGCCACCTAACAGCCACCAGAGGAATTTCTTCATGTGACTCTTGACAGCTTTGATTACTTCTTAAAACTGCCTGTTTGTATCCTTTGACCATTTATCAGTTGATGGAATGGCTCATTTTTGTAAATGTGGCCCAGTTACTTACATATTTAAGAATGAGGCCTTTAACAGAGAAACTTGCTATAAATTTTTTCCCAGTTTTCTGTTTTCCTTCTATTTTTTGTATTAGTTGTTTTTGTGCAAAAGATTTATAATTTCTTGTAATCAAAATTATCTTTTTAATATATCATCATCTTCTCTATTTCTTTTGATCATGAGCACTTACCTTATTCATAGATCTAAAAGATACATTTTTCCATGCTCCTCTAATTTACTCATGATAAAATATCACCCTTTACATCTAATCATTTATCCATTTTAACGTTGCCTTGGTTTATTGGGTGAGATGTTGGTCTGTGCCTAGTTTCTGCCAACCTGCTTTCCAGTTTTCCCAGTAACTTTTGTAAAATGTTGAATTTTCCCTCAAAAGTTTGCCTCTTTCAGTTTATCAAACACTATGTTACTACAGTTATTTACTACCATTCATTGTGTATCTAATGTATTCCATTGCACCGTTACACTATTTCTTATCCAGCACCAGATTATTTTGATAATTACTACTTTGCATTATAGTCTGAAATCTAGAACTGCTAGATCCCCTTCACGTTTTTCCCCATTGATTCCCTTTATATTCTTAACCTTTTGTTCTTCTAGGGGAATTTTGTAATTTTTTTTCTAGTTCAATAAAATAATTCATTTGTAGTTTGATTGGTATAGCACTGCATAAATAAATTAACTTACATGGAATTGTCATTTTTATCATATTGGCTCACCCTACCTATGATAAATTAATATTTTTCCAATTGTTTATAATCTGTCTTTATTTCTGTGAAAAGCATTTTATAATTAGGTTTATCTATTCCCTAGGTTTGTCTTGTCAGGTAGACTCTTAGGTATTTTTTTTAATAGTCTGTAGTTAAACGTAATTTCTCTTTCTGTCTCTTCCTGCTGAACTGTGTTGGTAGTATGTAGAATGGCTTATGATATTGGTGGGTCCATTTTATATCCTGCAACATTGCTGAAGTTGTTAATTATTACAATAAGATTTTTTTATTTGATTCTCTAGAGTTCTCTAAGAATGTCATCATATCATCTGCAAAGAATGATACTTTTATTTTATTATTGCCTATTTTTATTCCTTCAATTTCTTTTTCTTCTTTTATTGCTATAAGTAACATTTCCAATGCAATATAAAAAATAGTGTTTATAATGGACATCCTTACTTCATCTCTGATCTTCTTGGGAAGGCTTCAGTTTTGTCCTCATTATATATAATTCTTGCTTTTAATTTTAGATAGACAGTATTTGTCATTTTAAGAAAGATTCTATTGATTTCTATGCTTTCTAGGGTTTTTTAATAGGAATGGGTGTTTTATTTTTTCAAAGGATTTTTCTGTATCTATTGATATAATCACATGATTCTGATTGTTTTTGTTACTGATATGGTCAAATATGCTGATAGCTTCCCTAATGTTGAGTCAGCCTGGAATTCCTGGTAAATCCCACCTAATCATAGTGTATGAACTATGTGATATATTGCTTCAATCTCCTTGCTAGTATTTAAAGCCTTTTTTAAATCAATATTCATTAAGGAAATTTGCATATGTTTTTTTCCCCCTCTCTGTTATGGTTCTCCCTGGTTTAGGTATCAAAACCATATTTGTGTCATAAACAGAATTTGGTTGGACTCCTTTACCTGTTTGTTTGTTGATTGTTTTCAAATAGTTTATATAGTGGTGGGACTACTTTTTCCCCTAAATATTTGGTAGAATCTATTTGCAAGTCACTCTGGTTCCAGTGATGTCTTCTTAGGGAGCTCTTTGATGGCTTATTCAATATCTTTGTCTAAGATAGGGTGTTTAAGTATTCTATTTCTTCTTCTGTTAATCTGGTCAGTTGGTATATTTGTAAATATTCATGCATTTCAAATAGATGGTCTGTTTTACTGACATATAATTAAGCAAAATAAGATTAATTGCTTTAATTTCATCTTCGTTGGTGATACATTCACCCTTATTATTTTTAATACTAATAATCTAGTTTCTTTTTTATTTTTAATCAAATCAACCAATAGTTTATCATATTATTTTTTTCATAAAACCAGCTCTTAGTTTTATTTATTAATTCATTTTTTTGCTTTCAATTTTATTAATCTCACTTTTGAGTTTTAGGGCTTCCATTTTGGTGTTTAATTGGGTATTTTTTTAATTAGTTCTTTTTTCTAGTTTTTGTAGTTGCATGCCCAAATCATTGATTACTGATATATGATTCTAGAAATATAATGTTTTCTCTTAAGTACTCATTTGGAACTTAAAGCCAAAAACATGGAATGTTGTCTCATTTTTATCATTTGTTTTAATGAAATTATTGGTTTTTCTTATGATTTGTTCTTTGACTGACTCATTTTTATTATTATATTATTTAATTTCCAATTAATTTTTAATCAATATTTAAATGGCCCTTTATTAAATGTAATATTTGTAGCATTATGGTCTGGAAAAGAGTGTTTTTAATATTTACACTTTTCTGCATTTGTTTGTGAGGTTCTTATGCCCTAATACATGGTCAATGTTTGTAAAGGTGCCATATGAAGCTAAGAAAAAAAAAGGTATACTCCTTTATATTACCATTCAGTTTTGTATCACACCCCCGAGGTCTATCATTTCTAACATTTATAAGATTCAATTCATCTCATTGAGTTCTTTCTTACTTATTTTATGGTTAAATTTATCTAGTTCTTAGAGGGTAAAGTTAAGATTCCCTACTAGTATAGTTTTACTGTCTGAGATGGCTTTGGTGGAGAAAGTGAGGCTGGTGACTTTGCATAGCCCTCTCTCACTCAAATCAAATTCAGTTGCAAGTCATATCATCATCTCCCTGACATCATAGTTGTCTTTGAGAATTAAGGACAAAACACAGTTGTACTGTATACTTCTTGTAATTCATTTCATTTTTCCTTTAAGAATTTGGATGCTTTGTCTTTGGTACGTGTATCTTTAGTATTGGTATTACTTCATTGTCTATGGTTCCTTTTAGTAGGATACAGTTTTACTTATACCTTTTAATTAGGTCTATTTTTGCTTTTGCCTTGCTGACATCATGATTGCTACCTCAGCCTTTTTTACTTCAGCTGAAGCATAATAATTTTGCTCCAGCCCCTTGCTTTAACTCTGTGTCTTTCTTTGTTTCAAGTGTGTTTCTTATAAGGTATATTGTTGGATTCTGTTTGTTTTTATCCATTCTTCTATCTATATCCATGGGTGAGTTTATCCTATTCACATATATAGTTATGATTACTAACTGTGCAATTCCATCCATCCTATTTTCTTCTATTTATTCTTCTCGGTCTCTGTCTCTCTTTCTCTACCTCTATCTGTCTCTGTATCTGTCTGTCTCTGTCTCTGTCTCTCTTTTTATCTGCCATCACTTTTATCACCCCCTTTTTTTCTTTATCCCCTTCCTTTCCTATGTCCCTGTTAATTAAAATATCAATTGTGTGTGTGTGCATGTATTCCCTCTTTGAAATAATTTGGGTGTGAGCAAGGTTCAAGCATTGAACACCCCCCCAACTATTTTCCACTCCACTATAAAAAGCTCTTCTTTGTATACCTGTTTTATCTGAGATAATTTCCCCCTTTTCCTTTCCTTTTCCCTTCATCCAGGTCATCCCTCTTTATCACCTATCCTTTATTTTTTTTTACATCATACCAACATAATCAACTCCATCCCATGTCCTCTTTCTATGCAGAACCCTTATACCTGTCCTAATAGTAATAAAGTTCTTTGAAGTCACATTGTCATCTTCCCATATAGAAAGGTAAGCAGTTTAACTTTATTGAGTTCCTTATGATTTTTTTCTATGTTTATCATATTATGATTCTACTGAGTCTTATATTTTAAAGTCAAAATTTCTATTCAGTTCTGGTCTTTTCATCAGGAAGGTTTAGCATTTTCTATTTTATTAAATAGCCATGTTTTTTCTTTGTAGGATTATACTCATTTTTGGGGGGTTGGTTATTCTTAGTTGTAATCCTAGCTTTTTTGCCTTCTGGAATTTCATCTTCCAAGCCCTCTAGTACTTTAATGTGCTAGCTGCTAAATCCTATGTGTTCCTGACTGTGACTCCACAGTATCTGAATAGTTTCTTTCTGACTGACTGAAGTATTTTTTCTTTAACTGGGGAGCTCTGGAACTTGGCTGTAATATTCCTGAGAGTTTTCCTTTCATTATCTCTTTCAGGTGGTGATTAGTGAGATTTGTTTATTTCTATTTTGCTCTCTGGCTCTAAGATATTGGAGTTTTCCTTGATAGCTTCTTGAAATACGATGTCTAGGTATTTTCTTTGATCATGGATTTTAGTAGCCCAACAATACTTAAATGACTTCTCCTTGAGGTATTTTCCAAGTCATATGTTTTTCTGATAGATATTTTGTATTTTTTTCTATTTTATTTAACTTTGTTTTGCTGTTTTGTGATGTCTCATGGCATTATTACCTTCTAGTTGCCCAACTCTAACCTTTAAGGATTTATTTTCTTTAATGAATTTTTGTATCTTTTTTTTTTCATTTTGGCCAATTCTGTTTTTTTTAAGGTGTTGCTTTCTTCAGCATTTTGTTGTGCTTTTACCAAGCTGTTAATTGTCTTCTTATAAATTTCTTCCTTTGCTTTCATTTTTCACCTATTTTTTTCTCTACTACTCTTATTTGATTTTGAAAGTCATTTTTAAGCTCTTCCAGGAATGCTTGTTGGGCTTATCTATAATTCACAATTTTTTCTTTAGGCTTTGCTTATAGCTGTTTTGACTTTGTTGTCTTCTTCTGAGTTTGTGTCTTGATCTTCCCTGTCACCATAGTAGATTTTTATGGTCAGTGTCTTTTTTGTTTTTGTTTATTTTTCCATCCTATTTCTTGATTTTGAACTTTATGTTAAAGTTGGGTTCTGTCCCTGGCATGGGGGTTTGGAGGAGACACTGTATCAGACTTCAGGGTTTTTATCACTGCTTTTTTGAGAACTAGTTTGGGAGGGGTTGGATTTTTTTATGCTTTCAGGGTATTATGATCTGGGAGAGATGTTCTTCTGCTCTTCTGCTCTTTTGGTTTGTACTCTGGTCCTAACTCAGGAAGGCATCTTTGATCTCTTGTGACAAATGTGATACTGCTCCTCTCTGCCCTTGAACTATTACCCAGAAGTGGATATAAGCAATGTAGCAATGGGTTGGCATCTAGTCCTCTGTCCAGTGCTAGCACAGATGTCCCCAGTAATTTTCTGCTCAGTTACCAGGTCCTCTTACCTTCTATGATTAAGAGTTCCAAAAGTTTTCTCTTTTTATCCCCACTTTTTAGCATGATACCTGGAACATAAATATTTCATGAAATTATATTGTCTGATTCACTAACAGGTAGTGTAAGAGATTACAAAATTTTCAACAGAGAAGTGACATCTAAGCTGAGTGTTGAAGATAAGGATTCTGAAAGGTATAGATAAGGAGTTAACACACTCCAGGCGTGAGTAACTGTGTATGCAGAGAGGCAGGAGGTGGACTCCAGTTCAAAACACGGCAAATACTATAGGATAGCAATAACATACAGTTCACATAGAGCAGTGTTTATATATATACATGAATACATATGTGTGTATACACATATAGACATAAATTCCTATATGTGTAACATGTCCCTTTGTGTGTGTGTGTATGTGTATAAGAAAACTCTAAAAGGGGTCACAAAGAGTTGGACATGACTGAAATAGCAACAATGACAACAACATGTATCTATATGTACTTCTGTATTATGTGTGTATGTATCTATATATGTATGATATATGTATCTACATATATGTCTGTGTATGTACATATATTGCATCTATGTATTTTATGTTGTATTGTATTATATCCAAATCTAGAGATAGAGATACCTTACAGGCAATAAGAAGTCACTGAAGACTTTTGACCAGGGGAATGATAGGTTCAGACTGGTGCATGGGAAGATTACTATTCTGGCATTATGTGGAAAATAAAATTTAGAAAGGAGATACTAGAAGCAGGTAGATCTTGAATATCCTTTTCATCAAATCCTAGAACATCTGAAGTCCATTCCAACTGCTCTGCTTAAAAAAAAAATTCTTCAGTGACATTCTCCATTAGCTAAAAAAAAAAAATACAGTACAAAACCCTTACCCTGGCATTTAAAGTCTTCCATAATCTGGATCCATTCTAGCTTAATGATCTTATGTAATGTGACTCTTCTTGATCTTTACATTCTAGCCAAACTGGATTACTATCCATCTTCATTCTCTTTGTGTTATTCTATTGATTCCATCCATTTGAAGTGGCTATTCCTTATTCTCTAAATGCCTAAAACACACTCACTCCTTGTTGAACTCTTCCTTGGCTCTTAAGGGTCTGTTCTGGTCCATCTTCCCCAAGAAGATCTGTTGTTGTTGTTGTTGTTGTTGTTGTTGTTGTTCAATTATGTCAGTTGTATCTGACTCTTCACAACCCCATTTGGGATTTTCTTGGCAAAGCTACTGGAATAGTTTGCAAGTTTCTTCTCCAGTTCATTTTATACAGGAGGAAACTGAGGTAAACAGGGTTATTTGACTTGCCCAATGTCACACAACTATGAAGTGTCCGAAGCTGGATTGTAACTCATGTTTTCCTGACTCCAGGCCCAGTGCTATAACCACTGAACTGCCTAGCTGCCCCTGGAAAATGTTTTTGGCTCCCTCCAATGAAAAGTGAGCTCCCCGTTTTATGTTATCTGAACAAACTATTCATATCTCTCCCTTATCATTATCTTTCCTTGGACAATGCTTATTTGTACACATGCCCTAACTTTCTCTCCACTCCCAATTAGAGTTAGAGCTTCCTGTGCCCAGGGACTTTGTAATTTTTCATCTTTGCATCCTTAATACTTTGTAGAGTGCCTCTGATGCACAGCAAGTGCTTAATTAATGTGTGTTGATCGAAATGATTAAACTCTTTCCAGCCACCAGTCCTAATGTTATGAATTTAGACTCAAAGTAGCTATTTCCAATTTAGAATCAAATAATTTTCTAGAAGGGACCACAGAAATCCTTTTAGAAATGAGTAGACCAAGGCCCAGGAAAGTTACTCATTGTGTCATTTTCTAAATTAGGACTGAATCAAACTCTAGTGTCTTATTTTCCCAATAAAGCCTAATAAAGTGAAAGCCTAAGAGATGCTATGACAATCACATGAATAGAGCTCAGAGAGCTCAATCATAAAATTGGAGGACAGAAATCACGGTTTTGTTTTATTTTATTTCATTTCATTTTATTATTCAGCCAGGCAGTAAAATCACTTCTATTCATGAGTAAATTTACACCTGCTGTTAATTCTTTCCGTATATCTTGCAGGAAAAGAGTTTGATTTCTTTTTCCTTTCTTCTTAATTGGTAAGAAAACATTTTTTTCCCAGTCACAGTATGATTTCCAAATGAGTTATTATCACCACCCCAGCCATTGGCTTCTATACCACTTTTTCCAGTTCCCTCTGTACTGATGGTTTTTCTCTTCCCTCCAAGTTCTCACATCTTATTAAAAACTACTCAACTTGGCATTATTCATCCCACACACATTCCCACCGTGCAATCCACTGGCAGCCAACAATATTCATCGGAAATAGAACAATATCCTTTACAGGCAGCTCAGAATCAAAGGATTTCTGTTGGTCCTTGTGGTTGAGAAAAGAACTAACAACCCTGGTTAAACAGGGACTGAAGTATATCTCAGCTCAGCTCAGCTCAGCTCAGCTTGGCTCACCTTCCAACCAGGCATTCTTAGAGAAAGTCTTTTGATATTAATTCAATTAGATGAGATCATAACAGTAACAATGTTAAAATAGATTTTTTAAAATATGGTGTTATCTAGTGATAGAGTTCCAGACTTCTCCAAAGTGATTTTTTCTCTCTAAATATTCTTTGGTGACAATTTCCCATCTTTGGATCCTTACACTCTCATTTATTCATGCATTCTCAACCACTATGGGTCCAAGTGGTATCACAGAATCTTAGAGTGAGAAAGTGACATAGACATCAGAAGCTGAGAGTTGTCCAGCCCAGCCACTATCTGAATATTATGCCCCTCCATGACATCCCAATCAAGCAACCATCTGACCTCTGCTTGAAGAGGTACAGCAATGACAAGCTTGTTAGTTTAAGAAGCTGCTTTTAGTCCTGGACAGTTAAAACTACTTGGAAGTTATTTACTTTCAGCCCAAATCTGTTCCATACAACTTCTACTGCTCTCAGTTCTGCCTCCTGGTGTCAAACAAAATGCATCAAATTCATCTTCACTATAATAACCTTTCATATTTTCAAAAACACTGATGATCTCCCTTCTGAGTCATTCCTTCTACATGTTAAGCATTCCTAGTTCTTTCAGCTTTTCTCACATAATTTTCTTTCAAATTCTCTAACAAATCTGATCATTTTAATCTGAATTACAAACTTGTCTGTGTACCTCCTAAAGTGTAGTTCTCAAAATTAAACACAATATCCGAGACGTAGCCTGAGTACACTACTATTACTTCTCTCATATTAGATGTTGTACTTCTCCTAGTGTAGCCTAGAAGGCTATTACGTTTTTAGCTGCCATATCAAACAATAGACTCATATTGATCTTGAAGTCCACTAAAATCCACCATTCTTTCCCAGATAAATCTAACAAGATCTCAATTTTATGATTGCTAAAGTGATAGCCATGTTGCAAGTGTAAGGCTTCATGTTTCATCTTATATTCAGTCTAGCTTTCTAAACTCTCTGAATTTTTTTCTGATCTTGACTCTGTCATACAACACATTTGCCATCTCTCCCAATTTTCTACTAATTGTAAATTTTATAAACCCATAATCTGTGTACAAAAAAAATCAGGATATGAGGAATTTAAGCTGTTTCCTCAGACTTTTAACCAATGGGTCCTTATGAGAAATGCTGAGGCAAAGAAGTTGTAGCGAACTAGATCGATGCCATATCCTCACTGAATATCCCTTCCCTCTTCTGAATATCTTTATCATGCTATGGCTTAATAAACCCCCTTTTGTTAACTACTATATGTCCCACTGTTGTCTCATTTCATTCCAATCTCAAATCTGAGGTACCAGATCGTCTATAGTAATGCATGTCCTGCTAAATCAAGGTCTTCTGACTCCAGACCCAGTGTCTGACTCCCTACAGTACATGATGAATCATCCTCCTCTCTGTGGATTCTCTAATTCTATTAATGCATTTAAATGGAATGATTTTTGTTTGGCTCAATATAATACTACTGATACATTAATTCATCCTTTCTCTGATGTGACTGTCCACTAAGTGGGCATAAAAGAGAAGGGAAGAACAATAAAAGGTAGATTATATGAATATATCAGGGGTATGTGGTTAAAGCATAGTCTATCCATGTCATTTCCTTGCTCAGTAAACTCCTTTGGCTCCCAATTACCTTGAGATCAAATGTGAACTTTCCTGTTCAATATTTAAAAGCTCTTCACAATCTGTTCTCTTTTTATCTTTCTGATCTTTTAACACATTACTCCTCTCCTCACCTGCCATGGTCAATGAGCCTACTTTGCATTCATCACCTGCTGCCTCCTCTCCTGTTTACAAGTCTTCATACTGACTATCCCAAAAACTTGAAATGCTTATTCTTCAAACCACCACCTCCTAACCTTTGGTTTATTTTAACACTAACTTCAAGCGCTACCTCCTACAAGAGACCTTTCCCTAAAAACTCTTCTCCTGACTTTCCATCTCTTTCTGTTATCCATTTCTATCTCTCTCTAGGTAGCCTTTGTTCTGTGTCTGCCTCTCACAGTTGGTACTTGTCTACTCCCGAATTCTCTACCACACGCATCAACCAAATTTCTTGATTTTTTAGGAGCTTCACTTTCCTGCATCAGGATCCCTGAGTCCTCTGTCTCTCATTAACCCAGTTCTTCAACCGGACAATACAAAAGAAAGAGGGCTCACCTCCCTAGCCCTAGTACTTTGTAGTTGTATCCATTCCTTATTTTGACTATTACTATAAATATGTCAAGCTTAGATAGCCATTTCCACTACAAAAGCCCTTTTCCAATAACTCATCATGGTATAAAGGTGACCCTCGTTTTGTAAAGGCTGTGTGAGTGACAAGTACAAACTTGGGAAGGTCTTATCCAGAAACTGTGGAATAATCACTATTACTTAAATATAGCATAACATCTCTTACCTCTGTCTTTGCACAGGATTTCTCTTATCCTTTGTATACTTTCCCTGCACATCTCTGCTTCTTAGAAGACTTAGCCTCCATTAAGACTTGGTTTAATTTGAATCTTTTTCAGGAGCCAATTTTAGCAACCCTTCAAGCTCACTTTGTATTTATATTCCATATATCCTGTATTTATAGAATGCATGTTCCTTGAGAAAATAGATTATTTGTTTCTCTTCTGTCTTTTGTATCTTCAGTACCCAGTGATGTTTATTGATTGATTTATCCATAGCCAACCATCTCCTTCTTTCTATTCACCTGGACATCATGCTAATTCAAAGTCTTGTCACTGCTCTTTTAGAATACAGTAACAGCTTCCTAATTGGCTCCCAGACTCAAGTCTCTCTCTCTTCTTCAGTCTAACTCCGCAAGTTCTAAAGTGACATTTTTCAAGCACAATTTCAAGCATGTCACTCTCTTACTCATAAACTCCAGGGACTACCTATTACTTCAAGAATCAAATCCAAACTTTTCTGTGTAACCTGTATAGACAATCACAATCTAGCTTGTTGTCTATGTTACCTTTTGCACACTTTATAATCCTGCTAACCTGACGAAATTGCTGCTCTCTGTAAACCTAATTCCACCTTGAATCTTCATGACTTTGTACAGGCTATCTGTCCTTCATACCTGGGACATAACTCTCCTCACCTCCAACTCTTGGAAGCCCTACCTCTTTCAAAATTCAGCTCAATTACTGCTTCCAACATGAAGGCTATCCCGCTCCCCTTAATTGCCAGTGCCCCTTCAATTCTACCAAAATTACCTTGTATTTACTTAGCAAATATACTTTGCTTCTTGAGGACATGGACTGTTTCATTTCTGTTATTATATTTCCACTACTTGACATAGTCCTTAGCAAACAGCAGACACTTAATAAGTGCTCAGTGTTTGATTGACAATTTGAACAGTTTGTGTCTCCCAGTAAAATGTAAGCTCTTTGAGGGGAGGAAGTGTCTTACTTTGGTATTTATATCCCTAAGATCTAAAACAGTACCTACCACCCATTCAGGATACATTATATATGTATGCATAGGTATATATATATGTATTATCCATATCCATATATGTATTATCACATATATGTACATATGTATGTGTATGTATTTATATACACATATATATATATATACCTCTATCTATCTATCCATTTATACCTCTACCTATCTATACCTCTATTTATACATCTATCTTTCTATGCCTCTATGTATCCATCTATACCTCTATCTATGTTTCTATCTTTATCTATACATCTATCTATACCTCTACCTATCTATCTATACCTCTATTTATACCTCTATCTATCTATCTATCTACCTACCTATCTATCTATCTATCTATCTATCTATCTATCTATCTATCTATTCTATTCTATTCTATTCAGCCCAACTCTTAGGGGAAATCCTTATCCAGAAGGGTACAAGTTACTCTGTCAGCCTTTATTTTGTACTAGAGCATTCCTGGCATTATGTTCCCCCACAAGAGATGTGAGTGCTGACAAATCAAGTCCTTGCCCAGGTATCCAGTTTATGTTTTAAGGAAAGGGACAACTAAGGGGTCCCAGTTGGGTCAGGGAAACAAGCCTGATTCTTCAGATACTCTCCAGAAAAGATTATGCTGGCAGCAAGTGGGGAATGATGCATCAATCACACTTTAATAAGACACAGAGAGTACAGAGACAGATGTCACAGGAAACAGATGAGTGAGAGAGAGGGGCATAGACTCACTTATGTAGCTACAGATTGTATCAGGGAGAACTCAGGTATCATGGGCCCATAACAGTTGGAGGAATGCTTGAAGGGCATAGTTTGGGGCCCTGTTCTTATAGGGCTCTAGTGGGGCGGGCAGACTAAGTCTTATCCACACCCTCTTCGGGTTGCCTCATTAACATAATGTGTCTCTGTCTCATGGTTCATGTCTGGTGCTTAATCTACAGCCTGCAGGCCAAGGGCCATTTATTGTGGCCTCACTGGCTTCTCTTAATTTAGTATATAGTCTCTGGATTAGCCTTAATTGGTTGAGGAGGTAGTTTTGGCAAGTAGCTTCT
Source organism: Phascolarctos cinereus (assembly GCF_003287225.1). NCBI lineage: Eukaryota > Metazoa > Chordata > Mammalia > Diprotodontia > Phascolarctidae > Phascolarctos > Phascolarctos cinereus. Next base: position 641,733,526 of record NW_027555847.1, read on the forward strand.
ATCTCCTATTTACTGTTTCTTTACACTGGCTACTATGCATACTCACTATAAGAACTTCTGCGCTGGTTGTGGAAACCATAACAAGATAAAATTTCAGTGAAACATATAATGGGGATAATAATAGCCCTCAACTTGCAAAGTTGCTGTTAGGACCAAATGAGATCATATTTGCGGAACTTGCAGTCCCTGACTGATACACAGTAGGCACTGTACAAATACTTCTTTCCTTCTCTCACTATGTGCTTACTAATAATAGGCAGCTTGGTAGCACAGTGAATACAGCATGTATTCGGAGCCCTAAAACCCCAATCTCAAATCCAAACTCAATCATTCAGTGCTTGGGGGACCATGGGCAAGTCCCTTAACCTCTCAGGCTCCATTTCCTAAAGGGTAACATGGGATACATATAGCACCTACTTACAAGGATGGTTGTGAGGATAAACTAATATTTGTAATGTGCTTTGTTAACCTTAAAGCAATATATAAATGTTATTATTATATTATTAACCACTTGATTGTTTAATTGATTGAATATAAGACCATTTATGGATTATGTGACTGTATTTGAATGCCTTCTAGTCTAACTGTGGACTACCTCATCTTGAAAGTCAGAACACTGGGAAATAGATATTTTTGGCCATATGAACTCATGAAAATATGGCCTAGGGCTTGAACAGCTGTGCTTTATGTGAAGAGAGTGACCTCAGGGATAAAATTGCAGATCTTTAAAGCGTTCAAGTACATACAGGGTGTCCCAAAAATCTGAGTGAAGTTTAAGCTATCAAAGCCTAAAATTGCACTAAAACTTTTTGGGACACGTGGTATAGAGGCTTAAAAAGTCATATAGTTTTCCTTAGAATAAACTTCTGAATTTTCCAGTAGTATTATCACCCATTAGAGATGAAATGAATTAATTTTTCCAAAGTCACACTGCTGGTGTCAGATGAAGGATTTGAACCCATTTCTTCTAATTACAAGTGAAATCGTCTTTTTGTAACACCACTATTCTTCCCTTGAGGATCTCAGGTTTGTAGGAAAACTGAAACATCAGTTACCAAAGAGGTGACTCCACACTTCCACCCAAGTGCCCCCTTTAAGAAAAGCAACAAATTTGGGAAGGGCCTTATGGCAGCAGGACTAGGTATAAATAGAAGAGAGCTGCTCCTGGAAAAAAATGGTGCCTCTCCCCCTGTCATGATCTGATGATGATGGCCTGGGTTATTGGCTTGGGAATTGTGCCTACCACCAGATCCATGTTCTGGCCTCCAAAGTTGCTGTATTTGTCTATGGAAGCACATCTCTTATTTTTATCATAATAATCAATGGAAAATGAGGTTCATTTTACAGAAATCCAGCTAACAACCAACATTGCTGAATTCAAATACTCAAAGAATCTGTGATCTCACTAATGCAGATTCTCCCTCCTTTAACATAACTGCAATCCACCTATGCTTACTCAGGAATCCTATGCATCTCCTGTCAAATGTTCTTTTGGAAGTTCACCACTGAGGCCTTCCTTAATTCCTATTGATGGCTTGAGAAAAGCAGTGAAGCCCATGTCCCTCACTAATAATATCAACAACAAAGATGATGATGATAACACTTCATGGTTTTCAAGACACTTCACAAATGTTTTGTCATTTTATCCTCACAACAACCAGAGAGTAGTTGCTATTATTGTCCCTGAGAAAGGCTCAGTGAGCCCTCATGAAAGAATTGCTAGTTCTCCTCGAACTATGGCTCCAAGAACCTGTAGTATGTGCAGTGGCCACACCTGGTGGAATGTCTTGGCAGACAAGCTAAACCAGATTGAGAGTAACCAACAAGCCTCAAACCCATTGATGAGTTAGGGGGATGTCTACCCCAAGCATATGAAGACTTTCCTTATCAGAATGGGTGGATGAAAATAATTTGTTCCGATAGCCGTGCAGAAGGATGAGCACTCTAGAGTGCTTAGAGCTTGGCCAGACATCAAAGACACCAAGGTCATCCACTTTATCCTGGGCCATCGCTGCTCATCCTGATTTTTGTCTTGCAACTAGACTTTGATGACACTGGAAGAGAGAACAAGGCTGATAACTGTGCAACTCTGCCTCACTTAAATCCAGTTCATGAGCAAGTCATCACTCCATGATGTCATCGGTCATCTTTGAAAATGAAGGATGAACAACATATTATTATCTTCATTTTACATATGATAAAACTGAACCTGATAAGGGTTGTAACTTGCCCAGAGTCACACAGCTAGTGAGTTTATAAGAACAAATTGGATCTCAGGTCTTCCTGACTTCAGGCCCATAATTCTATCCCTGTAACCACCTGGCTGCCTCTTTCTATATGACCAGCCCCTCTTTTTTTTTCCTAATACATTTCTTTGATTATGGCATGCTTTACTCCTTAACTCCTTGTTTGTGATGTGTTGCCACTTGTTAACATCCATAATATACCTCTTCATTGCCTTCTGAGTACTATTAATTTTCAATTCTTTGGAAATCATACTACTCCATGAATTCATAGTTTTATCAGAATACTGATAGAATATCAGTATGAAAAAATTGGGCGTTGGTTAGGGGAGAATATCTTTTCTAAACTTTATCTGTTTTGAGAGTTCCTCCATGTAAATATGTCTCCTATGTGGGATCTTTGCACCATATATTGTTCTAATTAATACCTTACGTTTAGAGAGTGTTTTGCCATTTAAAAGGTATTGAATGAGACAGTAAATTCCTGAAAGGCAGGCAAAGACCACATGCTTTATTTTACTGTATCTGCACAGCAAAGTGTCTACTATATTAACTACATTAACCCTGATGACTTTCTGCAAATATCAGTCACATCAAATGAAAATGAAGAACAAATTTTTCCTCTTGTAATTTTGGAACTATATGTGAGGTCTATGGCAATTGGTGGTATTTTGGGGACATACTCCAAGAGACTAGAAAAATTTATAATAGTGAATTAGTCTTCTTAGAATTAAGCAATGGAAGGCTATTACTCACCTTCCATAAAGAAAATAAGGTGGGTAAACAACTTCTCCAATCTCTAGGTTTATGCCAGTCATAAGATGAGCTAGTATTAAATTAGACCTCCTATGAAAGAGAAGCAGCTGTGGCTTAATGGCAAAGTAACTATATTTGTTTTTGTTATTTTAACATTTTTGTATAAAATTTTGAGTTCCAAATTCTATCCTTTCTGATTCCACCATTCTGTAGAGCAATTTGGAAATATGCCCAGAGGGCTATAAAACCCTGCATACCCTTTAACCTAGCAATACCACCACTAGGTCTATATCCCAAAAGAGATTTTTAAAAAGGAAAAGAAAAGAAAAAGGATCTATATGTACAAAAATATTTATAGCAGCTCTTTTCTGGGGGGCAAAGAATAGGAAATTGATTGGATGTCCATCAATTGGGGGATGGCTGAACAAATTGTAATATGTGCTTATGATTACTGTTTATATATACTCCTTGTAACTACCCTAATAATGAGAAAAGTCTTATCAGTTACAAGCATCATCTCCCCATGTAGAAATGTAAACAGTTTAACCTTATTAAGTCCCTTATGATTTCCTTTTCCTGTTTACTTTTTTTATGCTTCTCTTGGGTCATATGTTTGCAAGTCAAAGTTTCTATTCAGCCCTGTCCTTTTCATCAAGAATGCTTAAAAGTCCTCTATTTCATTGAATGTCCATCCCCTTCTCCCCACCCCACACCAGGATGATATTCAGTTTTGCTGGGTAGGCGATTCTTGGTTGTAATCCCTAGCTCCTTTGCCCTCTGGAATATCATATTCCAAATCCTCTCATACTTTATTGTAGAAGCTACTAAATCTTATGCTATCTTGACTGTGGCACCTTGATACTTGAATTGTTTTATTCTGGCTGCTTGCAACATTCTTTCTTTCATGTGGGAGCTTTGGAATTTGGCTATAACATTCCTTGGAATTTTAATTTCGGTATCTCTTTTAAAAGGTGAACTGTGGGTACTTTCAATTTGTATTTTACCCTCTGATTCTAAAATATTAGTACCGTTTTCCTTGATGATTTCCTGAAAGATGTCAAAGGTCTTTTCTTGTTCATGGCTTTCAGGTAGTCCAATAATTTTCAGATTATCTCTTCTGTATCCATTTTCCAGGTCAGTTGTTTTTCCTATGACATATTCCACATTGTTTTCTATTTTTTCATTCTTTTGGTTTTGTTTTATTGTTTCTTGATTTCTCATAAAGTCATTAGCTTCCCTTTGCTCCATTCTAATTTTTAAGGAATTATTTTCTTCAGTGAGCTTTTGTACCTCCTTTTCCATTTAGCCAACTCTACTTAAGGAATTGTTTTCTTCAGTGAATGTTTGTACCTCCTTTTCAATTTGGACTATTCTGCTTTTTAAGGCATTTGTCTCCTCATTGACTTTTTATACAGCTTTTGCCATTTGACCTACTCTGTTTTTCAGGGTGTTATTTTCTTCATCATTTTTTGTGTCTCCTTAATTGACTCATTTTTTCATGATTTTCTTGCATCACTATCCTTTCTCTTCCATTTTTCCTTTACTTCTCTTACTTGATTTTCAAAATCCTTTTGAGCTATTTCATGGACTGACACCAATTCATAATATTCTTGGAGGCTTTGGATGTAGAAACTTTGATTTTGTTATCTACTTCTGATGCGTGTTTTGATCTTCCTTGTCAGCCCAGTAACTTTCTGTGGTCAGATTTTTTCCATGGTTTGCTCATTTTACCAGCCTATCACTTGACTTTAACTCTTTGTTAATGTGGGGCTCTGCTTCCAGTGTGGAGGGCTCACTGTCCAAAGCTTCAGGCAGTTTGTGCAGCAGTTTTCAGAGATATTTCTAGGGACCTGCAAGTTTTCAGTTCTTTCAAGGTGATATGATCTAAGGGGAGGTGTGTTTACTACTCTACTAGCCTGTGCTCTGGTCTATGAGTGATCATAAGCATTCTTTTCTGCCCTGAAACTTTGATGAGGAACCCTGCTCCACTGTGGCTGCAATTTGGGGTGTGCTAGTGCTCCTTCTGACCCTGGCACTGCCACCTAGGACAGTGTCCTGGATCTGAGTATGGGCAAAGCAACGTTCTACCTCAGTGCAACCAAAGAAATCCTCGTAATCTCCTTTTGACCAGTTATCCAACCACCTTACTTTCTGTGGGCTGAGAGCTCTGGAAGCAGGTATGCTGCTGTTGATTCAGTAGCTCCCAAGGCCTACTCCTGATCTGCTGGGGTGCTGTGCTCCAGTCTTATCCCAGGTGTGATAGACCTTCTTTGCTGATTTTCTAATTTATCTTTGGCTGGAAAAACTATTTAATTCTGTTCTTTTGTGGGTTTTGCCACTCTAGGAATTGTTTTATGGCATTATACAATGGTTTTTTGGTGGGGTATGGGGGAGAGCTCAGGTAAGTCACTGCCTTTTCTCCACCATCTTGGCTCTGCCTCTTAGATTGTTTTTTTATATGACTATAGATTTCTTTGAATCTTTGTCTGAAAACTGCCTGCTCATATTCTTTGACCATTTATCAATTGGAGAGTGTCATATTTTTATATAAATTTGACTCAGTTCTCTTTATATTTGAGAAATGAGGCATTTATCAGAGATACTTTTTGTAAAATTTTCCCCAGTTTTCTGCTTTCCTTATCATTTTGCTTTCATTGGTTTTGTTTGTATAATTTATTTTTTTATAATGAAAAGGAACTATAAGTTAATCTATAGGAATCCTTCCTTTCCATTAAGGACCAACTCAGCTTTCACATCCCTCTCAAAGCCTTTCCTAACACTATTTCCCTTGCCCAGCGAAAGGGATTACTCCATCTTCATGGTTCCTATTGCACTTTGCCTGCATCTTTTCCTTTTATTTGTTTCACACTATTTTCCATCCTAATTATTTATAAACTTGCTTTCCAGAAAGCCTCCCAACCATCTCCATTAAATTGAAAATTCCTGAAGGAGGGTTTGGAAGTTTAACTTAAATATACCAAAAGCATTTACTGAATTGGATTGGTTTTATTGTTACAATAAACCCAGTCACATAAACCCATTCACACAAATGCACACTCTATAGCCACACAACTCTCTTTCATCTAGATCATGGACATTTCAGCTTATCACTATTTTTTTTATTTTAGTTGACCACCTCCTGGGGACTTCAAATCTTGAATCTTTTCAGGGCTGTGTCATCATAGAGCCTAATGCTGGTGGTGAAAGAGTTGGTTTCAGAGTCAGAAGTCTCAATCACTATCAGCGACATAGGCAGGACTTATCTGGTTCTATGATACATACATTTACCCCTTTACTCTCAAAGAGCCTCAGGTTGAGTGCCCAACCCTTATATGATATCGCCATCCATATCAGTATTTGGCTCAGGATCTGTTACTGATGCATTCACATCCAAAGTGCCCTCAGTTCTCTGAAGACATGACTAAAAAGATGAACAAAACTTCTCTAATCTTGACCTAGGACTTTCACCTTGGCACTTTCACCAAAACATGCAACCATTCCTCCTGGTTCACTCCTTCTTAGACCTATGAATCACCTCCCAACTCTGACTGAAAATCAGATCCACCAGAAAATCCTACCAAGGATACCTTTTGGAAGCCTACAAAATCACAAAACTCCACTGTAAGCCCTAGTTCTCCTCCCACACATTTGACCATTCCTTCTCAGTCTCCCTTGATGGATCTTCATCCGGGTCAAGTTCACTAACTGTGTGCTATATCTGATGCTCTGTCCTGAGTCCTCTTCTCCTTTCCTTCCATATCAGTAGTGAGGAACCTACTGCCTCAAGGTTACATGTGGCCCTCTAGGTTCTCAAGTCTGGCCTTTTGACTGAATCCAAACTTCACGTAACAAATACCTTAATAAAAGGATTTGTTCTGTAAAACTTGGACTCAGTCAAAAGGCTGCGCCCAAGGACCTAGAAGACCATATATGGCCTCAAGACCACAGCTTTCTCAACCTAGTTCTATACTATTTCACTTGGTGAGCTTAATAGTTTCCATAGATTCAATTATCATCTCTATACAAATGATTTTCAAATCTACTTATCCAAGACTTAACATCCTTCTTACATCTAAGCTAATATATGCAACTGCCCCTTGGCAGCTTCTTGAAAGCCAAGATTGGTTTTTTTTTTTCCTTTTATATCTGCAGTGCTTAGAACAGTGCCTAGCATGTAGTAGAAGCTTAAAAATTGCATGTGGCTGTAAATCTGTGCACACCCTTTGATCTAGCAATATCACTACTAGGTGTGTATCCCAAAGAAACCATAAAAAAGGGAAAAGGACCTACATGCACTAAAATATTTATAGCAGCTCTTTTGGAGGTGGAAATTGAGGCAATGTCTATCAATTGGGGAAAGGCTAAGAAGTTGTGGTGTATGAATATAATGGAATATTATTGTGCTATAAGAAATGATGAGCAGCTGAATTTTGGAAAAACCTCAAAACACTTACATGAACTGATTCTGAGTTAAGTAAGCAGAACCAGGAGAACATTGTGCACAGTAACAGCTACACTGTGCAGTGATCAACTATGATAGATACAATGATCCAAGACAATTCCAAGAGTCATGATGGAAAATACTATCCACATCCAGAAAAAGAACTATGGAGTCTGAATGCAGATTGAAGCATGTTATTTTCACTTTTTTTTTATCTTTTTGCTTTTTCTTTCTTGTGGTTTTTCTCTTTTTTTCTGATTCTTCTTTCACAACCTGACTAATGTGGAAATATGATTAATATCATTGTACTTGTATAACCTCTATCAAATTGCTTGCTGTCTTGGGATGGGGATAGGGGAGGGAGGGAGGGAGGAAGGGAGAAAAAAATTTGGAACTCAAAATCTTGTAAAAGTGAATGTTGAAAACTATCTTTACATGTAATTGGAAAAAATACAAATAAGTAAAAAAGTAATTGCATGTATTCTGTTTTCTCCACTTATACATTCAGTATTCCAGTTCAGTCCCTTATTGCCTCTTGCCTTGCTTAGTGGAATAAGCTTCACTTCTCTCCGATTGCACTCCTGATGCATCTCCAGAGGACTTTCTCTACCATGCCATAGAAACTTCTTCACCGTGGAAGCTCAGTCCACCCCTTGACTACTCCCACATTAGGACAATTCTCCACCTCTGTGATCTCTCCCTTTAATTAGCTAGTTCCTCCCAGAACCTTCCTTATTATTATTTTTTTTTTTTGGTGAGGCAATCAGGTTAAGTGACTTGCCCAAGGTCACACAGCTAGTAAGTGTTAAGTGTCTGAGGCCAAGTTTGAACTCAGGTCCTCCTGACTCCAAGGCTGGAGCTTTATCCACTGTACCACCTAGCTGCCTTTTTTTTTCAGAACCTCCATTTTAAGGATGAGCCCCAAGCCAACCATGTCTTACTTCCTCCTCAAGAGGTAGGTTGAATTCTTGACCCATCTCTTCAAACTTTTTCTATCCTGTCCCCTCACCCATATACCTTTAACTCCACCCTCAAACCCCTCCCTCCTTTTAATCTCCTTTTTATGCATTGTCTTTTTCCATTAGAAAGTAAGCTTCTAAAAGGAAGGATTCTTTCTCTCTGCTTGTTTTTGCATTGCATTTCTTTCTGCAGTGTATTTCCGGAGTTTAGCACAGAATCTGGAACATAATTGATATTTAATAAATGCTTGTTGACTAGCTGATTGACCGCCAGTAGTCTGATAATTAATCTCCTTGCTTCAAATCCTTTCCCTATGTAATCCATCTTACACTAAACTGCCCAAAGCATTTTTTCCTAAAGGACAGATCTAACCATGACACCTTCCCTACCCAATAATCCCTAGCATCCCCTTATTAATTCCGGAAACAAACATTATTTCATTTTATCTCATCATTTTAAATTTCTCTTTCTGTGTAAGTTTTGTAATGAATATATAACCCAGGAATCTTGACATATTTGCATAAGATTCCTCTCACTGATGAAGAAAGTGATTGCACCAAGTTATTTGGTTACACTTGAGAGATAGGGTTGATAGTGTTGGCAACAGAGCATAAGAAAAGCAAAACCCCCTTGTCTTTCAGAGAGGACACAGATGGTTTTAGGCTGGCTGAAAAATGTAAAAATCATTCTTAGCTCATGCGCTATACAAAAGACAGGAAGGAGGAAGATGTAGTTTTGTGACCAGTGATCTAGACTTAAGAAAGCAACAGAGAAAATGTTAATGCGAATTACAACTAAAAGTGCCTCACGTGTATTTTCAGGGGGCAACCATTTGTTAAACAGTTACCAACACACCATTGGTTAAGAGTTTCCTAATAGTATAACTACTAATTGATATCTCATCAACTTCTAGCTATATGGAAGAATAAAACTCTATCACCACCAACCTGATCAGTAAATCCTAGAAAAAGGAATATGTCATGGATTGAATAAAGGGCTTTCTGTTGTTACAAGGCTTGGTCTTTCTTGGTTACAAATTTATTTGTCCCATAAAAGGGTCAACTATTTTCCAATATTTTCAGGTCTATCACAGAGCTTAAAATACAGAAATTGAAATTTTGCCTCCTAACCTAGGAGCTTAGGAGGATGCTATGAAGACTCTAACAAAGGGAAGTTAATCATGCAAAAGTGAACCAGATTAGAAATAATTTGAAAGATATGGAAAAAACACCCAGGTGAGAGATTGAATGGCTTCTTTATATATCTCTGTTTCTCACTCCATGACAGCAGCTCTCTGTCTGTCTCTATTTCTCTGTGTCCCTTTCTATATCTGTGTCTTTCTCACCATTCTTTCTCCTCTCTTTTTTATCTCTTCTCTCCCCTTCTCTCCTCTTTCCTGAACTCCCCCTTTAAGTAGGGAGATCACGTGACCTCCTGTGGCCTAGTAGAGGCACTGATTTGTAATTTAAATCTATTCTTTTTGAATAATGTTTTTGTGTCTATGGCCTTAGGCTTATTGGCAAGAATTATATTTTCCATTTATAGAAGTAATTTTTTATAGATTTTTAGGAAGCTACAAAATTCATTGAAATTCAATATATTTGTAATTCCTTATTAAAAACCTCTCTCTCTCTCTCACACACACATACACACACACACACACACACACACACACACACAGAATGTAAAAAAAGAAACTGATGGAAAGTCACATGTGATTCATTGAGTCAGATTCAGTCAATCCAGATCTGTAACAGCTACTTGTTAGATCCTCAAAACTACCATTGGACAAAGAATAATATGAATGCACAGACTTTTTCCAAAAGCAATGTCATAACTCCTAGCAATGAATTCTGGCATGGTTTTCATAACAATCATCCCTTTTCTCTTCCCAGTTTTTGATCATTTCTTATCTAGCCTCACTTATCGGGCCCCTCAGTAATAATAAAATGACCTTGGAGATGTTACTGAACCTCTATAAACCTCACCTCACTTGTAAAATGGGGGGGGGAGTTATATTATACTTTATAATGCATATTATATTAAGTTTCATGTCATTGTGGATAGAGAGCTGGCCTTGGAGTTAAGAAGATCTGAATTTGAGTTGCCTCTGGAAACATATTGAGCATGTGACCCTGAACAAGTCATTTAACCTCTTGGTGTCCTACGCTTCTTTCAAAATCTACAAATTGCAAGTTGGTACAGTGGATAGAGCCCTAGACTTAGAGTCAGGAAAATCATAGTTCAAATCCAGCCTGACACTTACCAGCTGTGGAAACTTGGGCAAATCCCCTAACTTCTCCCTCCTTCAGTTTCCTCATCTCTAAAATGAGGATAATAACATTCCCTGCCTCCCAGGGTTATTGAGAGGATCATTTGAAATACTATTTATAAAGAGCTTAGCATAATTCCCAGCACATATAGGCATGTAATAAATGCTTGCTAAATCTAAAAAAATCTAAGATTATAGAACAGGTACTGATACGCATTGGTAGAAGGCATTTCCTTTTTGAGAATTATCTACTCCAGTGAAATCACAATCCAATTAAAATAAATGAGCCCCCAGGATTCCTGTATGGAAAGCAATTGGTAAACTTGAAAATACTATTGGAATGTGAGCTAATATTGTTATTTCTGTTGTTTGCTTGCATGGACACTATAAACAGATATATAAACTGGGCCCGGAAGAAGGGACTGAATTATATTTGAGAAATAATGATGTTTTTAAATGACTCCAAGTTTTTTTTTCCCTAAATCAAAGGACTATCCTTCTAATGATAATTTTTTTTTTGATGTTGCATGGTTGTAAGTCATGCACCATTTGGGACTTCAGTCCCCAAAGAATTGACTTAAGATTTGCACAAAGGGTGATGAAGCAGTCGGGTTGAAGCACATGAGATATGAGGGACTGCACAAGAAAAGTGGAATAAATGGATGGTATTACCTAAATATCATTGAATTATCCAGCAATAAAATGGGCGAGTCACCCAGGAGAGTGAAGGATAACTGAAGGACAGTTCAGTGGTATCTATACATGCCAGCTGATCAAGAGGATTACTTCATCATGGTCTAACCCTTCCCCACCCCATATCAGATTTAAATAAAGTAATGGATTATGGCCCTCCAAAATGATTAAAAATGATGAACTGCAAAGAGATTTTTTTTAAAAAAAGGAAAAACTCATATATACAAAAAATATTTACAGTAGCTCATTTTGTGTTGGCAAAGAATCAGAAATTATGGGGATGGCTATCAATTGTGGAATGGCTGTAAAGTTATAGTGTTTTATTATTATGGAATACTATTTTGCTGTAATAAATGATGAACAGCATGGTTTCAGAAAAACCTGGAAAGATGTACATGAACTGATGCAAAGTGAAGTGAGCAGAGCCAGGAGAACATTCTACCTAGTAACAACAATATGTATAATGAGTTTCTTTATTTTCCTTGTTTTGTTTTGTTTTGTTGGCTTGTGTTTTCTTTTGGGGCATGGGTAATGTGGAAATGCATTTTGCATGATTACACGTGTATAATCTATATCAAATTGCCTGCCTTCTCAAGGAGGGAATAGGAGAAGGAAGGAGGGTGCAAATTTAGAACTCAAATTTAAAAAATGTTAAAAAAAGGTTTTACATGTAATTTGGAAAAGTCAAAATATAAATTAAAAAATCTCTACTGAGAATAAAGATGTTGGTTGATAAGAAACAAAATCAAGGTCTAACTAATTTATTTTACTATGCTCTTATAAATATTTAACAATTTTATAATACTAAATTTTTATAATAAATAAGTTTTCTTTACGAAGAAAAAGAAATGATAGGCTGCTAGATATTTCAATTGGTAAATCTCAGTATCTCTATTTGGGGAAATGTCCCAACTACTCAAATGTTTTACATCAACATCTCAAGGTTAGCGTATCTTAAGGGGCCACTGTCTTACACTACACTACAGCCTTTTTGTATGCATTCTACATTCTATCCAATGGCTTTCTCTCTGTTTCTCACACAAAACTCTACCCCACTTTCTCTGTACCTCTAAGGTCACTTCTGGCTCTAAAATTCTATAAAGCTATGACTTTTCTGTTTCTTCTTTGTCTGTTGTCTCCTGTATCCATCCTTTACTTTCTATTCTAATGGGCATTCTTATAATATAGGCCATTATCATCTATTGCTAGTTACTGCTGTGGTCTCTCTGTCTCATGGGATTATTTGTCTTCATTGTCCTTTGCCTCAAATAATCTCTCTCTTCCTCCTTTTTTTTTCTCACGAGGCAATGGAGTGAAGTGATTTGCCCAGGGTCACACAACTCATAAGTGCCAAGTGTCTGAGGCCAGGTTTGAATTCAGGTCTTCCTGAATCCAGGGCTAGTGCTCTACCTACTGTGCCTCCTAGCTGCCCCCTTTCTCTTCCTTCAAGAAGTAATTCGAGCACCAGCTTCTAGGAGAAATCTTTCCTACTCCCTGTAAAATGTTAGTGATTTCCCTTCCTAACTACCTTATATTTAACTACTTACATATAGAATGCCTGTAAATATGCATATATACTCTTATACATATACATTTATGCTTATACAGACATATGTGTATTTAATAAATACACATGTGTATGTACATATATATATATATATGTATGTATGCATATATTTGTATGAGTGTGTATTAAAGATGGTCTCATTTTTCATATTTGCACTCCCAGCACTTAGTATAGTGTATGGAATGTCCTAGTTGCTATCAATTGATTAAAGACTAAAATTGATTTTTTTTAATCTAAAATCATGACCTCACCCTTCTAACCTTTCTATTTACATGAGCTGTCTCATCATTCTATGACTCGAAGTTGAAAACTACTAAGTAAACTGAAGTGCATTCAGTACTCTTGAGAAGCTATTTGCTTGTATTCATTCAATCACTAACTTATGCCAGTTATCCCTCTGTAACACCTTAAGTCCTGACTCCACATCCAGTATTCTATCCAGGATATTACCTACCTACCTGTCTTAGAATCTTAGAGTTAGAAGAAATCTCAAAGGACATTTTATCCAACCCAAACATAAACTTATAGTATTGTAGTCACAGTATGTCTGAGTTGGAAGGGATCTCAGTGTTCACATAGCTCCTGAGTGAGAATCTCTTGTACATTATCTCCAAGTGGTTTTTCAGGTTCCATTGGGCCCCCATTGGGCTCCATCTTATCTTTGCAAAAATAAGATATAGAATGTACAAGTGTAATCAACAGGACATTTGCCAAAGTCAGACTTGGAACCTGGTATCCTCTCAATTTCCTGTACCACCTATCTACCTTATGTCACTTCCCTGATTTACCTCTGATCACTTCAAATATTAAAGTTTTTTGTTCTTCTCAGTGTACTCCCATCCTCTCATCTTCCTTCTCAACCTTACTCCCATAAGTGGCCAAAAGTTTTAGTAAATAGATTCTGCTTGCTAATATATGCAGGGAACTGATTGATTCTGTCCACCCATTCAGCTGTTATTGAGCTGAGAATTTCCCTCTATTTATACACTTGTGGCTGGTCCAAGTGGTCTTGGAGGTGGAATATCCTATTTTGAATCATCTCAAACCATTTTGAAACTTAGTTAATCAAATCTCCTCTGGTCTCCCTGAAAGATAGACTTAGTCCCTCTCTACATCCCTGCATGTTGTTTCAGGGCTGTCGGAAAATAACCATCTTTTCCTGGAAAGGACTCTTTTTTGGGGGTTGGGGGTAGGGTGGTTTAATAGGTTAAAGAGTTAATCTTTGGACTGGTTTCCTCTACTTGGGTAGAATTCCCAGAATAGCAATCATGAGTTCACAGCTCCATCTAATGGGCTTTTTAAGGATTTTTATTTTTTCTCCCAGATCCAAAGATTACTATTGATAAAAATGAAATTTCAGCCAGATAATCTTCTCTAACAGAGTTAGTGTGCTGAGTAATGGGGGGATGGGCATAGAGATGGATGATGTAGATTGATGGAACAGGGGATAGAACAGATATACAGACAAGAAAGCATCTTCCATAATGAGAATGATTCATCAAAAAGAAAAAGACAGGCATCCACCAACAGATGGCAAAATGCATGGTGTGTGCTTAAATATATATCTAGCTGCTTCCCTAATCCAATGCCTTACTATGGACACAAGGAATTAGCTCTTCAAGGTGATTCCAGGAGGAAAGTATATGCTAGGTTGAAAAGTCTTCGAGGGCAGGCTTATTAATGGACAATTGTGTGTCTGTCACCTAACACCAATCTAATTAAGTATGGAAAAAAGTTGAATCATTAAGCAGTGATTTTGGTTCCCACCCTACTCACCCCCCAAATCCCTCCCCCATATACACAAAGAATAATACATCCAAATATTTATTAAGGTAGGGAGCAGCTCTGCTCTGCTTTGTTGTATATAATGGTCTCTCCTACATTCCAGGAGAAATCAGATTTCTCCATATTAGTATGGGACCACATCAATTATTTCAACTAACAAACGAATGTCTTAGGCCTTCTGGTATACATGGTATCTTTTTGACCGATACTGAATCTATGAAACTTTCAGAGGTTCACAAAATGACCTTGGACAAGTTTTGAAGTATCATTGCCTTGGATTGAGAGTCAAAGCAAGATGGACTACAGGAGACATGGTAAAGCAATATTGGTCCTAGATTGATGGTGAGCAAGAAGCCACACTGTACCCTTGTCTATGGTAGTAGGCAGTCCTAAATACATAAAAATCTGTGACTGATTGGAATACTGTAACAGAGTGAAAAGTGTAGGAGAAGCACATTAATCCTAAGCAGTACTGGTTTCCTACACACACACACACACACACACACACACACACACACACACACACACACACACACACAGAGTTCATACTAGTTATTCGTAAGAGGCAGGGTCTGCAAGTGGTGGAGGCTGGCTGAGACAGAAGGCAGGGATTTATTTATATTTATTCTCTTTATATATAGTCTGTTTAAACTTGCATATGTACTTGCTGTCTTCCCCATTAGATTATAAACTTCTTGTGAAGAGGCATTATTTCATTCATTATTCACCATCACCTCCCAATGTGTATGGCTTGTAGCAGGTGGTTAATAATTTAGTTATTGTTAGATTATGTTCAGAAAGTTATTCATCAAGTCCACTGAGGCTAATTCATCTCAAATTGCCACAATCAAGCCGTCCAAAAACTGACCAATCGGAGCAGAGATATTGTAAGGCAACTCCTTTCACTGTGTCCCAAAGAAGATGACATATTTCATACCATTGTCACTTGTTTTTTAACCTGCCATTGGAACCACTGGATCTTCTTGATAACCAGATGGATTTTCAGGAAGGTGAGATAAGTCTTCCAGAGTTCCTGAAGAAATCCCTCCACAATGTCCACTTTTATTTTCCATGAGGAAGAAAGGCTCAGTAAATAATTTGCCCTACTCCCCCCCAATATGTGAGATGTCCAGAGGACTATTCTTAGCTCGTAGATAACTTAGGATTATATGTCCATAAACAACTTGTACTGATTCATTAAGTATAGAAAAGTCTTCAGTATACTGCAGGACCAAGTCTGAGGTCCCTGAGTGCCATCTAAATTCCAGGCTGTTGCTTCCAAACACTGCCTCAGGAAAAATCTTTCTTCCTTCATAGTACTAATCACTCTCTGTATAGTGCCCAGTGGTTCAGAGGTCTGAGCCACTGTGATGTGTCTGTTCCATGGTTTCTGAATCCCTCTACTTGAGAATAGTAATGTGATATTGCAGTTTTAACAATAAAACTAGCAATAACAATAGCAACAACAACAAGTAATAATATGCTTTAAGTTTTGCAAAACACTCTGTTATCTCATTTTATCCTTGCTAAAACCCTTGGAGGTAGGCACTATTATTATCTCCATTTTACAAATAAGGAAATTGAAGCTATAAAAGGTTAATTACTTGCCTTGGACTACACAACTATTGAGTATTTGAGTCAGGATTTGAACTCAACTCTTCCTACCTCCAAATCCAATGTCTACCATGCTGCAGACATACCTATAAGCCTGTAGAATTTGACAATATAAATCCATACTTCTTAGTTATTAGGGAAATCCTAGGAAAGGAATTGTGGGAAGAAAGAAATATTCAACAGAGAAAGAGGATGTATGACATGAGTGTAGAGGAGATAAAATATAATCTGATATAAGATATAATGTGGTAATAAGATTTATAAGACTAATATCAGAAACCTTAGCAACAGGAAGTTATTCACATGGTGTTAGTTTAGACAAATCAGTCATTTGATTGCTTGTCAGATCAAAAGGTAAGGTACTATGCCAGAAATGAACAAACCAGGAAGTTCAGCTGAGTAACAATTTATCTATACCAAAACCACAGAATCTTAAACTCTCATTCAGGAGACATGTGTGTCCTGCCCTGACTAATAATGATGATATAAATGGCCCAGCATAGTTTTTCTGCCTTTTGCTAACTCAGCAACCCAACTCAAGCTATAAAACCATTTACCATATACATACATTTGAACATCTGACACTGGATGTCCTACAGACAACTCAAAATCAACCAGCCTTAAAACAAATTCATTCATTTTCTTTCCAAATCTACCCCTTTTCCAAATTTCCACATACCTGTCAAAAGCAAGACCATTCTTCTAGTCTTTTAGGTTTACAGCTTCAGCATTTGCTTTAACTGCTCATTCTCCTTCACCTAACAAAGACAATCAGTTGCAAAATCTTGCCATTTCTGCCTCTGCATCCTACACATCTAATAGTTGTTCTCTGCTTTGTTTAGACCCTCATCACTCCTCACCTAAAGCACTGTTACAGCTTCCTAAATGGGTATTCTTTCCTCAAAACTCTCCTTATTCTAATCCATGCTCTACACTACAGCCAAAATTATTTCCCTGAAGTATAGGTCTCACAACATGACTCCCCTTCTCAATTAGCTTAAACAGCTTCCTACTGCCTGAAGGATAAAATATAAATTTCTCTATTTAGCTTTTAAGGCCCTTCGTAACGTGGGTCCAACATATTGTTTCACCTCATTTAGCATTACCCCTTCTCTTGAACTCTATGATCTAGCCAAATGGGCCTTCTTCCTGTTACTCAAATATGACATTTCATTTCCTGTGTCAGTCCCTTTGTACATGACCATCTGCCTTGGCTGGAATGTATTACTTCCTTACCTCTGCCTCAGAGAATCACTCTCTTCTTTCAGACTTAGGTAAAACATCAGCTATTATATGAATCCTCTCAGCATCACCCCCCTCAAACTACTTCAATGTGAATAATAGGTATTTCACGCTTTGAATTTCTGTTTATTCTCTTTAAATTAATTCTGTATATTCTTATATATGTGTTTATTGTGCATATAGGGGAGTGGCACTGGCAGCTGAGGGAATCAGGTTAGGCTTGATGCAAGAGGTGGCATTTAAATAAAGCTAGTGATGGGAGAGGGGAGAGTTGATGGAGAGTGAGATAGTGATGGGGAAAAAAAGCAAAGTAAAAAGCAGCATTGTACAATTTAAAATTAAGAAAAGAAATCAAGAAGACACAAGAAGGCCATTCTTATCTCCTGCACCATATAAAGTAGTTTCAGGAACAACCACCAAATCCCTATCACTCATCCTTTTGCCCAAGGATGGGTATCTTTATTGGTATGCGAGTAAATGTTTAATAACTGGTTCTCTGGAAAAATATACATACATACATACATACATATACATATACACACACACACACACACACACACACACACACACACAGAGAACACATATTTAAATTGATCTGCAGTATGAATACTTCCTCTACCATATTATGTCTACACAGTAAAAATTCAATTCCTACAAATTGGCTTGGGAAGATAAATATTATTAGAACTACAAACCACTTGCCAAGAATGAAAGATGGAATTGCAAGTGGAAAAAGGAGGGGGTCCCTTCTTTTTTAAAAGCCAATTTGTAGCATTTGCTGATTTTCAAAGTATAGAAGCTCACAATGAAAAGTTAGTAATCAGCTGGCTAAAGCTGGTGGTTATCTTCCACTCAGGAAATAGCGTATCAATTTGTTCAAGAAGCAACTTGATTGTTCTTTGATGGATCTTTGTCTAAGAAATTGAGTGGAATTATTTGAATGGTACTAGGCTATCAACAGTCTCTATTAAACACAGGCAAACTATTTCATGTCTCTAAAGGCATGGAGCCTTCCTCCTGAGTTTGCACAAGAAGTTACAGAAAATAAATTCTAGACCTGGAATGAACATCTAAAATAAGCTAATCCAATTTGAATGGTATGCAAAGTGAGGGGGAATCATGTGAAATACTACTGGAGACTCAGCTACAGCCAGATTATGGAAGCCCTTAGATGGCTATTTTGAGGAGTTTGAAATAGGATACCAATTAAGACTTTTTTGAGCAAATAATTATACTGGTTAGATCTGTGCTTTAGGAAAAAAACATATATTTTTGCTAACTATGTGAAGGATGAACTGGAGAGAGAAAAGACTTTAGTCTTTTTTTTTTCTTTTGAGCAGGCAGGGCAATTAGGAACCTAATATAGTGTCAGATGGATTAAATGATCTCTAAGATTCCTCTCTAGATCTAAGCCTCATGACATATTGAGTCCCTGAAAACTCTGAAATTTTATGATTTGCTTCACAATTATCCTAAATGTCTTTCTCATATATGCCTTTCTTGCTTTAACCAAAAAGTTATCATTTATTAATTGTCAACTATTTACCAGGCAGTGTGCTATATGGTTCAAACTCACCTATTATCCTGGTCCCAATTCCCAGCCCTTGTCATAATTCCTGGCTTTGGAATGATAAGAATTTCTCCCTTGTGGGGATTGTCTAGGTATGCCTTGCTGATTCTTTCCTTTCCTCACCAGGATACCCCCTTTCTACTTTTAATTTCAGTTTCCATTCTTGCCAAATGGTTTGGAGTTCTAATAATATTTATCTTCCCAAAGCCAAAATCCTGAGTGAATTCAGCAAAATAGCTATGCAAACCATTGCTTTGTCCCTTTTGTGGACAAAGCACTAGGCTGACCCATTGTCTCTGCTGTTCTCTAGTCATTTTAGTTGTCACGGTAGAAAAATATGGAAAGGACATACCTCTATTCAGTTCCACTATACTAAATTCCAATTCCCTCCCTCAAAATGGCAAATAGATCACAGGAAGACAATCTCTTCTATTCCACGCTGAGGCAGCATCTCTACACAAGTCCTGATTTCATCAATATGAAAGTATGAGCTTGACCTCAGTCAGTGTGTGCGTGAGTGTGTTCATGCTAAGGCCCCTTGTAATTAAAAGTATGGGCTGAGATTGAACAATTGGAAAATATTAACTTTCCCAGGGTGGTTAATCCTGGAGCGTCACATTCCATTGGTAGCTGATCATTGAGGCGAATGGGAAATATATTCTGAAGAGAAATTCTGTACAAGTACACACATACATATAAGCATACATACAAAAACCTAGAAGAGGTGAAGAGGGAAAACATTCCAATCACAGGTACAGCTAATGCTAACCTCAGAGTACAAATCTTCATATTTCAATACTTGGGTCTATAATGTAAATTGTAGCCCCTGCATGCCTTTATAAATAGTCCTAATGAAGATTTGTAGTTAGCCCCAAATCTTTTGGTGATGAGCTTCTCTACCCAAACCTAGGGGGGATAAAAACCCAACTCTCTTCTCTTCTCTTCCGTGTGTACATACACACACGTGCACACACACACACACACACACACACACACACACACACACATAATCACTTTAATGTTAGAAAGCACTTCACTTCCGTTGCTTTATTTGATTGTTGTAAAATAGTCTATGATATAAATATAGTGCTGGGCTTGGCCAGTAAGGACTCACTCCTTTTTGATATCACAATCTTCTCAGCCATCAATCCATGATGATGCTTAGAAAACCTATTTCTGAATAATAACTTGATGTAAAATGAAGGAGCTTATCTCTCCATTTCAGAGCACCCATATAGATTGATGCCAGACAGAATAAAGTGTTTGCTTTAATGACTAAGTCTTTATTGGCCATTTCCTCATAACTGATAATAATAATAATAATAATAATAACTATTGCTATTATTACTAATTATTTTTGAAAGGCAGTGTGGAATAGCGCATAGAAGTCTGGCTTTAGAGGCAAGAAGACTTGAGTTCAGATTAAGCCCTGACTTTCACACATTTTGACTGTGTTATCCTGGACAAATCCCTTAATCTCTTATTATCCTAGGGGAGAGGATTGAAAATTGGTAGATGTGCTGATAATAAATGTCCCAAATACAATTAAAGAGAACTCTTTTTCTTTTTCCTTTGCTAATTATACATTTACTTTCTGCCAACACAATGTAGTGTCCCAAGGCTAAATCTTTGGCATTTTTTATGATTCTGTTCTGCCCCCATTAGTGAGTCTATCTACTCTTTCTAAGTATCACTTTGATAATCTTGAATCCTATATAGAACACCATGTTAAAATTCTTTCCCAAGCTATAACCATAGGATCAAAGAATAACAGATTTAGAGTTATAAGGGACTCCAGAAACCATCTAGTTCAATCTCTTCATTTTACAGAAGAAGAAACTGACATCCTGGAAGAGTAATTACTTGCCCAACAGCACTTAGTAAGCAACACAGATAAGATTCGAATTCAGATCCTCTGACTCCTCAGGCGTCTTTATGCTTGATCATGCTGACTTTGTATCTTCTTACCTGTATGACCCCATGGGCTAGCAGGAAGCATATCTAAATCTGAATTTTATCATCATTCTTTCTATTCCCCCATCCAAAAAAGAAAAGAAAAGAACAGTCCTTTCACCTCCTCAAATCCTTATTTCTATAAATGATAACACTTTCTTTTTTAAAACAAAGACTCAAATCTTCAAAGTCAATTCTGACCAAACTCTATTGTTCCCCTTGTCAAAACATTCACATTTATGCAGCACTTTGTAATTTGCAGAATGTTTTCTTCGTAATAGCTATGTGAGATAGGTTGCACACAGACTATCATCCCCAAATCACAGAATCTCAGAATGGGAAGAGATCTCAGAAGTTATCCAGTCTGATAGTTAAACAAGAGTAACAATTACAACATCTCCAACAAGGGATCATTCAGGCTTTGCAAGAAATCGTCTAGTAAGGGGGCAGCCTGGTGGTGCAGTAGATAGAGCACCAGCCCTGAAGTCAGGAGGACCTGAGTTCAAATCTGGTCTCAGACCAAACACTTGACACTTACTAGCTGTGTGACCCTGGGCAAGTCACTTAACCCCAATTGCCTAAAAGTAAATTTTAAAAAATAGAAAAAAGAAAAGAAAAGAAATCATCTAGTGAAGAAGAACCAATTTCTCTCCTGAAGCAACTCATTCCAATTTAGGATAGCTCTAGTGCTATAATTATCAGGAAGCTTTCCCTTACGTTGAGTTGAATTGTGTGTGCTCATAATTTCCACATCTTTAGATCTGGCAGAACAAACATAATTGCACTTCTATGTGGCAGTCCTTTGAAAAAGTGAAAATAGAGTCAATAACCCCAATCCTCTCAGTCTTGTCTCTGATTAAAGATCCTTCAAGTCTTCCATTGTTATTTTTATGGCATAATCTAAAGACCATTCACTACACTCATTATCTCCCTCTGATTGCTCTCCAGCTTATCAATTCCTTTTGAAAAATGTAAACTTTGGTGGTAGCTGCTGTTGTTATGCAGCCTTCGTTTTTGAAGAGGATCAAGCACATTCTGAGATGATGTCTTGGCTTATAAGTGAATTGGATCTAAGTGAGATAGAATTGTACACAGTCATTGGCCTCATTCTCTCTTCCAGAGTTATCAAAGTCCAGGGGCAAGACAAAAGTTAGGATTACAGACAATATCCCAGGGTGAGGTGGATGGCTTTGGTGTCTTTAATAGCTGACCAAGCTCTATACACTCCACAGTGCCTGCTTCAGCTACCTTCATGGCTTTTGGAACAAATTGTTCTCATCCACACATTCCTTGTGGGGAAGTCTTCACATGCTTCATACACCCTAACTCACTGACGGGTTTGAGGCTTATTGATTACCCTCAACCTGGTTTAGCCAGTCTGCTGAAACAGTTTACCAGGACGTGGCCACTGTACATGCTATAGCTTCTTGGAGGCACAGATGAGGGTTAAGTGAGGGGTAGACACCAAAGAGGGGGTAAGCAGCCCTGAAAAAGGACCCAGCAAATCCTCAAACTAAAGATAACAATCTTCCCTGAACACCTCAAACACCCGTCCCCCCCAAAAAAAACCTGGTATGATCACAGAAAAGGATAGCAAAGAGTATCAGTTCCCTGTTAATGGACACTATAGTTTTCTTCATGTAACCTAATATTTCATTAGATTTCTTTGTCAGCATTTCACACTATTGACCCATATTGTGTTGGTAGTCAAAAAAAAAAACACACCTTAATCTTCTTCTATAGTGTAACCGCAGAATTGATTGTTGGAACCCAAGTGTAGCACATTACATTAATCCAATTATATTTCAGTGTGAGCATGGACAGGATCAGAACCTATTAGAGAAAGAGAATGACTAAGAAAATGGACTAGGGAGGAGAAAAGGAATAGGAGTAAGGGATAATGAAGAGGAAATGAAGAAAAAGGAAAAAGAAGGAAAGGCAGGAAGAGGTAAGGAATGAGAAGAGATACACAAAAGAACAAGTAAGATGAGGTGGAATGATATAATGAGGTGAATAAAGAAGAAAGTAAAGATGAGGTTAACTAGACAAAGAGGAAGTATGTATGATTGAGATGAGAAGAAAGAAGAGGCAAATAGGAGGCAATGTAATAAACAAAGGATAGGGACTAGGCCTATAATATCTTTGGTCTAGGAATAATTGGGTGAGCAAAGTTTGCACCTTCTCTCAACCTAATAGTCGTAGAAAGTTCCCTAGAAAACAAAGAGGTTAATCACTTTGAATAGGGTCACAGAGTCAGCATGTATCAGATGTTGACCTTGAACCCCTTTCTGACTAGTTTCAAGGTCAACTCTCTATCCACCACTTCCGGATATCTGTTAGGGAAGGAGAAGGAATAATAGAATAAGAAGAAGGAAGAAAGAAAGGGAAAAACATGAATTGGATACAGATAAAAAGAGGAAGAGAAAGGAAAAAGAGGAGGTTCTTGCAGCCAAGAGACTTAGTGAAGGAGAATGAGGTGAATAAGGAAAGAATGAGAAGAAAATAGAACATGTTAATAGGAAAGAAGAAGAGGAGATAAGGTGGAAAATGGAAGAGATAGAGGCCAATAGCAGAAGACAGAAAAGAGAGAAGAGAAAGAAAAAAGATCCAAAAGGATAAAAGTGCAGGAGAATGATTGGAATAGAAGAGGGAATAAGAATCATACATTGGGATTATTAGATTAACCTTTCCATTCTTAACTGGTCAGATAGTATTAGATCCTAATAGTGTCATTTTCTCAATAATATGCCATTGGGAAATGCAATAAGCATATCATCTCTACCTTAATACATGTTATTTATAGAAACAAACAAAAATTAGGCAACATAATGCAGAGCTCAGATCATTTTGACATTAAAATAAGGATTGTTTATATAGTAGGGATACAGTGACTAATGGGTCTGGATATTAAGCTAGATCCCTGATACTCTTATACTATCTTACATTATACTATTCTAATTACACTATACTACATCTATCTATCTTGTCCTTGTAGCTAGAATGAGTGATTTTGTCAAAAATGTTGATAAAATCTAGGTATGCCCGTGGAATTCCCTTGTTCTACCAATCTATTAATTCCATCAAAAAATAAAGGAAATGAGATTAAACTTGCATGGTCTGTTCTTCATGAAGTTATGATCAATGTTATATTTTCCTACTTCTCTTTCTGGACCCTCACATATCATCTCTTCAATAATGTGTTATAAATTTTTGCCCAGAAGTTAAAGTCAAGTTCGTTGACCTATAGTTTGAAGGCTCTGTAGTCTTCTTTTTTTCACACTTGGAAACAATTATGCTTCTCACGTCCTACTTGTTAACATTCATCACCACATCAAATGCAGAGAAAGAAAATGAAAAGAAAGAACACAAAGATAAAATAGAGATGAGAAGAATACCGATGAGGTAGAGCAATAAGAAGAAAAAAAATCCAAAAGATTATGTTTCTTTGTACACAAAGATCCTATTCC
Source organism: Phascolarctos cinereus (assembly GCF_003287225.1). NCBI lineage: Eukaryota > Metazoa > Chordata > Mammalia > Diprotodontia > Phascolarctidae > Phascolarctos > Phascolarctos cinereus. The sequence continues at coordinate 641,758,089 of NW_027555847.1, forward strand.
TAAACCACCTTTAGGCCATAGACTTTCAACTTGTTTTCTAATATTAGGAGGGTTGTCAAGGGCATAATCCTGAGGACTATACACATTTTGTGAAGTGTGTGGATACTATCCCAAGATTTATACTTTATTCATGAGACCCAAATTAAAAAGTATATGTAAATTGTAATCTATAAAAATGTTTAGACTATGAGCTGCTTTATAGCAGAGATTATCTTTTGGCCTTCTTTATTACTGTCAGAGTTTAGCACAATACCTGGCATATAATGGGCCTTTAATAAATACTTCTTGACTAACTGACTGTTGTCACTACTTTGTATGTGGAAAAATATCAATTCAAATTTGTAGGAAAAAGTAACAACTAAGCTGGTCTAAGAATACATAGAAATATGACATTAATAGTCCAAGAACCCTTCCAAGAGAGGGGAAAGGAAAATACAGAGAATGTACTGGGAGAGGGAACGTATAGCACAAAATTAAAGAAACCGCCAGGGTATCTGTGCATGACGAGTACTAAACTAAGGAGAATACCTAGAGACCAGGCAATCAAATAGACTTATAATGAAAAGAGAAAAAAAAAGAAAGCTTTGAAAATTAGGACAAAGACTTTGATAATTGCAGTTATTTCACTCCAAATGGCATGAGTGACTTGCATGTTAACAGAATGAGTTTCTATGGGTTCTGAGGAATACCAATCCAGCACGGTCAGGAATGGAAGGATGGAGTCACCAACACTCCCACTTGCATGAACTCCTTGGGAAATCACTGTCTTATTAGTAGTGGGCAGATCAATTCCACAACTGAAATGTTATCTGCCTTACTGGCTGCAGGTTTGTCTTTTCCCTCATAAGAGACCTTTGGGAAAGACTGTCTTCAAAAATGGAAAATGATGAAGAGAAGGTTTGTAGACTGCCATAGTTTTAAGAGAATACACTTAAGAGAAACTGGGTATATTTCTCTGAATCTGTCCATACCTATAAATTTAGCTCACTTTCCTATTCTGCTTTTATTTGGTTGGTTAGCCTGTAGTAGCCATAAAACTGATATTTCTGTGGCATAATGAGGTTTACAAAATCTCTTCTTCACAATCATCCCTAAAATAGGTAATGACTGGTATTTCTGTATTTATTCTGTATATGTTGCATATACACATACATATACACGGGCATATGTTTATACAAATCAATTGATCAACAAACATTTATTAATCTCAGTTACTGTATGAGCCATTTGGGATGCAAAAAAAAAGAGAATGAAAAAGTTCATGCAGGGGGTTAGAGTCTAATGATGGAGACAAATGTATGAATATGCTTAGAGAGATGAAACATACATAATACATAGACATACTATATTTTTCATAATAGAATGTAAACACCTTGAAGGCAAGAGCTGTTTCCTTTTTTTTTCTTTGGATCCCCAGTGCACTAAAAAACACCTTACACATAGTAATTGTTTAATTGATATTTCCTGATGGGATTAATAATCCCAATTTTACTTATGTTAATCTATTAATGATATAATTTCAGAATATGAGTGGATGTTAGTAGTTATGTAGGAACTTAAAGTAAGAATTTCCTCTACAAGATTCACAAGATTCTCAACAATTGGTTATCCAGCCTCCACTTAAACATCTTCGGTTACAGGAAATTCATTACCTCACAAAGAATCATATTCTACTTTTGGACAGTTTAAAATGTTATGAAGTTTTCTTCATATGTTGAGCTGAAATCTGTTCCTCTTAAGCTGCCAATCATTGATCTTAATCTTGCATTTTGAGGGCTAATCAGAGCAAGCAAAATTTATCTTCCCCATGAAATCCCTTAATTACATAGAGATAATCATTGTTCCCTCTCTCCCCATCCCAGTACCCTCATAAATCTATTTCTAAATCTTAATATCTGCATTTTTCTAGCTGATACATAATATGATCCAAACCTTTCCCCATCACGGTTGTCTTCCTTCGGACACACACTAGCCTATATAGGTCATTCCAAAGATGTTGCACCCCCTCTACAAGCCAGTATTCTAGATATGATCTGACCAGGGAAGACTACAAAGCAATAATTGCTTTATTGGTCAAAATAATAGATTTCTCAGTGGAGCCTACATCACCTCCTTCAGTTGCCATATCTTGCTGGTGATTGATAGGGAGAGTGTAGGCCACTAAAATCCTCAGACCTTGCGCCCCATCCCTGAAACTGTTACTTAGTTATATCTTCCCTATCTTATTCTTGTATAACTGATTTTAAATGCAGATATATCATGGTCTCACAGCTGTTGAATTTCGATGCCAGGACTTGAATTCAGGTATTCCAGCACCAGATTGACATTATTCATGCTACATCACATTGACATGATAACATCAAAGATGATAGTGATGGTAAACATCAGCTCATTCATATATATATACATATATATATATATGTATATATATACATATATATATGTATATATATACATATATATGTATATATATATACATATATATATATAATATCACTTTCATATTCTAAGAGTATGTAATAATATTATACCATTGGATCCTTACAATAATCTTGTAAGCTATGTGTTCTTATCCTCCCCATTTTACACATGAGAAAACTGAGGTGGAAAGAGGTTAAGTGACCTACCTAAGGTCACACAAATTATAAGTTGCTGAGGGAGGGTTTGAACTCAGATCAAGTGTTCCTGAGTCCAGGTTGACTAGAAGTTAAGTGTTCTATCAACAATTACACCAAGTTGTCATTCACGTAAAACAAGGTCCCTCTCCCACGTTCTGGTAGAAGAATAAATAAGCAACACAGACAAGTGTAATACAAAATAATACTTAAGAGCCATGGAGAGGTACAATGTGCTGTGTGAGGTAAAGGCTTTTGACAATAGAGGGAATAAAGTGTTCATTAAGGAAAAGACATTATAACTGGGCTTTAAAAGATGGTTAGGATATAAAAAAGGCAAAGAGGGAGAAAAGGAACATTTCTGTATACTCAATGTATGAATAACATCGAAGTTAGAAGCATAGGAAATATTTCAGGAAAAGAATATTCGTATTTACCTGGAATACAGAGTACAGAGATCCACATTAGATGTGTTTATAGATGAGTATGACAAGACACTGTGAGGAGGCATGAGTGCCAGGCAAAGAAGGTTGACCTGTGCAACTACGTTCCTTTCAAGTGCTGCTGCCCCATCACATGTGATATCAATAAGAAAATGGCCAGTGGTAAGCTACGGCTCAGCCATGCTGTGGCCTGTTTTAGCAGATCTTAGTTTTCATTTGTTATGCTCCCACCCCCACCCCACTTCTCTCTTCTCTCTCTCTCTCTCTCTCTCTCTCTCTCTCTCTCTCTCTCTCTCTCTCTCTCAGCAGATCAGGAAAGAAGCAGTGGATAAGGGATTGATGGAGTTTTCTCTGCGTTCCAAAATTCTATCCTGGGTTTTCCCATCTACCAACTGCCAACAGTCTTCATTGCCGACTCTGTCCTTAGAAAACTATTTTCTGCCCGAGTAACTCTGCACATGGGCTCACTTACTAGAAAAAGACAGTCATCTACAACTCCCTTGAGTAAATTTCACAGCTGAGCTCAGGAATAGTGCACTTGCTAATAATCACGTCCCAACAGGTGCTGGCAGGATCCCTGACCTCCTCCTCCCTATCTTTTTTATGTTTTCTTCTCCCAACTCCTACTCATTCCCCTCCCTCCTAAAAAGAAATCAAGTCTATGCCTCAAACTATAACTATAAATGTTCTATGTCCTTGAATTCAATGAGCAAACATGGTGGTATTTTGTTTAACTTCCCAGGCTTGGAACTACCAAAGGAGTGTTGCTGTCTGATTAGATGCTTCTTGCTGAGGACTATGGCAGCACAGTGGAGGAAGGAGTGGTTTTGTATTACAGATATTGACATTTAGAAAATTGTGCAAAATTCACTATAAATGAGGTATGAAACACCTTTCTCAAACCATGAGCAAGGATGTGGCATAACTGATGAGGGAATCACAGGCTTACAGATGCAGAGCTAAAAGGTCCCTCAAAACCTATCTTATCCGAACACCTAATTTTACAAAATAAAACACTAGGGTACAGAGAGTTTCAGTGACTTGACCCAAAGTGTCCTTCTCCCCACAAGGTTACCCTGTATCTGCTTTGTATGGTGAGTCCCAAATGTCTTAGTGCAGATTAAGCTTACAATAAATTTAAAGTGTATGCTTTGGCTACCTATATGAATGCATACAAGTTATCTTCTCATATAATGTAAAGTCCTTGATGGCAGGAACTGTTTTGATTTTGTCTTTGCATAACTTACCTAAAACACAGTACCTGGCATACAGCAGGTGGTTATAAAGGCTTATTGAATGATTGCTCCAGATAACATAGGTAATAAGTGGTAAAGTCATGATTCCAATCCAGGTGTAAATATGGTAAGTTTTCCAGTGTCGTTCTACAGGGCTCTGCCTCCAATAAAGTTTGAATATATTAGGATAGTTGGATGTTAAGGTTGCATGACTGTTTTGGTTCTAATCTCATACTGTTAGGTGCAGAGAGGGCAATGGCTTAAAAAATACTATTATGGCCTTGCTTGGAGAGAGAAAGGAGGGGACAAAAGGAGACAGAGAGAGAGAGAGAGAGAGAGAGAGAGAGAGAGAGAGAGAGAGAGAGAGAGAGAGAGAGAGAGAGAGAGAAAGAGATTGTCGATATAAGCTCATCGTTAATTTCATGGTGATTGATCCATGTGTTCCCTTTTTCCCTTCCCTATTGTGTAGTCTAGTGAAAAGTTCAGTAAAAATCAGCTCATCTTTATCTTGAGACAAAACTCATTATATAAATACATACAAGCAAATAAATGAAGTTTAAAGAGGACAGGAAACTCCCTGGGGTAAGCAATGCCTGATGAGAGAAGAGGATAGCAGGAAGAAGTGAAGAAGAGATATATTTACTATTTCTCAGTAGCTAAGACTGTCTAGAAAACCACAAAAGTTTGTCCAAGCAAATTACTCTTTAAGTAATTCAGTGAGTCACATGAAGTTCCAATTGCTTATGATTATATTCAGTTCAGTATTGTAGTGCCCTGACTTACAATAAAATGGCCCCTGGCATCAGGGCATGTCCATAGACTCTAGGCTACTTTCAGCTCTGCAGAACCCAAAGGTTTCCAGGCTTCCCTGGTCCTGTGAGCCAGCATTTACGGAAGGGCAACTAGGAAGATTAGAGTTCTCCAGATCATGAAATCTCGGCATCAGTTGAAAGAATTAAAGACCTTTATCCTGAATAGGAGAAGACTTAGTTGAGACCATTATTCTGTAAAGTATTTGATGAGGTGTTACACTGAGGAATGATTATAATTGTTTTCACTTGTCCCTAGAAGGTAGAACTAGGAGCTAGGCAAAGAAGCTGAACTGAGATAGATTTTGATTTGTTATGAGAGAATTGTCACTTAGCTAGAGGTTTAAGGCAAATCTAGGGGCAGCTAGGTGGTGCAGTGGATAGAGCACCGGCCCTGAAGACAGGAGGACCTGAGTTCAAATGTGGCCTCAGACCAAACCCTTGACACTTACTAGCTGTGTGACCCTGAGCAAGTCACTTAACTCCAATTGCCAAAGAAAAAAAGTCTAGACAAAATAAATTACATATTTAGACCTGAAAAAAACACAGATTACTTATTCCAACCCTCTCATTGTACAGATGAGGAAATCAAGGTCCTTACAGCTCAAGTGGATTGTCCAAGGTCACAGTGCTAGTAAGCAAAACTGGTACCAGACCCCAAGTAACCTAATGCCAAATTCATTCCTTTTTTCCATTTTTTTTAAGCCTTCTCTAAGAAGGATTATTTTTAAGGTGTGGATTAGGTTTAGATGGCCTCTGAGTTTCTAGGGTTCTGGAATTCATTACCTTTGAGACACAAAAAAGTTAGTGCTACTTCTAAGTCTATATACCAAAAGAGATAACAAACAAAAAGGAAAAGGACCTATATGTACAAAAATATTTATAGCAGCTCTTTTCTGGTGGCAAAGAATTGGAAATGGAGGGGATTCTCATTAACTGGGGAATGGCTGAATAAATTGTGGTATGTGATTATGATAGAATACTATTGTGCTATAAGAAATGAGCAGGATGTGCTCAGAAAAAACTGGAAAGACTTGCATGAGCTGATGCAAAATGAAATGCACTGTGTACCAAGTAACAGCAATATTGTGTGATGATCAGCTATGAATGACTTAGCTATTCTTAGCAATATAATTATCCAAGACAACTCTGAAGGACTTATGATGAAAAATGCTATCCATCCCCAGACAAAGAACTGATGGTGTTTCAATACAGATTTAAACACAGTTTTTAAACTTACTTTATTTTTATTGTCTTTTTTTTAAAATCCATGGTTTATTTTACAATGTTAACTATAGTGGAAATGTTTTGCATGACTATACATGTATAACCTTTATGGAACTGCTTGCCTTCTCAATGAGGGGAAGGAGGAAGAGAAAAAATTTGGAACTCAAAGTTTTAAAATTGAATGTTAAAAATTGTTTTTAGATGTAACTGGGGAAAAATAAAATGTTAAATAAACCACTAAAAAGAAAAGGTTAGTGTTAGATTCTGATTAATGTGAATAATGAATCCCATGAAATGGTTGCATATTTTCAAATTCACACTATTTAAAGTTCTAATTACATAAAACATAGTAACTGATTCCAACCCAGTGGAAATATGAAGTGCAAATTCAAGTAATTCAACCAGTTCATGGGATGCTTTAGTAGCGTTAATCAAAACCTAAAATTTTAACTCTACTGAAAAGACCCCAAAGAAAAGCAAGTGATGACCAGCAATTGGTTCAGTAGACCTCACAAAACCATGATTAAAATAGTTTTATTTGGAAACTAGCTACATAGCACACTATTTTGAGAGTAGCCGTGCTTCCTTACCCTTACTGCCATTTAAGTCTTTGCCAAATTCAGCTATTGTCCATTTACCCCTACTTATTCCCTCTCCCTAAAGTGGCCAAAGCCTAGCCCCAACAAGTTTTGCCTTCCATCTTTCTTTGCAAGAACTAGTACATAGGGGTATGTTCTGTTGATTAAGTGTCTTTACCTCTCACTTCCTGCAGTTCAGTGAAATTAAAATCAAGAGGCCAACCAGTTGCTTCCCAAACTTCCCCTACAATGGTCCTGGCTGACTTCCTTTCAAGCACATCTTCACAGTCTGCTCAGGCAAGCAGAGAAGGAGAAATAAGAGGTTTTAAAATTGAAGTGATCCCCAGAGTTACTCCTTTCAAGTATCAGCCTTAGTTGGCTCCACCACATTAAATATGCATGGTTTTTAATTACGTGTGAAGAGTGAGCTAACTCTTAAGGACTTCACTAACATCTCACTTGTGGCCATTAATTTTTCAGAAGAGCAACAGCAGCTTCAAATTCAGCCCCTCCCCCTTCTCCCTTTAGAATTTTAACCTTCTACAAGTTGATCTCTTCCTCTACTTCCCACTTAGGTCCCTGGCAAGTCAGAGCCATTTTCTTCCTTTCTCACACAGATGTACATTTGGTTATGACTCATGTCATAACCCCATGCTGGGCCTCAGAGTTCAGGGGAGGATTGTTGCCCCCTTCCCAGTTCTTCCCTGCAGGCTGTGTGCTTCACCACGTGGTGGGAATATTCAAATTGACTCAGAGCTGTTTTAGGAAAAGATTTCCAAAAGCTTAGAGTAATGATGATGGTCAGAGACAGAATCATCTGCTGAATTCATTAGGGGACAAGGAAAACGAAAATTGCGGTCCCTATACTTGAGGCAGCTAGGTGTTTTTGTGAATGAATGCTGGGCCTGACGCCAAGAACACCTGAGTTCAAATTTGGCCTCAGATGCTTACTAGCAATGTGACCCTGGGCAAGTTATTCTGTCAGCCTCATTTTCTCCAACTGCAAAATGAGTATATTAATAGTACCTACCACCCAGGGTTGGTACAAGATCAAAAGGGATTATATTTGTAAAACACAACCTGGTACGGAAGTTACTTAATGCTTGTTTTCATTCCTCCTATATTTTAAATTTGTTATATTTCCCAATTAGGCTATAGTCATTGAAAGGACTAGAATCTTGGCTTATTTAAAATACACATCTCCTCTAGAGCACAGCATGGTGATCTCTACCTAGGTGACACAATAAAAACTTATTGAACAGAAATAGATTTAATCGAACTAAATTAAATTGATTTTTGCCTACAAAAATGAGTGACCATTATTTACATGCATCTTTTTTCTTTATCTCATGCCCAGGAAATAAGTAAATTTCACACAGTATGTACTTAATGATTTTTTTATACTCCAAAGGAAAACTTATTTTTGTTCTTTCCCCTCTTCCTCCTCTTCTTTTTTCTCCTTCCTCTCATTCTCCTTTTCCTGCTTTTCCTTCTCCTTCTCCTTTTCTTCTTCTACTTCTTCTTCTTCTACCATTTACAGGGCTCTTCTCCTTGATATTCTCTTCTCTTTAGGTTTCTAGTTCACTACTCTCACCTTATTATCCTACCTAACTGACTACTCCTCAGTTTCCTTTGCTGTATCTCTATCCAGTTCACAAGTGCTAAGTGTGGATGTCCCATAAGTTCTGCCCTGGGTCCTTTTCTATTCTCTCTATATGCTACTTCCCTTGGCTTCTTATGGGCTTGTATAAGTTCATTTATCACTTCTATACTAATGATTATCAAATGTATTTATTCAACTGTTATCTTCTCCTCTGCTGATACCTCCAATCCTTTTTAATTTTATTTATTTGTTTGTTTGTTTGTTTGTTTGTTTATTTTTTGCTAGGCAATAGGATTAAGAGACTTTGCCCAGGGTCACACAGCTAGTAAGTATCCAGTGTCTGAGGCTGGATTTGAACTCAGGTACTCCTGACTCCAGGGCTGGTGCTCTATCTACTGTGCCACCTAGCCGCCCCAACACTTCCAATCTTGAACTGCCTTTAGACATCTCAACTTGATTGTTCAGTAGACACCTTAAACTCTACATGTTCAAAAACGATATTTCTCCCCAAATTCTCCCCTCTTCTAAACTTCCCTTATTGCCGTCAAAGACATCTCTGTCCTTCCAGTGCCTCAAGTTTGCAACCTAGGTATCTCTCAGCCTCCATAACCAATCTATTCCCAAGGTCTGTAAACTTCACCTTAGGAAAAATACTTCAAATATACCCCCTTCTCCCCTCTGACACTACAACCAGCCTGGTGCAGGCCCTCATCTCCCCACTCATGGATTACTGAAACAGCCTGCTGGTTGGTCTGCCCACCAGTAGACTTTTCTCTTGTCATTCCATTGTCCATTCAGCTATCAAAGTGAGTCTCCCAAAGCTCAGATCCAAACAATTTCAACTACTTATACAATAAACTCCAGTGGCTCTTTATCACCTCCAGGATTAAATATAAAATCCTCTGTTTGAATTCAAAGCCTTTCCTAACCTAGCTGCCTCCTACCTTCTTAGTCTTTTTCCACCTCACACCCTGCCTGCCCCTTTCTGTGATCAAATGACATTGGGTTATTTACTATTCCTCAAATAAGACACTCCATCTCTTGGTTATAGGCACTTTCACTGGCTATCCCCAATACTTAGAATGTTCTCCTTCCTCATCTCTGCCTCCTGGTTTCCCTGGCTTCCATCAAGTTACATCTAAAATCCCACCTTCCATAGGAAACCTTTACTATATACACTTAATTCTAGTGCTTTCCCTCTATTGATTATTTCCTATTTATTTATCTCATATGTAGTTTTTTTATACACAGTAAAGGTTGCCTCGCACACGTAGCATGGAGATATCCCTGTGTGACGTGAAGGGAGGCAGACTAGATGTCTCTAGTGTCCCCACACCTTTTTTTTCAAAGGAGACTTTCATTCCTACCAGGAGTAGAAACAAGAGGTTAGGCCCAGAGGCTGCCACTCTGCTCTACTCATAGATGGAGTCCCAGATTAGAATTATATCTGTTTCCTTAACTATTATTAGTCTAGGGGATGTGATTATCAGGTTCATTTGCTATTTATTATTGGAAGAAGAACCCCAAGCTCTTTATCCGAGGCTTGATTACTTTCCCACTAATACCAGTTCCATAATGAACGCACCTAATAGGTAGCCAAGAGATCTATTTTTCTAATTCACAAAAGAGAAACTAGAGAATATATGCACATAAGAATACATACTAAACAGCACAGAGTGAAGAACCTCCCTCTTTGGGAACAAGGCAACCAACCAAAAGAAAGAGTCTCAGATCTCACCAAGGGGAAGTTCCTCAAAAGTCTCTAGTGTAGCAAGCTGGGGATAGGGATGTGATGGAGGCTGCCAGATCCTTTCATGTCAGCTCTTTCCCAGAGTCTTTTCCTTCAGCAATCTGAAGTGAAGTTGGCCTTGCCCATCTTTTCTTTCAGAGCTAAAAACCAGAAACTCAGGTTCTGACCACAGGTTCTGAAACCCCAGGAGACTCAATGACTGGGAGAGACTTGAAAAAGACTGAAACTCTTCCATTCTCATCAATGTCACCCCCTCACACAGAGCATTCATTTCCATGGATACCACACCTATCATCTTTGAAACTAGGGCTACGTATATATAGCTGTTTGTATACCCCTGCCCATTGGATTGACAGTGTCTCAGGGACAGGAACTATCTTCCATTTTCTTATATCCCCAGGTCTTAGCCCAATGCCTGACATATAGTAGGCACTTAATAAATGTTTATTGGCCGTCACTTTGCAAATGGAAGATGTTTTCCTTCCTTTCATTGTAGAGGTGAGGAGCTACTAGTGTAGAGCATACTGTGAAACTGCTGTGTTGGTTACTTCATATATACATACATATATATACATATATATACATGTATATATATGTATATATACATACACGCACACACATATATTTCTCCATTTTTAAAAATGCTTATTGGATAAAATTTTATTTTACAGGGAAAATGCAAAAGAAAACCGCTGACAAAGTGGCCATACATGAAAAGATATACGATATTTTACACCCATAGCTCCTAACTGGCTAAGAGATGGAAAATGTCTCATCATTTGTTGTTCTTTTGGGTGCCACAGTTACTTGTGCTCCTTATATCCCTGTACTATTTTTAATTAATTAATATATTTTTAGTTCTCAACATTCACCTCCATAAACTCTCAGAGGGTTCTAAATTTCCCCTCTACTCACCTCTTCCCTCCCCAAGACAGCGTGCAATCTGATATAGGCTCTACACATACATTCCTATTACAACATTAGTCATGTTGTAAAGAAGAATTAGAACCAATAGGAGGAACCATGAAAAAGAAGAAACAAAACAAAACAGAAGAAAAAAAAGAGCAAAGAGTATGCTTTGATCTACACCCAGACTCCCCTTCTCTGGCTGTAGATAATATTTTCATCATGAAACTTTTGGAGATGTCTTAGATCCTTTCATTGCTGAAAAGAGCTAAGTCTATCAAAGTTAGTCATCATACAATGTTGCTGTTACCACGTACAATGTTCTCCTGATTCTGCTCACTTCACTCAGCATCAGTCCATACAAGTCTTTCCAGGTTTTTCTGAAGTCCTCCTGCTGATCATTTCTTATAGCACAATAGTATTCCATTACATTCATATACTACAACTTTTTTAGCCATTCCCCAATCGATGGGCTTCCCTTCAATTTCTAATTCTTTGCCATCACAAAAAGAGCTACTATAAATATTTTTGCACATGTGGGTCCTTTTCCCACTTTTATGATCTTTTTCTTTCTCCTTTATTTAAAAATATTACAAGGAATAATTCACTGTTTAAGGAGGGAAGAATAAAAGACAATAAAGGAAAAAAGGAATGAAGAAACATATCAAAAATGTTAACATATTAATAAACTATTATTTCTTCTTTGACTCTTAAGAGATAGAAGGGATCACAGAAGTTACCCATTCTTCCCAATGACAGCTTTCTTAATTGATTGTTTTTATTGATAGCTCAATGTTTTTCTTCTATTTTCCTTTCCAGTACATGACACCTTCCTTTGGAACATGACCAAGTAGCAGATTGATTCAAGTCAACAAGCATTTTAAGTGGCTGCTAGTTGCTTGGATAGAAAGACAAAAATTAAATTGTTCCTACCTCAAGGTGAGTACTTCCCTCTTCAGGGAGGATTAAAACATGTGCACAATAAACTATAATGATATTGATAGAACTATAAAATCTGTGAAACTCTTCTCCTGAGCCTGAAACAATCCAGTGAGACAGTTACTACAAATATTATCTCTATTTTGCATAAGGACTTTGAGGATCAGAGATTAACTTGCTCATAATTACATAGCTGTCATCAGAAATAGAATTTGAACCCATGTCTTACTGATTCCAAGTCCAGCATTCCATTCCTTGAGACAGGTTGCCTCTAGTCACAGTAGGAAGAGGATGGGATTTGGCATAGATGGAATGGATGGAATAGATGTACAAATCCCATCTCTACCAGTTACTACCATTGTGATTGCAAAGATGTTCCTTTATTTCTCTGGGTCTCAATTAACTGATTTGTGAAATGAATGGGATGGTCTACATGACTTTTTATGCCCATTCAAGTTCAATATCTATGATTTTATGATCCTATTCTCCTCCCAGAGGAAAACTGGATGAGAGTTAGGAAACCAAGAAAACACTGTCTCTGAAATTATTCTGTCTTCCTGTGTTATTCCTATTCCCATTTAGGGAGTAGGGGATGAATGGAGTTAGACAAAGGCTTATAGTCCTATTTTCAGTAAGTGAATGTTGAGTCTTTTTTGTGTGTAATTCTTCAGGGTGCTTACCGTGAGAATTATTCTGGCCAAAACTATTTACTCATTCACTACCACAAGTTGAGAACACTGGAGAGCTCTGAAGAGTCTCTCTCACTTTGGTTTTCCATCTTCACACAGAACTCCTTTTCTTTTTTGCCCCTTGAAAAGATGCAGGTATTTTGTTATCCCAGAAAAGTTTCCTAAGGAAACAGAATTGTCAGTTTACCTGACCTCAAGTGACAGTTGCTAGTTGTGATCTCTCCATCACCTTATCTCATAGCACTTTATACTCTCCTTGAACTGGTGCCATGGTCTAGTAATAATCAACATTCCTAGAATACCTCTTGGTTTATAAGTATCTTACATAAATTATGCATTCTGATCTTTGCAGCTAACAAGTGAAGCAGTTAATTTGAGTATTATCCTTTCAGGACCCACTTTAGAAATAAGGAAAAGGATGTTTGATGTTTTTAAATTACATCCCAAAGACTACATAATAATCCAGGTCACAGAATCCTACTTCTAGAGCAGGAAGGCCACACGGTCAACATCATTATCTTACAGATGAAGAAACTGATGATTAGAGATATTAAGCAATCTGTCCATGTTCATACAGATATTAGAGGTAGAACTTAAATCTGGTTATAGGATCATAGATGTAGAGAAAGAAGGGCCTAAAAGGCAATGTACTTGACTTACTCCTTTCTTCAGAAATGGAGACTTGGGCCCAGGAAGGTTAAGCCTTTGTTCCTAGGCCAAAATGGTAGAACTCATCAAAGGCAGAATCTGAACTCGGGTCCTGTGACTGTAGAACCAACAGATACACCAACGTACCATTCTGCCACTTTGTAAAGTGCTTTGTTAATCTTGAATGTATATAATAGATACATTTAATGTATCTTTCTAAATATCATTTGTTACATATAATACATCATGGCATATTCTTTGAATAAGATCTTCTCTGATTTTCCAGTTTGTACCTACCCCAATGCTTTAGTAATGTACTAGTCACATAGAAGTTTAATGTTTGTCAATATTGAATGCACCAATGACTGTTATAGCTAAGTGTGCCAATAATTTGTGCTCCCTACTAGACTGTAAGCTCCATAAGGTTAGCGACTCTCTGGTATCCAAATTCAGTGTCTTCCTCAGAGAGTGAATCAGTTCAGTTCAATTCAACAACCATTTACTAGATGCACTGTGATTTGCAAGTTTTGTGTTCAGTCATTTCAGTCATGTCAGACACTTCATAACCCCATTTGAGGTTTTCTTGGCAAAGATAATGGAGTGGTTTGCCATTTCCTTCTGTAGTTCACTTTACAGGTGAGGAAACTGAGTCAAAAGGGTTAAGTGACTTACCTAGGGTCACGTAAGTAGCAAGTCTCTGAGGCTGGATTTGAACTCATGAAGATGAGTCTTTCTGACTCTGGCCCCAGTACCCTATCCACTGTGCCAACTATGCTAAATCCACTACCCTATGCTAAATAATCAGGAATCTAAGAAAAAAAAAGTAAAACAAACAGTCCTTGCTCTCAGGAAGCCTATAATCTATTTGGGGATGTGATATATAAACAGTTAAATAATTTCATGTGAGATAATTTGAGGAGTTGAAGAATACTAACAACTAGGAGTATGAGAAAACAGAGAGGGTTGGATAACTAGATCTGAGAACCGATACAGTGATTATAATTGAATCCATAGGAATTGGTGATATCACCAAGCAAAATGGTATAGAAAGGGAGAAGAGAAGAAAGCTCATGATAAAGACTTGTAGGACACTTACTGTTAATGAGCAGGGTTCAGGTGAAGATCCAGGAAAAGAGACTGAAAAGGAGTAGACAGTTATATATAAAAAGAACCAGGAGAAAGTGATGTCACAAAAACCTAGAGGGAATAACGTATCATGGAAATGAAGATGATTGAGTCAGAAATTTCAGAGAAGTCAAGAAGGATGCGGATTGAGAAAATACCTTTAGATTTGTCAATAAAAAAAAATTATTGGTAACTTTGGAGACAGCAGTTTTACTTGAATGATGAAGTCAGAAGCCAGAGTGAAAAGAATTAAGAAGAAAAAGAGGAAAAGAAATCCAGCATTCAATTGTTGATAGATTTTTCAAGGAGTTTTATCACAAAAGTTAGGAGACTTTGGGGAGATAGCTAGTAGTGATGGATGGATCAAGTAAGGGTATTTTGAGGATGGGTGAGACATGAGAATATTGGTTGGCAGTAAAATTGGCCAGTACATAGGGAGAGATTGAAGATAAGTAAGAGAGAGGAGATGATAGAAGGTAAAAATCTACTGGTAAAGATGGATGGATATGAGTCACTTGTGCATGTAGAACAAAGAAAATGACTACCTCTTCATGTGAGACAGGGGTGAAAGAGGTGAAGGAGGAGATAGTGAAAAAAGGCATTTGAGTGATGTGAGATGAAGAGAAAGGAGAACTCCCAGTGAATGACCTCAATTTTTTTTCTATGAAATATGATGCAATGTTCCCATCCAGAAGAATCGGGGAGGGTAAGCCATAGGAGCTCTAAGGAGATATGAAAAGTTATGGAAAAGCCACTGTAGTGCATTGATTGGGAGGTATAAAACAACTACCTTGCCATAATGAGGACCCAGTTGAAATGAGAAAAAAAAATTGTAGTGGACCCAGTTAACATGATTTCATGATTTTCTTTCTACCTCCATTCAATAGCATTTGAATAGGAGAAAAAGGCAGTGGGTGTCCAGAGTACCCCAAGCCTGTGACTTTACAGATCAAGATTAGTGATAGAATGGGGCAAGTGATTCAGTAGAAGTAAATATATAGAGTTGAACTGGTTACCAACGATTCAAGATGAGAAAGGGAGAAGAATATATCTTAGTGACTAATGAGATGGAGGGGGCTAGTATGTGTGTATGTGTGTGTGTGTGTGTGTGTGTGTGTGTAAATATAGTGTGTATGTATGTACACATATATACATACATATACACACATACATACATACGTATACTTTTTACAAAGTGCTTTTTACAAAGCACTTTCATATCCTTTTCTGCATTTGATCCTCAACTCTATCTTATTCTAAGTAAGGCAAGTATTAATATATCTTGTAAAATGAAATGTCAAAAGAGAGTTATTTCTTCCCCCAAACCTTGCCTTCCTTCAAACTTCCCTATTTCACATTTCACCTTTGAGATGTCCTCTAGTATATCATCAAACTCTACAAAACCTATATGATTTTATAATTCCAGGTTAAGTATTTTTAGATATTTTAAGTATTGTTTTTAAATACATAGAACTCAAGCAGGAGAAAAACAACTTCAACCAAGTCTTGACTTGGAAAGATGAAATCTGGAATTGACTCCCAACTCAAATACTTACTAGATATGTAACCTTGGGCAAAGTTGGTTTGGAAAGCTGACTTTATTGCTTTTTACTGTCTGTATCTATTAGCATTTAATTACATTTTAATAATTAAACCAGAATAAAGGCCTAGAATAATGATCCATCAAAGGATACTAAGAAGGAATCCTGAGATGGATAAAAGGAAAACTATAAGAGAGCAATGTCTTTAAAAATGAGGAAAGAGTACAGGGAGGAATGGATTATATCTGGAGATACAAAAAAAAATAGAGGCAAAAGGCAGTTCCTGCTCTCAAGGTACTTGTAATCTAATGGGGGGAAACAACATGCAAACAAATATATAAAAGCAAGCAAGCTATATACAGGATAAATTGGAACTAATTAACAGAGTGAAGGTACTAGAATGAAAAGTTATTGAGAAAGCATTCCTACAAAAGACGTAATTTTGGTTAGACTTAAAGGAAGCCAGGGAAATCAGTAGGAAAGTTTTTAGTTCAGCATCTATCATGGTAGCCTTACACATAGCCAGCATGTAAGAAAGACTTTATAATGAGGCAGTTAAAGAATCATTGGATAGAGAGATTGTCTCAGTCAAAAACTGAGTAAAAACCTTCCCTCAGACACATATTAGCTGTGAACAAATCACATAACCTCCCTTAGCCTCAATTTACTCATCTTTGTATTACTTTCCTCATAGTGTTGTTCTTAGGTTCAAAAGCATTATATAATATTAGCTATTTTATTGTTCATTAACTAGGTTAAGTGTCTATTTATATAGAAACACCAATCCCCAGATAATAGAGAATTAATAGTAAATAGTTTCTTGACTAACAAAGGTGACGGCACTTTAGTGAATGTATTCATCTGCTGAAAAGCAACTGAATTAACAATAAAAATAATTATCACTTCTACTTCTATAAGGAAAATAAAAATAAACTTTTTTGAGAATAACTTTATTTATAAATCATTTTTATTTTATTAAATATTTTGCAATTACACATAAAAATTAGCAATCATTGTTTTTAATTCTGAGTTTCAAATTCTCTCCTTTCCCTGCCCACTCCTTGAGAAGGCAAGCAATTTAATTTCAATTATATATATGAAATCATGCAAAACATATTTCCATATTAGTGATGTTTCACAAAGAAAACACAAACAGCAAAGTAAAGAAAGTCAAAAGGGTTCATCAGAGTTCATCAGTTTTACTCTCTGGAGGTAGATAGTATTTTTTATCATGGGTTCTTTGGAATTGTCTTGGATCTTTGTCTTGGTAAGAGTAGCCGAGTTTTTCACAGTTGATCATCTTTATAATACTGCTGTTACTCAGTACAATGTTTTCCTAGTTCTCCTCACTTCACTTTGTATGATTCCATATGTCTTTCCTATTCTTTTTTTTTTTCTGAAACCATGTCCTAAATCATTTCTTTTTCCACAATCATATAACACAACTTGTTCAGCCTATTCCTCAAATGATGGGGATCCACTTAATTTTCAATTATTAACCACCATAAAAAGAGCTGCTATAAATATTTTTGTGCAAATATGTCCTTTTCCCTTTTCTTTGATCTATTTCTGATTCAAACCTAATAGTGGTTTTGCTGGGTCAAAGGATATACACAGTTTTATAGCCCTTCAATCATAGTTCCATATTGCTCTGCAGAATGGTTGGACTAGTTCATAACTCCACCAATAGTGAATTAGTATATCTACTTTTCCACATCCCCTACAGTGTTTATTTTTTGCTTTTTTTTTCCTTTGTGTTTTCTTTTCTGTCATGTTAGCTAATCTGATAGGTATGATGTGGTATCTCAGAGTTGTTTTAACTTGAATTTCTTTAAACAGCAGTCAACAAGAAAATTTTTGTGACTATTGCTAACTTTGGTTTCTTCTGAAAACTGCCTATTCAAATTCTTTGATCATTTATCAATAGGGGAATAGCTTTTATTTTGTTTAATAAATTTGGCACAGTTCACTGTATATTGGAGAAATAAGGCCTTTATCAGAGAAAACTGATGTAAAATTTTCCCCAGTTTCCAGTTTTTCTTTTAATTTTGTCTATGTAAAATTTTGTTTGTTCAAAACTTTTTAATTTCATTCAAAGTTATTTACTTCCTGTGAAACAAGATTTTTGTTATTGTTATTGTTTGACTTTGTTATTGATATGGTCAGTTATGCTAATAGTTTTTCTGATATGTAAATAGCCCTGCATCCCTAGTATAAATCTCACCTGGTCCTACTGTATGATCTTTGTGATATATTGCTGCAATCTCTTTGCTAGTATTTTATTAAAAATTTTGGCATCAATATTCTTTAAGGAAATTGGTCTGTACCTTTCTTTCTGTATTGTTGCTTTCCATGGTTTGGGTATCAAAACCATATTTGTGTCATAAAAGGAATTTGGTAGGACTCTTTCTTTTCCTATTTTTTCAAATATCTTATATAGTATTAGGATTTTTTTTCTTAAATGTTTGTTAGAATTCACTTATAAATCCATCTTGTCCTAGATTTTTCCCTCATAGGGACCTCAGTGATGGTATGCTCCATTCTAAGATAGGGTTATTTAAGTATTCTATTTCCTCATCTGTTAATTTGAGCATTTTATATTTTTGTAAATATTTAGCCATTTCACTTGAATTGCCAGCTTTATTGTCATATAATTGGGCAAAATAACTAGTAATAATTGCTTTAAATTCATCTTTATTGGTGGTGGATTCACCATTTTCATTTTTGATACTAATAATTTTTGTTTTCTTCCTTTTTTAAATCAAATTATCCAACGGTTTATCTATTTTTTTATTAAACCCATTAAGTTTTATTTATTAATTCATTTTTACTTAAATTTTCTTATTTTTGCTTTAATTTTCAATATTTCCATTTTGATGTTTAATTGGGGATTTTTAATATGTTCTTTTTCAATTTTTTTGTTGTATACCCAATTAATAAATATGTCTTTCTTTCTTTTATTGATATATGTATTTAGAGATGGAATTTTCCCCTAGGCATTGCTTTGACTACATCCCGCAAATTTTGAAATTTTTGTCTCATTCTTGTCATTCTTTTTAATGCAATTATGATCATTTGTAGTATTTGTTCTTTGACTCACTCATTCTTTAGGATTCAAATTTTTAGTTTCCAATTATCTTTTAATTTTTGCTTCCACAGCCCTTTATTAAATATAATTTTATTGTCTTATTGTCTGTAAAATGGTGCATTTCATATTTCTGTTTTTCTGCATTTGTTTGTAAGGTCTAAAACATGGTCAATTTTTGTGAAGGTGCCACATACAACTGAGAATGGGTATGCTTCTTTCTATTCCCATTCAGTTTTCTCCAGAAGTCTTTCATATCTAAATTTTCCAAGATTCTGCTCATTTCTTTGATTTCTTTCTTATGTATTTTATAATTAGCTTTGTCTATGTCCAAGAGGGTAAAGTTGTGGTCCCCCACTATCATGATTTTACTATTTATTTCCTCCTGTAATTCATTTAATTTTTCCTTTCAGAATTTAGATCTATGCCATTTGTTGTCTTATATTTAGTTTTGATATTACTTCATTGTTTATGCTCCTTTTAGTTAAATATTGTTTCCCCACTTATTCCTTTTCATTAGTTCCTTTTTGTTTTTTTCCCCTAAAATCATGCTTTCTACCCCTGCCTTTTTTTTTACTTCAACTGAAGCATAATACATTCTGCTTCAGCCTCTTATTTTTGCTCTGTGTGTGTGCCTTACTGTTTTGTGTGTGTTTCTAGTAAACAACAAATCGTTCAATTCTGGTTTCTAATCCATTTTGCTATCTGCTTCCATTTTATGGTTGAGTCCATTGAATTCACATTCACAGTTATGTTTACTAATTGCATATTTCCCTCTATCCTATTTTCATCTTTTCATCCTCTCTTTTTATCCTGTCCCTTCTCCAAAGTCTCATTTGCTTCTGACCACTGCTTTCTTTTATTTGCCTCCCCCTTTATCAACCCTACTTTCTCTTGTTCCTTCTATGCCTACTCCCCTGCTCAGTAAGATAAATTTCTATTAGCAATTCATAAATATATATGATATATGTAAATATGTGTGTGGTATGTATGTATACATATATGTATATACATATACATGTGTGTATATGTTTACACATATATCTATGTGTGAATCTATATATGTATGTATGTGTATGTGTGTGTATGTATGTTTGTGTATATTCCTTTTTTGAATCAATTTAGACGTGGATGAGGTTCAAATGTTGCCTGCTCCTCCTTTAACATTTCCCCTCCACTGTAAAAAGTTCTTCCTTGAAGACTTCTTTCCTATGAGATAATTTTCCATACTCTTCTTCTTTCTTTCCCCTTGTCCCAGGGCATCCCTCTTTCATGCCTATCCATTGTTTTATATTATCCCAGAAAGTCAACTCCCTCTTATGTCCTCATTCGATGTAGAATCATTCTAACTGCCCTAACAATGATAAAGCTTTTAGAAGTTACATATATCATCTTCCTATATAGAAAGCAAAATTTTAATCTGATTGAATCCCTTTTAATTTGTCTTTAATGTTTACCTTCTTATGCTCCTCTTGAGTCTTGTATTTGAAAGTCAAATTTTCTATTCATCTCTTGCCTTTTCATCAGGAATGCTGGAAACTCCTCTATTTCACTAAATATTCATTTTTCCCCAAAAGGATTATATTCAGTTCTGCTGGGTAGGTGGTTCTTAGTCACAATCCCAGATCTTTTGCCTTCCGAAATATACTACTTCAAGCCTTCCACTCCTTTAATGTGGTAGCTGCTAAATCTTGTGTGATCCTAACTGTGGCTCCATGATATTTGAATAGCTTCTTTGTGGCTGCCTGAAATATTTTCCCTTTGACCTGGAAACTATGAAATTTGACTATAATGTTCCTGAGAGTTTTAATTTTGGGATCTCTTTCAGGTGGTTATCAGTGAATTCTTTCAACTTCTCTTTTACTCTATGGTTCTAGGCTATCTGGGAAGTTGTCCTTGATAATTTCTTGAAATGTGATTTCTAGATTTTTCTTTGATCCTGGTTTTCAGATAATCCAATAATTCTTAAGTTATTAGTCCTCAAACTATTTTCCAAACCAGTTGTTTTTCTGATGAATATTTGACATTTTCTTCTATTTTTTAAAATTTTTTTGACTTTTTGTTGTTTCTTGATGTTTCATTGAGTCATTAGTTTCCACTTGCCCAATTCAAACTTTTAGGTAATGATTTTCTTCAGTGATCTTTTTTACTTCTTTTTCCATTTGACCAGTTCTTGTTTTTAAGAAGTTATTTTCATCATTATTTTTTGTGCCTCTTTTACCAAGCTGTTAATTGTCTTTTCATGATTTTCTTCCTCTGCTTTCATTTCTTTATCTATTTTTTTCTCTACTACTTTGATTTTGGAAATCATTTTTTAGCTTTTTCTAGGAATTCTTGTTAAGTCTGTGTCCACTCACTTTTCTCTTTGCTGCTTTGATTATAGCTATTTTGACTTTATTGTCTTCTTCTGAGTCTATGTCTTTATCTTCCCTGTCGCTGTAGTAGTTTTTATGGTAAGATTCTTTTTCATTGTTTACTTATTTTCCCACCCTATTTCTTGATTTGGAACTTTGTGTGCTCCTTTTTCTTTATGGGTGGGGAGGGTGAAGGGTTCTGTCTCAAGCTTCAGGCTTTTTTTTTTTTTTTTACTGTTGTTTTCAAAGCTAATTCTGAAGGTTTTGAAGTTTTGGGTGCTTCCAAGGTGATATGATCTGGGGAGAAGTAAGGTCACTGTTCTCCTGGTCTGTGCTACAGTTCTTACCTAGGAAGGGCCCCTGATCCCTAGCAGTGGCAAACAATACTGCGCCTCAAGGCTTCCACTACCTCTTGACTAAAAGTGCTCCTCTCTTCCCTTGAACTCTGATCCTGAAATGGGTATAAGGAGGTGCCAAACAGTGACTGGTCCTGCTTCCAGTACTAGCACAGGAGTACCCTGTAATCTTGTTTTGATCAATTATCAAGTCCCTTTACCATCTCTTGCCTGAGACTTCCCAAAGCTGCTGCTTGCTTCTGTCACCACTTTCTAGTTCCATCATTGATGTTCCATCCGCATGGGTTCTGGCTAGCCTCCTTCCCTGTGTTACAGATCTCTCTTTTCCAACCCCTTATGTTGTCTTGGACTGGAAAAAATGTCTCACTCAGATCTCTTATTATCTCTGCCCCTCCAGAATTCGATTTGAGACATGAGTTTAAAGCTGTTTGGAGGTGAATGTTGAGGATGGTTGGGACTCAGCTGAGTGCTTTCTCTACTCTACCATCTTGGCTCTTTCCCCAGAAGTAACAATTCACCTTTTGATAGAACTTCAAGGTTTGCAAAGCGTCTTCCTCACAACTACCCAGCAAAGACATCAAAGTAAGAATTATCATCTCACTGAGGAGGAAAATGAGTCTCAACATGGTTAAGTGTTTGCACAAAGTCACACAGCTTGCAAAAGTCTGTTGGGATTTCATCCCATATCTCTTAATTCCATGTCAAGCCCTCTTTCCATTGTACATAAGTGCCTCCAAGAGATATGGATGATAGTATTATCTCTGCCACTTGGCATCTCTATGGTTCGTAATAAACAACTTACCCTTTCTAAGTCTATGCCGCCTCATTTATAAAATCAGGATGATAGTGCTTACCTTAGCTAAGATCAGTTTGGGCTGATGTAATATATCAATTATAAAGCTCTATTTTAATGTGAGTTATTATTATTACCTCTGTCATTCCCTAGTTTTGTAAATTTGGGCAAGCCATTTCACCCCACCCTGGACCTGATATTTCTAGAAGATAATGATGGTGCTCTTCTAGAGGTAACTAATGAGGGTAATTATGATACAGGAACAAGGATTGAATGAAGGACCTGGGAATGCTTAGCCTGAAGAAGAGATTTAGGGAGAATATGGTCAGTTATATGAAGTGAACTGTCATATGGATAAAGAGATTATACATTTTTAGTTGACCTGAGAGGGCAGAACTAGAAACAATGGGCCCAGAGGGTTGCAGAGAGTTAGGCTTATGTTTAAGGTAAAGGTGGCAATGGAAACAAGCAACTATTAAGTGCCAGACACTGTGCTAAGTGCTTTACAAATAAAATCTCATCTGATCTTTACAATAATCCCAGAAGGCCAGTGTTATGATTATGCCCATTTTGAGGTCAAAGAAACTAAGGAAAACAGAGATTAATTGACTTTTCCAAGATCACACAACTAGTAAGTCTCTGAGACCATATTTTAACTCAGATCTTCCTGACTCCAGACTAAGCACTTTCCCTACAGGGTAGACACTAGCTACTTCTGTAAGGGAGACTCATTCTAACCTTCAGAACTTTCCAAAAGTAGAATGGGCTTGTTCAGGAATTAGACCTTTTCAAGAAGATATCATTTGTCAGGAAGGTTATAAAAGGGATTCCAATTAAGGAAGAGTTTGAACTCTTCCAGGTATCTTCCAACTTGGAAGTTTTGTGATTCTATCCTATGCTATTGCTGAAGAAGTAAACCAACATTATGCTCTGCCAGTTGATCCAAGGTATTATTATTATTATTACTATGTATAGCTGTGAGAGAGAAAAAAATTCCAATCTCAGGTACAGATTCTTAGTGTCATGAAGTCAGTGGAATGGTTGAACTTTTAAATAATTTTTCAAGAAGACAAAAAGGCAATTGGGGATGGGAAAAGTAATTAGAAGTGAAATATACAAAGTTAAGAGAATTATGAGGGTATATAAACTCAACATCCAAGGGGAAGGTGTGGTAAGATTCCAAGAATGCTATTCATTGCTCTGTTAGAATAAGGATTCTTAGAGGGGGTCCTTGATATGTTTTAGAAGGTCCATGAACTTGTATGGGGAAAATACATCTTCATGTTCCCTAACCTATTATTTAAACTTTGCCTTTAGTTATCTGATATCCTTTTTTTTTTTTTTTTGGAAATGTCCATAGGTTTTGCAAGACTGACAAAGAGGTACATGCCACACAAAAAAGATGAAGAAATCCTGTGCTATAGGAAGGAAGATTTCTTACAAAAAAGTCAATTTCCTTGTAGTCCTTCATCATAATCATGCCTAGACTACCCCTAGCCCTTTGCATTAATGTTGACTCACTTAGAAGCACAACTAATATGGCAGACGTAGGGTACTGATTCTATAGTATCCAGAGGTATCAACATATAGAGAGGGTTTTATTTCTGAGTTCATCATCTTGAAATGAATGGCCACTTTCGACAGTTTCAAAATTGCCACAGTATAATAGATTATATTCTACACTATAGGGTATGAAGAACTTGAGGGCAGGAGCTCTTTATGTTTTGTCTTTGTTTCCTCTGCACCCTGTACAGAGCTATGTACATAATAGGTGTCTAATACATGCTTATTGGATCAGATGAGATTGGACTAAATAGATTTTCATTAAAGGGACATGACTAACACTTCCATGCCTTTCTAATCAAAGAACAGAATCTTACTTAGACTCATCAATGATTTTATTTCATGATAGAACCATATGCAAAAGCTACTTTTAGCAAAAATATTTAAGATTTCTTCATTTTGCATCTTTCTTTATCCAATAGAGAACACACCTCTATCCACATTTTAGTATATGGTTCATGTGAGTTATTATAGGTAGAAAAAATCATTACCTTGGGTCACACCCTTTGATGATACACCTCTCTCTCCACACTTAGCTGTCTGATCTTCTATCACACAAATCAAATTCATTTGGGGATTGTTTCCTGAAGTTTTTACAGATTGGCAGAACGTCTCAACTTTTGTGTTCTACAGGAAGAGCCTCGAAGAACCAGAGTAATTTGTACATTGCATTTAAGGAGAACTTAAATTAATGAAAAGCACCTACATGAATTTGTTCTTTGTTTTTCTTTGCCTTACCAAGGATATCAGTCACAGACCAGTTTTTATTCCATCAATTATTTTTGGATTTTCAACCTTCTCCTTGGCCACATTTTGACATTAACACCTTCATGGAAGAGAAGCAGAGGACTATACATAAGCCAAAACTTGAATGTATTCATTGCAGGTGTTAACTCCTGAGATTTCCATATTGAACCATGTGTTTTTCTCAGAGCAGATGTCTGCTATATCATTCTGATATCATAAATTTAGGGAGTAACACTTTTATCATCTCCAATAGAGTTTCGTGTCCTGGTTGGCAGAAGCAGGAATAGGACTATCGGGACCTGTGAAATTTAACCTGATGCTTATAGCATGCAATTCAAAAATGTCTCTTGAACCTGAAACAGATATTGTTAATTAACTTTTTATATCTCAGCTACTGAGGCTGGAAGTCATGTCCACTGTAATTTTAATCTAACCTATTTTTTCCAATATGTATTTCCCCTAAGTCTTCCTTTCCTTATTCTGTACTTCATCTAAACTGGCCCACTTATTGCTTGGCAAGTACTGTGTTGCAAATGAAGGAGCAATATCTTTGGAGTCTTAACATCTGGATTTAAATGTCAACTCTCCCATTTTTTTAAACTATGTGACTTTGAATAAAATGTGAAACTTTCTGATCCTTGGGTTCCTCATTTGTAAAATGAAGAAGTTGGACGAAGTCACCTCTTAGGTCCCTTGCGACTCTAAATCTATGATTCTCTGATCCTGTGGTTTACATGATTTCCCAACTGTGGCTTTTATTATACTGTTCTTTCTGGTTGACTATCCTTTTGCCCCTTCCATATTTCTGATTTCTACCTATCTGACAAAGTCCAGCTTCATTAAACCTTCTTTTAAGAAGCCATATAAAGTCCCCCATTAGTAAGTAACATAGCTCTCCCTTACTTGTAGCATTTTACCTGCCTCATTTTATTTTTATATTGTACTTTGTACAATATAGAGTTTGTGCCTCTGACATCTCTCTTATACCACTGAATGCCCACTGTGGGGAAAGGGTTGTATCTTTTATTTCCCTAATTTTTCCACCTGTCTCTCTCTTTATATGGAATAGACATGGTAATCTATACCATGGCATCTACGTGGTTCAGGGGATAGAGCACCAGGTCAGGAGTCAGGAAAACTCATCTTTCTGAGATCAAATGTGGCCCCAGATACTTACTAAGCTGTGTGACCCTGGGCAAACCACTTAACCCGATTTGCCTCAGTTCCTCATCTTTAAAATGAGCTGGAGAAGGAAATGGCAAACTACTCCAGTATCTTTGCCAAGAAAACCCAAAATGAGGTCACAAAGAGTTGAACACTAATGAAATGATTCCATAACAACAAATACATCTCATAGTATTTATAACAGAAAGACCATTGTACTTAAAGTCAGAAGATTTGAGATTAAGTCATCACTATATTTTCTTGTTAGCTGAGAGATCTTAGTAAGTACCTACCCTTCTCTAGACCATAATTTACTTACTTAGAAAACCATGAGGCTGGACTAAATTATATTTAAAGTGCATTCTAGGGCTACTATTTTATTATTGTGCTATTTCTTTCATGAAGTCTTTGCTAATTCCCCAATAATTGGTGCCTGCCACCTAAAATTATCTTATATTGATTTTGTATGTTTCTTTTATATGTATGCATATACACAGCACATATATATGTATCTGTTATGTACACATTTATTATGTACATGAGTATATATTTATTGCATTGCATTATATATGTACACCTTGTGTGTACATATATGCACAGGTATGTGAATATATAGTATATTCATGTGCATATTGTACATATATGGATGTATTTTGTATATGTTCATCTTATCTCTTCTCAATGTGATATGAGGTCCTTGGGTCCAGGGCCTGTTTCATTTTTATGTCTACATCCTCATAATTTGCTCAGTGCCTGTACCTTATAGATACTTAATATGCCAGTTGATTAATCAACTGATTCTCTCTTTCTTCTTTAAACTCCTAACAACATATCATTGTCTGTGCCATACTCTTTCATTTTGTTAGTATGATTGTATTATTTTCTAACAGTTTCCCTTGTGTAAGACTTTGCTCCCTTGAGAGTAGTGAACTGAATTCTAGATTTTAATGTACCCTGTAGAGCCATATCCTTAGTAGGGATTCATAATTTCAGAAAAGTTTGGACTAAATGACTTCTGAGTTCCTTTTGAAGTTCAAATTTCTATGATTATAGAATCACATTGTCAGAGTTGGCAAGATCTCAAAGATCGACTAGTTGAACCTATTCCTAAATGAGAATATATATTTGAGAAATGGTCATCCAGACCTCCCTTTAAAGCCTCTAGTGATAAAGAACACATTTCCTCCTGAGGAGATGCATTTGACTCTTGGCCATCTGGAAGTTTGTATTTCTGATGAACCAAAGTCGGCTTGCTTGTGATTACCACCCCTTGGTTCTTCACTTGAGACTCAAGTAAACCATCTCTAATTCCTCTAACCCATAAAAATCCTTTCAAATACTTGAAGACTTTTGTCATGAACATACTACATTTTCTCTTCTATGGAAAAAAAAATAGTTCTTTTAGCTTTTCCTATTGTAAAAAGAGTGCCTCTTTCATATGTGGATGGTTTTGCTAGTAGGAAAGGGAATAAACAACAATAATTGTGAGAAAATTATTGGAAAAAAATATTTTCAGAAAAAAAATGGTGCTTAACTTGTCTTTTTTTCCTAGCATGTAATTTGCAAGACTTTGAAGATAATAACTGGGAAATCCTGATTCCTAGAAATGATTAGTGACTATGAGATAAGTGTATGAATAGTTATTGTGTATATGGCAGAAATGTGAAATTTTTTTCTCTATCAATATGAGATTCAGGTGAATCATCTCATTGAAAAGACCCTTATTTGTACCTGTGTGGTAGCTGAGCTGAGTTTAGAGCTAAAAAGAAGAGCTTGGAACAGATGTGATCTAAGGAGAGAGCTCAATTCAGATTTGAGAAGAGATCTCAGTTTGCCCTGCCACATGCTGTTGGAGAAAGCTAAGTGGAGAAAGAAGAAAAGCTTTGGCTTTTTGTTTCTTGGGAGAACTGACTGGAGGAAGAAAGTTAAAATGTGCTGGGACGTGCTCCAACATGATTGTTAAATTTTCAGCGTGGGCATTTAAGCTCAGAAATCAGGGCTTGATTTATTGTATATTGATTCTCTAGACTTAAGAAAATGTTAATAATGAAGATTAAACTTAAAAGCATGTGCACATATAGTTACGAGAACATGACTGTATGGTTCCATAAGCATTGCTTGCGCTCAGAAAGAGTGCAAAGAATGAAGTCATCACCAGACTAAAGACTTGACGAATGTGGTATAATAATAATAATAACAACAACAACAACAACAGCTAATATTTGTATAATGCCTTAAAGTTTTTGAAGCAGTTTACACCCATTATCTCATGATCCTCACAATATCCCTGAAGAAAAGCTTTATCTCTACCCATCTAAGTATTTTCCCCCTACTGCTGAAAGGTACAAACTCAGAGACCACCCAAAGGAGCAGACCTAAAATTCTTCCAAAAATACCAGGCTTCATTATGCATTACCATTCTGTCTCTTTCTTTCCCGTGTTTTGTTTTTAAATTGTGGGGAAAGGAGGTGGATTGTGAGGAAAAGTCGCCAAAATTGTGTCCAAAAAACAAAAAGGCTACACATAAGTGAACATAAGGAAGTTCAGAAGGAGGAGTAGACAAGTGGGCAGACTTGAAATTATTATATAGCATATATACTCTTAAAAATCAAGCAGCATGAAATGGAGATTCACAGTATCATATAGCATCATCTTTTGTGCTTTGGTATGTATATCAAACTGATCTTTATTGGTGTTTTAGTTCAGAGATTTTAAGTTTGCATTTTAAAAAATAAGATAAAATATACCGTTAGATACATTGGAGAAAGATTTTGAAGGACTTTGAATTC
The DNA here is from genome assembly GCF_003287225.1 of Phascolarctos cinereus. NCBI lineage: Eukaryota > Metazoa > Chordata > Mammalia > Diprotodontia > Phascolarctidae > Phascolarctos > Phascolarctos cinereus. The sequence continues at coordinate 641,787,048 of NW_027555847.1, forward strand.
TAGGATGAGTAGTAGCTTAGCTCAGATGGGTTACTTCCTGATAGTCCTAGGTATAAGTCTTCTTTTCCTCCTCATATTATTTTATTTACTTTTTTAAAAAAATTTACATGTTGTATCCACCCCAACCTCCACACTGAAAGTAAAGGCTCTGAAGACAGGTCTTTGTGTCTTTGATTATTGGTTTATATAGCCAATATTTATCACAGAAAGAAGCTACACAACACTGGATAGTGAGCTGACCTCAGATCCCTGGTTTTAAGTCCCAATTTTAACACATACCATGTGACCCTGAACAGGTCACTTATCCTCTACAATTCTAGGCAACTATCTAAAATATATATGTTCATAAAAGGTACCAATCTTCACAGGCAGAATAATTTTCCTCACCTAGGAATTCCCTATACTATTGAAAGGTCCAGGCCACACCATATTTATTAAAGTGCCTTGTACTGTAGTAGGTACTTACCACATATTAATTGAATGGGATTGAATTAATACTCTCAAAGGAAGTGAGTTGGCCCAAGTCAGAAACCAAGTAGCAGAGCTGAGATTTGAACCCAGGCCTTGTGACTCTTCTCTGTGACCTTTCTGTTTTCATGTAACAAGAAAATATCCACTCTGTCTTCAATTCAGCCATTGTGATGTGCAGAGTTTCCTGGAGTTCATTCATTATTCAGTTGGTAGGATGTGCTTTGGATCCTACACAAGAGAAACATGAGACTCAAGTGGCAGATGGAATGGGATCCTTACAAGGGAACAGCTGCTGCTTTTTTCCCCAATGCGGTTCCCTTCTCTTTCAAGTATCTGTCTCTTCACCTCCCTCTGGGTTAATTGCCTACCCGTGTGCTCACAAATGCAAGTTTCTAAGTAGGTGTGATTTTCACCAGACCTTCTTTTAAGTGAAGAGTGAAACTCAACATTAACCACTGACCTGGTATCAAAGAAAATACAAGAAGAAAGAAAGAAAGAAAGAAAGAAAGAAAGAAAGAAAGAAAGAAAGAAAGAAAGAAAGAAAGAAAGAAAGAAAGAAAGAAAGAAAGAAAGAAAGAAAGAAAGAAAGAAAGAAAGAGAAAGAAATGGATGGATGGATGGATGAACGAATGAATAGATGAATAAACAAACAAACAAATAAATAAAGTGAATAAATGAATGAATGAATGAATGAATGGATGGATGGATGGATGGATGGATGGATGGATGGATGAATAGGTGAATAAATGAATGAATGAATGAATGAATGAATGAAGTCTTCAAGGACAGGGTATTTCATATTCTAACCTAGTATTTCCAAGAATTATTATTTTCAAGTTATCTTGTATATAGTTTGTATATAGCTTGTGTATATCTTGTATTTAGTTTACATATTGTCTGACTCATTAGACTCTGAGCTCCTCAAGGGCAGGGACTGTCTTTTGCTATTTTTTTGTTTTGTTTGTTTATTCTGCTTTTTTTTTGGGGGGGGGTTCCCCAGCACTTAGCACATACTTGGCAGGTAGTAGGCACTTCTATTTATTGATTGATTTTCTATTGCCTTACTTTGCTCTCCAGTCTTTAACACAATGCCTGGCACTTAATAAATGTTTGTTGACTGATTGAATGACTGGAGCTAATCTGAAACTAGCTCCTCATTCTTGAGATCTACTATACTGGGAAGACAAGTAGACTTGGAGTCTGGAAAACTGAGATTCAAATCCCATGTCTGAAACTATGTGGCTATGGGAAATTACTAAGTCTTTCTGAGCCTTAGTCAAGTCTAAGACATATGTTGGACCTGAAGTCAGGAAGTCCTGAGTTTAAATCCAGCTTCAGATACTTACTAGTTGTTCGACCTTGGGTAAGTCACTTAACCTCTGCTTGCCTCCATTTCCTAAACTATAAAACGAGGATAGTAGTATTACCTACCACCCAAGAATGTTGTGAGGATCAAATGAAACATTTGTAAAATGCTTATCACTTTGACACATAACAGGTAACATATAAATGCTAGCTGTTGTTGATATTGACATTAATGTCATAATTAAAATGTAGATTTGCTGTGGACTGTATTATATGGTGAGACCTCCAACACTGACAAGATCACAGATTCTTGATGCATTGACATAAAGAAAAACTTCCACTCAGGGCTTTCCAAATGTGAGATGGATTGCTTTGGCCCTTAGTGAGTTCCCTGTTACTCTATGTATTCAGACTGAAACTGCTGCTGTTCTTGCTGAAGTAGAGTTTGAATTAGATGGGCTTCTACAGTGTATTACAATACCAGTATTTTGTAATTTTGTGATATCCTCTTTTAACAGAGTGATATTTCATTGTAGAATGTCCCAAAGAGACCAAGCAATTCTGAGTTCCTGGGTGGAAATGGGATAAAGGTCAATATTGTTTCTTTTTTTTTTTTTCACCAACCAAGCTATTTTTGTTTATATAGACTGGAAGGGATGATGAAATGGAGTTAAAATGTTTACCACACCATCACTCAAACCATTTTCAATTGAAGCAATGTATCCAATGGTGACATTTACCTCTGCTAGGGGGTATGATAAGACCTAAGAAATAAAAAGTTTCTGAGCACATTAGATAACAGTTGAATTGAAAGACTCAGCAGAGACAGTAGAGGACAGAACCAATTAAGAGAAGTGTTCAAAATAGGAGAAGCAATTAAGAGAAGAGTGGAAAAAGAGAAGAATTCTAAGGAGAGTTCAGTGAGCTGACATAATCTCAAGCCACACCTCAACAAATCCTGATAGCTATCTGAGAGGAAGAGGTTTTTTTTTTTTAGATGCTGCCTAAGGAATCTAAGGGATGTTTTATAGATAGAAGAAGGCCCTGACTTCAGGGGAGAAGCTTTCTAATCACACCACCTCCATCAGATGGAGCATAAAGCAACAGAGGGCTCTGAATATACACCTTAGTCAAAGATTGTGCCATCACTGAGGTTCACAAGGTGCAAGACAAAACAGTTCTAAACCTTCCATTGCAGAAGAATGGCTTGTTGACCACTTTTTGACTGAGGGATTGGTAAATAAGCATAATGATAAAGGTAACAAGGATGATGATGGTGATGATGGCGATGATGGTGATGATGGCGATGATGATAGTGATCATAACAACAACAATAATGATGATGACAAGGACTGTCTTTTGCTTTTTTTTGTATCCTCAGAGGTTAGATAGTGCCTGGCTTATAATAGAAGCTTAAGAAATGTTTATTGATTGATTGATTGATAATAATGATCTACTTAAAATTCAATTCAACCTCAATGCCATGGATAGAACAACTGCAAAGAAGGTTAATACTAGCCATGTGATGTACAGTGGGGATTTCACATGTCCTGAGGCAATTGAGGTAGCTATAAAAGACCAACAAGAACCTTGAAATACTGGCTAATTGGGCCCTAGAATCATCATTGATTGGGTTTAGCGCCTTAGTGAGAATAATTCAACTGCTACTAAAGGTCATAGAAATTGATGAGGTATCTTGGAACTACAGTTTGACTCTACATGAAATCTTTGTGATGATCAGTTTGAAGAGGGAAATTGCAAATCAAAAACGACATTTGTTTTCTGATGACAGAAGAAGGAAAAATACATATAAACTCATCAGAAATAACTATACCTTACCCACTTTAGAATAGACCAAGAAAAATAGACAAACTATGAGTGTTTATGAAATACCCTAGGAAAAATATTTCCATCATGTACCAATATTGGGTCACAAAAGCACTGGGGAAGATCTTATTACTTCTAGGCAAGGATTTCATATTATTTTTTGTTATATTTTGTGTTGGGTTTTTTTTTTTTGTCTCTGGTATGCTAAGTCCTAAATAATGTAATTGCATATTGGCAATGGGATAAAAATTATAGGAGGGAAACATGAGAAATTCTAGATTCCCTTAAGTAATAATTGAAAGTAAATTTCAATTGGGAATTGTTTTATGAAATTGTGTCTATATCAAGGGAGGAAATTAAACGTATAGCTTCTCTACAAATCTGGAAATTAGTAGAATCAGAAAAAACCTTCATAATTATTGGCTTAAATGCTTTACAGTTATTCATGAATGATTGGACTAGCACTGGTGACCTTCTCAATTGAGCTAGCAAGAGCTTAGGTGCTTACTCCTCCCTGTCCTGCACCAAAGCACTCAGTTTCTGTTCTCTTGTAAGAAGGGTCTCCATTTTCTCACATTGTTCAGCTCAGTAAATTTCCCCACCCTCACTATCCTGGGGATGATTTTAATTGTTGTAAATTAGATTATGGCTTGCCAGTCCATGAGTTCCTTAAAATTCACATCTTAATTAGAGGAAACAACATATACTCTAAAAGAGATTTCATCTACAGGGTAGATGAAAAGTTGGTGGTCCTAAGGACAGATACAAGGCAGATGCTATTGTTCATCCTTCATTCTCAAAGAGGACCAGTGGCTTCAAGAAGGTGATTTCTTGACTTACACTTAAATTGGGTATGAATGGATCAGAACTGCACGAAGTCAACAGCCTTGCTCTCTCCTCCTGAATCATCCAAATCCAGCAGCAAGACAAAGGTCAGACTGACCAATTATGATGGCCCAGGATGCCTGCAGGGCATAAAATAACAGGATGAAACACTCAACATTTCTGTTGTCCTATCTACTGGAATTGTACCAAGCCTGCTTGCAATTGTCTTTTAGAGTTGGGTCTTTCAGCCTGAAATGTTTTGTTCAAGCACAAACAATAGATGTTTAATCTACCTGTCCAACAGTCCATGAAACATTGTATAGAGATAGGAACTGGATTTGTGGTTTTATTGATATAGGGACCTCCTGGATAAGGAAAAGCCCTCTCTCTACTAGTTTCTCTTAGTACCTTGTCTGCAACTCATATTCTTTTTTTTTTTTAGGCAATTGGGGTTAAGTGACTTACCCAGGGTCACACAGCTAGTAAGTGTCAAGTGTTTGGTCTGAGGCTGGATTTGAACTCAGGTCCTCCTGACTTCAGGGCCGGTACTCTATCCACTGCACCACCTAGCTGCCCCCCAACTCATATTCTTAAAGACTTGTCTAAAACATTGAGAGTTTCAATGACTTTCCTAGGGTCAAACAGTCAATATGTGTCTAGGGCAGTACCTGAAGCAAATTCTTCCTTGCTTTTAGGTCAGTTGTTTTTCACTATTTCATATCTCCTATTTTGACATACAAAAGAGTAATTTGTAGGACAGTGACTTGCTCCAGGACTACTTTTATTTGAATGTCATAGGGTAAGATGGTGTCAGGGAGAATAACAATATTAATGAGAGTAATAATGATAATATTTCATAGTACTAATAAGATGCTACTTGAATAATAATGATAATTATATATTAATTATAATAATTCAGTTTTTACAGATTTGAGGCTTTTAGCACTTTACATACCTTTAACTCATCTGAATAATATAGCTGGTTTAAACAAAAAAAAAGAATTTTTATTACCCTTTATTTGAAGGAGGAACATACTAAAGATGATATTGCTAGTGGGCATTGGACAGTGTATTAGGTGACTGTAAAGAGAGTAAGGGCTAAAGATGAGCTGAAACACCAGATGGGGTGTAGTAAAGACCAGAAAGATCAATTGACGCACAACGCTTGGTGAGTATTAGGTCTAGCAAAGAACAACAGTAGACGACCTCATAATCTTTCTAGCACCAAAAGAATGAGTTGCTTTCAATTACATGTCTTGGCCCCAAATGTCAATATGTGCACCCCCCCTCCCTAGTTCTCTGACTTTTGTCTTCACTATGATTTAAATTGAACAATTATTTGTTAAGCACCTATAACCTTCAAACATGTTCCTTGAATTTGTAGCCTTTCCTAATGAAGTCCTGACCACGGCTCAGATTCTTTAACAGTCTAGCCAAGGGCTCAGATTTTCATAATCTAGTCAATAGCTCACAAATGTTCAGATTCCTTAAGAGTCTGGCCAATCTGGCAGATCTTTAATAAAACTTGTGTTTGACTGAAATAAGGCTTGGGTTGAATTCATTCAGACAAGACCTGCTTGTCATGATTTTGGACTCCCAGCACCCCTCAGCTCCTAAACCTCAACATATGGTTCCCTGACCAGGAAAAACTGCCTAATCCCAAGCTTTTATCCAGCTAAGACTGGAAGGTACCTCTCTCCCCCCAGCTCTTCCTAACCCCTTTCTTGCCCTACAGTTGGTGGGTTTCCAAGTCCCTAGGAAGGCTTAGTTTGGAAGTGCTTTTTGGCCCTGCCCTCTCAGCTCCCATTAGGTCAGACAGTACACGGCTGTCTCAAACTCAGCCTGACACTCTCAGGCTCTTGGTCCAGTGGTTTTGTTTGAGGCCATGGACCTGGGCACACTTTTGGCCTCCCATCCAGAACCATAGGCCCAATCCTCTCAATTCTCTCAGTGCTAGGGAATTGGGAAAACTTCACGTATTCTTTTGGGCTTTTAGTTTTTTTGTTTGCTTCCCAAGAATTATTCCCAAATCCTCCTTTAAGAAGGGAGGGACTTCCAGCCCCCATGTTCACAAAGGATCAATCCTCTTCAATTCCTGAAGATTTGCCTTTGGGCTGTCTTTTACAAAATTGTTAGAAATAAGGCCTTAGAGAAATCAAGCCTTCTAGTTAAAAATGAAGCTAAGCTCAGACTGAGTGAAGAATCATTTATTTTATGGTTCATGGGAGAACTTGGCACACCAGTCGAAAGAAATTGTGCCCAATACAGAAGCAAGAGACGGCTTTATACTGTTAGAATGCCGTGACTCTCCCTTCCAGGCCCGGATTGGTCCATTCCTTTCTGGGTTACAATCTTACATGTCCACCCATCCCATGTCCCCTCGACATGACCCCCCCATCCCTCATCATCCAAAAGCCCCTGCCCTTTGTCCTACTTAGGACTGGTTGAAATCGGTTATGCCCTCTAGAACTTTGGGGTCTATTGAAAAATTAGGGCCCTTTCAAGGTTTTGCAAGCTTGTTAAAACAATGTAACTTCTTTCCTGATGCTGTAAGATGTCAAAAGTTATCTTAAATTGTGGGAGCACGATACCTTGTCCCTTACAAAATTGGGGGGGGGGGGAATTAGTTTCTCCAAAAAAAAACTTAAAAAGAAAAGGCTGATGTTCTTTTGCAATACTGTTTGGCCTCAGCATCGCCTGGAAAATTATGAGGCATGGCCCATTTTGGGGACATTACAAGCCTGACTCTATAGAAGGGGCAATAATCCTTAACATGCATTTCACTAATCAGTCTGCCACAGATATTAGAAGGAAACTGCAGGAATGGGCAATAGAACCCCAAACACCTCAGGCCCTATTACAGGATAGGCCTTTGGAGTTTTTAACTACAGAGACCTAGTGGCAGCGGAAGAAAGAGAAAGAAGGTACAGTATTAGAGACAGAGAACATGCTCAATTCTTGGCTGCTGCTCTGGCCAGGAAAACACCCAAGGGTGCTCCTGGCAACTCTTGCAGTGGGGAAACCTGCTTTCAGTGTCACTAGGAGGGTCACTGGTCCAAGGAATGCCCCTCCAGGGTGCCCCCAGGACCAACACCTCTGGGACTGTGCCCTAGATGTGACCAAGAGGGACATGGGGGAAGGATTGTCCCTGAGGCTGGAAAAGGACCCCGTCCTCCAGTTTTCTCAAGATTGGGAATAATAAGGGAGATGGAGACTTGGCAGTGCTTGCATTTTCGCCATCTCTCTCACCAAGCCCTAGACAAAAATTGAGGCCAAAGGTAAGGTTACCCACTTTGTCATGGCTACGTTCTCTGTTTTAACCAATTGCTCTGGCCCTACCTGCCCCTCGACCTGTCTGGTAATGGTCATTGAAGGGAAAACTAAGGGGTGTCTCCAGACATACCCCTTCCCCTGCCTATTTGAGGATCTGTTGTTTGAACACTCCTTCCTTATACTCTCCTCTTGCCCTGCCCGCTTGTTGGGAAGGGACTTGATGGTGAAGTTGGCAAGCCAAATTTCTCTAGTTAAGCCTCCCATCTTCCTTTTCCCTCTGTGCGCCAGATCTCCTCATGTTCCCCTGGAAGTGTGGGAGACAGCTGAGCCAATTGTTTTGGATCATGGAATTCCTGGGTGAGCTACTCATGCCACCCCAGCAGTTGTTCACCTCCAAGACCCTATAGTGTTGCCCACCCCCTTATTAGTAGCCCCACCTGGGAGGTTTCTTTGGCTGCTACTGAAGAAGCACTTAATTTCTTGGGCACTGGAGGCTATAGGGTCTTTTTAAACAAAGTCCAGATAGCATGCCAGTCTGTAAAGTATCTGGTCCACAAACTAATGCCCACCTCTTGTTCCTTTACCTCAGAGAGGAAACAGGCAATCCTGTCTCTCCCTGTTCCAGCCACTAAGAAAAAAATTCAAACTTTTTTAGGCATGGCTGGACTCTGTAGAGTGCAGATCCCCAATTTTGGTCTTACTGCTAAGCCCCTTTATGACTCTACCCAAGGCCCTGACTCACTCCCTCTAGAGTGAGAACCCAACCAGGCTAAAGCTTTTGAGATTTTAAAAACTAAATTAAGCACCACACCAGCATTACCTTTACCTAATCTGGAAAAATCTTTTATTCTGTATGTGGATGAAAGGAGAGGACAGGCTTTGGGAGTCCTAACCCAGGCCTTAGGACCTGACCCCAGGACAGTTGCTTATTTTTCAAAAAAAAGTAGACTCCATGGCTGCCAGATGACCTTCATGCCTCCAGGCAGTGACTGCTCCAGCCATTCAGTTCAAAAGCTATTCAACTAGCAGTAAGCTAGGAGAAACCAAGTCTGTTGGGCTTACACAATTTGTAACCAGAGACTCTGGAATATACCTGTGAATCCTTGGAGGAACTGGAGTTACTGTTTGGAAAGGCCCCAACCCACCCCACAGGACAGATGGATAAAAAGGGATGAAATCATGCATGCTCTTTTCCTTCTATGTTTTTACCTTGCCATAGTCATCTTTAATTCCCTCCAGTTAAATTGTCTTTTTCTCTATACTCCTTTTGTGGCTGTTTGATCCTTATTTGCTTAACCTCCTTGCCAGGTTTGTCTCCACCAGGGTCCTAGCCATCAACTTCCAGATGATTGCTCAGGCTACCAACCTCCTACTTAGGTGAAGGTTTTCTAGCCCACTGGACCTGAAGTCTGACCCCTGGAACAGGATCCAGCAAGGCAGGGACAGCTCTATGCCCCTTGCTAGCAAGAAGCAGTTTCAGAAGCCAAGACTTTTGCCCCTTTCCCTGAAAGAATTTGGGTCCCATTTGTTTGAGGGGGGAATGATGGGGATGGCATCTGAACCCCTAAAAGGAAAATATCATGTCTGCAAACCAGAAAGGTAAAGCTTTCCCACATGGCCAAATCTCTGGATTTAGGCCTGAGGCCATAAACCCATCAATTGACCTTTCATTATCCCCCTAAACCCAATCTCCCAATTCTCTTGCTACCTTAACCTAGCCCAGCCCTCAATCTTCTATTATCTCCCAATGGCCTCAGGATACTTCCCACTCTTGACCCTACAAGACCCATTCTAAACCTCCCACTCACTCCCATCAACATCCTAGATCCCTCCCACAGTCTTTCTGTATATATGTTCCATCTTGTCTCCATTAAGGTGCTCAAATTCTTTAAAAGTCTAGCCAAGGGCTCAGATTTTTATAATCTAGGCAATAGTTCACAAATGTTCAGATTCCTTAAGAGTCTGGCCAATGTGGTGGATCTTTAATAAACCTTGTTTTTGGCTGAATAAAAAAAAAAAAGAAGTCCTGACCACATATACTTCCCCTATGTGGATCCTTTATGCACCATTACCACACAAACTGATACTTGAACATGTTTGTTATGTGCGATAGTGGGCCCCCAATTTGTGAGGGAAATGTTCAATTGCTATAGTTATTACACTGTTATTCAGTTAAATGCCTTTATTGTGAATTGTGTGTCCTGTATTTGGCCAGTAAATGTAAGAGTAAATGTAAACACATCAGTGGGGGCTCATGAAGTACTGTTTAAGAGAGGATTTTTAATCACATAATAAAAATAACTTGGCATAGCTAACTGGGTACCCAATGTGGAGGCAAGTAGAGGGAGGAAAGAGAACTAATTTATATCTAACAATTGCTTTTAACAATCTAGGTGTTGTGAGGGATGCTTTAAAGCTCCTCATTATAATATTAAGATAAAATTAAATTTATGGAGTAAATTGAAGTCAATGCTCTAATTTAAAATTTATAACTTTTTTTTTTTCTATCCCTTCAGTATCTTGTCTCATGTTTCTTATGATATATGGACTTAGTATGATTCAGAATCATATCACGCCAAACTAGCACAAGGATAGTTCTGCTGCCATGATAATAATAATAATAATAGACATCATGATTTATAATGTACTTATACAAGTTTTCTCACCTGATCCTCAAATTAGTCAATTAACAAATATTAAGGCTTACTAGGTGCCAGGCACTGTGCTAAGCATTGGGGATACAAAGAAAGGTAAAAATAGATCCTGCCCTCAAGAAGCCTACACTATAATGGGAGAAGATACATAAAAAATAGCATACATTGATTATATATACATACACACATATATGCATAGAGACAGAGAGAAACAGAGGGATAGAGAGAAAGAAAGACAGTGAGACAGACAGAGAGAGAAAGTTGTAAATGATCAACTGAAGAAAGGTTTAAGCAAGCTTTAAGCAAGATTGGGAAAGACTTCTTGTGGAAGGTTATAAGATAACATTTTAACTGGGGCTTGAAGAAAGCCAGAAAAGGCCAGAGGTAGAGATGATGAGGAAAAGAATTCCAGGAGGGGGACAGCCAGTGAAAATGTCCAGAGTGAAGAGATGGAGTATGTGTGGAATAGCAAGGACACCACAGTTGAAGGTGCACTTGGAATTCACTTTAAAGTTCAGTATCCTGCTCTATGAAGATGGATCAGGTAAAGAGCTTAAATGTCTCATTTCATAGGGAAACATCTCCATCTGGTGGATTTTTTGGACTTTGCTTCCAAAGAATATTTTTCCTACTTTTTGTTTTCACAACTACCTATATAAAGGGATCTAATAAGACTAACTGATTTTTTTTTTCTTTTAGGATAATCTGGGGTAATTCAATCAGCAAACATTTGCTGAATATTTGTAATTCTATATCTTCAGGAGGTAGTGAACTTTTCTTTCCTGGAGGTCTTGAGGAGTATTATAGAGGGAATTCTTGTTCAAGCATTGATTCTAATAGATACTCTGTAAGATGTCAAACCAGACTTCCACTTTAAAACAATATTTTATTAATCAACAACTCTGGTGTGTGCTGTTGCTTTTATATATATATATATATATATATATATATATATATATATATATATATGAAACAATGACAATCACCTCTCCCACAAAAAGGTTATATTTTATCATTGCTGATACATCCACCCAAGTAAATATAATATAAAGGAGAGGTGGTTGAGGACAAAACTGAGGATCTAAAAGCACTCTAGGAAAACTGGTAGAGGATGAGAATAAATCCAGCTGGTGAGGGGAGGGAGATATGGTTGAAATAGGAGTGGGAATGATAAAAGGATTCCTGTAAAAGATAGTAGCTGATCTGAACCTTTAAGGAAGATGGATTATGAAATGAGAAGAGGGAGAAGAAATGCTTTAGAGGCCAGTGAATGGCCTGTGTGAATGCTTGGAACAGGGCAATGTCCTGTCATATTCAGGGAATTACTACTAATTTTTTTTGTCTTGAATATAAGGTATATTCAAAGTAATAATGTGAGGAATTTCCGTAAAGATAGAAGTGGCAAGATTTTTAACTAAATCCAGTTTCCTTTCACATTATTTTAAAAAATTATTTTTGTCATATACCCATTTGGTAGCGCAATAAAGTCTGTGGACCACTTCTCAGAACACTGAATAATTTTTAAATGAATAAAATTATAACAAATAGGATGTTAAAAGAAACCAATTATATGAAAATACAGTTATCAAAATATTATGTACCCCAAGTTAAGAACTTCTGCTCTAAATAGACCTCTAGAAAAAAATTATTAAATGACACAAGATCAATATACAAAAGAGATTACTAAAATAGATTACAATAAGGAAAAAGCACACCATGTTGGGCAGTCCTGTGCCAACGTCTCCCCTGTCACACAATCAATTCTAAAATTCTTAAGAGAGACCTTAAGAATGTCTTTATATTGCTTCTTCTGACCACCATATGAGTGCTTGCTCTGTGTGAGTTCTTAATGAAATAAAATAAAATAAAATAAAACAAAAAAATTCTATAGAGAGATAGATGATACACAGATGGAGATATAGAAATACACACATACATACATAGATACATACACCCAATTGGGAATAGAAATTTATCTCATCCAACAAGGAGGCAAGAAGGAAAGGGAAGAAAAGAAAGGGAGTGATGAAAGGGTGATAAAACTTTGAAGAAAATTGAATGAGAATAGAAAGAACTAAATCTTTTTCTTAGCTGTACATGACCCCTTCAAAAAATAATTGCCTATGTATTAGGGCATTGAAAACCTTACAACTAAATGCAGAAAAGCAGAAATATTTTGCAGACCATAATGCAAAAGAATTACATTCAATAAAGCGCTGTAAAAGCATATATTAAAAATTAATTGAAAATTAAATTATCTAATCCTAAAAAAAGGAATGGGTCAAAATCAAAAGACACAATCAATAATTTCATTAATAAGAATGGCAGCAATGAGACAATTTAGCAAAATTTGTGAGATGCAGCTAAAGGAATACTTAGAGTAAAAATTATATCTTTAAACAAACAAACAAATGAATGAATGAATGGACAGATAAATAGATAAATAAATGACAGGATCCTAGAAAATAAACTAAAAAACTAATTGAAATAATTAACAACTTAAGCCAAGTTGCAGGATATAAATCCACACAAGTCATTAGCATTTCTATATATTACCAACAAAGTCCAGCAGCAAGAAATAGAAAGAGAAATTCCATTTGAAAACTGTAGACAATCTAAAATACTTGGGAGTCCATCTGCCAAAGCAAATCCAGTAACATAATTTTTCACTCAGATGAAGTCAGATCTAAACAATTGGGGAAAAAAAAATTCCTTATGGGTAGGCTGAGCCAATATAATAAAAATGACACTCCTACCTAAGTTAATTTACTTATTCAGTGTCATACCAATTAAACTGCCACAGAATTATTTTATAGAGCTAAGAAAAAATAATGCCAGAATTCATATGGAAGAACAAAAGGTCAAGAATATCACGAGAATCAATGAAAAAAATATACGAAGGAAGGTGGTCTAGCCATACCAGATCTTAAACTGTATTATAAAGTAGTAATATGAAAACAATATGATACTGGCTAAGAAATAGAGTGGTGGATGTGTGAAGTAGATTAGGTACGCAATACACAGTAGTAAATGACCATAGTAATATACTGTTTGTTAAACCCAAAGATCCAAGGTTTTGGGGTAAGAATATACCATTCAACAAAAAAAAAATAGCTGAGAAAACTAGAAAACAGTTTGGCAGAAACTAGGCATAGACTAACAACTCGTACCATAAACAAAAACAAGGTCAAAGTGAGTAAGTGATTTAGACATAGAAGGTTATATCATAAGGAAATAGGAGGATCATGGAAAAAAAATTACCTGTCAGATCTACAAATAAGGAAACAGTTTGTGATCAAACAAGAGATAGAGAGGATAATGAGAAGTAAAATGGATAATTTTTATTGTATGAAATTAAAAAAGCTTTGCATAAACAAACCAATGCCACCAGAGTTAGATAAAAAGCAGTAAACCAAAGAAAATGATATTTACAGTAAATTTCATTGATAAAGGCCTCATTTCACACATATCTAGGGAACTAAGCCAAATTTATTAAAATAAGAACCATTTCCCAGTTGATAAGTGGTCAAAAGATATGAATAAGCCGTTTTTCAGAAAGAGAAATCAAAGCTATGAATAGTCAAATGAAAAATACTCAAAATCACTATTAATTATAAAAATGAAAGTTGAACAATTCTGAGGCACTATCTGACACCTATCAGAGTGACTAACATGACAGAAAAGGAAAATGATAAATGCTAGAGTGAGTGTGGAAATATAATGCATTGTTGGTAGAGTCGTGAACTGGTCTAACCACTCTGGAGAACAATTTGGAACTATGTCCAATTGATGGGAGCAGGGCCCAAGCCAAGATCTTCACCCCTTGTACCAAAGAGAATCTGACTCCCACTTGTCTACAGAGCCCAGCTCCTCATCTCCCTTTGAAAGCCTTAGCTTACCTTTTGATCTTATTCAGATGCACCTTTGCCCCTTGCACTAAAAAGAATCTGGCTCCTTTTTGTTTATGGGCCCCAGAAAGGCCTTACTCTGGCCTCAAAGGGTTCCTTATCTACTCCCCTTATCTCCTTTTGAAAGTCCTAGCCCCACCCTTTGATCTTGTGCAGATGCCTTTCAAACTTCTGCCTTCCTGTTCCCTCCATTAGCTATTCCCATTGTCTATTCAATCTCTCAGACCTTCTAATCGGAATTCTTACCTAGACCATTTTCCCAGCCCCCCCTTCTCTGGCCACCCAAAATTACTTCAGTGTATAAAAATTCCACCCTGGCCCCCATTCAGACACTGCAATCCTCATGCTCAAAAGGCTGAGACTTTCTCATGACCGCTCGTGTCCTCAAGGGCGTTACCTGGCCTATGTGATTTATCACTAATAAACTTTTCCTCTGGCAGGGCCTGGTACCGCCACCTTGGGGTGTCCCCTGGAAGCACCCCAAAAGTCCTAGACCTCTTCACAATGGGCTACAAAACTATGCACAACCATTGACCCAGCAATACCACTGCTAGATCTGTATCCCAAAGATATCAAAGAAAGTGAAGTGGATCTATATGTACAAAAATATTTTAACAGATCTTTCTGTGGTGCCAAATAATTGAAAACTGAGGGGATGCTCATCATTTAGGGAATGTCTGAACAAGTTGTAGTAAAGGGTTGTGGTGGGATATTATTGTATCATAGGAAATGAGGAGCAGGATGGTTTCAGAAAAAATCTAGAATAATTTACATAAACTGATGCAAAGGAAAGTGAAAAGATTCAAGAGAATATGTATACATTAATAGCAATATTCCAATGATGATCAACTGTGAATAATTTAGTGTTTCTCAGCAATACAATGACCAAAGACAATTCCAAAACTCATAATGAAAAATGATATCCACCTGTCATCCAACAGCCAAGTCCCTGTAATCCTCTGAGGTTGTAGGAAAATTTTACAACACCAATTTAATACTTGTTAACTAGTCTAGGGATTGGGGTGGGGATGATTAGCTAGATGGCACAATGGATAAATCCCTGGGACTGGAATCAGGAAGACTTGCTTTTTAAACTCAAATTCAGCTTCAGACACTTACTAGCTGTGTGATGCTGGGCAAGTAACTTAACCCTGTTTGCCTCAGTTTCCTCTTCTGTAAAAGTGAGCTGGAGATGGAAATGGCAAAACACTTCAGTATCTTTGCCAAGAAAACCCCCATTGGGGTCAGAAAAAGTAGGACATGACTGAAATGAGCCAACGATAACAAAAAATATATACATATAAATTATGAACTCTTAGCTTTACTTATCTTTAAAGTGTTGGGGGGTTTTTTTGGGGGAAGGGAGGGTTATGAGCTTTTTGATTATTACTTAATCAATGCGTATTCATCAAGCACCTGCCTTGTATCAGAAATTGTCTTAGATATTATGAACACAAAGACAAAAAGGAAGCAGTCTCTTTCTAGAGGAGCTGACTTTCTACTGTTAAAACAACATAATCAGAAACTGAAGAAGCACAAATGGACTCCCAAAGATGAAAACTTCAAGCCCACATAGCCTTTTAAGCAAAGTACTATTGATATTTTAAAATAAGTAATTAATTTATTCATTACATTGTTTGCAAAAATTAAGAGAGAAGGCATCCTAACAAACTTTTTCTAAGAACAAAATAATCCTGATATTCAAATTATGGAGTTGTTATAATAAAGACTTCAGGCCAATATCATTAGTAAATATTAATGCAAAAATACTGAAGGCAATATTAGTAAAGATGCTACATAACTATAACCAATTTCTTTTCACTATGATCAGGTTGGTTCATACTAGGATTATAGGGATAATTTCATTGTGAGAAAAACTATGAATGAAGTAGATCATGTTAGTATCAAAAACAATGAAAATTACATTAAATCACACAAATCTTTGAATAAAATACAGCACTCATTTATGTCACAAACACTGCAAAGCACAGAATAATTAGATTTTAACACGATAAACAATATTTACCTAAATCCAATACATTTCATTATTCACAACAGATAGCACACATCCCTTCAATAGTATCTATTGTATAGAGAGAACATTCATCATTGTTTCTATTATTTCATATAGTTCTCAATGTACTAGAGTGGTAGAAATAAAACAAAAAAATGAGAGAGCTAACTATAAGTCAAGAAAAAATAATCTTTATTTATAGGCAATAGTAATATTTACCTGGAGAATCCCTAAGATTGAATAAGCAACAATAACAACATAAAAATCTGAAAAATCAATTGCTTTGTTAAGTAGTTGGCTCTCATTGATTGGCCAACAATAGGTCCCAGACTGAGCCCTACTAGTTCCTTCTTTGGGCCCCATTGGCTCACAGTGAATGTAAATAGCAATTGTTTCTGTTTTGGCCAAAAGCCCTGAGGGTTTTCCCCTCCCAGATTGTTTGTTGTTGTTGTTTTTAACTAGATAAAAGTGTCCCTCTTCTGCCTCATTTCTTACCCAGCCTTAATTACTGAATGAGTATTGCCTCAGTCAAGCTGAGACCTGTTAAAGACCTTAGCTTAAAAAGGCCAAGACCTCTCTTGCATCCAGGCCCTGTCTCCCAGTCATCCTGATCTATATCTTGCCACCAAACCCATATAGGGCTCTGGAGGAGAAAGTGAGGATGGTACCTGCACAGCCTTCCCTCACTTAAATCCAATTCACTTACATATCATGGTATCACCTTCCTGATGTTACGGTACTCTTGGAGAATGAAGGACAAACAGCAACAGCTGGTTTTAAAATGAAACCATGTAAGTTAATTAGTCTTTTCGTATATTACTAACAAATACTAGTATGAAGAGAAAGGAAAATAAATTCAAAATAACTAAAGAATGAATGAAAAAAGTGTTTCATAAAACAGAAAGAAATAGAGGAAGACAAAAGCAATTTTAATGAGCTCTAAAAAGAGATCCATGCAGTGGATAGAGCACCAGCCCTGGATTCAGGAGGACCTTAATTCAAATCTGACCTCAGACACATAACACTTACTAGCTGTGTGACCCCGGGCAAGTCACTTAACCCCATTGCCTAGTCAAAAAAAAAAAAAGAACAAAAAGAACAAAAAAAGAAAAGAGATCCAAGTAAACAGTAGTTCCAGAAGCTATTTAAAAGCCACAAAAAACAAAAACAATTAGAAGAAAAAATGAAGATATCTGTAAATAATTACATAACAATTTTTTCAGCATCAATGACAGTGTAACAAACTCATATACCCTAATATTTGACTCTTCAATATGCTTTACAAAGGCGCTAAAAATGGTACTAAAGAGAACAAAATGGGAGAGAGTCTTACAGAGTGGGGGAACAGCCAGAATGGAGCAAGAATACAGAGATGTCCTATGCTAGAAGAGACATGTGTGGAACAGTGCCCACCAAAATCAAGAGTTTGGAGTCTGAATCAGAGATCAGAAAAGGTCTTTTTTCTTTCTTATGAGAAAGGGCACAGCCCCTGTGGCTTCTCAAGCAACAGGCCGCCAGGGAGTGCACAGCTGGCTATGAGAAGCAATTTTATAGCCCTAACTTATGCCCCCTCCCACTGTCTTAACTCTTTCCCCCATTGGCTGGGTACTCAAGGCATGCAATCTAAATGGGGCAACTAATACCTAATAGAAGCAAACATACCCATATTTGGGAACTACATGTATGCGTGTACCAGGAAGCGGTAGCGACCAGGAACTGCCTGTGCTGACCTGGATTTTTGAGAAAGGTGAAACTCAACTCAGAGCTTAGGCCTGAGGAAACTTTAGGCCATCTCTCACAGACATGTTGGAAAGTACCTTAAGGATTAATATAACATATTTGAAGGAAAGGAAGATACTCTAGAGGTAGGAGGGAAATTTGCTACTGCATCAAAAAAGATAGCAATGAAAACAACTGCCAACCAATACGGTTACTGTCTCATCTACACAAAATCTTTATGTGAGCCATTGAACAATGAAATAAAGGCATCCTTGCTGGGAATATTAACAGGGAATAAATAGGCTTTCATGAAGAATTTTGGAAAAAAAGATTACATCTTTACCATTTCACAACTGGCTAAAAGAAATAAAAATTATACAATTTCATTGTACTTACTATTTGTTGATTACAAAGAAAGAATGTTTGATTTAGAAGAGTAAACTGCCTCCTTAAAAACTCTTTTCCAACAAGATGTTCCCAATCTATACGTCAAAATATTCCAGAGTTTTTGAAAGACAATACAATAAAAGTAAGTCTGTTCATTTGTCCTCAGATCATAAATATTAGTTGATGTATAAAACTCTTCATGTTGTCATTTGCATTTGGTCAAGCCATTTAGGAATATCATATGAAATTATAATAGGAAAATTTCAAAACAGTATGTAATATTTAATTTAGGGATACCACTACTAGGCATGTACCCCAAGAATTCCAAAGAGAGAAGGAAAAGAAAAAATATATGCCAAAGTTAGTAATTCCATTTCCTTTGATCTCTTTGGGACACAGACCTAGTATTGGTATTGCTGAGTCAAAGATTATGCACAATTTTATGACCCTTTGGGTATAATCCAAATTGTTCTTCAGAATGGTTGGACCAGCTCACAACTCCATCAACAGCGACCAGTCATCACCTTAGCACAGCAGCTGACATTGTCACCTTTGTTTATAGCTAAGAGTACTTTTGTGGTAGCAAAGAACTATAAAGGAAAGGAGTGACCATCAACTGGGGAATGGGAAATGAAATTGTGGGATATGAATATAATAGGCTATTATCTTACTTGAAGAAAAAATGATTATGAATAATTTGGAGAAACCTAGGAAGAAAACGAATCAATACGCAGTGAAATAAGCTGGATCAGAAAAACAATTTATACAATGACCAAAATAACATAAAGGAAAATGAACTGGGCAAATATCTTACCAATGCAAGATAATGATGATTCCAGGTGACAAAGGCTAAAGCATGCCTCTCTGTCATCTCAGCAGAAATATTGTGTAGAATTTTATGAACTCAATGAAGCCAATACTTTTTTTCAGATATGGCCAATGTGTTCATTTTTCTTCCTTATCTGTACTTATTTGTTATAAGGGACAAGTGATGAGCCACCAAATCAGAGTCTCTAACATTTTTATTCTTCCCTAAATGAGATCCATAATTCATAAGGCTTTGACATGTTGACACACAAAAAACCCAAGGGGATGAAGAATACCTATTGTCTAGACTATAATATGAAATTGAATGAACCCCCTAAAGAGTTCATCAAAGCAAATAAATATATCTAAAACAGACATTGTGAACCAATAATGGATTGACCTGAGAATTGACTTGGATGAGAAGAGTGGAATAGATTGCATAATGCTTTTGATGACCAAAGCTTATCCTTGAAACAAAAGTCCATTTTCAATACCAACAACA
The DNA here is from genome assembly GCF_003287225.1 of Phascolarctos cinereus. NCBI lineage: Eukaryota > Metazoa > Chordata > Mammalia > Diprotodontia > Phascolarctidae > Phascolarctos > Phascolarctos cinereus. The sequence goes on from NW_027555847.1 coordinate 641,806,740, forward strand.
TTCTAATGTTGCATTGCTCTGAGTTACAGAAAACTACAATCTTTGAAGAATTCAAAATGATCAGCTAAATATCAACAAAAAGGCATATGGTGAGCATATGTAGATGGCACAGAAACAAGAAATCATAAAGGAAAAGTACAGGAAAGACTGCTTTCAGAGAAATGCAATGCTGAAAATGAAGATGAGTTGGTCATGCATGAAGATCAAAGAATACCTAACGAATAGATAATTCATTGGTATCCTTGAGATGTCAAGTAAAAACAAGGAAAGAAGCCATCTACTATGAGTGAATATATGGGAGCATATGGACAAAAATAACAAATCCATCCATGGTTAACTTAACTATGAATAGTAATGGATGGGTATTGATCACATCACTGGAAGGAATACTAATACTGTTGCAATCTCATTTCCATTCTAAAGTTTGTATAGCATTCAGCATGTTTAATCTATCTGCCCTTTTTTCCTTCATCTGTGAAATAAAGTATTTTGACTATGTGAATTCTAATATCCTTTTTACCCCTAAAATTATTGCCCTAGATAGTTTCTGAGATATCTTACAACTATGTTATGTCTGCTGCTAAGAAATGACAAGGGAGATAATTTCAGAAAAGTCTGGGACTTACATGAATTGATGCAAATTAACGTGAGTAGAACTAGAACATTATACGTTGTAACAGCCATATTGTAATGATGATCAACTATGAAATTCTTAGTGAATCTGATCAATATAACAATCAAGACAATTCCAAAGGACTCATGATGAAAAATGTTATCTATATCAGACAGAGAATTGTTGAACTCTGAATCCAAATTGAAGCATTTTTTCACTTTATTTTCTTGCTTTATGTAACATGGATAATATAGAAATATGTTCTGTGTGACTTAACATGTATAATGGGTATCACATTGCTTGCCTTCTCAATGTGTTGGGGAAGGGATAGAAGGAGAAAGAGAATTTGAAACACAAAATTAAAAAAAATGAATGTTAAGAAAAGAACCAAAAGAATGAGAAAAAAAGGATAAGCACACTGCCATAAAACTCTTATTATTGTGATTAAAACAGTTACATTCTAAGAACCATAGAATTTAAGAATTCTAATATGTTAGATTTCTGATAGGGACTTCACAGACAACATATTTCAACCTCCCCCACAATTTAGATGTTAACTTTCTTTTTTAAAAAAAAAATTTATTCAGTCTTTCTTTTTTTAATTACTTTATGTAACTTTGCATATATTTTTTTCCATATCATATCTGCTCCCCTATTCCCACTCCTAAATAGAATTCAAGTTCCTTGAGTGTTTAGTTTTTCCCCCCTTCTTTGTGTTGTATCTGCATTACTTAGCAGTGTTCTGCACATTAAGTATTTGCTTAATAAATATGTGTTGAATTGAATACTGTCTATGACACTGCTGGTAGGTCATCATCAAAGCAATGTTCACTGCCTTTAGTCTCAGAGTATTGACTATGTCCTGAGGAATTCTGCCAATTCCATTGCTAGCCAGCTGTGATTATTAGGATATGATGTCTTACAACAATGCAAAACAGGTCTTCCTGCAATTTCCCCCTCCCATTGGTCCTAATTCTGCCCTCATGGCCAAGAACAACAAATCAAACCTTCCTTCCAAGTGGTAGCCCTTCTAGTATTTAAAGAGCCATCACCCTTCTCCTAAAGGTTACCTCAGCCTCATGAGCCAACCATTCCTGTTTTCCAAAAAGACTTTGAGATTGCTGAGAAGAACTAGAGACAAATTTCTGATGGTTTTCACAGAAGTGTGAGGGATCATGTTGATAATAACTAAAAATCACAATGAGGGACATTTTCTCCCAATGCCCATGGGCACTATCACCCTTGTTTATAGCTAAGAGCTCTGAGCAATTCTTAATCTGTGCCTCATCAGACTGTTCTCAGCATGCCCTTCCTACACAGACATTGGGGAAAAAATCATCTCAGCAGAGAGAGGCCATCAGCTCACTTCCTGCTTTTTGTTATATCTGTACAAATGTTTGTTCTACAGGTGATTCTATCTGGTGGGCTCCAGCAGGAAGAACTAGAGGTAGGCCCAGTGAATATAAGGTACAGGAAGGCAGATTGCCACTTGATATGAGGTAAGACTTCCAAGCAATTTCATTCTGGCTCTGAATCTTACAATCTACACTACTGTATGCAAGTAACTCTGCTCCATTGTAATTCAATTACCTTATCTTTGTGAGTGGGCAGGGGATTAAGATGGCCAGAAATGATTGATGTAAAACATTTTTTTTTTGTAAGAAAGAAAATGACTGTGGTATTATAATAACAAATTTGGCCCTAAAAAAGAAACATGCAAAATCACCTCCCTTTCTTATTTGCAGAAATGATGGACTCTTGGTATGTAATACTACATATTATGTCAGATTTGATAAATGTGTTGGTTAGTTTTGCTAAACATTTTTTTCTCTCTTTTATTCTCTGTTATAAGGAAGGGTCCTTGGGAGGGAAAGGGTAAAAGAATACATTGGGAAGTGTAGATAATATAAATATAATTATAAAATGAATCTGTAAAAATAAAATCATGGAGGACTGGACACATGCCATAGAAATGAAGATAAGCAAATGCACTCACAATTTTAAAACAGAGAAGAGTCAATGATTATTCATACTGTGAGCCAATGAATTTACATTTAATTCCTGGAAAAATTCTGGAATGCACTGTTAGAAGGGATAATTGATGAAGAGCAGATATCCTGTAGAGTCCCATAGGATGGGCAATCATGAATTAATTTTAGTATGAACTATTAAAATGCATAAATATATTGATGAGATAATGAGTCTCTTATCTCATCAATATATTTATGCATTTTAATAGTTCATATATATTAATATATGTTTATATATATTCAAAATATAAAATTGTTTTTAAGATAGTTTGTGATCAGTGAGGAAGGGAGGTAGTGATCAGCAAGAATCAATAGTCAATCAAGAAAAGGGAACAATGCACATTAATTCAGAGGCTTCGGTTTCAAATCCCAACTCGGTTCTGGCATTTGTAGACTACATAGCCTTATGCTATTCACTTAACCTTTTGGGTTGAAATTTCCTTATCTTTCAAATAAATAGGTTGGACAAAATAACTTTTAAAGTATCTTTCATATAAAAATATATGGTGCCATGATCTTATTAGAATTGCAGGTTAAGAGAATTCTTCATACATTGTAGCATACCTAGATTCCAGCTAGGAATTTAGTAAGTGTTTTCCTCATATTCTCAGAGACAAGATGGGGAGAGGTGATGAGGTTACCATATCACATCATTGGCAGCTGGCAGGAGACATATGGAAGGTGGAGAATCAGGAAATCCATTGGCATAAAATGTTATACAGTTATATGAACGTGGAATTAGGTGAGTTGCTAGGTCAAAGAATTGTGATTGATGTTAACCAGTAATAAGTTTATGTAGGAGAACCCCAAGCCTCTGTTTCTCTCTACTTCTGCTCAATGTTTTTTACAGTGGCTTGGATCAAAGAATCCTTGATTGTTTGTTGTTGTTGGTGGTGGTGGTGGTGGTGCATGTATATGTGTATAGATATGTTTCTGTGTATGTATACAACAATGTATGTTATAAATACATATGTATATATGTTGCAAATATAGGTGTGTGTGTGTATATATATATATATATATACATATATATATATATATATATATATATATATATATATACATATATATATATATATATACATATATACGTGTGTGTGTATACTCATTTAAGACAACATTAAATTTCATCTTACTAGATTCATCTCAATGTTCTAGTTCATTATGATATCTTTGGGGGATGCCAAATCTCTCTTCCAGCACATCAGCTCTGCCCTCTAACTTTGCATCAACTGAAATTTGGAAAACATGCTACCTATGCTTTTATACAAGTCAAATCTGCTACCAGCTAGAAATACAATTTTACAGGGAGATTAGACAGAGAGATAGATAGATAGATAGATAGATAGATAGATAGACAGATAGATAGATAGATGGATAGATAGACAGACAGACAGATGGATGGATGGATGGACAGATAGATATAGCTATAGTTATACCCACATATATGTATATGTGTGCTCATGTGTACATGTGTGCATAGTGTGTATATATGTTAAAAAACTGATTACACAAGTATGGCATGGGGAAAGATGGATATACAATTAGTAATATTTAAAGAACTTTTGATGTTAACAGATTGAAAGTTTAATATGATCCGATTGTATGTTACAGGCAGACGAAAATGTATTAGGAATCAGAGCCTAGAACAAAGGAAGTGATAGTCCACTATAAATTCATCTGGTATAGATTATTGAGTTCTGTGCACCACATTTTAGGAAGAAAATCCAAGCAGGAATATACCCAGAGACAGGGAGCCAGGTTTGACTAAAACAATATAGGCTCAAGAAAAGACTTAAGTAAACCTTCAAAGAAAGCTATTAGATTCTGTCTTGCATGAGGAAGAGAGATTAGGATTGTTCTGGTGACTGGTGATAATGAATAAAAACAACTATTATAATCAAGGTTTACAAAATACTTTGTACATAATATTTCATTTGATACAAATAACATTTCTGTGAAGTAGGTGCTATTAGTATTCCCACTTTACAGATTGGAAAACTGAATCTGAAATAGGTCAAATGACATTCCCAGTGTTGTGCATCTGGTAAGGGTCTGAGTTAGAATTTAAATTCAAAATCTTCTGACTGTAAGGGCAATATTCTATCTAATACGTCACCTAGATACCTCAATAAGGAATAATGGGTAAAAACTATAGAGAGGTGAATATAGGCTTGATTAAAAAAATTATTAACAGTCGAAGTCATTCAAAAGTGAAAAAGTGGAACAAGGCTTCCTGGGGAAGATTGTAAGTTTCTCTTCACTAGAGCTATTCAAGCAAATAATAAATAATTGCTCTTCCTGAGAGTTTTAGAGAGAATATCCATTCAAGTATGGGTTGTAATAGATGACAATTTAGTCCTCTCCAAGGCTGAGATCCTCCAATTCTCTAAGTCCATAATAGAGTTATAAACAAAGTATTGCTCAAGGTATGAGGAAGAAAATATCATTTACTAGGAAGACATATAATGGTTCAACATCCACATAAGGTCTTATATGAAATTCACTTATGGCCTCTGACATAATCGTCTTTAGCTTTTTAGATTTATAAAGGAAGAAGGACCAATATGGAGATGTCAACTAGAATTGGGTGATTAGGGCTTTATCCCAGAGCACTGTAGTCTAGAGTGAGACTGAGCTCCTCCCTGATCCTCCCCTGTTTCCTCCCTCCATCTATGCTGTGGTCTAGCCAGCTGACTGGTGATAATGTCACAGTATCTGTCTCATATCAACCTTCTCTATCCCACCTCCACCTCACACATACACTCACACACTCAACTAATGTCTATATGTCAATTTGACCTGTGTCAAGTTTGTCATATTCTTCATGAGTGCAACAATTCCTGACTTCAGCTTTGATCCAGTAACTGAATTGGCTAGGACAGTTCTGGGAATGCTGCAAAATACAATTAAGTGTATTGGACAGTTGCTAACACCAAAGGGGTAGGAGCTCAAGGCCTCAGTGGAGACATTGCAGTCACTAGGGAAACAGCAAAGATGAGCTGTTCTATCCATTATTTCAAGCACGGCAGCTTTTAGCTCTTCAGCATGACAGGATATTTCATTTGTTTGTGAAATAAAAGCTATTGCTCTGAGTGACAGCTGAGCCTTTTAAGGCCCTAGATGGAGCCTTCAGCACTGGAAAGACTCATTTAGAGATCAACAAAGTACTCTCTCCTCCTGATTACAGTTTCAATAGTTAATTTTGTTTTTCGTCTCCCCACCAAACCTCCGCCACCATCCCTCCCATCTAGACTCCTCCATCTTGACAGTCAGAACAGTCAGTGTTTACAGACCCATTTCTAATGTCAAGACCAAAGGGATTCATCCATCACTTTTTCATCTGGAGTACACAAAAGGGCTTCTGACTTATAAAGAAAGATCCTTTCTGAGCTAGGTTGTGAATGTTCACATCTTCATGATTATTCCCATACTCTCTGGTATATTTGTACCCCTGATCTGCTACCAGTTAGTGTCCCCATGATTCACCACCCCTCCCTCTCCCCATTGTTATCCACTTCTTAACTAGTCCATAGAGAGGTGCAGGTTTTTCATTTCGCTCCCTAGTGAAGGTTCCTTGGAAGATCAGTCTAAGGAGTGTTTCAATGGCACTAGCTACCACATCTGAGAACAAATGACTTTTCAGACTTGTCTAAAGGTTAGAGCCACAGATGGGAAATTAGAGGGTTGTAAGAGGAAAAAATGCAATGTAATATAAAGAAGAATCAAAGATCAAGGTTAAGGTTCTGCCTATGACCTATATTGACTGTGTAACAATGAATGGTCTATTTAACTTCTCAATGTCCCAGGTAACTAAGAATTTAAGTCACAGAAGATTTGCCAATCTACACTGGTGAGAGGAGTTCTCATAATGGGAGTTACTTACATCAATGAGGTAATATATTCAGACCCAAAGTGGCAAAAGAGGGCAACATAGCAGCACCAGTGAGGTGCTATGTTGGAAAAGAGGCAACTGTGGCTTGACACACTGGCACCGTATGCCAGGATTAATGTTCAGTTTAAAAACTACTTCACTGTGCAAATAAGGATTTCATTGTTTGTACCTGTTTTTGTTTGTTTGTTTGTTTGTTTTTCAATTTGATCTTCTTTTACTTAAATGTTAGGAGAGTCCTGCTGAGGAATATCCAAATGACTTCAGTGTTTGTTTGGTAATAGGCATCAAAAATGACATAAAATGAGTTAGTCAAATGCAGATGTCATTAAAAGAAAAATGCACAAGAGGGTACACCAAATAATTTCTTATCAAAATAACTTAATTAAGTAGCTATTATTGGCAATTTGTTACTGAAAATCAAAAATAATACTTTCTGTGACCTTAAGGAGTTTATTAAGTTGGGGTTTTACATGTAGCATCTTTTTCCATGTCAAAAACTAAAGGGTTATGAAGCGACAGTAGTCCAATGGAAAAGCAGGAGGGAGTAAACAAGCCTCTAAAGATGAAGTGAAGAGACCTGGACAGAGAAAGTTGAACTAGCAAGCATGCTGTTTTTAAAGAAAGGAAGAAAAATAATAAGGGTCATTGAAGCATTGTAAAATTGTACAGAAAAGAACAGAATAAGGCCAGAAGGAATCACAGAGAAACAGAACAGATTAAAATTTGGATGTTGAACATTTTCTATGCTTAAAAGGAAAAGCAGCATGTATGTAATATAATTGAACTTTTCTGTACAATTATTTTGTTCTGTTCTACTTGTATATGAAACAGTTCATTTATTTAGTGATTGTTAAATTCAAAACAAAAAAAAATGTTTTGAGAAAAGGAAAACTGAAAATAGCCTTCCTTACTATGTGAATGTGTCAAAATGATGGAATCATTTCAGTGATGGATTTGGAGCGTGCCTTTATGCTGGAAAAGGAGTGCTTGCATCTGGGAGAGCCATAGATAGAAAGATAGATGAATGGATAGATAAGAGAGAGAAAGAGAGAGAGAGAGAGAGAGAGATACACAGAGAGGTAGATATACATACCCACATATAGAAAGGTAGATATACATATATATGGAAACAAGGAAAGACAGATATATATGTGTATACATATACACATATGTATACGTGTACATCTACATATATATGTTGTCATGATCCCCATGCCAAGACCACTCCTCTCTTTTAACACCTTTCTTTTTATTACTAGGAGACACCCTGTTTTACAGAGCTAAGGTCCAGCAAACAGGCTGTGTGCTGAGCTTGACATAACAACAATCCTTTGCACTTACTCTCTGGATGATCTCAGCCACAGCAAAATCCCAGATGATTTCTGAGCTTGGACATGTACCTATAGTACCCATGTTCTAGTCATGAAGTCCTGCGATGAATCAAACTTGTCTCATTGTTACTGTTACCCATCATCGTCAGGGCAACAGCTCACTGCAGCCATTGGATATGTATTGAGATTTGACCACAGTAAAGTGGGTCTTCTACTAGAGGGGGCCTGGCACATATTTCCTTCCTCTAGTAGATTTTATTTTATTTTATTTTATTTTTCAGAGTTAACTGTGGTTACATAACCTCTATGAATCTTTGGTCATTTGTTTTTAGAGTTAACAATATGTATAAACACACACATAGACACATACATTCATGCATATAAATGTACATGCATATACATACACATGTATATGCATATATGTGTGTGTGTATGTATATGCAAATACACACACACACACACACACACACACACACACACACACACACAGTTCCTGAACTCTGCATTCAAGGAGTGGACATTCTAATGGGGGAGAAAATAAACAAAAATGAGCTATATAAAAAATGTATACGGAATAAATGTAGATAATCTGAAAGTGGAAGACATAACAGTTGGGGGTAATAGGGAGGTCCTCCTGGAAAAAGGTGAGATTTGAGCTGAGTCTGGAAAGAAACTAAGGAGACTGAGAGACAGAAAAGAGTGAGCAGAGCATTACCCACTACAAAGGAATGGAGGCAGGAGAGGGAGCACCATGTTTGGAGAATTCTACTTGGACCAGAGTAGCTAGATTATATAAAGTGAATGAAGGAATTAAGTTTAAAAAGTGGCAAAAAGGTAGAAGGGCAGCTACATGGCATAGTGGATAGTGCTCTGAGCCTGGAGTCAGGAAAGCTCATCTTCCTGAGTTCAAATCTGGCCTCAGACACTTACTAGCTGTGTGACCCTGGCAAGTCACTTAATCCTGTTTGCCTCAGTTTCTTCATTTGTAAAACGAGGAGAAGGAAAAAAAGCTGGATATGGCTGAAACAATTCAACAACAACTACACAAAGGTTGGAAGGAGGCAGGATTAACTGAACAAAGATAGGAAAAGACAGTTTGGCATCAAGGAATATTCCATGTGGTTGAATAGAGTGTATGACATTGAACAGTGATAAATATGTATGGTGAGATAGCTTGGAGACAAATTCTGGAGCACCTTAGATACAGGCTAAGGATTTCATATTTTATCCTGAGGGCAAAAGGAAACCACTGAATGATTTTGAGGAAATGAAATATTCTACTGTTTGGTTTATGAATATCAATTTGACTACCGTAAAGGATGGATTGGAAGGGTGAGTCTGGAGATAGGGAAGCCAGTTAGGAAGCTATTATAATAATCCATGAAAGAAGTAGGGTGAACTTGGAGAAGAAAGGAAGGAAGGGAGGGAGAAAGGAAGAAAGGGTGGAAGGAAGAAAGGAAGTGAGAAATTAATTGCTATCACTTTATATATACTTTCATTGTCTTATTGCCTACATGTTATATCTGCCCAGTAGAGAGTAAGCTCCTTGAGAAAAAGAGCAGTTTCATTATTCCCTAAATATTCCCAGTATTTAGAACATTGTCTTACATATAATAGATGATGCATAAAGGTTGTTGGAAATGAATTTTAGACATGAACCCAATATATATATAAGGTAGAAAGATTAATAAAACAGCAGGTAGATAGGTAGTGTGGTAAATAGAGTGCTGGACCTTAACTCTACAAGGACTTAGTTCTAATCTAGTCTGAGATACTTTCTATCTGTGTGACCCTGTCATTTAACCACTGCCTGCCTCAGTTTACCCATTTGTAAAAGGAGACAATAATAGCAACTACCTCCTAGAGTTATGAGGATAAAATGAGATGATATTGGTAAAGCACTTTGGAAACCTTAAAGTACTATATAAATGATAGTTACTATTGTCACTGCCATTGTTATTGTTATTATTATTAATTATATTATTGTTCATCCTTTGTTCTCGAAGAGGATCAATAACATCATGAGGTGATGGGTGATGATTTGTGTGTGAATTCAATTTAAACGAAGCAGAGTTGTGCAAAGTCAACAGTCTCACTCTCCCTGCCAGAATCATTGAAGACCAGTGGCAAGACAAACGTCAAGAGGGCTGGCGATGGCCTGGGATGACCTTGGTATCTTTGATGTCTGACCAAGCTCTAAGCACCCTACAGCACCTACTTCAGCCTCTTGCATGGCCTTTGGAACTAATTGTTCTCATCCTCCCATTTCACCAGGGAGAGTCTTCACATGCTTCGGTTAGACACCCCCCTAACCTATCAATGGGCTTGGTACCTGTCAGTTACTCTCAACCTTGTTTAGTCTACTTGGCAAGGCAGTTTTACCAAGGTGTGGCCACTGCACATGCTACAGATTCTTGGAGTCACAGGTGAGTGTTGAATGTCAGGTGCACACCAAAGGTGGATGAGCAGCCCTGAAAAGGCATCAGCAAGCTCTCATACAAGAGGTGCTAGTCCTCTCCGAATACCCCATACTTATTATTATTATTATTATTATTATTATTACTATTAGTAGTAGTAGTAGTGGTGGTAGTAGTAGTAGTAGTCCCCTGGAGGCCAGTCTTTGGGTGATGAGTCATTTTTAACTCAGGTGAGCTAATGCTCTGAGAATAGATACACAAACTACTACTAGGTCTGTCCTCTAAACATTTCCAGCTTTGTAAAATCTGTCGTCCTTTCCTGGCAAAGTTCTCTGTCTTCTATGATTGACTCTTGTTTATTTGTACTTGTATTTCCTGCACTATATGACATTCTAGCTCTAGCCTCTGTACATTTGTAGAAACTCTCCCATGCATGGAAACTAGCTAGATGGTAGATAGATAGATGTGTGTAATACATGCATATACATATCATATATGTACCTATTTGTGTGTATATATGAGTGTCTTTATATGTGTGTATCTATGTGTGTATATATGTATATACACATATACACTTACCATATATCTCCTCACCCCAGAGGAACATAAGCTACTTGGTTTCAGTGATGTTTTTATCTTTATATTCCCAGTGCTTAGCATAGTACCTAGAATAGAGTAGATTATTACAAAATACTGTTTCAATTGTAATGAATTGATTTACCAATGACTTGGATAAAGACATAGCTAATATATTTTTTCAGATTACACAAAAATGGGAGAGGTCACACACAAGATGACAGCCTTTGGTGCATCGATAGACCTGGGATTTCATTAATGTAGATCCTCCATGGAATGGTAATGATCCTAACCCATTCATGCCATGTGCTGTGTTAGCTATCTTTCCCATCTTGGTGACATCTGTTAAATTTGATGATTGTGTCATCTGTATCCCCTTCCTTTTCTGGTCATATGAGTCTTCTCTTAGGCAAGTTTTTCTGATAAGATATCACAGACTAGTAATGCCTACTATGTATCTCTCCATTGCCCTTTGGGTGACAAGCAGCTTTAATTCTTTGGATGCTGCTATATTCAGTGATTCATAAATGTACAGCATCAATAGAAGAATGTTGATTATAAAAAGATGAGCCTTTGTTTTAAGGAGAAGCCTAGGAGAAGTAAAAGCCCTGTACAAAGGCAAGCCAACCCATGTTTCCTCCTACTGTTTAATTCTGGGCTGAACTCAATGGCCATTTGTATTGTCTGTCCAAGATGTATATGCCATTGTGGTACTTCTATGAGTTATCCATTCACTGCATGTTATAATATAAGCATTCTGTAGCCTCTTGGTTGTTCTAGCAGGCCAGCATGGATAATTCAAATAAACATTTTTTTTTATCAGTTTATGCCTTTCATTTTCATCAGTAACTTTGATAAATTGATCAAGTTGGAATAGTCTGACTTTTATCATATATCATTTTTTATTATTTTATGTAATTTGTTATTCATTGTTATCTTTCCTTTAGCACTTTGGCACTCTCACTATACAGATGTAGCTGATTCAGGAATGAGATGCAGAGCACTAATATGGTCAGGAAAACAGGCCTATTAATGCGTTGTTGATGGAGCCATGAAATAGTCCGGCCAGTCTGGAAAGCAAATTGGAGATATGCCCCCAAATTACAAAACTGTGCATATCCTTTGACCCAATTGGCCGACATACCTAAGAGATGAAAGAAAAAGGAAAGTGTCCTGTACAAAAATGTTTGGACAAGCTCTTTTTGTTATGGCAAAGAACTAGAAATAAAGAAGTTCTCATCAGTTGTGGAATGACTGAAAGAAGCATAGAATGTGAATGCCATGAAATACTAAAGTACAGTAGGAAATGATGACAAAGAATAGCTTCAGGAATTCTGAGAGGATGTATATGAACCAATGCAGAGGGAAGTGAGCTGAAGTAGGAAAACAATGAATACAATAGCAAAATTGTAAAGACAAGCAAATTAGAAATTTGCTTAAGAATTCTGATCAACTCAATGAGTAATCAACATTTCAGAGGACCAGTAAGGAGGCATGCTACCAACTTCCCAAAAGAGAGATTATGGACTAAAGATGCAAAATAAGAACACGACTTTTACCATAGCCAATTTGAGAATTTGTTTTGCTTGACTATGCATATTTTAGAAGGTTGGGTTTTTTTATTCCTCCCCTGTGGGGACAAAGTTTGGAGGGGAAAAAAAATAAATGTTTTTCAACTGAAAGAAAAAAGTATAATCAATTTGATGATGTTTTATTTTGTTTTGTATAATGATAATATTTCACATCATGTCTGACTCATCACAAATTTTTTCTTGAGGAAAATATTTACCATGTAAATGTGTAAGGTCTTTTATAGGCTACAGAGCTTTGGCCTTTTATATTAGTTCTGAATTACTGTTTTCCAAAGTATTTTTAACATTTTTCCCTTTATTCACCTTTGCATCAATGTCATGAAGTATCAAAGTTCATGTTGCCTTCATTCTGATGATTTTATCAAGTTCTTCAGAGAATTCCTCTACCTTTCTCATCCTGTGCACCAGCTGTTGTTGCATAATCTTTAATTATTTTCTTGGTGACATCTTTAATATGTCAATTACTTAAGGAGCAGGTCTGTTTCATGATTTGCTTTGTACCTCCAGTGCAGATCATAGTACCTGTTACATAAAAACTTAAGAAATGCTTGTTCACTGATGAATTGATTGAGCAATGTTGGTCTTTTTGAAATACTTCTCAGAAGCTCTGAGAATGTTCCATGGTAGGAAATTGTTTCTTGGTGCCACTGGGAGCATAATAAAAACTATCAACCAATCCTTTCACTGTGTCTACAAGAAAAATCTAAGCCCTGGGACAGCGAGGTGGTGCAGTAGATAGAGCACTGGCCCTAGAGTCATGAGGACCTGGGTTCAAATCCAGCCCCAGACACTTGACACTCACTAGCTATGTGACCCTGAGCAATTCACTTAACCCCATTGCCTAAGGAGGAAAAAAAAAAGCAAACAAGCCCTACTGTTTTACTTAGTCTGAACTTTCTTTTGTCTTTTTATTTTATGTTTAGTGAAAATATTAAAGTTAATATGACTGTTCCTTTGGTATATGGATTCACTGGGCACTCAGTAAAATCACACATTTCAATTACCAAAATGAAAGTTCATAGATATTCAAAAAAATGTGTGATTCATAGCATTCTCTGCCCTCTCTTATGCTGTCTTCCTATCACAGGAAAAATAGAAGGGAATCACACAGAACTGAGGACTATTTAGAATTTTTTTGTTTTGTGTGTCACTGTGGCCAAATAATTTATCACCAAGTAGACAGTTTAAATAGTTCTCAGCTTCTCTATACTTAGATAATTTGGTCCTAAGAAAGCTGACAGTCTGTTACCAGGGTTGAACTTAAAAAGTCTTTTAATCATGATAGAATTTACCAGATTAATCTCTCAGAAGCAATGGATAGGAGTTACAAAGAGGAAAATTAAGTCAGGAAGAAATTTCCTAACATTTAGAACTGTCCCAAATTTGGGTGAGTTTCTTTGGGATATAGTAGATCCACCTCACTGGAGGAAAGGTGGAATGTTCATTAACTTGTTACATTGTTAAAATGGTCTCTTATTTGGTAGAGTTATGACTAGATGTCCTCTGAGGTTCATTTTTTTTGTGTGTGTGAATGGTACCTACAAAGGAAAGTAAGCAGAGCTCAAAAATCAATATACACAATCACTGCCACATAGTAATTGGAAAAAAGAACTTCCCAAAAAAATTTAAAAAATGAATATTAGAAAAATTACAAAGAATAAGCTTGTCCCTAAAGAAGAAATATGAGAAGATATCTCCACCTTGTCCCCCAAAGAGAAGTATTAGAAGAAAAGGGTAAAAGTAGGGAGCATGATCTAAAGGTGTAGAACAATATACAAAATGACTTATAAGAGAAGTACCTTGGTGAGACTATGGGCATGTGTAGACACTCTGTATCTGTAACTGGTACTATCTGGCTTATCATGAGCTACAGAGGAGTCCCTTTCATTGGCTGAGTAGACATTCAAAAAGGCCTGTCAGCATCAAAGACTTTCTCACTTTTCTCAGTAGATCTTATAGGATTCCTGTGACTCTTTTGCTCAAGATGTCTAGGAAGAAACCATGATGAGTAGGGGTGAAATCTCATGACTTAATGAGTTAAAAATGTCATTAGGAGGCTGCTTCAGAATTCCAGGGTTCCAGAACCTAGTTTTCTGGCACGATATTGGTGGCAACAAAGTTTTGATGTCTAAGGAGCAAGAAACAATCTTCAAGAGTGACTTTCTGAACTCCAGAATAGTCAGTTATTAAAACAATTATTAAATTTCTACTATGTGTCAGGTACTGCTAGGCACACAGTGGAAGAACTCATTCAGCATGCCGCATCTGGGCATGCACTTAGTGGGACCAATTCTATGTAGGTATTATTATTAGTTATGAGCCTATTCTGCCCAACCCCAGAGACAAAGAGGGTATGGAGGAGAGGATACCCCAAAGATATTTGGGGGAACAGCAGATGGGAGAAGAAAAGAAATAACTCAATACTTCATGGCTTAACCCCTGGGACCCTGAGGGTCAAATACAACAGATCTAGTTCATATAGAGAACAGGAGCATATTCACAATAGATGATAAACAGATGATAGAGAGACAAATATTCCATATATTCTCTATCTGTGCATATATAGTGTATATTGATGTATATCTATAGCTATCCATAATATATCATCTATCTATCTATCTATCTATCTATCTATCTATCTATCTATCTATCTATCAATGTAGAAGAGCAGAAGAGAAGTCAGGCCTTTCTCTGACCACCCACTTTCCACTGTGTATATACCTGAGGGAAGGTGTTAAAAGACCCGACCAGGCTGACTTCCATCTGTACCAGCATGTCACCTCCCACCTCCTGCTGCCAGCTTTGTCCCCCCACAGAGAGGTGGAGAATCTTAAGTGCAAAGAGAAGCAGCCTTCATATTGAGCTCAGATGTTGCATCTCTGCCCTGTCCCTGAAGGGAAGATGAAGAAATAAATTGATGAAAAGTAAAATTTCCTTCTCATGCTGTGCAGGTTTGACTTTTACCTTCTGCTGTACCATTTATTGTCTGTTCTCCATGCTCTGGAAAGAAGAAGAGTAATGAAACAAGACCTTGCTTCTAATCAGCTAACCATTTGTCTTCCATCTAGTAGTGTGCTTTTCTCCATCCCAATCTCTAGCCTCCTTTGGGAAAAGAAGTGGCACCTTCTGCTCAATGAATATTCTCACATATCTTACATATTGCAGTGATTCTTTCTCCTATAGGTCATCATTCAGACTTCATCCTCTATTTTCCACTTGCTGATTCCTTATTCTTATCACCCGCAATCCTTCCATTCCAAAGTTCAAACCAAATACTTCTACTGTGCCCTCTGGAAAGTCTGGGTTTATATGTAACACATTTCCCCTCTTCCTAAATCTTTTGCTCTCCTATTCCTTCCGTCTTCTATCTATTACTGAAACCTGACTCCCTAGGTTTCATAATGACACAGCCTCCCTGGCCACCTTTTTCTATTATTGGCTGCACATTCTCTCATTCCCCTCAGCTTACCGATGAATGTCGAGGAGTTAGAATATTCCTTTCTCCCCATTGCCATTTCTAGGTTTTTCTCCCTATCTTCATCACTCAGTAACTCCTCCTCCCTTGAGATTCATGTTGTTTATCTCTTTCATCTAATCAAAATCCTTGTAGCTGTTGTTCACAGACCACCATCAACCACAAAGGTACTACCTCCATGTTCAAAACTCCTGAAATCCCCTTATTTGACCATGATCTATTGACTTTCCACCTTTCCCTCTGCCTTCCCTTATAAAAACTATTCTTCTTCCACTCTGTGACCTTCAGTCTCTTTACTCTTCAATTCTGTCTCAGGCCATCTCCCCATTTCCCCTGCACTGGCCACTCTCTCCTCTTTTCTCCATCTTGACTCCTTGCTGAATTAATTCAGCTCTCCACTGTCCTCTTCTCTTGAGTCCCTAGCCCTCTTAGCATTTTGCTGATTGTGCCGTGCCAAGCTTCAGCCTTGCATCAGATCCCACCGTCTACTGTCTCTGGTCCAACATATGGTACTGCTTGAAATTTGTTACATAACCTTCACTAGGCCTTCACTGACGCTGGGTAATTGTAGCATACTCCCTCATCAGCTCACTATCTCACTCTTTATAGTGCCTTTTCCAAACCTTTTCATCTCTCCTCAATCTTCCTATCCCTCCTCTTCCCACAGTCTCTCAGCTGAGAACCTTGCCTCATATTTTATAGAAAAAATTGAGGCCTTTCACCATGAGCTCCCTCTTTTCTCCTCTCCCCTACCTCCTATTACTCATATGCCTTCTGCAACTATCTCCTACACCTCTGTCTCACATGATCAAGTGACCTTACTGTTTACCAGTGCTAACCCTTCTACCTGTTAAAACAATCCCATTACACCTCCTATCCTACAACAGATTGCCCCCTCAGTCATATGTGTTGTATTATTTATTTTCATTCCCCTTCTGTCTCCTGGCTCGTTCCATGTCTCCCCTATCCTCAAAAACCTTGAACTTTCCATTCCTGCTATTCTCTTATGTCTTTTCTACCCTTTGTGGCTAAATGGCTTGATAAAGCCATCTACAATAGGTGCCTCTACTATCTCTCTTCTTAATGCCTTAAATTAAGCTTCTGACCTCATAATTCAACCTAAATTGTTCTCTTCCAAAGTTACCACTTACCTTTTAATTGCCAAATCTAATGGCCTTTTCTCAATCCTCATTCTCATTGACCTATCTGCTGTCTTTGATATTGTTCATCACGCTCGCCTCCTAAATCCTCTTTTCTTTCTAGATTTTCTGGACACCATTCTCTCCTAGTTCTCCTCTTATGGATCTGAACTCCTCCTTAAGTCTCCTTTGCTGGATCCTCATCCAGATCATGCCCTCTAACCATATGTGTCCCACAGGGTTCTTTCCTAAGCCCTCTTCTCTTCTCCCTCTATACTACTTCACTTGGTGATCTCTTCAGCTACCATGTATTTAATTACCATCTTTATGTGGATAATTCTCAAACAGACCTATCCTGCTCTAAGTTTTCTGCTGATTTCCAATTTTCACATCTTCAACTACCTTTCATACATCTTGAATTAAATGTACAATAGAGATCTTAAAATCAACATGTTCAAATCTGAACTCATATTTCCCTCTAAATTCTTTTCTCCTCTTAACTTCCTGATGGCTGTTGAGAGTAACACCATGCTCTCAGAACCTCAGGCTTACAACCTAGCTAAGGTTAGACTCTTCTTTATCTCTTATTCTGCCCCTCCCCATATTAACTCTGTTTCCAAAAGTCTATCAATTTCACCTTTGTAACTGCTCAAATATATCCCCTTCTCCTCTGTGACATTGGCACCACTCTGGATTAGGCATTCATCACCTCATTGCAGTAGCCTACTGGTGGATCTGCCCACTTCAAGTCTTTCCTCACTCCAATCCATCTACCAGTGAGCTACAAATGATTTTCCTAAAGTACAGGTTCACCAAGTCCCCCTCCTCTCCCCACCCTCATGTCACATCCACACTAAATTCGGGTGGCTCCCTATCACCTTCAGGATGAAATACAAAATGCTTTGTTGGGCAATCAAACCCTTCATTACCTAGCCCTCTTTTACCTTTCCAGTTTTCCTTTCTCCCCATCATGCACTCTTTGATCCAGTGAAACTAGCCTCCTTGATGTTCCATGAATAAGACACTCTTATCTCTCATCTCTGGGCATTTTCTCTGTCTGTGCTGCATGATCTGGAATGCTCTCCCTCTCATTTCCTAACTTCTTTTAAGTCCCAACTAAAATCACATTTTCTAAAGTAAGATTCTCCCAATCCCTTTCTTAATTCTAGTGCCTTCTCTCTCTTAATTATTTCCTATTTATACTACATAGCTTGTTTGTACGTAACTGTTTGCTCTTTGTTTCTCATTGCATTGTATGCTCCTTGAGGGCAGGGGCTGTCTTTTGCCTCTTTTTCTGTCTCCAGTGCTTAAGATATTGCCTGGCCCAAACAAGACATAGAGAACATTATGATATGCAAAATGGATGACTTTGATTACATTAAATTGAAAAGCTTTTGCACAGACAAAGCCAATGCAGCCAAGATTAGAAGCGAAGCAAACAGCTGGGAAACAATTTTTATAACCAGTGTCTCTGAGAAAGGCCTCATTTCTAAAATATAGAGAGAACTGAATCGAACTTATAAGAATACAAGTCATTCCTCAATTGATAAATGGTCAAAGGATAGGAACAGGCAGTTTTCAGAGGAAGAAATTAAAGATATCTATAGTCATATAAAAATGCTCTAAATCACTATTAATTAGAGAAGCGCAAATGAAAACAACTCTGAGGTACCACATCACACTTATCAGATTGGCTAACATGATAAAACAGGAAAATGATAAATGTTGAAGAAGATGTGGGAAAGGTGGAATACTAATGCATTGTTGGTGGAGTTGTGAACTGATCCAACCATTCTGGAGAGCAATTTGGAACTATGCTGAAAGGGCTATAAAAATGTGCATACCCTTTGACCCAGTGATACTGCTTCTAGGTCTATATCCCAAAGAGATCATAAAAATAGGAAAAGGACCCCCATGTACAAAAATATTTATAGCAGCTCTTTTTGTGGTGGCCAAGAATTAGAAATTGAGGGGATGACCATCAATTGGGGAATGGCTGAACAAGCTGTGGTATATAAATGTAATGAAATACTATTGTGCTATAGGAAATGATGAGCAAGCAGACTTCAGAAAAGCCTTGAAAGACTTACATGAACTGATGCTGAGTGAAGTGAGCAGAACCAAGAGAACATGTACACAGTAATAGCCACACTGTGCAATGATTGACTTTGATAAATGTAGGTCTTCTCAGCAATGCAAGGATCTAAGACAACTCCAACACTCATAATGGAAAAAGCTATCCATACCCAAAGAAAGAACTATGCAATCTGAATGCAGATGGAAGCAAACTATGTACTCTCCTTTTCTTTCGTTTTGATTCTTCTTTCTCATGGTTCCTCCCATTGGTTCTAATTCTTTTTTACACCACGTCTAATTTGAAAATTCACTTAATATGAATGTATAAGTAGAATTTATATCAGATCGCATGCTGCATTATGGAGAGGGAAGGAGGGGAGATGGAAAAGAGGGAGGGGGAGAAAATTTGAAACTCAAAATGTTATGGAAGTGAATGTTGAAAACTAAAATTTAATAAATAAAATGTAAAGATATTGCCTGACCTATAGTAAGTACTTAAATATTTATTGACTGACTGATTATCTAGCCAGTTAGCCAGCTAAGTAGTTTTACTTCATCTATAGGTAGAGATTATCTTACAAAGTAGACCTTGAAGTCTATCCAGCTGAGCTCAAGAATAGGGCCTGCATTTTTTCTCCTTCTACTATTTGCAGTTTGTAATCCATTTCAATGTGCCCACCTGCACTGACTCAATTTTAATTAAAATGCATCATCAAAAAGGGTTGTTAGACAAAGGCCTGTGGGGGTGGAGAAAGGAAAGTATGTCCAAAAGCTTTTTCAATTTACCAGAGAGGATTTTATTGGAAGGCTTTTAAGACTAAATGGGGCCAAAAGTCTAATAGTAATAGACAAAATATACACATAGTATTTAACTAGAACAAGGCCAACAGCTGGTCCCATATTAAAGAAGCTTAGAGGATTTCATTGACTAAAAGATGATTAAAACCATCATGCAAGTAAAAAAATGGTAAACAGAAAATCAGACACCAATATGAAGAATACAGTTCAGATTTTTTAAGGCAACACTGAACTCCACCCAGGAATTATCAGGTAGGAGTTATCACAGTAGAGAAGTGAACTTGGTAGGACCTTAAGGAATTGCTTTTGAATTGAATACATAGAATTTCTGAACTAAAGCTTAATGTTATAGACAGAGGCCTGGAATGGGTGACAGGAGACTTAGACACTGTCTTTTACATTTTTTAAAAAATGTATATTATTATATTAAATTATATATATATAATATAATACATACAAATATTATATTATAATATAGTATATATATTATGTTATATCGTATTATATAAATTGCAATTTATATATATATATATATATATATATATATGTATGTATTTGGTTTTAATGTCTTTCCAAGCTCTATTTTTTTTTAAAGGCAATAGGGGTTAAGTGACTTGCCCAGGGTCACACAGATAGTAAGTGTCAAGTGTTTGATCTGAGGCCACATTTGAACTCAGGTCCTCATGACTTGCCAGTGCTCTATTCACTGTGCCACCTAGCTGCCCCTCTTAGTCTATGTTCTAACAAGCTATGTTCTAGGATATTTAGTTCTAATGTTTTGTATTGTAATAATATTTTCCAAGATACCTTCAAGGTGTCATATTCTTTCTAGCAAAGTCAGCATGGGTAGTTAGGTTTCCCAAAGTTCCTATCTATCCTAATTCTTACTATCTCACTCCCTACCATGTACCCCACAAACCTAACTATATGTGTCTCAGGCTACTCCATGTCTATTTTCAAGTGTAAAAAACTGTATCAGGGAAAGGAAATCTTCATGTAACTAGGTCTTCAGGCTCCCAAATGATGCTGTGCACATCATCTAACATTTGCCGAGATATGAGTGCCCTCTGGAGTCTCAAAGGAAAACTAATTTGTGTGTCTCAGTTGGGAAGGACTAGAAAGAGGACTTCTGTCCAGGTAAAAGATGGACAGTGAAATAAAATGCTGAATTTAGTGTGAGAGGACCTTGGTTCAAGTCCCAAGATAACATTTAACTACCTAGTGACCTTAAGCAAGTTATTTGCCTTCTTTGGCCTCAGTTCTCTAATCTGTAAAATAGAGGATTGGGCTGTGTTCTGTGGGCTATTGTTGGTTTCAAACAGAATTAGATCCCTTCAGGCTATATATTGATTTAGATAGTCGCAAATTAACTGTATCTTTGTTGTATTTTTATTTTGTTAAACATTTCCCAATGGAAATTCAATCTGGTTCACCACCATCAAGAGTTTTGTACTCCAAAAGTTTGACATCTCTGTCAAAGTAGGTTATGTCTAGGTCCCTTCCTTATAAATTATGAAACTATGAAATGACCCTTCCAACTCTAACATTCTGAGATTCTGTGAGACCTTAATAATATTTCAATACCAACAGTAAGGTAATGCCCCTGGTTTTCTTTTGTGATCTTACGCTGGACACTTCTACACTTTGAGCCTCAGTTGAGAGTGTTTGACTGTATTATGATGATCCAAGCCTTAGCCCTCTGTACCAGCTAATTCTCCACAATGGTTTCAATAACTTTTTAGGAAAGAAAATTACTTTAACTTGGGAAACTTTTACCATATATGCTTTATCTTATTTGATCTTTACAACAACTCTGTGAGATAAGTATACTGTTTTACAGATGGAGAAGCTAAGGTTCAGAGAAATTGAGTGACTTGCCTTGGTGACAAATTTAGGGAGTATCTGAGATGGGTTTAGAACCCAAATCTTCCACATGCCAAGTCCAGTGCTCTACTTCTCTACTTCTGCAGTCTATGACATAAAGACAAAGATAGCAAACCAATCCGCCAAAAGAAAGGAACTAATTCACAGGTCTTGTAAACAGTAAAGGGAACTTCTAACTTTTCGGGTTTTTTAGCCTGTGCTAGTTCACTGTAACAGCTCTATTTCCTGCCATTCTACTCGATATGACTGGCCAAGCTCACCATGTATCATCTTCAGCACTAGCATCATAGGAAAGAGGACAGAATGAACATTTATTAAGATCATACTATGTGCCAGGCATTATGCTAAGAACTTTACAAATATTATTTCATTTCATCCTCGCAACAACCCTGTGAAGCAGGTGTTATTATCATCCTCATTTCTCAGTTGAGGAGACTGAACCAGTTAGAAGTCAAGTGACTTGCCCAAGTTCACATGGCTGGTAAGTGTGTGAGACAGGCTTTGAACTCAGTTCTTCCTGAGTCCAGGTACTGTGCTCTATTCACTGTGCTACCTATCTGCCTCAAATGATGGTAGTGGTGGTGATGGTAGTGGCAGTGGTAGCTCATGTTTATGTTGGGTTTCAAAGTTTATATTGTCCTTTCCTTATAATAACCTATGCAGTAGGAGGGACAAGCATTTTCATCTCTATTTTAACTGATGAGGAAACAGGATCGAAAAGGTGAGCACACTTGCCTACAACCACACAGCTAATAATTGACTCAAATAGGATCAGAATTCTCTCCATTCATTCATTCATTCATTTATTCATTCAAGAAGCATTTATTGAGTCTTTATTTCCTATCAGTCACTGGTATGAAAGCCAGTCTAATAAAGTGGATAGAGAGCTAGCATTGATGACAGGAAGACTGGTTTAACAATCCAGCCTCTATCAGATATTGACCTTGTGACCCTTGCCAAGTCTCTTAATCTCTCAGTGACCCAGACAGCTTCCTTAGACTTTATGTTACAGAGCAATTGTTTTCCTCAGAAGCTGCTAACTCAATGTCATCCCAGGCATGTGTGTGTGTGTGTGTGTGTGTGTGTGTGTGTGTGTGTGTGTGTGTGTGTGTGTGTGTGTGTAACAGGGTTTCAAAGGGGGAAAACATAGTCCCTGCCTTCAATGAGCTTAGATTCTATTAAGGGAAACATGTTCTGTGAATCCAGATCTAATCCTCTGTCCCCTAAACAATGTCTCTTGTTTTAGATCCCTTAGAAATGAAAGAGTGTTTGAGATAGAAATCACCTTAGCAACGATCTAGTCCAGCTTCCTGGAGAATGAATTTGTTCCCAGAGCTTGGGAACTACTTCTGTTCCCTCATGGCAAGGTGTTGATGAGTGAGCAGGAAAAATTACAGGGCCAAAACTAAGCCCAGATAGTAAGGTTGTCAGATTGTGTACTTTTATAACATGGATTTCTGGTCTTTTACTTGAATATAACCAGTCAAAGCCTGAAATGTTCCCTGAGGTGACACTTGTATCTGGAAACTTCTAGATACAAAAGCTCCAGATATGAAAGGTTCCAAAAGAAGGGGCAAGAAAGGGATAAGAAGACAATAGTCAGGAAGGAGGTGAGGCTAGACTAGGAAATTCTAGGCTAGACTAGAACCTATTAGATAATGAAAGACTATGCCAAAAAAATCAGAGGTTTCATTTGGTTTCTCCAGAAAAAAATGAGTTTCCAATCCATTCAAAGTGACAGGACTGCATGATTTTGCAGCAAAAGGACACTGTGGTAGAAAAAGATCAATTTTAAAAAATAATACTTTTATTTCCATAGCAGTTTAAAGTTAAACCTCTGTTTGCCTTATCTACTGGAGAAAGAAAGGGCAAACCACTCCAGTATCCTTGCCAAGAAACCCCGATAGACAGTATGGTCCATGGAGTCAGGAATGGTTCAACAATAACAACAGCCCATGTACATATTATTATTTTCATATAATGGATAAGTAAAATGACCCAAAGGGAAGTGAAATTATTTCCTTATTATCAAACCTAGTCTCCCAGACTTCAGATTAATTCTTTCTACCAGCTGATGCCAAACTCTTTATCCTGCTACCATTTACATGAGGAAATTTAAGTTTAAAAAAGTAAGCTATCTAGCTGCTTCCAGTGAATAGCTGCTAAATTTGAATATTAGGAGATCTGGGTTTAGATCTTGCCTCAGTTGCCTACTTATTCTCTGACCCTCATTTTCTTTATTTGTAAAGGGGCACAAGAATATATGTAGAATCTACTTTGCAAGGTTGTTGTGAAGCTTAAATGAGAGAATGCAATCATCGTGGTACTGTGTGGACTTTAAGGAGCTATATAAATGTTGCTCCCTGTTATTCAGATGGTGACAGCAGTGGGTATAGAGCAGAGCAGAAGGATTTGAGAATTATTTTAGAAGTCTATATGCAAATCCACTTATTATCATAATTGGATTTGCATGCTGCGATAAATAGAGAATTGGCTAAAAAAAATTTAATATATTAAGTGAAAGGATTGAGGGGGAAAAAAATCCCTGGCTTAGGTGGGGGTGGAGTTCTGTAGGCTGTTTTCCTTCCTGATTGGGTTCATTTTGTTAGAGTCCTTCCATTTGTCTCTCAAATCATCTTACACAGGTAATCTACATGTTGGCCTGGGCCTGAAGTGTGGGTCTCGAACAACTGCAAGAAAGGGTAAATATCTCTGAAGGCTAAATATGAGAAGGTCTAATGACTGGGTATCACAAATATTAGGTTCCTCAGGAATTCTTACTTGGAGGCAGGCTCCGCTCTCCCCCAAATTCAAATGTAAATGCCATGGACAGAATTCCAGACCTCATTATTGCTCATGCTTCATTGCTATTTCCTAAGCAAATTGAATTAGACTCTACATTTTTCTCTTTTTCTCCTGGTACATACGGTCATGCAGTTATAAATCCAGAGCTAGAAGAGACCAAAGAAGTCATCGGGTCAAACTGCCATTTTACAAACGGGAAACCAAAGTTCAAGAAAGTTGGACCTTGTACAAGGTCATACAGATAGTGTCAGAAACAGTATTTGAGCTCATGTTCTGTAATCTACAAAGGAGACCATTATTCCACTTTGTCACACTCTCCTTCATTAGAATGGGAGCTCCTTGAAAGCAGGGACTGTCTTTTCATTTCTTTGTATCCCCAATGTTCACTTAGCACAGCCCCAGAGCATAATAAGCAGTAATTTGCTAACTTGACTTAATTTAACTTAAAACTCCCTCTACCAAACCAAGTAGGAAGCAGTTCTGCAGCATGTAGTCCTAGAATGCTGCTCGGTGCATTGAGAGGTTGTGACTAGCCCAGGGTCACAGGGTCATTGTGCATCAGAGGGAGAGCTCAGTGTCTCCCTGATTCTGGAACTGGCTCTATAATGACAACTGCAAAACCAATAAAGCAATAAACAATTAGCATTTACATAACTCTTTGAAGATGGCAAAGTACTTTATGAATACTATATGATTTTTATCCCCATAATAACTCTGTAAGACAGGTATTATTATTCTGCCCATTTTAGAGGTGATGACGGTGAAACACAGTGAGTTTGTGTAACCTGCCAAAGGTCACAGAGTTAGTATCTGAGGCAGGATTTCAATTTAGGTCTTCCTGAATCCCAAATCCTGTACTCAGTGATTTACCAAACAGCCTCTCTTTCCGCAGAGAGCTACTTCTCCACCCACTACTATGTGCCATAGTGCCTTTCTTTTTACCATATTAGTATGTCTTATTATTCAATGCTGTGGAGATGTGATCTGCTCTAGAATATCACTCTGGGTTTAAACCACAGCTCTACCAGTTGCCTATGATGGGATTTTAATCAAGTCCCTTCTCCTCTCAAGGGTCTCATGTCCCTCATCTGTGAAATCAGAGGTTTGAAATGGATGAACATAAGGTTGCTTCCAACTTTATATCTGTGTAAGGGTACAGAGGCATTGTTAGAAACTGATCTTGTGGTGTAAATACCATCCCCTAAACCTTTGTTTCTTCTTGGGATGAATTATATATTTCAACACAGAGGAATTTTCCGGAGATACTCAGAACATAGGGAGTGATAATACATCATATCTCACATTCCTATAACAGTTTAAAGTTTTCATCATGCTTTCACCACAGCAGCCCAGTGACATAGTATTACAAGGATTATTGTCTCCACTTTAGGGATGAATACACTGACACTCAAAGTGGTGAGTGAGATTATTTACCCAGGATCCAGAGCTAATAAAGTTCAAAGCTGGTCTCAATCAACCAATATGTCAATCAATCAAGAGAAATTGATTATATGCCTACTAGATGCCAAGAACTGTGCTAGGATCTGTGGAAATAAAGACGAAAATTAAACAGTCCCTACCTTCAGAAATTTGAATTCTGTTGGGAAGGACAACATGTACACATATCTGGGGAGTGGGCAACTTCCCCATTCTTGATACCATCATACAAGGTGGCCACAGAAGTTAAAGTATTATTGTGGTAACGATGTGCTGACGATCTTTAATCCCCATATGATAATGACTACATCTATCTGGTTGAGGCAAAAAGAGACAAAACAGTTTGTTCCACTGAAAATTGGCCAGGCCAGTGGTGGGGAGGAGGTGAGGAAAGGGGTTAAATAACACTTAAGTCCTTAAAAGAGTCAATTGAGTTCAAGAATTTAGTAGTTTGGGTTAGTCAAAAGGAAAGCCAGCTGTCATGAGGGAGGTGGGGAAAGGTGCCTATTATCATTTGGGAGGAATGGGGATAAGTTTTTTCCCTGTCCTTATTGACCATAGCATCTAGCATTATAGATACCAGTAGAAAAAGAGATAACATATCCAGTAGTTGGAGAATATTCAATACAAGAGAGTTCAAGGCACATTTGAGAGAAGAAAGTCACACTCTCCAGAGATATATGGACACAGAGTTAGTCATTAGAGGCCACAAGAAACTCTGACAGAAAAGTGAGATGGCTATGAGTTCCAAAGACAGCTCTGGCCCTAGAGGGCTGAGCAGCAAAGAGCACTTCCCGAAGAGAGAAAGGAAATACAGGCCTTGAAATACTGAAGTTTTGAGTTATTTTTGGCTGTATATGTTCCCTGTATGTGTGCCTCACTGACATTGCTCTCCAAGTTTGCACCTACTCTTCCCATGGACACTGTGGGGATAAGGGGGAGATAGCTCAAGATTTAATTAGGGGAAGGCTTTATAGCTATTGCTTAAACTGTGCTATCTTGTTAATTACTTTTATTAAGAACTTATTTGTGTTTACTGATTGTTAATGGCTAGCATCCTGCTGGGAGCTTTTTAGTATAGTATTACAAGTAAATCTACACAAAGAACCTCAGAAACCTGAAGCTATAACTTTCTTTTTTGAGAACTAGAGACTGTGAGTGTAAATTGAGAGAGTAGTTCAGAGGTAGTGCTACACACACACACACACACACACACACACACACACACACACACACGTATACACACATGTATACACATGCATACATATATAAGTTTATATGTGTACATATATGTTTATGTATATACATGCATACATATATTGTATGGATATATAATATATACACATATCATACGTGTGTGTGTATGTGTATATATACATACATACATACATAATTACAAGTTAATAGGTGTAGGGGACACTAAAAGTGGTAAAGTCATGAAAGGCCTCAAACAGGTGGCAATTGAAATGAGCTTTGAAGGAATCTTTGGGTTCTAAGAGGCACAGGTGTTTTGGAAGCATATTGCAAGAACTGGGGACAGATCACGCAAAAGCACAGAGAAGAGTGGTGGAACGTCATGTGTGTTACAAAACAAGAGGGCCAGTTGGGTTAAATCATGGAGTGTATAAAGGATGTGTTTGTGCGTGTATGTAAATGTGTGTGTATAATAATCTAGAAAGGTAGGTTGGAACCAGACTGTGAATTACTTTAAATATCTACCAGAAGAGCTTAAATTTGGTTTTTGAGGCAGCAGGTACTCGTTTATTGAGCAAGATTCTAACATGATCATATCTGTGCTTTTAGATTTCATTTTAATCCAGGTCTCCTGATTTTCAGTCCAGAATTTTTCTCACATCCTATCTGAGTATAGGGAAAAATCTTGTATTAGTCTAACTATTGAAGTTTGGTCAGTTATTAACTTTGTGAGCCTTAATTTGCTCATCTGCAAAATTGGTATCATGGGATCATAGTACTTGCAGTTCTTTGCTCATTCATGTCCAACTCTCAATGACCTCATTTGGGGTTTTCTTGGAAAATTTACTGGAATGGTTTGCCATTTCCTTGTCATTTCCAGCCCATTTTACAGATAAAGAATGGAAGTAAATGAGTTAAATGACTTACCTAGGGTCACACAACTAGTAAATGTCTGAGTCTAGATTTGAATTTAGGAAAATAAGCCTTCCTGACTCCAGGCCTGGCACTCTATCTACTTCACCACCTAGCTGCCCCCAGTGCTTGTAGTACCTACTCCATGAAAGTGTAGGGACATAAAAACATAAAGGGAGTCTCCTCCTCTTTGTTAACTCTGTAGATGCCTCAGAACCATAATTCCAAAATTTAGAAAAAGGCAAATTCCAGAATGAAGGAAACAAAGTATTTTATTGCTTTCTTAAAGTTGTTACTGTTCATCTGCATCTGGATCTTTGTGACCCCATTTGGGGTTTTGTTGACAAAGATCCTGAAGTGATTTGCCATTTCCTTCTCTAGCTTATTTTGCAGAGGAGAAAACTGAGGCAAACAGGGTTAAGGACCTTGCCCAGAGTCACGCGGCTGAGGTCATATTTGAACTCAGGAAGATGAGTCTTCCTGACTCCAAGTGCAGGATGCAGACCAGCTCAGGACCACAGACTAGATCCTAGAAAGATGCAGGCAGCTTACAGAAAGAAACCTGGTTTGGGGGCTCCAAAGGTCTGAGGTTGAGTCTCAACTCTGCCATTTATAACTGTACAACCATGGGCTAGTCACTTTCCCTTCTAAATCACACTGTCCTGCTCTCTACTGAAGGGAAGGAATTGCTTCCCCTGACCTTTTCAGCATGGTGAATTCCCAGAATATGAACCTTGTCTGTTGATGCTGGTATTCATCAATGACTTAGTAGCTAAGTCCTTGGGGATTGCTTGAGGCAGAAAGACTTTCCCGGGATCAGACAGCTAATAAGTGTCAGAGAGAGGTAAGATTTAAACACAGGTCTTCCTAACTCCAAGCCAACCACTCTATCATTGCATCCCATATCTTTTCTTTCTTCATTTGTAAATTAAAGAAGATAATATCCTATCTATCTCTCCCAGGGTTGCTGTGAGAAAAGTACTGAAAGTTCTGTAAAAATGTAGAAACACAATTGTCATCAAATATCACACTTTAATTTCTTCTGTAAAATAGGAATAACAACACCGCCTTTCTTATTTCACAGGGCTGTGGTAAGAATAGTATTTTGTAAAGTAGAAGGTTTTCTATAAAGATGGAAAAGGCAAAACTTATTGAATGTTGAGCCTCAGTTTTCTCTTCTACAACATGGATTAATAATACTGTCTGTCTAGGTTTTATGATGAAAATATGCTCAAGTTTTTTATAAAGGCAGAGTGAACAAAAATTCAAAAACTTTTTAGAAACGTGGTTGGCACAACTTTCAATTTAAGAAGAAAGGAAAAAAAAGAACTGAAGAGGTTTTTTTTTGTTTGTTTTGTTTTCCCTTCTCAGGAAAGTGACCTTATACATATGGAAAGGTTGAAAATGTTAGACTAGGAAATCAATTCTCTATGAATTTTCCCACAAATTGCTTCATTATGTTTTATCATAATTCTACTTGTTTTTAAAGTCCATTTCTTTGTTAGGACAGTAATATTCATTAAAAAGGTAATAGTAGAATTGTAAATAAACAAATATCTTATCTATAAATGAGGTCAATAAGAGATTTCCACAGAAGGCTATGGGTTTGGTCAAATTCTTTGTGTCCCTAAAGAAAAACAAAGGAAATCTCTCATAGGTTATCTAAACTAAAAATGATGATCAGCGTACTTTCTCTGACAAGCAGAGAGTAAACAGGCTATAATGCCTATAAAGGAAACCTATTCCAAATCTCATTAACATTCCCAGAAGACTTTGATGTTGAATACAATGTTAAATATACCACTTACAGTGTTTAGGCATTAAAACACTATATATTGAATAAATACACTTTCTAATATTCCTTAAGCCTGTAATCTATCTCAAAGTTCCCATAATATAATGGAGGGGGGCGTTTCAGGGATGTTTTTGTTTCATTTGCTTTGTTTGTTTGTTTGTTTTTTATGCTCACAAGTAACTCACAAAAGCTGTCCACTAAGATGTGGAGGGAGACCTACCCCTATGAAATCACAATCTTCAGAAGTGTTGAAATAGCACACGCATTAGTCTTTACCCTGTCATTTGCATCATTGGGCACTCCACTTATGAGCCTCCTGGAATCGTAAAGATTTGGTTTGAATGAATGAAGCTTCAAATTTACAAAGAAGGTAACCTTGCTCACTGCATCATGCATGACCCACTCTGGGCCCATCTGGCAGATTTGTGCAATCTGTTTATTAAAATGAAACCATGTCTAGCCTCTTGATGCATGAAGCTGCCTCTCTTCTGCCAAATAGAGGAGCCAAAAGGGGGTCTGTTTCCATTTAAATGCTTGGCTGGTTAAATCCTTTAGCATTAAAATGCTGACATCAATCCCTGTAGCCTAATCAAAGGGGGTACTAAAAAAAACACTTTTACATTGGGAACAATGACTAAAAGGAGGGTGTTCTACCTTTTGCAAAGGGATCTAGGCATCAGACCTCTGGCCCAACTGCATTTAGCTCTCCTGATTAGGCTGGCTAGTCACTGCATCATTGAAGCCAGATGTTTTAAATGTTTTGAAATATGTTGAGGAAACATAGCATTGAAGGAGATGGGTTAAATTTTGAAAAAAGGGAGGACATGCGGACTGATTGAAAAAAGAGAAACAAAACTGCACAGAATGGGGTCATTGAGGGAAATAAGGCTATAATGTTATGGGGAGAAGCCTGATATAATGAAACAACTCTTCCAATACTTCAAGCCAGCAACATTCATGAGTCTTCTCTTCTCTGGACTACGCAGCATTTCACAATTTGTAAAGGGATTTAGATTCATTATTTTATTCAACCTCAACTACCTGTGCATTCTTTATAGGTATTAATACCCCCATTTTACAGATGAGGAATCTAAGATTCACAGAAGTCATGGACATGACCAAGTTCACAGAGCTAGTAAAGAGGCAGAACTCATGTATTCTGACTTAAACTACATGTACTAGGGTGCTTCCTTCATCATGATTGGCATCTCAGTCAAATTCCACTCCAACCCACTTTTAAATAAATTCAAATGCCCATGGATGATTTGAAAGCCAAAATTGGGATTCAGGCTCAATAGCTGGGTTGCACTTCCCAGGAAAGAACTGGCTAGAAAAGGATTGTCTTGATAGAAGGAACATGGGGGTACCCCAAATAATCTTCATCCTTCTCCCAAGGATTGTCCTTTCTTATAGTGATAATCCATGTATTCACTGTACCAGAATTATCTAAGTTTCCAAGTCTTCCAAGAATTAGGAATTCAAAATCAGAAAATCTTAGAACTAGAAGAAATCCCTGCCCCTTCCTATAGCCTGAAACCCAGAGAATCATAGAATGTAAGAACTAGAAGGGAAATTAAAGATTATTATGTGCAATGTGTTCATTTTAGAAATGGTGAAAATGAGGGAAAGAGAATTGTCCAAGATTAAAGGGTTAGTTAGCAACAGGGCAGTGGTATGAAGCACTGTCTTCAAACTTCTAGATCATTTTTCTCTCTATTACAGCCTAGAGATATCATCATCCAGGCCTACAACTGGAATACCTCCATAGACAGAGAATTCACTACCACTCAAAGTCTGTCCATTCTATTTTTTTGAATTGTTAGGAATTTCAGTGTAGTATTGAGCTTACTTATTTCCTCTAAGTAATCTTCCCTGACAAAACAAAACAAAAGAAAAAAAAAAACACCAGAAGTAGTTCTACCTAGTTTTGTCCTTTTTCCAAAAGAGAATCCTTCAAATTCTTAAAGATAGTTTTCATGCCCCATGTCTCTTTTCTCCAGTCTAAAACATTCCTAGTTCCTTTAACTGCTTCTCCTACGGTAACTATAACAAGTTATAGTTGTCCAAAAATGTAACGGACTCTTTCGTGATGGTGGTGAGTTCTATCTCAATGAAAACAGAAAGAAGCATAGTGCAGTGGAAGTGAAGAGATCTAGGACTTTGGGGTGCTCCTGGGGGACACCCCAAGATCATGGTAGTGGGCTCTGCCTGAAAGAATTCAACTCAAATCTTCTTCCAGCCAGAGAAAAAGTTTTATTAGTGATAAAACACATAGGCCACGTGATGCCCATAAGGTAGAGCGGGCATGAGAAAGGCTCACCCTTTTGGGCATGAGATTCTCAGCGTCTGAATGGGGGACAGGGTAGATCTTATATACTAAAGTGACTTTGGGTAGCCAGAGGAGGGGTCTGGGAAAATGGTCTGGGAAAAGGGTCTGGGTGAGAATTCCATTGGAATGTCTAAGAGATTGAATAGACAATGGGAATAGATAATGAAGGAACTGAAAGGCATCTGAATGAGATCAAAAAGGTGGGGCTAGGGCTTTCAAAGGGAGGTGAGGGTCTGGGGTCTGTAGACAAAGGGGAGCCAGATTTCCTTTGGTACAAGGGATGAAGAACTCGGCTTGGGCCACACCCCATCAGGAGGAGTGTTGAATTTGGAGGCAGAAGACTAGTGTCCAAACTTGGCTCCTCTGTTGAAAATCTGTGTAATTCTGAATGAATCAATCAACCTTTCTGGGCTATATTTTCCTCATTTACACAAGAAGGAGATAGGATTAGTGACATCTTACTTCCCTTTAAATCTAATGACTGTTTTAAAAAAGAAGCTATATGACCATTTGTTGGGTATGTCATAGTCAGTTTTCTTGCACCAGGGAGATAACTCCTAACTCTCATCCAACCCCAATTAGTTAATGTGTCTTGGATTGTGGGAGTAATTTGGTGAATGGGAAAGGGTCTTCAGTCCATTCGTCATCTTGGATACTTCCTCTGTACGTGGTCCAACTTGTCAATGTCCCTCTTAGAAGCACCCAGAACTCCACATAATTACCCAAAGTAGCACGGAGGATGCAGATATGATACAGAAAGGAAGGAGGAAGTGACAGTTATTCCTGAGAAGGGGGGTCTAAAGAAGACAGACAAAGGACCACTTACCAATCTTTGTTAAAGTCTGCCCCAAGCCATTTTTGGGGCAGGAAGCAAGTTGGTGCCTAAGGTCATACATTTGTTCTAAAAGGTTAGTGAAGTGCATCTAGTAAACTGTCTCTATAAACCTTTGTTCTATAGAATTTTCCATCTCTGAAGAAGTCATAATAATAATTTTGCTATAGCAGCATAGATAACACTTAAGAGGTCATGTTCCCTTCATAGGTCAAACTGACTGAAAATAATTCCCAATTTTTTTTAACAAAATCACAGAATAGAGAGCCCAAAAGGACTTTAGGAAATAGAATGTTTAAACAACTGAAATGTAATGCTATATCTTCAGAGGGCTTATGAATTTACATGTAAGAATATCGAATATATGTCCAGAGTTAAGTGAGACCTTAGAACAACAACAAAAAAATGTTTAGACATATACATAGAATGCTAAGATTGGAAGGGAATTTAGAGTTTATCTCATTCAATCCCATTCTACAGAAATTAAAATTTTACTCCAAAATAAGAAGACTCTAGAGTTTTGAATTGGGGCAATAATACCTTACTTAGAATGAATCTTGCTTGCTCCCACAGATGAGAAGATTTTCTTCATGAAGGACAATTTGCTACAAAGGAAATTTCCTCAAAGGAAGTTTCTGAAGGCCAGGTGAAAGCTATTGAGGAGGTAACAACTGACATTAACTCTTCAGATTAAAAATTATTGAATTCTTTATCTTCTATCTTCTAGTCCACAGCCTGATACATAAAGAAATTTGATAAATACTTGTGGATCAACTTTTTTAAGTTTTTAAGTTTTCTGAACAGATTACAAGTTTTCAATTTGTCTCACACCTAACCTTTAGGAAAGACTCTTTCCAAAGCTACCCATTGGAAGTGAACTTCTATGGAGGTAAATCTATTACTGATTTTGTTCTTCAGCATTTGAGGTGGGAAAGACATATTAAAGAAAAACATCATGGGAATGTAGGAAGTATGGTATAATAGATAGAGATGTCCTGGCTTGGGTTAGAAGACCTGCATTCAAACCATGCTTTTGAAATGTACTAAGTGTGTGACTTAAGACAAAGCAATACATTGTTTAGTCCTCCCTTAAATCCTTCCCAACTGAGTCCATAAAACTGTGATTTAAACACTGATGGCTCATCTGCAATGGTAGTGAATTTCTAGATCAATGGAATCATAGACTCAGGCCAAAAATAATCACTATATGTGCCATGTATATTGCTGTCTTATGTGTGTATTTGCCCTTCCCTATATAACACATTCCATATCTTGTCTCCATGCTTTTACCTAGGCTGTTGCTCATGCCTGTGATGCTCTTCCCTTTTATTTATGCATCTTGGAACTCATATCCCCCTTTAAGGTTCAGCTCAAGTACTGTCTCCCACAAGAGGCCTCTCCTGGCTCTCTTATGTATGTACACTAATCCACACAAATATGTATTACACATGTGTGGGAACCACATATACACTGATACATAAAGAAATTTGATAAATACTTGTTTATAATTATCTATACACATGTATGTTAGAATATTGGATATAGAATGCTGGCTGGAAGGGACCTTAGAACATAGAATGTATGAACACAGCTATAGAATGTTAGAATTACAAAAGCTAAATTATTACATCTTAATAAGAACAATAGCTCAGAATTCTATAGCAGTTTTACCATTTAGAAAGACCCTGAAGTACATCATCTCCTTTGATCCTTACAACAGCACTTTGAGGTAGTAAATATAAGTATTGTTATTTCCACTCCAAAGGACTGATGATGGAAAATGGTGTCCACATCCAAAAAAAAGAACTATGGAAACTGAATGCAGAGTGAAGCACATTATTTGATCTCTTTTCTTTTTGTTTGTTTCTTCTTTCTTGTGGTTTCTCCCATTGGTTCTAATTCTTCTTTACAACATGACCGATGTGAAACTAGGTTCAATACAAATGTATATGTAGAACTGATATCAGGTCACGTGCTTTCTTGGAGTGGGGAGGAGGGGAGAGATGGGGAGAAAATTTGGAACTCAAAATCTCATGGAAGTGAATGTTCAAAACTAAAAATATATAACTTAATTAAAATATTTTAAAAATAAGTATTGCTATTTTCATTTTCCATCATGAGGAAATTGAAGTATGGAGATGTCAAATGATTTAAGCTAATCTATCAGATTAGTAACAGAAATAAGGTTTGAACAGTGTTCCTCTTACCCTTGTTTTTTTTTTGTTTTGTTTTGTTTTTTACTTTCTATATTTATAAGGACCAGCCATGTGAGAATGTTGACTCTTCTCATGGGACACGTACTTGGGCAAACTTCACATGAAATTGGGTAGATCCAGTTATGATTTGCTAATGCCTTTGGCACCACATAACATGAACTAAAGGACAAATATGGTAGCAATTTTTCATAGCCTTGAATCCGTTGAGTGACATTTTAAATCTTCACTGAAGTGTCTTACATAGTTGGAATTACAAGAGTGTGTGTGTATGTGTATGTGTGTGTGTGTGTGTGTTTACAGAGAGAGATGTGTGTGTGTGTGTGTGTGTGTGTGTGTGTGTGTATTAACAGGAAGATTAGAAAGGTTAGATGCATTTTCTTTACTCTAATAGAACGTATTGTCAAATTGAGATTTTTTGAAAGGTCAGACAGAATAGGGATTAGATTTATTCTGCTCACCCTGAAAGAACAGAATTAGTATCAATTAGAACTAGAACAAAGGGGTACATGTTAGAGGGAAACAAATTTCAATTTATAAGGCTGAAACATTTAGAAGTTATAGTTGACTAAAAATATAATGTACTACCTTGTGATAGTAGTGAGTTCTCTCTCAATGCAGATAAGAAAGAAGTATAGTGCAGAGGAAGAGTCCTGGATTTGGAGGCCAAGCTGGGTTTAAACCTTGGTTTCTCTGTTTAAAGTTTGTGTAACCCTGGATGAGCCAATCTGCCCTGCTCTTTCCCCATTTACACAATGAGGGGATAGGATTAGTGACCTCTTAGTTCTCTTTAAGTTCTAAATCAATGTCTGTTTTAACAGTGGCTGTAAGATTACTTGTTGGGGATGTCACCATTTTCTTGCTTCAGGGAGATGACTCCTAACTCTCATTCAACCCCAATTAACTAATAATGTGTCCTGGACTGTGGAAGTGATTGGGTGAGTGGGAAATAAAAGATCCTGATGTCATCAGAGAGAGGTAAAATTGTATTGGGAAGTACCATTTTGTCTACACCAGTGATTTGAGATTAGTTGTTTAAAATAATTCTATTTCCATGAGGTTATTCCATGGCCCTCTGGGTTCTTTGAAACATTGAAGGAAATCATACAAAAGGAAAACAAAGTATTATCAACAGACCACTGAATCATGAAATCATAAAATCTCATGGCTTGAAGGAACCTCAAAGATCATGAACAAGTCAAAAATCAAAGACCAAGTCCCTATGTGAATCAGGAACTCTCTCTACAACATTCCTGCAAAGTAGTCATCCTGTTTTCACTTCAAGAACTCTCACTTCTTCACAAAGAAGCCCATTTCATCATTGGGCAGGTCTAATTCTTGGGAAATTCATTATTGTTCCCAAAATCTGTCTACTTGCATCTTCCCTCCACTGATGCTAGTTCTGACATTTGGGTCTTTTTCACATAAAGGGAAGAAAGGAAGTTGTTTTATAACTCTCTTTAATTTAATTTTGTTGATAGGAGCAAAAAAAGGAAGCTTTTCACCATAATAGAGTCTTACATATAGAAGTAGAGGCAAAGACATCTTTTAAGTGTTTGTACTTCAGCCTAGAGGACTCTATGTAAGGGCCTCTGAAGCAGGAATGTTTCTAAAATTTTTGGCTGTGAAACTTTATTCCTTAACATGGGCCACGAGTTGGAATGCTACAAACAGTGAAGAAATCTTGAGGAATTTTAGCCAATGACCATTAAAGCCTCTGCTTTGGTACCTCAACCTTGTAAGTGGGAAGGGTTAAGCTTCATTCATGGGTAAATTTCTCATTTAACTCATGCATTAAGAAAGGGAAATATTGGTATCCTGAGTTGTTTTATGAGTAACCTTTTTATATTATAATACATGTATATATGTGATATATACACATATCTATGTGTATATGTGTGTATATACACACATAAACATATATATATATACATATATGTGTGTGTGTGTGTGTGTGTGTGTGTGTGTATATATATATATATATATATATATGTCAAAGTTGGAAGGTGCTTCTGAGGCAATGATGTCTATAACTGAAGAAGAAATCATCCAGCTTCCATTTGAGGGCCTTCAGTGATTGAGAAGTCATTATCACTTGTGGTAAGTCATTTTGCTTCTGGAAAGTTAAGATTGTCAAGAAGATTTTTCCATATAGAATCAAAAGCTGTCTTTCTTGTATCTTCCACACACTGATATTCTGTTTTTGTCCATTCTGCTTGGCAGA
Source organism: Phascolarctos cinereus (assembly GCF_003287225.1). Lineage (NCBI taxonomy): Eukaryota > Metazoa > Chordata > Mammalia > Diprotodontia > Phascolarctidae > Phascolarctos > Phascolarctos cinereus. Next base: position 641,844,307 of record NW_027555847.1, read on the forward strand.
AAAGGAGAAAAAGTTGAAGAAGACAAAGAAGATGAAAAAGACAGAATACAAAGACAAAGATGAAGACATAGACAAAGAAGAAGGAAAAGGAGGAGAAGAAGGAGAAGGAGAAGAGGAAAGGGAAGGGGAAGGGGAAGGGAAAGGGAAGGGGAAGGCGAAGAAGAAGGAGAAGACTCCATTAAAAAGTATTATTCAGAGATAATAAGGTCAAATCCTTCAAATTATCTTTGGATTGTTCTTATAAAGTATTTCAGTTTAACAATTATAATTCTTATTTATAAGACTCTTTAAAAATAAGAAATGACAGGATCCTTTATAATACTAAGTTTGAAAATGCTAACCTTTTCCGGTTAGCTTGTGTCTGCAAATGTGTGGTAAAAACTCATTGTCTTCTTTTGCATTCTGAGTGTAGGATCAAGGGGTCATAGATTTAGAGCTAGAAGTGATCTTAAAAGGACACCTAGGTAACCCCTCATTTTGTAGATGAGGAAACTGGGAATCATGAGAAATAGTTACTTGTCCAAATTTGCCCAGGTAATTAGTGATCAAGGTAGGATTTGAAACCTGTTCCTAGGACTCCAAATGCATTTCTCTTTCTATGATACAACAAGAACTGGATTATGTTATTAGGACGTGGTAATGTTCAATACTATGTCCTAGGGTCGTACAGATAGAAAGTACTTAATTTTTGTTAAGGTGGATTAAATTAAATCTAAGGTGGCTTAGTGGGCAGAAATTTGGGTTGAAATTTGTTGTTTGATTTACTTGCCATGTTACAAAATGAAAACTACCCCCCCAATGGCAGAAACCAGATCATCTTGGTCCCCTGTCACTCAAAGAGCTCCCTTGAATTCCCACTGTATGTGTTCTGAACTGCATTATAGAAATGATCAAAACTAGTGTTTCTATAGCTCTGTATGGTTTAAAAAATGTTCTCCTCAGAAATTAAAGCTATCTATAGTTATATGAAAAAATGTTCTAAATCACTATTGATTGGAGAAATGCAAATCAAAACAACTCTGAGGTACCATATCACACCTATCAGACTGGTTAACATGACAAAACAGGAAAATGATAAATGTTAGAGAAGATGTGGGAAAATTGTAACACTAATGCATTGCTGGTGGAGTTGTGAACTGATCCAACAATTTTGGAGAGCATTTTGGAACTATGCTCAAAGGGTTATAAAACTGTGCATACCCTTTGACCCAGCAACTGCTTCTGGGTCTGTATCCCAAAGAGATAAAAAAAAAGGGGGGGAAAAAGACCAACATGTACAAAAATATTTATAGCAGCTCTTTTTGTGGTGGAAAAGAATTGGAACTTGAAGGGATGTCCATCAATTGGGAAATGGTTGAACAAGCTGTGGTATATGAATGTAATGGAATATTATTATGCTATAAGAAATGATGAGCAAGGGGACTTCAGAAAAACCTGGAAAGACTTATATGAACTGATGCAGAGTGAAATGAGCAGAACCAGGAGAACGTTGTATATAGTAACAGCCACATTGTGTGATGAGTGACTTTGATAGACTTAGCTCTATTCAGAAATGCAAGGATCTAAGACAACTCCAAAGACTCATGATGGAAAATGCTATCCACATCCAGAGAAAGAACTGCGGAGTCTTATTGCAGATCCAAGCAGACTATTTGCTCTCCTTTTCTTTTGTTGTTTTGTTTCTTCTTTCTCATGGTTCCTCCATTAGTTCTAATTCTTCTTTATATCATGACAAATGTGAAAATATGTTAAATATGAATGTATCAGTAGAACCTATACCAAGTTGCATACCATTTTGGGGTGGGGGAAGGAAATGGAGGGGGAGAAAATTTAAATTTAAATTTAAATTTAAAACTTAAAATCTTATGTATTGAAAACTAAAAATAAATAAAATGATTATTTAAAAAATTATAAAAGTTAAAAAAGAGTTTTCCTCAAAACTCTACATAAGTATTTTGTCCTTGTTTGACAAATAGAGAACTCAGTGATCAGAGAGCCAAACTGACTTTTCAATTGTCACACAATAAAGAATGGTTAAACAGTGAGTGATGATTAGAGCTGGAAGGGAAATTTGCATCTCCAGCTCTTTTCCCAAAATTGGCATTGCATACCTTCTTCTTAGTTTATATTACCAATGTCAATTGACTGAGGATTTTGTTATTACTGTTTTTGCATACATGGATAATTGTACGTTCCTTGAGGGGACATTTTAATTTTTAATTATTTCCTTTCATATACTTGGTTCTGAGCACCTATGGAGGGTGGGGGAGAGAAGGAACAAGATTTATTGTCAACTATATGTCAGGCACTATACTAACCGCTTCACAAATATTATCTCATTTTATACTCATTACAACCCTGAGAATTAGTTTCCCTTATCTTCATTTTATAGTTGAGGAAACTGATGCACAGAGAGCTTATATGAGCTAAGAAGTGTCCTGATATAAACTCAGTTCTTCCTGGACCCAGGCCTTGGGCTCTGTCCACTAGGCCACACAGCTGACTCTTAGGCATTAGATATGTACATGGTGATTTAAGTAGCTTGATGGTAATAGTTTGTGCATCATATCTTCTGTAAGCATCAGACTAATCAAAGAAAGGACTTTGATTAACAAATATGTATGTATGTATATGTATATGCATATGTGTGTGTGTGTGTGTGTGTGTGTGTGTGTGTGTGTGTGTGTGTGTACACAAGAGGGCAGCCAAGGTGGTGAAAGGTCTCAGGATCTTGCCAAATGAGTATCATCTGAAGGAACTTGGGATGTTTAGCCCAGAGAAGAGAAGAATCATGATTAGGGAAATATAATAGATGTCTTCAAGGATTTGAAGGACAGAAGATATATTAGATTTTTTTGTTTGATTCCAAATGACAAAATCAGGTGATGGATGAAATTTATAAAGGGATTCATTTAGACAAATTAAGGAAAAATTTCCTAATAATGAGAATCAATCAAGAACAGAATGGATTTCCTTTGGAGGTAATAGATCTGCCTCATTCAATACAATCAAGTCAAAAATAGAAGATTACTTTGGGAACATAATATAGGGGGAATTGTTTTCAGGTGTGAATTGGCTGTGATGTACACTGAAATTTCTTCCACTTTTGAAATTCTGTGATTATCATTTCAGTCAAAACCTATCTTGTATTTTAAATGTGTCACTTTTCACTCATGGCATTAAAGGGTAGTCAAGTTTAGGCATTTAAACATCAACTTCCTCAGTAGACCCTCATGAAATCCCAACTTTCTTTCTTTCTACTTTTTCATAGACTAGAATGGAATCTTGAAAGTTGTAAGAGAATTCAGAGATCATCTTTTACAATTCCTACCTAAAGTGTAAATCCCTCCTACAGTGATGACAGGTGATTCAAACTACTAATATCTATAGTGGTGGGGAATTCACTGCCTTCAAAAGCAACTAATATTTTTGGTTCCAGCTAGACTTGAAGAAGTAGAGAGAAGAACAGGGAGAGCCAAAGGGCCTGGAGCAAAAAAAAAAAAAGAGTTATATTTGAATAATAATGGTAGACTATGCCGCCAAATATTATATCATCATATCATCCTGATGACTATATACTGAGAACACTGATAAACTAGTGGGCATTGAGAAGAGTATAAGCAATTACGAAGCATGACCTTTTAAAATCAGTTGAAGGAACTAGTGAACTATTCTGGAGATGATTCAGTGAGGGCACAAATGTATTCTTCATACACTTAAGGCACAGTTTTACAGAAGAATTAATTTTTTTTTTTTGGTCCCAGAAGGCAGGACAAGAAACAATGGTTAGAATATACAAGTAGGTCAATTTAGGCTTACATGTAAGGAAAAAAATGTTCTAAAACATGGAACTATGCAAAAGTGGAATGGACTTCCTAAGGAAGTAGTTATTTCTCTCTTACTTCAGGTCTTCATGTAAAGGCTGGATAACCACTTGTTGGGTCTTTAGTAGAGGGGATTCATGTTCAGAGATATCAGTCTACATGAGGCCCCTGCATTTCCTTCCAACTCAGAGATTCTGTGACATCCCATGGTGTCCCAAGGTGTCTAGTAGAATGGAATTCCCCTGAGGTTAAAGACAGCTTTGTTTTTGCCTTTTTATGCACAGCACCTGACACAGTACTGAATGCATATTAAGTACTCACTTAAAAGATATTCATTGGATTGAATTGAATCGAATGAGATTGTCAGTCCACACAATAATGTGAGCAGTAGCACATTATTGAATTAAGAGCCAAGAGAATTGGGTTCTAATCCTGCCTTCAATACTAATATGTTACCTGAGATATGGATCATGTAGTGAAAATAGTATCCACTTCTCTGAGCTTCACTTCCCCCTTCTGTAGAACTGGGGTAATAATACTTGAGGTTATCTTCCTTCATGCGTTATGTGGAAGGCATTCTGTCAACTGTACCATGATAAACATCCTTCTGGAATGCAGGTGTATACGCTGGTGTAAGAGAACTTTCTCCAATTCTCCAGTCTGAATTCTTCTCAGATCCCACAAGGATCTTCCTTTCCCAAGGCTGATGGGCCAAGGCCCATATAGGCCCTTAGCTACTGGGGGGAATGTGACAGTTTAGTTGGTTTCAATGAGCAAAGTGTCAGTTACTGTGCTAAGATGAAGGACCACCATCTCCCCTGACACTGGGCCCTAAGGACCATTAGGCCTTATCATCTGACCTGCAACTATGCCCTCTAGACATGCTCTAGCTGACCATTTCCTTATGTGCTGTCTTCTTCAATCAGAATATAAGTGCTTTGACAGAAGGGATTATTCCATTTTTCTATTTGTATTCTCAGAGTTTACCACAGTGCTTGACCCACAGTAAACACTTAATAAATGTTTCTATTTCATTCCAAACCACACAGAAATGTGAGTTATTCTTAAACAAGTCAGTCACATGAGTGTTGCCATCTTTTAAACAGTCTCTGCCATCTAGTACTCAGTATATGACTGGAACTGTCTTTGGTTACAGAGGTTGTAGCATATTGTTTTCATTCTTTCATTTGTGGGAAATCTTCATCCTTTGTTTCCAGAAGAAGGAAATGCACTATAATGGAAGGAGCATTAGACCTAGGACCAAGATATTTTGTATGATTCCCAGGCGTGCTATGTATATGTGGACAAGTCATTGCATTTATCTGGCCTTGGTCGGTTCACCTGTAAAACCAACTGGATGAACTAGATTAGAAGTCATAGACCCACCTTTGGTAATCCAGTGAAGCTTATGGATCCCCTTTCAGAATGATTTTAATGTTTTTTTTAATTAAAAATAAAATACACAGGATTACAAAGGAGATCAAGTTAATTTTTACCTATTGAAGTTCATAGATCCCCTGAAATGTATCCACGGATAGTTGGTTAAGACCCCCAAAACCAGGTTAGGGACTCCTGGACTGTATGATTTCTCAAATTCCTTCTCAAAATGGCCCAAACAAGGCCATTGTGTTATCATTTTTGAAGCTAGGCCAAAAATAAGTGTATGGGTGCCCAACTATGGAAATGTATTTTTCTTCAATATCAGGTCATACTATAAAGGTTAATAAGACTTATTTCTTATGTATCTCACCATTTGGGTCTCAAGACCCAAAGTAATCATCATTGGCCTTAATGAATAAGTACATATCTTTCCCTTGCAGAACTAATTACCAAGGGGACTAGTTTAAAAAGGAAAAATCATTTAGATATATAAACTGTAGTCTGTTAAAAAGATCAGTATTATGTGGTACAGCATTGCAAAAGAATGAAAAGAGCAGAAATCTGATAATCAGGAGAACTTCATTTTAATCCTGGCTCTACAACTAACTCATGGTATGACAGATTGACTTCCCATACCTGAACCCCAATTTCTGCATCTGTATAATAAGAACATTGGACTAGATAATCCTTACTGTCTCTTTCAGCTCTAGCATTCTATGTTCTATTTTCAAGCATGTTGGAAGATCCCTTCCAACTCTAAAATTAAATTATTCTTGTGTCTTATTCACAGTAAGTACTTAAATGTTTATTGAATAATAATCCTCACAGTGTGAATATGTCCAGGTGAAAAGTAGGAATATATAGCGCTGGACTTTAGGCCTCCAGAGTTTGGACAAGTCACTGTCACCTTTTTTTTGGTTCTCAGTTTTTTCATCTCTAAAATGAAAGTGTTGAACTACTGTTATTCAGTAATTTTTCAGTCATGTCTGACTCTTCATGACCCCATTTGGCTTTTTCTTGACAAAGATATTGGAGCTCATTTTAGAGATGAGGAAACTGGGCCAGATTTGAACTCAGGAAGGAGAGTCATTCTGACTCTAGGCTTGGATACACTGCACTAACTAGCTGCCCTGGGTGCTGCACTTGATAAACTATACATTTACTCTGAAAGTTAAATCCTATTGTTTTATCATCTAATGAGTTTCCAGAATCAATGAGAACCTGAGTGAATTGTGCACAGGAGTATCAACAACAACAACAAAAAAAATTGATTCAGTTTCTTTTAGTCAGTCAAAAAAAATTAAATACAGGTCATCTTACGTCTCCTCCTCCAGAACAATTCTGAAAATTTCCAGCAAATAGTTTCAAAGATCTGTAGCTGTGTAGACAGGTTGTTTCATCTGTCCTATAATTTGATCAATAGTAACTCCAATTACTATCAGTAAAACTAATCTCTATTTTCACTAACAGTACACACTGAAAACAAAACAGTATTAGAAGATATTTTTCTCTCTCTGTCTCCCTCTCTCTCTTCCACACACACACACATGTATGTGTGTAGATAGATAGATAGATAGATGATAGATAGATAGATAGATAGATAGATAGATAGATATGTACATACATACTCATCTCTAAGTCCAAATTTTTGACCACTAAGAGATTAAGTTGACTTGTACATGTTAACAGGGGCTGGCCTTGAACCTAGGTCTTCCTGAGCACAAATTTCACCTTTTAGACACTATGAAATGCTCCCTTTCTAAAGAAGAAACTAGATTTTTATCTTGGCAGATATTTGGTTCATACATTTTCTATATCAATAGTATAGGTTTCTTTCTCTATTTCTATCTCTCTTAGTTTCCCAGTCTCTATCTGTTACACATATATCTGCATACACACCTACATACATACACAGTTAAAGGATCAAATATAAAATATAGCTCATACCTTTTCCCCAAATGGATGTTTGGTTAAAATTTTAGGATAGCCTACAGTCAAGGTTGGTTTTCTAACAAGATGTTCATTCTCTCTCTCTCTCTCTCTCTCTCTCTCTCTCTCTCTCTCTCTCTCTCTCTCTCTCTCTCTCTCTTTCTCTCTCTCTTTATCACATGCACTCATAGTTTGTTTTTTTCCCTTTTCAAGAGATCTCATTTTAAAGATAGGACCCATATTCATGGAAAGTCTACTTCAAATTAACATATATAAAATCATGAGATTTAGTACAGACAGTAACATTAAGCCCTAATTAGGCTATCTCTGTCATATTACGTATGAGGAAACAGAGGTCTAGAGAGGTGAATTGATTTTCTGAACCAGTTCTGCTGATGGTCACAATTGTCATAACCATCAAGGCCAAGATTCAAAATCAATCTTGCTTCAAATCCAGGGCTTCTTCCATTTTTATCAAATTAGAATATATACACATACATGTCTCCTGTATATGTATAGTATAGATACATTTATATATTTATACATATATGCATATGAGCACACATGTTGGTGTGTGTGTGTATATATATATGTATATATATATATATATATATATATATATATATAAAATTATCTGTGTGTATGAATATAAAATATTTATATATATACTACAAAGTCTTTCCAAATGAGACTATCTTGAGTTCCTAGAAGTCTGACAATATACACACTTTTATAAGATTAGCATGTATTTTCTACATGACAGTAATATAAACTCATAAATCAGTTGGGCTTTATAACAACGTCTTTACAACAGAGACAGCTACCCCAGTGAAAAAGAGGCACTGGGGGATCTCAAATCATTGCATTGCTGAACTATTTATTATTGCCAGTATTTTTATCAGTTGGTTTAGGCAGCACATTGGATATTTTTTTTTTTAAAAAATCTGGTTATTTAAATGGACAATATTTGTTGGATTCATCTTGGCTTTATAGCCAATGGCTCTGAGGGCCTTCAAATGATCACACATTGACACATATCACAGAGAGGTTCATAGACATGCAATGGTAAGACTGATGTGCTCATGGGAATGGATGCATTTGGCCAAGATGGGGACATTCTTATAAATTGTGAGCCTTTCTCCTGGGTGAACATGCATCAAAAAATACATAGTGCTGGACATTCAGAGAGATGTATGACTCCATAGGCCCTCATAGGTATCATTTTCTTCTAAAAAGAAAGAAAGCCAGAGATTGTACATTATCACTAGGGAGATGACTGCTTGTAATCAGCTTTTAGACAATATGGAGCCAGGAGTTGATTCAAAGGAACTTTGCTCTAGTTCTGGCTCTAGCACTTTTTATCTGTGCATACTTGGATGAGTCACTAACCTTTATTGGGCCTCAGTTTCTTCATCTCTCAAATCAAAGGACTGGAACACATGCTCCTGAAGGTTTTTTTTTTAAATATATTAACATTCTAAATTCTAAGGACCCTTTAATCTGTAGCAATCTATATAGTCAGGTCCTTTTCAGTTTTAACATTCTATTTTCTATTGTTACTTCAATCTCTAAACATTCTATGATTCTATGATTTATTTTTTGGTAACAACTTACTACTATGGGCTTAATGGAACACAAGTCAGAGGGAAGAATCATCTCTAAGCTAAAACAATGTCCCCGAGTTTTATAGTATAGGTACTTGGAGCCCAGTCTCACTGAATTTTTCTTGAAGGTGTTTCCACTTTTAATGAAAGGGATTCTTTCAGGGTAAGAGCATGAAGCCTTTGGTCTCCATAGGCTTCCATAAGAAATGTTCTCTGTCATGGGCTTTTAATCACTTCCACTTAATTCGATTTTAAAGCCATACATTTAGCCAGCATTCAGTATTCTCAGTTCTTTGCTGGGAGAAAGACCAAACCAATGATGTTTGAAATTTCCTTTCTTGTTGAAATGACCCCTGTCCTCAAAGTCTTTTTGAGCTGGCAAGTAGCTTACAGCTATTCCAGTCAAAAGTCCTTATTTGAAAGCTGAGGAAGCTAAAGCTCATAGAAGCTGAGTGACTTGCCTATGATTATCCAGCTAATAAGTAGTAGAATTGAGACTTGAATCTGGGTCTCCTGAGACCCAGCACATTGCTGTCTGCTCTGAACTCATTTTGTCACTTTGCCATCTCTTTATCTGTTGTCCTCTGAGTTTTTAGCATTTTTCTGAAGGCAAGATGACACTGTAGGGTATGCTCACTGTAATTGGGTTAAGATTTCAATTCTTCATCCCTCAATTTGGATGATTTTATTTCTTTATAAAGGAGGAATAGTTGGCCATTTTAATGGTCTTCCCTGTTTTTTTTTTCACTTCTCCCCAGTAGCATTAGGTGGTAAGTTGGCATTTCTTTGGATGACTACAATAGTGCCATCAAACCAATGTATAGTAGGCTCTACTTCGAGTATAGTGATTCCAATTTCCTATAAGTAAATATCCCTGACTGAAAACAAAGATGTAAACATCACCAATAACAAAAGTATGATGTAGACCGCAACTTAAGTAGGGATCCAGAAAAAAGGTACCTGGACCAACTGGCCCTAATATACTCTTCATGGGTATTTTTATTTGCAGGATACCTAGGATCAGTGATGAACTACCTTACTCCCTCCCCTCCCTCATGTTCCCACCCCCACCAAAAGAAAAAAAATTTTTTTTAAGAATACCCCTTTAACCATGTATGAAAAGGAATGATGGAATGGAAATCACATTTTTTTTTTAAACAGAGATGGCACAAAAGAATTTATAAAGGATTCTTTGCACATAAATAATCTCCAGTTCTACACACACAAAAAGAGGTTTTAACCTGAGTTCTGAAATGTTTCTATGAACTTATGTCAACTGACAAACACTCAAGCTGGTAATGCTTTGGACAAATTGAGTTAAACAGGGGAGGAAGCCATTGTTCTATGCTATTAAGATTATGACACTGGTCCCACCACCTCTCTCCCAACACTTGTTTATTTTTCTTCTTATTCTTGTGAAGTATTTGGAATGAGACTACAATTTGGTAAATGATGGTTTGCTTGGCTTTCCTAAACCGACATAGGAGCAGCTTCAATATCTGTAACCATCCCAGTATGGCCTCCTCCTTTCCGCTTTCCACCTAAAATGCAAATAGGGCTCCTATTTCAATGTTTAGCATGGGCCTCCTGTCTAAAAAGCTGTATGTTTCAGCTAAGGGTCTGGATGATACTGAAAAAAGTGCACTGGTTGCTTTTTGGGGTATTACACAGGGCCCTAATTGAGTCCCCTAAAGCCATTATTTGAAGTAGTTGAGTCCTGTGACCAGGAAAAATTTCTCCAGGAAGAGTTCAGAATCCAGCACAGCTATGTGGGCAGCTCGGCCGATGAGGGCATTGGCAGTGTTGGGCAGAGCATGGAACACGTTGTGTCGAATTACAGTGCAATCCTTGGCCTCAACCAGAGGTTGGAGAAGGTTGTTGATCATCTCAACATAAACTGGGCCTGAAAATTAGGTAGAAGAAGAGTCATTCACAATACAGCAGTAACTGCTTAATAATTTTCTACTTGTACTAAAAGTGCTTCATTCAGCTTTTAACATAGGTGAAATCAGTAACTCTTGAACAGGAGCTCTTAAAACTTTTTGTGTAATGGACTCCTTTGGCCTACACACCTATTTAACGATTCTTTTTTAATGCACCAGGAAATAGGATTACAAAGGAAATCATATTAAAATATAGTTACCAAACATATAGATTGTATGTATGTAGTTGTAGTTTATATCCCCTGCTCTAGAATTGTAAGTTCTACAAAGCATGTTTCTTTTTAAATATTTTTAAAATTTTTTGATTTTTATTTTCAATTCCAAAATATCTCCTTCTTTCTGCCCCATCTGCCACCCATAGAGATGTCAAGAAGTATGGTACATATGAAATCATGCAAAATATTTTCACATTAGCCACATTGGGGGGGGAGGAATAATATGCTTCAATCTGTGCTCAGAGTACATCAGTTCTCTCTCTGGAGGTGGATAGAATTTCTCATCATGACTCCTTTGGTATTGTTGTGGATCATTGTATTTATCAAAGCAGCTAAGTCTTTCACCATTGAGTATCTTTATAATATTGCTGTTTCTGTGTACAATGTTCTCCTAGTTCTGCTCACTTTTCTTACAAAGTACATTACTCACAACTACCCTACCTTGAAGGTGGGATGGTAAAGTAGAGTTATGATTATTTTAGAAATGAGGGAAGCTCAGGCTTAGACAGGTAAAGAGACATTATATATATATATATATATATATATATATATATATATATATATATATATATATATATATATATATATATATATATATTAACTTCACATAGCTATTGAACTCAGGAATCAGGACTTGAATCCAAGCATTTTAACTTTAAGATTACTGCTTCTCCTAATATACCACACAACTTTACATATCCCTATTAAATTCTGTACACATGTCAGATTCTGTTGATAGCTGGGTGATACAAGGGATAGCCATCGGAATTTGATTGGCTGTCATTATGTTTCAAGAAGGTAGAGTGAACAGCTAGTCAAACATGATATAACAAAACCTTAGCCTAGAATAAGAGAATAAAAGAGGCAATATAGTATAGTAGATAGACAGCCAGCTTTTGATTCAGGAGGTTAGCCCTGATGTTGGAGCTGCAAGACCTGTGTTCAAGTACAATTCTATCATCTACTAGCTATGAGATCTTGGCTCAAGAGGCAATGTGATACAGTGGAAGAACCCCTTAACCTCCCTTAGTCTCAGTTTCTGTTCAGTAAAATGTGTGGTTAAAATAGATGGACCAACTACTGGAATCTTCCAGATCTAAATCTAAAATTAAATGATCCTGAGTCACTAGAACTCCCTAAAACTTAGTTTCTGCATGTATAAAATGAAAAGAACACTTTCCCTGGACCAGATTTCCCTTTGGAATTGCAAAGTTCTTTTTAATAACTTCAAGTTTCTCCCTGAAACAAAGACCCATCCTTTTAGTACAACATTCTATTTTTATTGGTGTGTGGCTGCAAATCATGGAATGCCATGATTTCTGAAGAACTGAAATCGACAATCATACAAAAGGCAATGTAGAGATGGATGGTAGGATTGAGTAAGGTGGAACACATACTGATCAACAGATGATGAAGGAGAAATGGACCGAAGGATGTTATCAAAAAGATGTAATAGTGGGGAAAAAAAAGATGGATTGTGCCCATGAGAAGAGGGAGAGGGATAACTATGGTGTGGGACCCATGTTCAATCTTCATGAACTTAGAAGGAAGCGTAGAAGGACCCCAGTATGTTGGGTAGTCTCCCAGCGATGAAATCATAGGTGAACATGGACAAGAGATTCACAGTATATCAACGAATGGATAGGTTGTAATCTGCATTACTAAAGGCAATATCCACATTTATGAAATTCTAAATACATTTGAATAATACTTTCCCTACTAAGTAAGTTCTTTTGGGGGATCAAATGGGTAAATAGATATGAAATTATCTTATCAAGAAGCAGTATAAAAATATGGAGTATTCTTATTCTAACACCACAGACACATTGAATTCAGACACAATGGGCCCACTCCTTCAATCAATCTATAAACCAAACACCAAGCACTCGTGAAACATCTACTAAGTGTCTAGAATTACACTAGACTCCTTTAAAAGTTATGATGGAACAAGTCAATGGCCAGGTTCAAAATGGTAAGGAGTATCAGTTTGAAAGAGAGCAATTTGGTCCATTTGTCATTTCTTAAGAAAGGAGTTCATAAAGCAAAATTCTATATTACTGCTGAAGAGGCATCTCATTGAGAGATAACCTAATGTAGTAGAAATACACTGAAATTGAAATTAGAGAACTTGAGTTCAAATCCCAGTTCTTCATCTAATTAACCTGATAACTTAAAATTGCCACTAGACTTCCTGGGCCCATGATTTTGTCATCTTCAAAATGAGGGGATTGTATTATATAACCTTATGATCTATACTTCAACACTCAAATGGACCCATGATCTAACTAATAACTGTGTATTCCTTCATATTTGCTCATTCCACAAGATTCTTGTCTAAGAGTCCTTAATCCAACATGACTGAGGTCTTTCCTTGGTTCTCCCACTATTTTGTAGATGTCAGGATAACACTCAGAATGCTCATTAGTTATTTTTTCTTACTGCATGGCTGGCTAGTTTTTTTCTTCTCTGCTTGTATGTCTTAGATGCAAGTCAATATTAGAAAGTCAGCTCATTGCAAATAGGGATTGTGTATTCTTTATGTTTCAATCCCAGTGCCTGGCACAGTGCTTAACTCATAGTAGGCACTTAATAAATGCTTCCTTCTATGACTGATGAAACATTGTTTGTTGCAGATTAAACCATTCTCATACAGTTTTCCATTGTTCTTTGATCCACCTACAGACCTGATCCTCTTGAGATTTTTGGCATTCAGTAATTAACATAAATGCTAAATGCTACTTTTTTAAGCAAATAAAAAATCAAAGAGCATTAGTGGATAAAGCTGCCTATTTTACATATCTATTGCAAAAATTCATCATTTATTACCTTACATAATAAGGCTTTGCTTGTGTGGTCAACTGGAGGTTCCAGGGCAAGCAACTGGAATCATTTTTATTTAACATACTCTTGCACTCAAAACAAGCAAGGTCTGACAATATTGTAGGATATAACCTACCTGTATGCCTGTCCTTGAGGGCCATTTTACACATTTCAATCCTTGCTGAATGAAATGGCACGTACCGGTCTTGAGGAGAAGCAACCAACACAACATTTTTAAAGTACTGAAGGCCTAGAACAAAGAGGAGGAAATATACTTTCTTTTTTACAAGGAAGGAATAAAAAATTCACATACTGTTCATTTTCTGGATTATAAAGACAGAGTAGGCATTATTAAATGCTTGTTGCTCATCTAAGGATCTGATGCCTCTATACCATGACAATGGCAGAATTGTAACCTGGGGAATTTGTGTGATGTTATTACCACATATGAGGTGCTTGGACTTTAGGGAAAAAAAAGCCCTCACTGGTCCCTGAGTTATTCACAGTATCTTGATGGGGAAGGTACTCAGAAGTCTGAAGGGTCAGAGGTGTCCACTATCACAGAAGCAGTCCTCAAATATCAGGGCCCATTTTGTACCTCACACCCTGAAGAGGCTTCTTGTATTCCCATGGCAAAAGGAAGGTCACACCTCTTGTGTCTTTCAGAATTCCCGTACCCACTGCACCTCTGGAAAACATGTTTTTCTAGAGTGTTGACTTGTACATTATGCTAAGATATGACCCAAGGGACCAAATTCAATTTCAAAAGTATCTACTGAATGTCTATTGCATAGCATATGTTGTTTCAAGTACCAGGAGAGATGCTACTACTAAGTTGTGTTCATTATCATGTTAGTTTAAAGGCAGTAAAGGAATAAAGATACCGGTGTAAATAACTGCACTTACCTAATGCTAAAACTAATACTAATAGTTGGCATTTACATAGCACCTACTGTTTGCCAGGTACGGTAATAAGAGCTATTTATAAAACTTCATTTTATACTTACAATAACCCTGGAAGGTTGGTGCTATTATTACCCCATTTTACAATGAGGAAACTAAGGCAGAGATTAAGAGACTTGTACAGGGTCACACAGGTAGAAAGTGTCTAAGGCCAGATTTGAACTCAGGGCTTCCTGACTCTAGGCTCAGAATCCTATCCATTGAGCCTCCTAGCTGCCTCATACAAAATAAAACTTGATGAAAAAAATAAAATAAAAGATAACATACCCTTAGAGAGGTACAGCACAACCATATATTTTGTGAGGTCTGGGGTCTATGATTATTGAGGAGTAGAATCAGGGAAGACTTCATGGAGGACTTGATGTTGGATAGTAGTTATTTTTTTCTGTTATTCTACTTTATAAGAAGATGGTTTCAATCCTGGCCATTTCCATTATAGCCATCTCTTTGCAAACTACTTTTGTATGCCACTATATTCTCTGAACCAGAGACCTCACGAATTGGGACTTAAAACATCTCAACTATGGAACTGTCCATCTGGAGACCTTGCTATCCAGAGCCTTGCTTTGCATTCCAATCCAGCCATCTTCTTCCTGCATTCTTACTTGTCACCATACACGGACTCAATATCCTGACCTCAACACATATACACTTTCTAGCTCTGGAAAGTAATCAATTTAATATGGTCACTGCTACTGCATGTAACATGTCAAGAAATTCCCCTATGGCTCCACTCACCACCCCTGGGACTTCTCAAACCTAAACATTAGTTTAGCAGTTGTTTCGCCTGTCTACCACTCCCCTCTAAGTGTATCTCACTCCATTGGAATATAAACTTCTTGAGCGTCTCTTTCTTTTTTTAAATGTTTGTCATTAATACTTAGCAAGTACTTGTTAAATGAGATATTTTTAAAGTGTTTAGCACAATGTCTAAAACCTAGCAGGCACTTAATAAATTCTTGTTCCTTTTCCCTATTACGTAGGGCTTATTCAATGCTTTTTCATTCATTCATTTTTTTTAATCCATTGGACCATTAGGACCACTTCTTATTTACTTTTTTTTATTTTTATGCCTTATTATTATTATTTTTCTTTTTTCAATATCACTGCCTTTTTGCATTGACTCTTCTCCCTTACTCCCATATATCCCAGCCTTTACCAGAAACAAAGATGATCAAGCAAAACAAATGAGCACATTGGTCATGTGTGAATTTCCACACGTCTATTCCATTTTTTCTCTAATGAGAAGCAAGAAACATGCTTCATTTGGTTTCACTTCCATGGCCTCAGCTTCCTTCTAATTCTCCTCCCCAGACATGTATAACAGAGCAGCCCACCTGTTTTTTGGCTCAGTTGGTACAGGAAACATTTGCGCAGATCTGTGTTGTCCCTGAAGGTCAGCTGCAAAAGGGACCCAGATTTCTTCAGCTTTTGCATTAGCCACAAACCTAGTAAAACAGAAACAGGGTCAAGAATCCATTTCTTTGCATTCTGTATGGTCTTCCCCACAACATAAGGGTTGAGGGACACTGGAAATGCCACTTTATATTCAGAGGTCATTATCTTGCTCTGCAGGAGTAGAAATGGAAAGCTTGCTAGGTTCATAAATCTAGAGTTGGAAAGGACTCATTCAATCCAACCTTCTCTTTCTCAAGATGAGGGAGTTGAAGTACAGAGTGGTTGAGTGCAGGGATATGTAAGGACAGGGAAGTAATAAGTTTCAAAGGTAAGATTTTTATACTAACTCCTCTGATTGTTGAACTAGTGTTCTTTTGATTTTGAATTTGCTAATAAATGTCTGAGGCAGGCTTTGAAACTCAGGTTTTCTGGATCCCAGCCCAACCCACTATTTACTATACCACTGAGCTCTCCCCAACCTTGGCCAAATCTTCTAACCTCTCAAGAGTTTGATTTACATAGACGTGAAACTGCAATATCTACCCTCCATATCCTCTTACAGGGCTCAAATAAGATAGCAAATGTGATAAAAATCATAGGAAAAAATATGCAAAAACACTTTGCAGACATTATAGTGTTATACAAATACCAGTTATTAGAGCAATTGTGAGAAAAGGGGTAACACCCTCAGACAACCATAGCATTTTTTTAAAGAATTTCAAAGCCTCTTCCAAGCAACAATCGTGAATGGTAAATAGTACACATGTTATCATATCCATTTTATAGATGAAGAAATCGGGGAGGTGGAGGGGGGGAAGGGTTAGCAGTTTTAAGTAATCGTCCATTGTTATGCAGCTTATTCTTTCATCTATAAAATGGAGATAATAATAGCACCTACCTCCAAGGTTGTTGTAAACATCAAATAAGATGATATTTGTAAAGTGCTTTGCAAACCTTAAAGGCCTATATAAATGCCATCCATTATTTTATTTATTTATTTACCCATTTGTTTGTTTGTTTATTAAGAATTCTAGGCAGGAAATTAATCCAGACTTCCTGAGTCCAAGTCTTCCTCTAATATCTCATCATGGCACATGGAAGTAGCTGGGTGCTTGTGAAGTCTACTTCAAGGGAATAAGAGAATTGGCAGGCCCTTACAGACAGGAGATGGAGTCGGTACTGAATTCAAAAGGGATATGGCTAAGTAAAGGTTTACCTGTACTAACAAGAGTACTATTGTTGTACAGTGTCCCCAAGTGCGGCCCAGAGAGAGAGAGAAAGGTATGTAGCTTGTTGAGGTAATACCGAAAACGAGGCCGAGTCAATACTGATCGGATGATGATGTTGCCAAGGGAATGGCCAATGAAGCTGTTTGGAAAAACCAAAGGATATGACTCCATTAGACTGTGATCTCCTTAGGATGCAGTATGTGTCACATCTACCCACGTATGCCTAGCACCTATCACAGTGCCATAAACATAGTAGATGTTTAGTAAATGTTGAAATGAATCTTATTCAATAAATATGCATGTCAGTATCAGCACCTCTCAGGCTACCCAACAATCAGCGAAAAATAAATACTATCTAAGTCATCTTTTCCTTATTTCTTCCCCTGGAGTGTGTTTTTACCTGATTCGAGAAATAGACAGATTATACAATTGGATATGCTGAATGATCTCATCTAGCAATCGGTCTGTCATTGTGTCAAAGTCAGCAAAAGTGTCACTCTGAAAGAAGAGAAAGCACAGAAGGGACTTATGAAGTTACAACAATGAACCATGACCCCAGACCATAAATTTCTTCTGTGATTGTCTAATCACATCATGGTATACTGTGGATAGGGTTCTAGAATGGAAGTAGGAAAATCTGGATAAAGCTACTTGTCTACCACTTACTACCACTTTGTGATCCTGGCCAAGTAATGCCACCTCTATGAGACTCAGGCACTTCATCTCTAAAATGGGAAAGTGGGAATAATCATATTTATATTCTGTGCCTCATATGGGTATGAGTGGACTGGAAATATTTTACTGGAGAAAAAATGGGGGTGTGATATGAGAGATAGGAGACATCCTTCCAAGTATTTGAGGGGCTGTCTATTGAAAGCAGGATTAAACATGTTCTTAGATTGAAAGGGCCAAATAAAAAATCACAATTAGAAGTTACAAAGGCTCAAATATAGGCTTGATTTAAGGTACAGGCAAGGGGATATGTATGTGTGTGTACACACGTGTATATACATACACACGTATATATAGATGTATATTTTATGTTTCCTTTTTATATATGAATGTATATATGTATGTATATACACATGTATATATGTTTTATGTGTTTCTTTTTTATATATAAATATATATATATATATATATATATATATATATGCATGTATATATATAGATACATACATATTTCCTGTCTCTCCATTCTACATGACTGGGGAGAAAAATTGGAAAACAGATGAGGAAGCCATGGAAATAAGACCAATTAAACGTGAAGTGGTGGAACAGAGGTGTAGAATTGGACATGTATATTCAGACATGACCAATGTACTCCTTTGTTTTGCTTAATTATCCTTGTTTTCTACAACGGTTGGGTTATATGGGAGTTAGGGGGAGGAGTCAGTGCAAAACAACAGCGATATTAAAAAAAATATACACACATGCACACCACACCACACACACACACACACACACACACACACACATATATATATATGTATGTATACATACTACATAATTTATATACTATCCAAAAATGGGATTCCCTAGTAGTTTGTGGCTCACTAGATGTCTTCAAGTAAACATTAGTTGGACATTATACAGGAGAGTCCATGTTTGCATGTGAGAAACAGGTTGGGAGGTTCTATGGCTCCTTCCTGAGGTTCTGTGATTCTCTGATCATTCAATGCAGCCCCCTCATATTATGGTGAGGAAACAGAATATACATAATTTGCCCAAATCACATAGGCAGACAAGAGAGGGACCCAGATTTGAGCCCAAGTCATCTGACTATAAATCCATTGCTCTTTCCACACCTAGGTGTTACAACTTTTTTTTTAAGCTTACACAAAATTACTGACATTTGCAGCAGAATGAAATGATTATTTAACCTCTAGAATCACCAGTTAATCATCTTGTTTAAAGATGTGGGTTTGTTGCTCCAATGGGAATCAGAATCAATTTCCAACCTAAGTAGATATGCGAGAAATTATCATCAAGTACGGATGCAGACACTGTTGGAAAATATACCTCTAGCAATGAATGCTTTCATGAGTCAACATGCCTTGCTAATGTCAGCCCACTCAAAGGATTCCCCACTAGGGACGATTCACTCAGTGCTCTTCAAGATGAACAGATGCAGGAGGCAGATGTAATTTATAAGGTTTCTGCTGTGGGATAATAGAATCACAGAATCTCAGAGTTGGAAGGGGCCTCAAGGTTGGGTCCAAACCATACCTGAACAAAAACCCTCCTCAAGTGGTCATCCAACTTCTATTTGAAGTTCTCTAGTCAGGGGGAACACATTACCTTCCCAAATAGCCCACTGTATTTGTTACTTTCCCCCTGCATCAAGGCCAGATTTGACTCTTTTCCTCTCTTTTCTACTGCTACTGGTTCTGTGCTCTCACGCCAAGCAGAAAATAGTCTAGTCTTTTCCCACATTACAGCCCTGAATATATGTAAAGAGAATGATCATGACCCTACCCCTATTTTCCCCTAAGTCTATCCTCCAGGCTGGAGATCCAATGTCCCATCAGCTAGTGCTCATAGGTCATCATCTCATTCATCACTAAGTATAATGGCGATGAACCTGTAGTTTATGACATTTAAGAACCGAAGAAAATAGGAATATTTAGCTTTAATTCCTGCCTTCACTATCTTCTTACACCTTACATCACTACCCCCCACCCCAGCCCCTCACACACACTCACACACTGCAGTCCAGTGACACTGGCTTCCTTGTTGTTCCTTGAACAAGACATTCCATCTTTTAGCTCTGGGCATTTTCACTGACTGTCCTTCAAGCATGGAATGCTCTCCTACTTCTTTTTTTAGTTCCAGTGCTTTCCCTCTTGTAATTATTTCCTATTTATCTGATATATAGCTTGCTTTGTATATATTTGTTTGCATGCTGTCTCCCTGTTAGGTTGTTAGATTGCAAACTCCTTGAGGACAGAGTCCATCTTTTGCCTCTTTTTGTATCCCCAGCAATCAGTAAAGTGCCTGGAACACAGGAGGTCCTTATTGCTTTTTGATTGCTTTGTCTCTGCTTCCTCATTTTCCTGGCTTCCTTCAAGTCCTAGCTAAAATCCCACCTTCTGTAGGAAACTTTTTTTTTAATCTCTGTTAATTTTTGTGTCTTTCATCTGATGACTATTTTGTTTATCCTGTTCATTGCCTGCTTGTTACATAGCTGTTTCCATGTTATCTCCATTAGACTCTGAGCACCTTGAAGGCAAGAATTGTCTTCTACCCTTCATTTCCCCAGAGCTTTGGACAGTGCCTGGCACATAGTAGGCACTTAATTATTGTTATTGTTGCTTGTCCTTTATTCTTAAAGAGGGCCATGTCCTCCGTAAGGTGATGCCCTGACTTGCAAGTGAATTGAATTTAAGTGAGAAAGGGCTGTGCACAGTCATCAGAAACAATTACTATTTACATTCACTCTGAGATATGAGGGTCAACTAAGTGGGGCTTGGACCGGGACCTATTGTTAGTCAATCAATGAGAGCCAGGGTGAATTGGGTTTAAGGCATGGTCCTTAAAAAATTAGAATTGAACAAATGGAAGTTAATGACTTTATGAGAAATCAAGAAACAATAAAAGAAAACCAAAAGAATGAAAAAATATAAGACAATAGCCACTGGGGGGTTGCCACCAGACGTGTCAACCCAGTTCTGCAGATGTAGTCAGTCCAGCACCCAACACACCCACAAGAACAAAATTAGCCTGTGATGCACAAGTTACCACATTAATGATCTCAATTCTAGTGTTCTTCTTCTGTGGATTATTTCTCATTTATGCTGTATACAGCATGTTTATGCATAGTTGTTTCCCTATTATCTCTCCCATTAGACTGTGAGGGTCTTTAGAGAAGGGACTGACTTGTTTTCTTTGTATTCCCAAGTGCTTAGCACAGTGCCTGGTGAATAACACGTACTTAATAAATGTTACTGACTGATATGTTCAGCTATCTGGTGCTTCCTTTGAACGCACTACTAACGACAGATTCCATACCCATCTCTGGCCCATGGCTGTAGCAAAAGCCTCAGGTCCTTGACATTCCTACTTTATATAATGGACAGAATGATATTTGTACTACCTTTCTCTCAAGAGAGACCCAAAGGAAAATATCAAGTTTCTCTATCTTAAAATGCTATAGAAATGTTAGCTGTAAATTGCTTATGTTATCTCCAATTCATCCTGTCCATACTGCGTTATATGTATTTGTTTGCACGTTGCCTTCCCCATTAGATGCTGAGCTTTTTGAGAGCTGGGATTCACTTTTGTCTTTCTTTGTACCCCCAGGACTTAGCACCGAGCCTGTCAAGTAACTTCTTAACAAACACTTGTTGTCTGACTGAAAGGCTGACTAATCATTCTCTTCTTCATATTATCATTCTGACCATCCTACCTGATTCCTCTCAGACATCAAGAAGTCCAATTTTCCTCCAGGAAGGCCCAGTTCAATAAATGTCTTTACCAGGCGGAGATCTGCGCTGTTACCTGGAAAGGATATATGTCCCCAGATCCCATAAATAAATTTCAAAAAAAGAAAAGCAAGTTGTTTTTCTTTATAGTTCTTCAATTTTAAATTAAAAAAAAATAAAGGTCTATTCATTAAACATATAAGGCACCTGAAAAATGGATAGCAGGAACAACATGTATTTAAGAATGTTCTCATACTGTGCCTCACCATGACCTCCTAGTCCTGACACTATTCTTCTTTGTTATCTACCTCAAATGTATTAAAAGTATTTAATGCTTTTGCTGAATATGAATGTGCAAAGTGCTAAAAAATGCAAGAAATTATTTTTTTTCTCTGAGCTATTCTGGGCCAATGGGGTGTTTGGCATGGAGAACTGTGTGACTCACTGTCTCTTTCTGGACACTTCCAATTCTAAGCAGCAGCAGGTCATATCCCTTTGGCCTTTTGCAGTTCACAAAGTGTTTTTTTCCCCCCCTCAGCACCCCAGTTTCTACCTTAGTGGAAGTATTATCACTATTTACAGAATTGGAAACTGAAGCTCCAGAACTGAATATTTTTGTATTTGATTTGAGCTTAATTTTTGTCTGTTCCCAGGGTTTCAAGAGATCATTGAAAATGTCCCCAGAACATTCATAGAAATTTATAACTTGACAGGATTCCATTGGTCTTACTGGTACATACCTATAATCCTTATTATTGTGGATGCTAAGACTGGGGGATCTCAAGATCTAGAGTTCTTTACTGCAGTAGGGCTAAGCTGATCTAGTGTCTGCAAAAAGTTTAGCATTAATATGGTGATTCTCCAGGAGGGGAGAAGGTGGTAGCAGGTCACCAGGTTGCCGAAGGAGAGGCAAACTAGCCCAGGATTGAAACTGAATAGGTCCAAGTTCCAGAGCTTATCAGAGTAGGACTGGCTCTGAGAGTAGTTTCTATGCTTCCAACCTGGATAAAATAGGGTGCCCCAGTCTTTAAAAAGAGAAAGACAATAGAGCAGAGAGATGAGAGGAGGGAGGGAGGGAGGGAGGGATGCATGCGCGCGCGCACACACACACACACACACACACACACACACACACACAGAGATAGAAACAAAGAGATAGAGAAGAGAGTGATAGATATAGAGACACAGAGAGAGGAGACAAAGAGACAGAAAGAGAGACCAAGTCAGAGATAGTGAAACACAGACAAAGAGACTGAGACAGAGAGAGAGAGAGAGAGATGGATATGAGAGAAGAAGAGAGGACAGAAGAGAAGGGAGAGGAAGGGATTGGTGGGGAGAAGAAGGGAGGGGGCAACATAGAGGAGGAGACAAAGAAAGAGACATAAACAGACACAGGAGACAGAGAAAGGGAGAATAGGAGATAAAGAGAGAGTTAGTTCCAGGCTCTAATTTTACAAGTAAGTAAAATGAAGCCCAGAGAAACAGTACGATTTTGCCAAAGCCACATTATAAAGGTGATATAATGATATAAAAATCTTTAAGTGAATAAGGAAAAAATTATCCTTGGACATTCCTTTTCCAAAGTTCCTTTTCTCAAGCAAATCATCAGTTGACACTTTGTCTGATGGCTAAGCTCTGTTTTTCATGCTTGGAGTTCCCTTTGTATTCGTGTCCTTGGGTGTCTATAGTACTAAGATGGGAGGCAGTATTGGATCATGGAAAGAACTCCAGGGGTGGAGAAGAAATCCAATCCTAAATCTTGACACTAATTAGCTGTATGACCTGGGACAAACACCTTGTCTCTCAGGGCCACAGTTTCCTCCTCTGTAAAATATTTTAATAAATGCTACTCATTTTACCTAGTTTATGGGGCAGTTTTGAGGAAAATGCTTTCTAAATTGTAAATCTCTACCTTAATCTGGATTGTGATCATTAAGAACTATGACAAGTGTTTTTCTTCAGACCTTACCATCCAGCCCATGGACACAGATAACCAGATGAATCCCTTCTTCCAAGTTCTCTTCCTCTTCCTCTGGTGGAAAATACGGCAAGTCAGAAGCTAGTACAGACAAGTCACTGTACAGACACTCTTCGTTCTTCAGCTCTTTTTTAAATTTCTCTTTGGCCTGATAAAAACTGGAGAATATATTAATTAATCATAAGCCAAGCTATGTGTGTGGAATTAAATTGGAAAATATGGGCTGGTTATGCCATAGAAGAAACGAACTTCTGTTAAGCAGCATTTTGAGGGTGGGGCAGAGAGAGAAGGTGCGTGCTTTGTATGAAAAAACAAAGAAAATAATGTAATGGTAAGTACTTCTCTCAATCAAGGCCTAATTCAATAAGGATCAATTACATGATTACCATATATGCATCCTTAAACTGGGTTCTGAAGAAATAAAGCAAACTGAAGAAGGCAGAACTTATGGCCTCATGGAGCTTAAAATCCAGGTGGAAAATATTACACATAAACACATATAATACAAAATAGTATGTAGCAAGGCGATATGAGAGTCACTATTGTAGAGTGGAGAGAGAGCTAGTTTAGGAGTCAGGAAGACCTAGGTGCAAGTTTTGACCATGAACCTGGAAAATCACATAACCTCTCAGTGTGCCCAGGCAATCCTCTAAGACTATAAATTATAGATATATGTTGGTAGAAGGAATTTTATTACTCAAAATTTCCTCATGCGATGAAATAAAAAACCTATTCCTTCCTGCCCATGTGCCACTCTTCAAAAGGTATAAGGTGTGTATTTATATGCATGTATGAATGTATGCATATATTTGTATATATATACATACACATGCACACGCATGTATGTTTGTGATGTATATTATATACATTAGTCTGAATAGATGTGTGTGTGTATATATATATTATATATATATATATATATACATACACACAAGTATACATACTTCCATACATATATACATGCATAAACAGTCTAAGGAGGAAATGGTTATTACATTATTATTAAAAGATCATTACTGATTAAAGGGGGGGGAAATCAAGGAATACTTTTTTGGAGAAGATAAATATTTGAACTGAACAGTAAAGGAAGGGTAGTATTTCAATAGGTGAAGTTAGTTCAGTACTGAAGTTTGAGGGATGTGGGGTAATAGTGAATGGACCAGTTTGGCTGGTTAGAAAGGTAGAGGAAAAACTGGGAAGAAAAATAAGGGATGCAAGCCAATCATGAAAAATAAATCAACAGCTTGGTAAAGGAGACAGAAAAAAATAATGAAGAAAACAATACCTTAAAAATCAGGCTTGGCTAAATGGTAAAAGAGGTGCAGTAAGCTAATGAAGAGAAGAATGCCTTAAAAAGCAGAACTGGTCAAATGGAAAAAAGAGGCACAAAAATTCATTGAAGAAAAAAAAACTTCCTTAAAAAGTAGAATTGGACAAATGGAAAAGGAAATACAAAAGCTCACTGAAGAAAATATTTCCTTAAAAATTAGAATGGAACAAATGAAAGCTAATGACTTTATGATAAATCAAGAAACAATAAAACAAAAACAAAAGAATGAAAAAAATAGAAGACAATGTGAAATATCTCACTGCAAAAACAACTGACCTGGAAAATAGATCCAGGAGAGATAATTTAAAGATTATTGGACTACCTGAAAGTCATGACCAAAAAAGTGGCCTAGATATCAGCTTTCAAGAAATTATCAAGGAAAACTGCCCTGATATTCTAGAACCAGGGAGTAAAATAGAAATTGAATGAATCCACCAATCACCTCCTGAAAGAGATCCTAAAATGAAAACTCCAAGGAATATTATAGTCAAATTCCAGAACTCCCAGGTGAAGGAGAGACTATTGTAAGCAGCCAGAAAGAAACAATTCAAGTATGGTAGATCCACAGTCAGGCTGACACAGACTTTAGCAGCTTCTACATTAAAGCACAGGAGGGCTTGGAATGTGATATTCCAAAAGGCAAAGGAGCTAGCATTACAAACAAGAACCATCTACCCAGCAAAACTGAATATAATCCTTCAGGGAGAAAAATGGAAATTCAATGAAATAGAGGACTTTTAAGCATTCTTGATGAAAAGACCAAACCTGAATAGAAAATTTGACTTTCAAACACAAGGCTCAAGAGAAGCAAAAAAAGGTAAACAAGAAAGGGAAATCATAAGGGACTTAATAAGGTTAAACTGTTTATATTCTTACATGGGAAGATGATACTTTTAACTCAAAAGAACTTTCTCATTATTAGGGCAGTTAGAAAGAGTATATATAGATAGAGAGCACATGTGTGAGTTGAATATGAATGGATAATATCTAAAAAAATAAAATTAAAGGGTGAGACAGGAATGTACTGGGAGAAAGTGAAAGAGAGAAGTAGAATGGGGTAAATTATCTCACATAAAAGAGGCAAGAAAAAGTTTTTATACTGGAGGCGAAAAGGCAGGAGGTAAGCATTAGAAATTGGCCCAAAGAGGGAACAGCATGCTCACTTAATTGAGTACAAAATCTATCTTACCCTACAGGAAAGAGAAGAGAAGAGGAGGGAGGTGATAGAAGGGAGGCCAGATTGGGGAAGGGGGTAGTCAGAAGCAAAACACTTTTTGGAAGGACAGGGTGAAAGAAGAGAGAGAGAGAATAGAATAAAAGGGGGGCACATAAGATGGAGGGAAATAGAGTTAGCAATAGTAATTGTGAAAAAAAATGAAGCAAGTTTCTCTGATAAAAGACTCATTTTTTAAACATATAGAGAACTGACTCAAATTTATAAAAAATAAGAGCCATTCCCCAACTGATAAATGATCAAAAGATTTGAACAGTTTTCAGATGAAGTAATCAAAGCTAACTGTAGCCATATGAAAAAATGTTCTAATTCACTATTGATCAGAGAAATGCATATTAAAACAATTCTGAGGTACCATCTCAAACATATTAGAATGGCTGTTAGGACAGAAAAGGAAAATGACAAATGCTGGAGGGGATATGGGAAAAAATGAGACATTAATATACTGTTGGTAGAGTTGTGAACTGATTCAAGCATTCTGTAGAGCAATTTGGAATTATGCCCAAAGGGCTACAAAACCCTGCATATCCTTTGACCTAGCAATACCATTACTAGGTCTGTATCCCAAAAAGAAATTAAAAAAACAAACATAAACAAACAAAAACAATGGAAAGTATCTATACAAACAAAATTATTTATAGTAGCTCTTTTCTGAGGGCAAAGAATGGGAAATTGAGGGGATATACATCAATTGGGGAATGGCTGAACAAATTATGGTATGTGATTACGATAGAATACTGTTGTGCTATAAGAAATGATGAGCAAGAGGCTCTCAGAAAACCTGGAAAGACCTATGTGAGTTGATGCAAAGTGAAACATACTATAAGATGATCTGCTGTGAATAATTTAGCTGTTTTCAGCAATACAATGATCCAAGACAACTCTGAAGGACTTATGGTAAAAAATGCTATCCATCTCCAGAGAAAAAACTGATGAATTGAATCTGAATACAGATTGAAGCATACTTTCCTTACTTGCTTTATTTTTCATGAGAATTGTTTGGGGTTTTTTTTTTGGGGGGGAGGTCTGTTTTCTTTTACAACATAACAAATATGGAAATGTTTTGCATGATTACACATGTATAACCTATACCAAACCACTTGCCTTCTCAATGGTGGGGGAGAAGGGAGTTGGGGAGATAATTTGGTACTCAGAATTTGAAAGCTGCATGTTAAAAACTGTTTTCACATATAACTAGGAGACAATACCAAGGAATTTAAAAAAAAAAGAAAAGATAATACATTTCAACGTGGTATTGTTGAATTTTTAATGGTAGTTAGATATCCAGGTGTAGGGACAGATACCTAGCTGGCAGCTTGTTCTGTCGTATTGGAGCATGGCAAAAAATAGTCAGGCAGGGCTGTAGCTACAGATTTGAGCTTCATCCAGAGGGAGTCAATAGCTATAATTGTGGAATTGAATGGGATTATGAGAAGAGAGAGTTTAGAAAGGAAAGGAGAATAAACAAATGTTTATGCTATATAAATAGCACCCACTATGTGCCATTCACTGTGCTAAGTGCTATTGTTTTTTAAACAAATATTACCTCATTTCAAGCTTACAATCGTTTTGTGAGGTAGGTGGTATTATTATCTACATTTCATGTTTTAGGAAACTGAGGCAAAGAGCCTTTAAGTGACTTGCCCAGTATCACACAGCTCATTATTGTCTGAGGCTGGTTCTGAACTCATCTTCCTGACTCCTTGCTCAGAATTATATGTCTATTGCACCACCTGCTATCTACAGAAAGACACGAAGGATTGGATCCTGAGGAATGTGAACTTTGGGGAGTGGAGAAAAGGAGGAATAGCTAGGAAAGAATACAGAGAAAATGAGGCAAAGCAGAGGAAACTGTGCCTCAGAATCAACCAAGTATATATTAGGTGATAGGGGCAGGGCCCAAGCCAAGATCTTCACCCTTTGCCCCAAAGGGAATCTGACTCACAGGCCCCAGACCCTCATCTCCCTTGAAAGCCCTAGCTTACCTTTAGATCTGATTCAGATGCACCTTCAACCCTTGCCCTGAATAGAATCTGGCTCCTGTTTGCCTACAGGACCCAGAAAAACCCTTAAACCTTCAAATTTCCTAATCGACTCCCCTCATGTCCCTTTCAAAGCCTTAGGCTCCCTCTTGTCTATAGGCCCCAGAAAGGCCTTCCTTTATCTCCTTTTGAAAGTCCTAGCCCCACCTTGATTTTGTGCAGATGCCTTTCAAACTTCTGCCTTCCTGTTCCCTCCATTATCTATTTCCATTGTCTATTCAATCTCTCTGACCTCCTCAATTAGAATTCTTACCTAGACCCTTTCCCCAACTCCCTTCTCTGGCCACCCAAAGTTACTTTAGTATTTAAGATCCACCTTGGCCCTCATTCAGATGCTGAGAATCTCAGGCCCACAAGGCTGAGAACCTCTCATGCCCGCTCGTCTTTACAGGCGTCACCTGGTCAATGTGATTTATCACTAATAAACTTTTCCTCTGGCTGAAGAAGATTTGAGTTGAATTCATTCAGCAGGGCCCCATCCTCGGGGCAGCTAGGTGTCGCAGTGGATAGAGCACTGGTCTTGAAGTCAGGAGGACCTGAGTTCAAATATGGCCTCAGACACATAACACTTACTAGCTGTGTGACTCTGGGCAAGTCACTTAACCCCAATTGCCTCACCAAAACCCCCCCAAAAAAAACAAAACTATGATTTTAAGACTATGGATATAAATAGGTCTAGAGGTTTTGGGGTGCTGGAGCCCCAAGATCATGACACGGGCCCTGCTGGAATGAATTCAACTCAAATCTTCTTCCAGCTAGAGAAAAAAGTTTATTAGAGATAAATCATATAGGCCAGGTGATGCCCATAAGGACTAGAGCGCATGAAAAAAGCTCAGCCTTTGGGGCATGAGAGAGTCTCAGCATTTGAATGGGGGCCAGGGCGGATCTTATATTCACCAAAGTAACTTTGGGTGGCCAGAGGAGGGGGCTGGAAAAAGGGTCTAGGTAGGAATTCGGATTGGAAGGCCTGAGAGATTGAATAGACAATGGGGATAGATAATGAAGGGAACTGGAAGGTAGAATTTTGAAAGGCATCTGCATAAGATCAAAAGGTGGGGCTAGGGCTTTCAAAGGGAGATAAGGGGAGTGTTGGGTTTCTATGGATTTTATTCTAATTTATATTTGGATTGCTGTATCTGTTTTAATAATATGAATTAATCAGTATTTATTGTTAATACCATCTGCAAAGCATTGTTCTAGGTGCCAGGAATATAAGAATGAAACAAGTACCAGTCCCTGATATGAAGGATTACATTCTGCTGGAGGTGAGGAATGGGCACATAAAATATAAGCAGGTAAATCTATCTAATCTATCTATCTATCTATCTGATAATCTAAGAAATAAGGTGGGTTTTTTTTATCATTCAATTGTTTCTGTCATGTCCCACTCTTTATGATCCCATTTGGGGTTTTCTTGGCGAAGAAAATGGAGTGGTATGCCATTTCCTTCTTCAGTTTATTTTCCAGAGGAGAAAACTGAGGCAAACATGTTAAAGTGACTTGCCCAGGGTCACACAGTATGTGTCTGAGGTCAGATACGAAGTTGGGAAGATCCAGCACTCCACCCACTCTTCCACCTAGCTGCCTCATGAACTTAGTAGGTATCTAAAAGATATCTGTTGGATTTATTCTATCATATGGAATAAAGGACCTGGTCTTGAAAAATACCTCCCTTTTAAAATAAGAATCTTGAAACAGATCCAAACTTTATCTCTTCTTGAAATTTCTTTAGCTGGATAGCTAATGAACCAATATAAATAAATAAATAAATTCATCTTGATGTGAATTGGTAATGAATAATTCAACAAACTATTCTGTTTGAAAAGTGCTTCATATTTCATGGAAACAAACACAACTAAAATGGAAAATAACTAGGGCCTTCTTGCATTCCAAGCAAACTGGGATTAGGAAAACCTGAATCTTCAATAGTCTGAATTCTAAAGGAGTTTTTTCTTCCTTCTCTCTCATTCTTTTTTTTTTTTTCCCCCAAGGCATTAAGTGACTTGCCCAGAGTCACACACAGCTGGTAAGTGTCAAGTTTCTGGTCTAAGAGCAGATTTGAACTCTGGTCTTCTTGACTCCAGGGCTGGTGCTCTATCCACTGAGCCACCTAGCTACCTCTCTTCACTCTTATTCTTGAGGGCCAGGTTATGGCCAAGGAGTGGATATCCGGCCACTGGATTTCTGCTCAATAAGGCCAATGTAAAGTCGACCACGATGAATGCCATCTGTGCATTAATACATTGTCACTAAATAACACTAATATGATAGGTGTAAATATGGCTGACCCCTAGAGTCACAAATTGCCTTACATACTTAGCCATTCAGAAAAGAGCTGATGGCTAGGCCCATGGAAATGACAGGAAATCAGACAATTCTTGCCCATCTGTTTGTTGCCACAGGCTGCTCACCAGAGCCTCTGCACCGGGAAAGATTGAGTAGCTAGACACCTTTCACTGCTTATTCCTCCGGGGGAGAGCAGTGAGCTGAAAGGAGGTGTGGCTGTGGTTTTTCCTTAGTTCTCAAAGAGGACCATGACATCAGGGAGATGATGACAGGACTTGAAATTGACTGACTTGACTAAGGGAGGGCTGTGCAAAGTCACCAGCTTCACTTCCTCCTCCAAAGCCATCTGGGTCCAGTGGCCAAATATCAATCAGGAAGACTAGAGATGGCCCAGGATGCAATCGGAGACCTTGGCCTTTTAAACTGAGGTCTTTTCAGGTTGAATAATCCTCTTTAAAAAGTGAATCAAGGGATGGCCCCTTTAATCAAAAAGAAAAAAAAAAACAAACTGGGAGGGGAAGACCCTCAGGGTGTCTGGCCAAAAGAGAAACAGTTACTATTTACATTCACTCTGAGCCTGGAGGGCCCAAAACATAACCATTAAGTGGTGCTTGGGCAGTTGTTCAATCCACTGGATCCAGAGTGAATTGGGTTTCAGGCTTGGTCTTCCAGAAAGAAATCTAGCCAGTAAATCCCAAATTAACTTTCTGCTCACAAAATGTACCTTCCCTTGGGCAGAATACCCTCAGGTAAGGGAGAGGAGAGAGGAGAAGAGAAGAATGTGATGTGCTTTGTTCAGGGAAATGGCACAGCTTAAAGAAAATCTCCTTCCCTTCAGGCTAATCAACTCATCCTACCGGTAGATGCATTTGGGAGCTCTCCCCTCCTCCCTTGCCCCACCTTCCAGGTGAGAAACTCCTAGGCTCAGAAGGTAGGAAAGGGAGACTTTACTTAGCATGAGCAGATTAGATGGTCTTCTGTCTCTGTTAAGATCTAAGTGAACTGTAGTAGTCTAGGAATATTTATAATATTTATAACTTGATTCCAAATTAAATTCCCCAGGTAATAATATCATTTCACTTAATACTGAGTTTGTTATGGAACCAATAAAAGACATTATAGGCGGTGTGCCTGTATTAATCTAGCAATCTATAAGTATTTATCAAGTGTCTTCTATTTGCCAGGTCCTGTGCTAAGTGCTACAGATATATACAAAAGTAAGATGGTCCCTGGCCTCAAGGCGCTTACTCTCTAATGGGGAAAACTACACATATGGAAGTACATTAACAAATTTGTACAAAGTAAATACAAGCCTTTTATTTATTTATTTTTTAGAGGGGAGCAAGCTAATATCAGGAGTGTAAACAGAACAGGAAAGGCTTATATCCCAACTTCCTATCAATTCATTGAGAGCTGTTCAACAAAATACTTGAGTGTCTCATGAAGGAGCATACTTTCTAATATCCAGAGATATTTAACCAATGTTTCCTGGAATGTTGCATCAAAATCTCTGTACTGAGTAAGAGATAGGTTCTATCGAGCATGGATGTCCATGGTTCTCATTTACCTAAATAGAAGCAAAGCTCCTTGGGGAAAGGGACTGTTTAGTTTTTGCCATTGTTTCCCCAAGGACACAGGGCCCCTTGCAGAGAAGCTGCCTTATAAATGCTTTGTCAACTTGAATTTTTATCTTTCACAAGTTTGGAAGAAATCTTAGATGAGATCTAGCTCAGTCCCTTAAATTTGCAGGTGAAGAGATTAAGGCACTAAATGGTTTAAGTGACTCATCCATAGTTACATGTTTTATTAGAAGAGCTGGAATTTGAATCCCAGTCTTCTCACGCGGAACATGGATTCTTCCACCATGTGAGGCTAGAAAATCACCAGATACAAGAAGACAGTATGACCAAATGGATCTGTTCTACTCACTTGCTTTCCAAATAGCATTCTGAAAAAGTTTTCAGCCAAGGAAGGGTGAAATTAGGAAAAATAAAAACAAAAACAAAAGACAAAAACAAACCTGATAAGAAATGCAAAGGCTGAGAGAACTCTGGAAAGGGTCACCACTTAAGCTTACCTAAACATTCTTTCATTGACTTCTTCTTCCAAATTTCTTGTATCACATAAGATCACCCCAAAGGAGCCCACAGGCTGGTGGGTAATTGGGAATATGTTTTGTTTAGAAGAAAGTCCAACCTTGGCAGGAGCTTCCTTAAGCATTGAGGAGAAAGGAAGACATGTAGCTGCACAGGACACAGACAAATTAACCACCTCCACAGCCTTTCTTGTGTCCAATGCCAATGCCTCAGTGGTGGCCAAATGGAAGTTGTTGCTATTGGCAATAGGTTTAGATTCAAAGTTTTCAAGGCATTGATAATTAATGTCATGGACCTCTGGGCTGTGGTTGACCACAATGACTTCATTTAAATCTACTTCCTGCAAAATATGGGACCCTTCTTGGGTAGGGGTATCATCACCAGTGGAAGAGCCCCTACTTTTCTCTGTCTTTGAATCTGGCCTGGCAGTTTTTATAGAGGGACTGCAGGGAAATTCAGGCACCTGATGGATGGATTTGGGGAAATCCTCAATGGCTGAGATGTTGACACTAGAAAATATGTCATTCTCAGTCTCTGAGACTTCAGACCCAGCCTTTGGATTCTCCAGTAGACCTTCATTGGAAGCATCATCCTGTATAGTATGTACTTCAGAGACATGCAATATGTCTAAAGTCAGTTCTTTGGTTTTAGCCATGGAGGAGTACTCAGCTCCATCAACATAAGATGTTTCATCCACCACTGGTTCACTATAGGTGAAACTACAATGCCCAAAAAGAAAATGTGGATTATTGTTAACTTCTGCTAAGTCCATGTAGCCCTTATCTTCCTGTGGGTGATCTGTGTCAAAAACCACCTCCACTAGTGAATGGAAGACTTCACAGTCATGCTTTGGGGGGTCATTTTGAAACCCAGGAACGTTCCGAATGGAATCTATGTTTCTGCCCTCGTCCTGGTTTTCTTCAAGGTATTTCTGAAAGTGCCCATCTAAGGTCTCTGAATTCCCCTGGTCACTTCTGGATATGTCACTGTCCTCTGCCAACTCCTCTGGGCTACTTATCTGAGGAGCCGAAACAGATTTAGTTAGCTTGTTCAGTGCCACCTCTCGCTCCTCTTCCTCAAAGGGCAAAGAGCTAATAGAGGTCAGGGAAGCTTGGATACCACTAGGCAAGCTTGTATTGCTTTCTGTGTGACCTCCTTCTAAGGAGTTTCTATGGATGGCATGCCTTCTTACAAGTTGGTGCAAGACCTCTCGGTCACTGGGTAACTCCAGAGCCCGGCTACGGGCTTCGGACCAAGCAACGGAGCTTGGTTCGCTTTCGATTCCTGAGTCAGAGATGACTGAAGAAGACCGCTTGATGGTCCCAGACAGCGCTGATAACACTTCACGTTCATTACTTTTTGGATCCCTTGGAAATGACTTCACATCCAATGGATCTCTTGGCGTTGGGCTCAATGGATCAGTCAAGTTTACTGGAAGATGCTTTAGTGACAGCAATGTGGCCTTAGTCTCTTGATTCCCCTTCTTGCTTAATTCACTTAATACAATGTTGTCTGTGAAGACAACATTCTCAGGGTTAGGAAATGCAGCTGCTTCGTCCGACACAGTCCTAATGTAATTATCTACAGGTGTCCTGGTCTCATAATGAGTAGCAATTACTAAGCCAGGTTCACTATTATCAGAGTACTTATTGCTGGGATTCATTTCAATGTATGTCAAGCAAGAAGCCAGATTGCTATCTCCAGCCACAGTCTGCTCAGATCTGCTCAAGTCTGGTACAGATTGTGTTAAGACAATTGGCCTGACGTCAGCTGCAGGATCATCTGCTGAAGTCGTTGGAGGCTCTTGAGGTAAACCCATTTCATCCTGGGATTCACCAATCGTCAAGTATACCTGAGATACTGAACTAGGGGGTGAGTATCTGTCCACGGATACTTCCCCACCTGTACCAGGACACAGATAGTCCATTTCAAAGTGGCGTGGTAAAGAAGTATCTTCCCTGAATGTTGTTTTCTCAGATGTTACATTAGTATTTGACTGCTGACTCATCTCTTTTTCCTTTTGTTCCACTTTTGGGGTAGTTTTAACAGGAGCAACATTTGGGGAAATCCCCAAATTGTACCCTAAAAGAAAAAAAAGTGAAATGTCATATTTTATTTAGGTGAATTGTAGAAACTTTTAAGTTATCAAATAGTCCCTTAACAAAAGTGTCTACATTATGGCTTCCCTCAAAGAGTTTGGTTCAATTCAATTAGACAAACATGGATTAACTGCTAGCAAAGCCTTATCACAGGAGAGAATGGAAACTTTGATAACAGAGGGTCCCCTCCTTCAAGGAACTAACTGTTCTGTGAGTCAGGAGGCCTAGAGTGGAGGTCTGGCTCTCAACTTTGTTAGCTCTGTGGTCTTTAAACAAGACACTTCATGTCTTTGTGGCCCATTTTCCTTATCTGTAACATGGGGATGATAATCCTTTCACTGCTGACCTCACATGATTGTCCTGGAGCCAAATCAAATAACATATAAGAATATGCCCTGCAACCATAAAGTACTAAAGAAATGAGTGCTGTTATACAGAATTGTGTTGAGACAGGAAGATCCAGTTCTTAAATTTTTAGTGTGATCAGTTACCCCTTGGAAATCACCAAATACTGCAAATCAGGGCTTGGTTTATTGTTTTGTTAATTGTATAATCTTAAAAGAGTAATGAATAAAATGTTACTAAGTGTGTCTCATACTGTTTAACACCACTCCCCTCTCCCCTGCCAAGGAGCCAGTTGTTAAACATTTACCAGCACACTCCTGGTTACAGAGGACATTTAAAACTATGACATGTTCCTCCAAGTTTTCATAGGGTCAAGAGCTACAAGTGACTTTAAAGATAATTTAGTACAAACCTCTCACTTTAGAGATGAGAAAACTGAGGCCTGGAGATGTAGCTTTCTAGACATTCACATTATTCCCCCTCATGTAAGCTGTGTTTCAGCCAGACTTCCCTATTTGCTGTTCTCTTTCCATGAGGTTCCATCCCCATCTCTGTGCTTTTAATAAAGACTGTCCCTTGTATCTGGAATACACCCCCTCTTCACACCTGCCTCTTAGAATCCCTATCTTCTTTCAAACCTCAGTTCAAACACCCATTTCCTACACTTGGCCTTTCCTGAACTCTCCAGTTTTCACTGTCCCCTCTCAATTATTTTTTATATTGTGTATTTACTTATAAAAGTGCAAGTTATTTCCATTCTCCAGTGAAATGTGAGCTCAACGGAGGCCAGAACACTTTCATTCTTCTCTCTGTATCTTCATTGCTGAGCACGGCAGTGGGTACATAACAGAAACCTGGTAATGGTTACTGAAGTGAAGTTAAGTGAAATGAATTTATCCTTCCAAGGACACAGAACTGGGATCCAAGATCACAGGACCACAGATTTAGAAATAGAAACACTGTAGACATCATTGAGTTCAAATCTACCTTTTACAAATGAGGAAAACAAGGCACTAATATATTAAGTGATTTGCCCATTGTCACATACCTAGTAAATGTCTGAAGTGTTATTTGGACCTAAGTGTTCTGGGCTCACAATCCAGTGCTCTGCACATCATTTCCCAATATCTTCTCTTACAAATCAATTCCAAATCTGAGTCTTTTCATTCCTTCCCTGTATACATTACATGGTCTACATGCCTTCCAGATGGGAAAAATCTCTAAAAAGCCAAAAAAAGTCCTATAAAAATGATGATGATGTCATTGTCATCATTTTTACAAGCAAGCAAAAGAACTGACATTAATAAGGCCCACCAGTAACTCATGAGGGTGAGGAAAAGAGCCAGTAGGCTTTATTCAAGGCATGACCACTAGGTGTCAGACAAGCACAGAGAACCACTAATTGAGACTCCTTCCATCGATCCCAACAAACACCAGCATGCATCTCTCTCTCTTCAGGTGTTACTTAGCATGCTTTTTTAAACATTACTTTAACCTAACCATTGTGGGGGCAATCTTAAAGAAAATAACATGCATTCTACTTGCATTACAACTTTTCACATTATCTTATATATTACTTTTTAAAAAATAAAAATAAAAAGCTTTAGCTAGGGCTAACACACATCGTGGGGGTAATTAGTTGATGCAGTGGATAGAACTCCAGAGCTGGAGTCAGGAAGACTCATATTCCTGAGTTCAAATCTGTCCTCAGACATTTACTAGCTGTGTGACCTTAGGAAAGTCACTTAACTAAGTTTCCTCATCTGTAAAATGAGCTGGAAAAGGAAACAGCAAACCACTTAAGTATCCTTGCCAAGAAAACCCCAAAAGGAGTCACAAAGAATCAGATGTGACTGAGCAGACACGACATGATTGAATAATAACACACATCAACCAATAAGGATTTATTATTGTTATTATTATTAATGCATAAATGATGTTTTTTTTTTCTTTTTGAATCGATGGGGGCACTAACAATAGTTCTCCTTTAGTTAATATGCTAGAGTTGTCTAAGCCTTTTTTTGTTAAAACTCTTTAAAAATGTTGGACAGCTATTCTAACCTTACATGTTAGGAAACTCAGACTGAGAGAAAAAAATAAACAAAACAGGAAAATTTCCATTGGAAGAAATCTCAGATTTAATAAATATGAATCAGTGATGTGCTAAAACCAGTGAAAATTAACTCACTTGAGCTGAGTTGATTGTTAAATTTTCAGTAATAACAATTACCCCTTGGAATTTAGAAAATGCTTCCAAACAGGGATTGATATGTTGTTTGTTGATTTTTAGACTTAATAAAGTGATGGAGAAAACATTAGTGACGCAGATTAAACTTAAGAGTGTGTTTTCTTTTTTCATTATGTATTTAACTTTGAGGATTTAAGTTTAAAATAAATAATAAATAATTTTTTTTTTGAAAAAGAGTGTCATACGAACAGTTATTTTTTTCTTGAAGAACCACTCATTCAACACCTTAGTGAATTCAACCCATGCTTGAACTGAAATGTATTCTGTAATCTCCCGGACAAATGGTTATAGAGATGGTGCTTGAGTAGTGACAAGGACTCACTGCCCCTGGAAACAACTCATTCTACTATTGAAGAGCCTCAATTATAAAGATTTTTCTTTCACCTAGCTTAAATCTGACATTCTCCAAATACTGCTCATTGCTCTCCTGGTTCGGCTATCTGGAGCACCAGCAGCACAAGACTAATGCCCTTCCGTATGATAGTTCTTCAAATACTTGAAGGCAGTGATCGTGTTCCTCTACAACGCTTTTTCTTCTGCAGTCTAAATATTGCAAATTTCTTCCACCTAAGCTCACATGATATTTTTCTTACTGTCTTGTTTTCCTGGTTCCTCCACTTGGGCTCCATTCCAAGTTGACAGTGCCCTTCCCAAAATGTCACCTACAGCTGAACATAATTGTCTAGATGTATTGTGAGGAGGGTAGAATACCACAGGACTACTTCTCCTGTACACTGTACACTGTCCTATATAACTACATTAGCTAAAGATCATGTTAGGTTTTTTTTGACCACTATATTCTGCTGACTAATCTTGAGCTTTCAGTACTCAAAAACATAGAAGTCATTTTGATACGAAATAATGTTGAAGCAGGTTTTCAAAATCTTGCACTTGTGACTTGCCCAACAATGGTTCTAGCACTGCATAGGCTTCCCTTAGCACCTGCTAACTTCCCTTTCTGATCCAACCTTCAGAGGGCTGTCTTCCTTTTAAATGGATATGTTCAGTGTTCCTATTGCCTATAAGGTAAAATGCAAAAGCCTTATCCTGACATTCAACACCCTCTTAAATATGTTTCCCATTTAACTTTCTAGTTTTATTTCATACTACTCTGCTTCATTCATTCTTTGTTTTGGTCAAACTGGCCTTGCCATCCTTAGATCCCATCCGGTTCACTCCCACCTTTCCAAATTTCTTCATACTACCTCTGATAACTGCAACGATTTGAGAGAATTCTTGTCTCTGATGTTCACTACCTAGCAGACCTTGAGCAAGCGACTAAATTTTCATCACTCTGGCTCTCTTTGATTGGCCAATAATAGGTCCCAGTCCTAACCTCACTTGCTCATTGTTTGTGTTTTGATGGCTGAATGAATGTAAATGGCAATTGTTTCTGTTTGGCCAGAAACTCTGAAGGTGTTCCCCTCCCAGAATGAGTCTTTTGTGAAGGCAAACTAGACCATCTTTTGCCTCCATTCTTATTTAGTCTTTAATTACTACATGGATGTTGCCTCAGACAAACTGAGACCTGGGAATGACCTTAGCTTAAAAAGTCCAGGGTCTCTCACTACCACTGGGGCCGTGGCTAGTTGTCCTAATCTATGTCTTGCCTCTGGACTCTGATGACTCCGGAGGAGAGAATGAGGCTGATGACTGTGCGCAGCTCTGCCTCACTTAAATCCAATTTACTTGCCAGTCATGACATTACAGCCCTGGTGTCATTGGTCCTCTTTGAAAACAAAGGATGAGGGGCAGTGAGGTGGCATAGGGGATAGAGCTCTGGCCTTAGAGCTAGGAGGACCTGAGTTCAAATCTTATCTCAGGCACTTGACACTTACTAGCTGTGTGACCCAGGGCAAGTCACTTAACCTTGATTGCCTCACCAAAAAAATAAAGAAATAAATAAAAACCAACAACAACCAAAAAACCCACAAAGGATAAACTTTCATGGACTTAAGTTTACTCAATTTATAAAATAAAGGGGTTGGATTAGAGCACTTCTGAGGCCCACTGTAAGTCAGTGATGTTATAGCAGAAGATACAATTTTGTTCCATGAGCAGATACAGTTAGGTCTCTTCTTATCACATATGCTACTGTTTGGATCTTTGTAATTCGCAATACCTTTAGCTCTTTCTACAGCCCTTGAAGCCAGGTTATTAACTCTGATGAATAGTTTGCTCTTGATTTGAAGTTGTAACAAAAACCTTGACATGTGAGAAAATTTTGAGAACTTTAATAATATTGAAGCCCCAGACTTTCTGCACTAAACTAGACCACTTGAGTGATAGAGAGGTTTCTCCATCAGATAGTTTACCTCTGAGCGACTGCTTAACAAACTGAATAAAATGTGTTCCTAACAGAGCTGAATCCTAAGCCCAACACTGAAGAACTTGGCTTTTTTATCTCAACAGTGTCCGTGACTTACCCTACACCAAGACTGTCATGCCCTCAATGGCAGATTCTGTGTCGGTTTTCATCTTTGTTTTACTAGTGCAGTACTCATTAGATAGTAGTAGATAATTGACAAATATGTGTTCAATGAAAATGAATTGAGCTACCTGTAATGGGATAGAAATAATGATCGATGTTGATGATTATAAGAAGAAGATGAGAGAGAATATGGTGATTCTCACGATCCATTAACTTAAACGCCAACCTGAGTCTATATCTTTGCTAGTCCAATTACTGCTACCTTAGGACAAAGTTTTTTCTACCTCTAACAAAACTATTTCAATGGACTCATAATATAAGTCTTCTTACCTCCCACTATCCTCACTCTAATCTATTCATCCATCTTTCATTGTGTATGACCAAATCACTCATTTGTTCAAAAACCTTCAGAAGTAGGGGGCAGCAAGGTGGTGCAGTGGATAGAGCACCAGCCCTGGAGTCAGGAGGACCTGAGTTCAAATCCAGCCTCAGACACTTGACACTTACTATCTGTGTGACCCTGGACAAGTCACTTAGCCCCATTGCCTAGCCAACAACAATGACAACAACCAAAAAAAAAAAGAAAGAAAGAAAGAAAGGAAAGGAAAGGAAAAAAAAACCCTTGAGAAGCAAGGAAGCAAAATGCCCTCCAAAGTCTGGAGTCACTATATTTATCTTACTCTTCCATCAGACTGGGTTGCCTTGCAAACATGCTCTGAACTCTCCTATGTACTATTCTTATTAAATGGAATATCCTCTCTTTTTTCCCTGTTGAATTACTACCAGTCCTCTGAAGTCCAACTCAAATTCTTCCTTGGCTCTATTGCTTACATCAGGGGTGGGGAAACCTGTGGCCTCGAGGTCACACGTGGCCCTCCAGATCCTCAAGTGCAGCCCTTTGACTGAATCTAAACTTCACAGAACAAATCCTCTTAATGAAAGGATTTGTTCTGTAAAACTTGGACTCAGTCAAAAGGCTGCACTCAAGGACCTAGAAGTCCACATGTGCCCTTGAAGCTGCAGGTTCCTCCCCCTGGCTTAGACATTAATGACGTTCTTCCTTAGATATCAAATAGCAATTTGTTCTGTAATGCTCTTAATATCATTACTATATAATATCACTTACTAAGATTTTTCTTTTTTTGTGGCTTATACTACTTAATGGACTGTGAGAGAAATAATTATTAAATAACTAATTATTAATATTGGGGAGACACAGGATTTATGTCTCTCTGAAACCATATTCTCTACTGGGCCAAACCAACATCTGAAGGACATTGCTGATAATGAGATTGGATTAACTTCCTCCTCAATCTTGTTCAGAACCCACCCAGGTGGGGAAGGCCATTGTGTTCTACTCATGTTTGGGTGGGGATAAATGTTTTGATTAGATTGAGCTAGGCTGGGGGTGGTTTGGAAGTAAATGATGTGATCAAACTCATGAACCCTAGCCCTTCATTAGAATAGGTCCACCTCTCATTATAATAGTCATTCTCTCTCATTACTTGTTAACCAATCAGAGTCAATCACCACCCTCAGGAACACTCATTCTTCCAAGGGCATATTAAATATTGAGTGGGTTCCCTGAAAGGTCTTTGACATTCCAGAGTGTCACTGATCCCTTTTATTATTACTAGCATGATTAATAAAATGATTAATTTCGAAGAAATTATGCCTCTTGAACTTTTTATATATCAAAACTGCAAGCTCCAGTAGGACAGGAACTATGTCTTATTATTTTTGAAAATGTCTTCTCCACTATTTTGTACTGGGCTATGCATTTAAAGAATGCTTGATAAATGTATGTGGAGGGGCAGCTAGGTGGCGCAGTGCATAGAGCTCCAGACTTGAAGTTCAAATTTGACCTCATACACTTGACACTTAACTAGCTGTGTGACCCTAGGCAAGTCACTTAACCTAGACTGTCTCACCAAAAAGCAAAAACAAATAAATAATTAAGTAAGTAAGTAAATAAATAAATAAATGTATGTGGATTCATTACATAAGTTATATAACTGATTTCTTGTTCTTTCATTGTACTGACTAGTTATTTTAGTGATTTGACCAGAATTCATTGCTTGGGGTTGTCAGAAAAATAGTACCTTTGATCTTTGCCCTTTAAATCATTTAAATTTAAATCTTTGTCCTTTGTGCCCTTCTAATGTTACTAACCTTTCCCAGGACATTCCACGTATCTATCCTCAAAAATGACTGGTAGGGTGTTCCAGTCTCCATCAATATCTAGGCATTCTGCTGGGAGGGGAGGCATGCTGGTGAAGTATTCAGAATTCCGGACGTCCAAAGCAATCTGACTCTGTCTTTGGATCCTGAGAAATGCATTACAAAGACAGGAAAGAGGTAAACAATTATTCATGAAGCAGTTTGTAGTTCACATACTGTTTTCCTTTCTGTAGTCCTTCAAGGTAGGTAGTGAACATATCAGCATCTCTGTTTTGCAGATGAGGTAATAAAAATTTTCAATTGGTCATACACTGCTATTTGCAGAGCTTGGTGGTAGAGCGCATACACACCATGAATTTCTCCATTATTCTCCATGGAATACTCATTTTAAATTCTTCAGTTATTATTGTATTCCATATCTCCCTGCCATATGTCAAGATCATAGGCATCATAGAATTTGGAGTCAGGAGAGACTTCAGAGGTCATATCACCCAAATTCTTCAATTTACAGATGAGAGAAATGAGATAAAATATTTCCCCATGGTCCCAAAGGAGTAAGCAGTAGAGCCATAATTTGAACCCAACTCCTGCCTCCAAAGCCAACAATCTTTGTGCTATTTCACTGCTAGAAATGGAGGTTTTCAGAGCATAGATTTGGAGGGAACATTAGAAGTCATTTAACCTAATCTCGCTTATTGTCACAGATGAAGAGACTATGGCCAAGAAAGGTAGGGCATTAGGCCAAAGTCACACAGAAAATAAGTGGCAAAGTTAGTATTCAAACCCAGGACCTCTGACTCCAAATCTAGGACTCTTCAAACTTGACCAAGGTCACATAGTGAGTGGTGAATCAGGACCTCAAATTCAGGCTTCCGACTCCAAGTTCAGTGTTCTTCCCAGTATAACACACATTCTAAGAATGGGCTAAGTGGGTCTAACTGCCACCTCGTCAGTCCTAGAGGGAAATTCTGAAAGGTGTCTTTTCCCCTTTGTGAATTTCAAAACCAACAATTCAATATATCTCTAGCATGTTAAAATTGTATCTTGTTCTGGTCTCCCTGACCAGTCCTACCCCTTCTAATTATTAAGTAAGTTTTAGAAGGAAATTAGGTTGCAAAGGGGAACCTAGAAATCATGAATAAACCATTGCCAAGATCAAGGAACATCATTTATAAACTGTATCATATATTAACTAAAATTCACATCCTAGTAACCAGGAGAAACCGTCTAGGCACTGCTTGTCAAGGTTGCTGGTCCTATGATATGTAAATTGCAGATAACATCTACTCTTCCACAGTTCCACACCAGCAGAATATTAAAAAAGATGCTAATAACTTTGGAATGATGACTTTGGAGTTTTACCTATAACTCTGAGATGATTTGGATACGTTAATAAACTAACTCCAATATGGCATAGATAGTTGGTCTGTTTCTCCCCCAATATCCTAGAAAAATGAGTCCTCCAACTCTTCCCTCTGAGAACTCTTCCATTTCCTAAAGGCTCATGCTGTTCAAGCCCTCTGCTCCAGACTCTAATCTATGGTCATGTGATGCTGTTCTCTGCCTCTTCCCCTTCCCATCTTCCTTTACCATCCCATTCCCTATCCCCATATCACATTCTGCCTCTGTAATATTTTCACCACTTATCTCTTGTGCCTTATCAAGTGTGAATTCTGCCCCATTTCCTGCTGCCAATCATGGTCTTTCCTGGTAAGTGTCCAAAAACTAGGCATGCCTGCCCCTATTTCATAAGTTCACAAGTTAATTATCAACTCATCCAGCAAAGAAAGTAATTTTCTTTTCTATATTTTTATTTTTCTGAAATGTGGAGTTTGTTTTAGGCAGCACTCAGATCTGTGGAACAAGCTGATTCCCACACTAGGAAATTAATAG
The DNA here is from genome assembly GCF_003287225.1 of Phascolarctos cinereus. Classification (NCBI taxonomy): domain Eukaryota; kingdom Metazoa; phylum Chordata; class Mammalia; order Diprotodontia; family Phascolarctidae; genus Phascolarctos; species Phascolarctos cinereus. The sequence continues at coordinate 641,888,199 of NW_027555847.1, forward strand.
TCATGCCCTCATAAACCTGTTAATTCCTGTCCTTTGCAACATATGTAAAAAATTATTTTCCCATCCCATTATTGGAAGGATTGGACTTTGAAATGCATTTTCACAAGTAGGGCTATTTTTGTGCTTAATCATCCACACATTGTCTCTCTCAATTTGACTTGTTAACAACTACCTGCATTTGTGAAATAATTGCTTTCCATATAGCCATGTGGTCAACAAAAAGAAGCAACGTACCCACAATGGGTACTCAAGACCCTATGTGATTTGGTTCCAACCTTCTTTTCTGTCCTTCCTTCTCACTTCCCTTGTACACAAACCTTTTTCTTCACCAATACTGGACTAGTTACCTTTCCCTGAAAAATTACGCAATACTATTTCCCACTTGCTTCCCCCCTCTCAACACACACATGATGTTCCTTTGCTAAAATGGTTCCCTCTCCCTAGAAGCCCATTCTCTCCTCATTTCTCCCTGTCCAATTTCTACTCATCCTTCAAGGACCAACTTCCACATATATAATTCTGATCTGTTCTTCAAGATCCAGATGCATCTTTCTAAATCTTAACTATCCTTAAAGACCAAGGTAGGCCTGGATCATATTTTAAGGCCCAACTCAAATGCTACTTTTTCCTGGAAGCTTTCCATGATTCTGGCCAGATGTAATCTCTTTTTCCTTTGAATTGCCTGACAATTTTTTTTTAACATTCTGATTGGACTTACATGCTATACCTTCAATTATAGTTATTTGTGTCCATATCTTAGCTCTCTTACTGTACTCTAAGTTCCTTAGATGGATACTCAAACTGTGGCCATCCATGTCTATTTTCCTCATGGTTTCAGATTTTTTTTTATCTTGTCCTACCCCTCTTTCCAGATTTTAAGTACCACTTTTCCCCATTGTAATATAAGCTCCTTTAGTGTAAGAGTTGACTATTTCACTTGAATTTTTATTGTAAGTACCTAGCACATTTGCTGATGTAATAAATGCCTGAAAATCCTCTGTCTAACCTATCTAGATATTATCCATCCATCCATCCATCTATCTTCAGCCATATGTTCTAACCCAGTGATATTATGACCACATATTTTTGGGAAATTATAACCTAGCTTTCTTGCTACTCCTTCTGATCTACTGTGTGTGTGTGTGTGTGTGTATATATATATATATATGTATATATATATATATATACATATATGTATGTATATATATATACATATATGTATATATATATATACATATATATATAAATTAGATATTACTTTTGTACTGAGAGAAGAAAAAAAAAGACTCATTGAAATGAATGAAGACAACAAGTGTAATGGAAGGAGTAGTAGACTGGGAATCAGAAGATCTGGGTTATCTTGGTCACAGTGAGTCTGGAAGGACTGCCTTCTAAACAGATGTCAAAACAGGAAAGGGCTCTAGTTCTCTAAGAATATTTAGATCTTGGCAGGCCAAAGTTCCATCGCCATTCCCACTCTATTTTTTTTAATAGAGAAGAAAATTCAGGTATTAAAAACAGTAAGTAATTTGCCCAAGGTCATAGAGGTACTTACTAGAAGAGTCAAGATTTAAAATTAGGTCCTCTGGCTCCAAAAACAAAATCATTTCCACTATATCATGCTGTTTTACCTCCTCTGAACAAAGTCCATCAATATCACTGTTTTAACATCAACTTCATATTTTTTTAAAGTATTTATCAAGTTCTTATTATGTTTGGAATTAGAGGCAATGAAGAAGAAAATAAAGGGCTGTCCTCAGAGTTGGGAAGTGCTGGGTTAAAATTCTTCCTCTGACATATTCTTTCTGGGTGATCCTTTGACATTAACTTAAACACTCAATGGCCGAGGCAAGTCTCTAAGACTATAAATTACAAGAAAGTTGGCAATCTGAATTCTTGTAAACAGTTTGAACAGTGGGCAGTCTCTATCTATGTGAAATTATGTTTCTGGGAAACCTAACCTCCCTCCCCCAACTCTTCCAGAAATAAAATAACAAAGTGGAGTACTCCGCTCGGTGTTGGGGAGATACCAAGATAAATCAGTCATGCTGCCTGTCCTCACGGTACTGATAATCTAACCACAGGATGGAAACCGTCAATTCATTTAGCATAGAATTACAATGCTAGAATGTTGGAGGTAGAAGGGACTATAGAGAAGATTCATTCATTTTAGAGGGGTAGAAAACGAGTGTGAGGAAAAGACTTCTCTAGGGTCACACAGTGAATTAGTGTCTAAGCTGGAACCAAAACTCAGGACTCCTATTCTCAGTCTTGACATCATTGCCTCTGAATCTGGCCAAAGGGCTATTATCGTTGTTGTTGCTGCTGTTGTTTTCAGCATTATTGTTGTTACTATCCAAATTAAATTACTTAAATGCACCATGTAGGTAATACACCTTCTCCTTTGTGATATGGCTTTGATCTGGTAAGTTGTTTTCCTTGCATCTTTCCCGGATATTCTCCAAAAAGAAAATGACTTAATTTTTTTTAGAAATCAAAGCCTTCACAGTAAAATATTGATAGGAGCATTTTTTCTGTGATAGCAAAGAATTGGAAACCAAGTAGATGTCCATTTACTGGGGCAAGGCTTAACAAACCGTGGTCCATGAATGCAAACAGAGTTATTAGTGCTCCGTAAGATATGATTAATGTGATGAGTAGAGAGAAGCATGGAAAGACATATATGAACTGATACCAAGTTAAGCAGAGCAAGACAAGCAATACATACATGACTACAAAAACGTAAATGGAAAGAACCACAAGAAAAAATTTTAAAAAATGAATGTGACAAAATTTTAAGGAACAATCATAGATTGAAAGAAGAGATGAGAAGACACTTCCTCCCCATTCCTTTGTAGAGAGATGGGACTTTTTTTTTCAGACTTTTGCAATCAGTTATGCTGATTTTTTTCCCTTTCCTTTTTAATTTTTGGCTTTGAAAAATAGTGTATTTTTATATGTAATGGCTCTCTTGAAGAAGTAAAACTGGGGGAAACTATATTGGTATAAAATGTATTAATAAAACTCATTTTTTAAAAGATCAAAGCCTTGTACTATTAATTATTATTTTTAAATTACATGTCTCCTGACTCTAATACAACTATAAACCTTTTAAGGACAGAGTCTGCCTTTTATTTGGAAGTTTGGTTGCACACTGGATAGAGCCCCAGACCTCAGATAGTTACTAGCTATGTGGACTTGGGCAAGGCACTCAACTCCCACCTGCCTCAGTCTCTTCATCCATAAAATGGATATAAAAAAAGCACCTACCTCTCCAAGGGTTGTAGTGAGAATAAAATAATATGTGTAATATTTGAAAACCTTGCAGCACTATATAAGTGATAACTATTAGTAATGGTAGTTATTATTCTTTTTTGCTCTATCCCTTGTATGCACCAGAAGAATTTCTTGAGAATTTCAGTTAGAAGGGCCCTAAGCATCCACTCATTCTAACCTCTACCCCCTCCAAGCACAGCCTCAGCAATGTACCCAATAAGTGATCATCTAGCCTTTGACTTAAGACTACTAACAAGTGCTCAATAAAGTTTTGTTCACGATGTCTTCAACTTCTTCTATATGCTAGAGAGCATATGGCAAGAATTCAATGAAGATTTCTTGGCTCGACTCAAGCCAGCTGAACTCATACCAGTATTGGTAATTAACCACTAGTTAGCAAAAATTTCACCGTTATCGGTCTTCCCCATGATATTGTCCCAGATTGCCTTGGACCTTATGTGGCATTTTATTTGTACTCTTCTAATGATTTTATCATGTGTACATATGTATTAAAGTTATTAGTAGGCATATAATGTATCTACTGGCAGCAAGCTTCACAAGAGTGAGAATAATACCTTATCTAAACTTTCAATCCTCTCCCAACCACCTATTCTTTCCATATTAGATAATTAATTTATACAATGGAACAAAATTAGCTTATACCAATATAATTCTTTGTAGGCAACAAAGCACTTTATTCATAGCCCTGAGAGGTAGCTTTTGAAAAAAAAATGCATTGCTATCCCCATTTTAAAGATGGTATTAAATGTGAAGGGATTCAAATTTTTAATGAGGATTGTTCCAGTTCACCCATAAAATCTTATCTACACACGGACATACCATTGGTGTGTTTCACTTGTTCTAAACCACTGTTTGAAGACTTACCTGACTGATGCCTGAAATTCTATTTGCATGCAAATCTCCACTTTTGCATGCAGAACAGAAGAGTTTGGTAAACTCAAGCTGCTATTCATGAATGCAAATAGGATAATTATATACATCAATCATGAGGGAGAGCTATGTATGCAATTAAGGTATATACAGAAGACTGTCACCAAAGGGAATGCATCAGTCTTAGCTGGCATATTCAAAAGCCAATTTAGTCCAAAGCAGAAACATACTGTTTGGGGGGGGGGGGAGTGTGGGGTGTGTGTGTGTGTGTGTGTGTGTGTGTGTGTATGTGTGTGTGTGTGTGTCTGTCTGTGTGTGTGTTCCGGAGGGGGCAGGAGGAGAAGAGGGGAAAGTGCTAGTGATGTATGCAGAGCACTTGAAGCTTTCCATCTTCAGAAGACTTGTCAGAGCACATGACCTGGTAATGTAGCCTACAGCAAGGTAGCTATCTAGCCTAGGTAGGCTAGATAAGGCCTATAAAGCAGTGGGCCTGGAGTTAAGAAACCTGAGTTCAAATTCAACCTCAGGCACTTACTAGTTATGCAACTGTGGACAAGTCACTTAACCATGGACTGCCTCAGTTTCATCATCTATAAAATAGAGATAATAGCAACACCTATGCCACAGGGTTATTATGAAGATCAAATGAGATACTCATTTTCATACACTTAGCACAATGCCTGGTATATGGTAGGCTCTTAATAGATGATTGTTACTTTGTTACCTGTTACTTTCAATAACCAGAGTCATGTCTGTACCACAACGAGATATGAAAAGTGACTTTAGGTATAACTTTAGAAGTTACTGTGTCATGGCTACTTTGTGCTACTTAGGAGCAAATTTAACTTTAGTTCCTATTTTTTTTTAAAAGTTCATTAAGGTTAAGTTCTGGGTATCTTATTTTCATGTATTTTATGGAAGGCAATACATTACATATAAATTTGCCTCTCTGCACTGGAAAGAGGAGTTTCCATAGCAGGAATCAAAGAATCAAAGATATGGAGTGGGAAAGGACGTTAGAAGTCAATTAGTTGAATTAACTCTTTCATTTTAGAAATGAAATCTACAGAGGTTAGGTAACTTTCCTAAAGTTAGGAAGTTAATAAGTGGTAAAGCTAAGGATTTGAATCCAGGTCTTTGAACTTTAAATCCCATAATCCTTCAGTGTTCTTTGTAGTACAACCTAGATCATGGCTTTCATTGCACTGATAAAATTACAGGAATGTCCATTCATATAGATGGCTAGATGACTCAGTGGATAGAGCACTGAACCTGAAGTTGGGAAGACCTAAGTTCAAATCCAGCTTCAGACACTTAACCAAGATTGGGCAAGTCACTTAAATGCTACCTGCCTTAGTTTCCTCAGCTATAAAAATAAGGATAATAATAGCATATACCTTTCAGGGCTGTTATGAGGATCAAATGAGATATTTTGTAAAACACTTAGCATAGTGCCTGCCATGTAGTAGGCACTATACAAATGTCTCTTGCTTCTCCTCCCCTCCCCTTCCTTTCCCTTCCCTTCCCTTTTCTTCCTTTCCTACAGATAAGGACTTGAAAGTAATTGTATATGCTCTACATGTATACATATGTGTATATATACACCCATAGAGATACATGAGTATATATATATGTGCATATATGTATATGTGTGTGTATCCTACATATTCCTCTACACCAATATTTCTGATATACACTAGCTAGCTGAATGACTGTGAACAAACTGCAGAAAAAATGGAGACTTGCAGTGGTGGAGGGAGCTTCTTCATATAGGTATTTTCTATATCAAGGTAATCACCAATCTATCCTTCCTAAACACCTAAAATGGAATAATAATTCTAGAGGTTAGAGCATGTAGGGGGAGAGGAGATGGAGCGAGCAAAAGGAAGGAAAGGAGGGGTGGCCAGCAGGCATTGTGGTATAAGGGGAATAGCCTTGGAAACAGGAAAACCTCAGTGAAGTCCTACTTCTGGTACATACTGCCCATGGGAAGCTGAACACATCAGTTAACCTCTCAGTGCCCCAGGAAACACTTTAAAAATCTGAAGTTACAGATAAGTATATAATCCAATGCAACACAACAGAAACTAATCTAACATATTAATATGTGTATACTATTTAAATATATGCATTTATTTATATGTGTATCACAAGAGATAGTTTGCACAATGTAACAGGATACCACAAAGTATGTGTATCTATTTCCTACATACCCTCTATAGAATCATGGATAAACTATGGAAATGTTAAATCATGGAACTCCTTTTCTACTACTATCACCCTAAATATGCTTGGCACAGGTCGTATTCTCATTGCATTGGGCCTGGTTTATTTAAGGCATTTGGGTTATATAACATTAGTTCTAACTTTTTTTTTCACCTAGGCAATGGGGTTAAGTAACTTGCCCAGAGTCACACAGCTATATGTCAAGTATCTGAGGTCATATTTGAACTCCAGGGCTGGTGCTCTACCCCTGCGCCACCTAGATGCCCCTTATTCTAACTTTTTGAGCATGTTTGCTTTTCCAGTAAGCACTAATCCACTGAATGTCAGAATAAAGACCTCCTGCCCTATTTCCACCAAGTCATGGCAGGTGTGAACCATGGTCTGGATTGAATAAGATTAAATATAATGTACACATGTAAATGTCTCTATCTGAGTTTAAAATACATTGAACGCACAGGTAGATAGATGGTGGAGGCAACATGGAGAGACAATTATTATTATGAAAAACACCTGGGTACGTTAGTGGATAGCAAGCTTAAGTTGAGTCAACGTGTGATACAGTTGAGAACTAGTATTGCCTTCATTGAAGCATCACAACCATAGTGAGGGAGATGGCACTCCTATTGTAAGCCTGTACTGTCAGATGAATTCTATGTACCACACTGGGGTTGTGGGGAGACACTGACAAGTAGGTTGAGTGCTCAGAAGATGGAGAGCATGATAGGAAGGGTGCTAAAACCATGGGTTATGATTATCTATGGAAGAAGTTGAGGAGATTTCGCCAAGGGCAAAAGTTTTCAAACTGTGGTATAGGGATCTCTGAGACCTTTTCAGGTCTGTGAGGTGAAAACTATGTTCACCATATCGTTCAAATGTTTTAATTTCTGCTATGGCAAATATCAATAGCTATAGTCCTCATTAATAAGAGGTCTTTGGGGTTCTCAGGAAATTTTAAGAATGTAATGGGGTCTTAAGACCAAATGTTTGGAAAGTGATAACCTAGAGTGTAGAAGTCTTGGGCACATGTGAGCTGTCTTCAAATAGCTGTTTTATCAAAGAAGGATGGGTCTTAATTTGTGTGAATTCAAAGGTAGAATCCATCAGGCAGAAGGACAGAAATAACAGGAAGCTGTTGCTTCTCCTTTGTTCTTGAGGAGGACCATGGCATAAGAAGGTGATTCCATGCCTTGCAAGTGAATTGGATTTAAGTGAGGGAGGGCTGTGCAGAGTCACCAGTCTCACTTTTTCCTCCAGAGCCATATGGGTCCAGTGGCATGATATCAGGACAACTGGAGATGGCCCCAGATGTAAACAGGGAGGCAGACTTTGACAGAAGAAAGAATTTCCTAAAAATGAGAACTGTTCTTTATTACCTACCTTGAAGTAATAACTTCTGTGTCACTGAAAAGAAGGGGGAGGAGGAGAGAGAGATACAGAGGGAGACATAGAGAGATAGAGACAGAGAAACAGAGAGTCAGAGACAGAGAAACAGAAAGACAGAAGAAGAGAGCCAGAGACCAAAAGATGCAAAAACAGAGACAGAGACAGGGAGAGACAGAGAGAGAGGCACACAGAGATATAGAGATAGAGACAAAGAGAGACAGAAACAGAGAAAGACAGAGAGAAGCAGAGTGAGTGTACAGAGAGACAGAAAAAGAGGAGAGAGGGGCAGAGAGAGACAAAGATAAAGACAGAAAGACAGAGATGGATGGGGAAGAATGAGAGAAGGAACAAGAATAAAAGGAAGAGAATGAGGAGGAAGAGGGAGAAAGAGAAACTGAGAGTATATGTATAAGGTGAAATTAATGTTTTAAATATCACTTGAAAAATTTGGTTTTAAATGATGGACAAATTTCCATGTTTTCTAAATTGTATTTAGAAAGATTTCATCTTAATTCACTTTTAGATGTGACTGAAGCATACTGGAAGGGGAAAACAATAGAGTATGTTTTCAGGAGCAAAACCAGATACACTTTTAAAAATGATCAGCAATCTCTCACTGGATAAATCATTGAGAAAGGATGATGTTCTTTATCGTCACATTATTAGTTTGCAAATTGTGGTAGTGAAAGGGCATGGTATAGGGTCAAGGAGTCTGGGGTCATCTTTATAATCTGATCCTAATATTATAATGTGACCCTGTGCAAGCCCTATCACTTCTTTTGGTCTCAGTTTCCCTATTTTTTTGTTTTGTTTTTTTGCTAGGCAATAAGGTTAAGTGACTTGCCCAGGGTCACATAGTAAATGTCAAGTGTCAGAGGCCACATTTGAACCCAGGCCCTCCTGACTCCAGGGCAGGTGCTCTATCCACTGTACCACCTAGATGCCCCCCCAATTTTTTTTTTAATGAGAGAACTAGATCACATGAGAGATAGTTATGGTTTTCAATAGCAATTGACATGATTAATTATCCATCTGTGTGGCCTGTGTGACTTTTTTCTTTTTTACAATTAGAGTTTAGGAACCAACTTGAGGCCATTGGTAAATACTTTTTCTTCAACTCATAGAAAATTGCCTACAGTATTTAGTAATTAAGTGGTTTGCCCAACATCATATAGCCAGTTTAGGTCACAGGTGGGACCTGAACTCAGGTCTTCCTGCCTCCAGGTTCAACTCTATCTGCTATACCAAGCTGTCACTCTTGTTATAATTACCATTACTAATCATTTCCAAGTTTGCTAAAATGATGCCTGGCAATAGTCAATTACACAATAGTGGTAGAAGGCAGCTGGTTAGTCTCCCCAGGATACTAATTCATGTATGCACATTAATTAGGCTTTTTTTTTAATTGTTAAAAATCTCAGGTGGGACATATACAATGGTTAGGTATGCTATGTTTGGCAATAGTTTTGCATTGTAGAAGTTTGGAGCCTAGATTACGTCTAATATCTCTTTGGGCTCTAATATTCCAGGTTCTGACATTAGGATCATAGATCTAGATCTTGAAGAGAAATCAGAGGCCACCTAATCTAACTGTTTCATTGTACAAATGAGAAACCTTAGATTTAGGGAAATGAAGTGACGTGCACAAAGTCACACAGGCAGTAAATGTCAGGGGCAATTTTCGAGTCTAGGTCCTATGTAGAGCCAACGCCTTTTCCATTGTACTATGTTCCCTCACATTCTCTATTCCAAGGTTCTTTCTTTTTGTGTTATAAGATTTTGGGATAATAAAAATAAAAGAAAAAGGAAGAAAAAGAGAGGGATAACAATAAGGAAGAATAAGAGGAAGAGAGCAGAAGACCTTTTTTTGGGAGGGGTAGACATGGGAGAGGAGAGAGAGGATAGAACTTAAAACTAAAAACTTTAAAAAAAGTTAATTTATTTTTTTACATATAATTGGGGGAAAATAAAATATTATTTAAAAATATGACTTTACCGAACAATTAATTAGTGAATTAATTAAATGTTCCTATTCGATTATTCACGTTGACTTGAGGAGTAAGATCTATACTTAGCAGAGAAGAAAAGCATCTTTGAGAATCCTGATTCCATTCTCCACATTATTCCATGTCCCACCCTGCAACCTTGATGATGTTTTCCTTTTTTTTTTTTTTTTGCTTTATAAAAGAGGAGAAAAAAGGACAGTCATTTGCATTCACAACTAGGGTTCTTTTTAATTCTTAAGCTAAATTAGTTTAGCAAGATACTGAGTACTTTAGTGTTCCTATACAGATAAATCTACCCCACCACTTGCTTCTAAATTATTCTTTAAAGAATAGTGGGTATGGTTCTAGGGAAGGCAGTAATTCTCTTTTATTCAGTTCTATAGAATTATGTTAAATTTGATAAACATGTTTGGCTTGTATACCACCCACTCAGTTTCCTCCTGTGAAATGTTTGTTTGAATCTTTCCAGGAAAGGAAAGAAAGACAGATTCATGGAGGGGGAAGGGCAAACTCAGATCTTCCATAATAAGAGATGAAGAAACAAATATCCTTGAATAATTAAAACTACATTTGTTTATTTGGATGAACCTAGTTCAGGCTTTCGACATTTTTACTTTGGACTATTTTATTAGCTGCATTACTTCCTTGCCTCCAGTCTCTGCATCCTCCAATCTGTCATGCATATAGTTCCTAACCTATAGCTCTGTTTGTGTCCCTCTGATATATAAATGTGTAAACAAATGATTTCGACACTTGCTACTCTCTCCAGTTCGGATCCAATCCACCATTTGGAAGTTTATCTCATGATACATGTGTTTATATTCTCCTGAACGAGAACATTCACCATTAAGTCCCTTATTTTGGAGACTTTGGCTGTATCATTGAAATCAAATATCTGCATCTACAAAATCATTGGAGTGCTTGTTAACAAGTAGTGCTTCAGGAAAAATACACACACATATATGTATACATATATATACATGCATATACACAGGACAGATTTTAAAGTTTAATTTGCACCATTAACATTTTCCATCACTTTCTTAAATTAAGATAATCAACAAAATAATAAATCAAGCCCTGATTTGTAGTTTTTGCTGATTTCTGAAGTGAAAATTTTCACACTAAAAATTTAAGAATTGGTTCTCATGAGCTGGTTTGAGCTGGACCCACCACACCCTTGACAAACCACCTGTTTCATGAAGACTTCTCTGATTTCCCTCTTCAGGCAGAAATAATATTTTCTACATCTATTTCTTTTACAATAGTTTGTGCCTTTATTTTGTACCTATATTATTCTAATCTATATTATCATTGTCTGCATACATATCTTCTCTCCTGTGCCAGGTTATAATTTCCTTGAAGGCAGAGGCTATGCTTTATTTTATGAAGCTATGCTCCCTCAGTGTGTAGGATATGGCAAAACATGCAGCAGAATATTGATATAAGTGTTTTGGATGAATTGGTAAATTAATATAAATATATATATGTATATATCATCTTATATTTAATCTATTTTATGTTATGCACAATATATATGATTTATATCATAGATATATATCATTTATGTATAAACATGTGTACCTACACATACGCACAAATACATAGGTGTTTATACATATATGTATGTGTGTGTGTGTGTGCATATGTACTTGTGTCTGTTTGTATGTATGTGTAATTTGAGGGCATAAAATCACTTACACACTTTCCTGAAATGTCAGGACAGAAAGCTTTTGATGTTCCATGTAGAAGAAAGCCTCTGAAAATCTTCTGACCTAGGAAAGAAAATGATAAATTATCTTAAACCTAGGAGTTCTCCCAAAATGAACATTTTGGTTGGCTAAACCTTATCATATGACTTTTTACTGATCATTTAAATGTCCCCAATCAATCGTTTATGTTGATTTGAGGAGTAACATCAGTACTTAGCTGAGGAGAAATGTATCTTTGGGAATCACCAATATTCCCCTTTTATTCTCCATCCCTTTCAGCCTGGGTGATGTGGTAATGTGTACTTTTTTGGGGGGTGGGTGGGGACTTTGTAACAGAAATATCCCTGTGCCAGGATTTACAAAACAGGAGTCCTGACTCTCATGTTGGCTCACTGTGTTGTCTTTAGTTTTTCTCTTCTGGGCTTCAGTTCCTTCATTTGATAAATCACAGTGCTACCTGAGCTGAAGTCTGAGATTCCTTGAAACTCTAATGTTCTATGTTCCACCCTTCAAGAGGCATTCTCTTCTTTGGGAGTGGATGGGAGCAGAGAGCCTCTTTAGGAATCTAGTATACACAGTTATATCATATAATCTGTGATCTTTCTGAGGAGCAAACAGGGGTGGCAAGCATGTTCTTTCTCCACAGCAGCAGCACTTCTTTCTGTACTTTCTGTTGTTCTTTCTTCATTTTTCTTCTATTTTTCCTCCTTGTAAGCTTGGAGTCTTGGAGCAGTTTTTATTTATTAACCAGATATCACTCAAGTCCCTTGGGATCTAGGAACAATGCTTATTTATAGCCAATCTCCATCTTATTGTATGTGTTAAAATACTACACGGAAAAAGGACTTCTTTGAGCTATTTTAAGGCAAAAGGAAGATCAAAGAAGGGGAAAAATGGATGGATGGCTTAGTGATTTTAAAAGGCAGAACTGCTTAACTATTTATTTCAGTTTTCTGTATGAAGTAGAATAATAATCACATAAGAAACAAAATTAATTTAATATTTAACCAGGAATTGAAAACCTATGATAAATAAGGAGTTAGTGAAGAGAACGTCTCCCTTCCCTCAACGAGTTTAAGCAATCAGGCCTGGACAAGCTACATCCCAAGGTACTGAGAGGACCAGTAGATGTGATTATTGAATCGCTATCTATGACCTTCAAAAGTTCCTGGAAAATAGGAAAAGTACTGTGTAAGTGAAGAAAAAAAAGAGTTGTTCTTGACCTTACCTATAAATAGAGACTGAATAAACATATGCCAAGGAAGCTTTACAAGAAATTCATTCTGGGGGGCAAAGCCAAGATGACAGAGTGAGGCTGGCAAGTTTGCCAAGCTCTTTCAACACATCCTCTCTACAACTACATAAAAAAAAAAGTGCCAAACCAAATTCTGAATGAGAAAACCAACCAAAAGTCACATTGGGTCCTTTTTTGAACACAGGGCAGTTTAGGAAGACAGAAAGAGAAGTATGCAGACACTGAAGTGGCTGCTGGTCAAGAATGTGGTGCTTTCGTTTTACTGAGAGGTATTTGAAACCCAGTAAAGTAGAGTAACTTTTCCAAGGTCCCAGAGGTAATGAACAGCAAAGTCAGGATTCAAACTCTGCCTGCAAACTTTCCAATTACTGTTCTTTCTGTTATACCACACTTCTTTTCATTCCCAAGTAGCCCTGTTATCAAGAAAGGAGAACATGATGACTATTCTAATATTTTGCCTATAACATCCCACTTCCCTTCTAAAATGGAAGTCCCCAACTGTATTCACATGCTGGTGCCAGTGGATTTCAACGAGTCCAATCCAGTTTGTGTCTCCTTTCAGCTTCTACGATCCAAAAATTACTGGTAGACACATAGAAGGAATTCACAAAGCTATTTTCTCTCCTTACCCTTAGAGCATGGTGCTCCTTGTTGAGATATGTTGTGACTTCAGGGTTCAGTGACACCACTTCCAGGAACTGGGTCCACAGTTCCAAGAGGTGTGAGCAAAGCCAAGTGAGATCCTTACTTATCTGCTCAGCTATCTTCTCTGGGTTGTTCAGCAGCTGGGGGGAGAAAGGAATCAAGTCAAGACACGAAATCCTCCTGGTCCCAACTTTCCCATGAAATTTTCCTAAGTTAAGATCCTTAACTAACTTCTTCAAAATGAACAAACAAAAACCCTTATTCCATTATTTCACAAAGACTGGTATAGTGAAAGAGCTCTAAGTCTGGAAGCCACAGGTCATAAGATTTAGATGGCATTGTGTAGAGGTGAGGGTCATCTCACTAAGTCCAATCCCTCCATTTAACAGAAGAGGAAGCTAAGAGGGAAAAGTGGATCACTGAAGATCTTAGCATCCTAGATCTGAAATTTGAAGGGACATCAGAGGCCATTTCATCCCACCCTCTATTTTCAGAAATGAGGAAACAGTAAATTTTGAGAGGAAGACTGAAATTCAGGTCTCCTAATTCCATCTCCAGCATTCTTTCTATTTGAATGTAATGCCCTGGAGGGCAGGAGCTGTTTTATTTATATTCTGTCATTGTACCTCCAAGCAGGCACATTAGCTCAGGTTAAAGCAAATACCTGCATTTGGGATTTCTAGAAAATCTGTACTTAGGAAATGATACAATCATGACCTTTATTGCTATGTGACGCCGTACGCAGGCAAACAAATCATGTACACCCTATGGCAATATAAATAGACAGAGCCTTGGTCCCATATGTGAGAAACTCACCCCAGCTGGAGGGTGGAGGAGTCATATGGGGAGGGAATACGTTCAAAGTTGGAGTTCAGGTGGAAAGATAATATACCCTAAAAATGGGTGTGATAATCAGAACCAGATGTACGAGGGGACATTCCTAGTCAGACCCAGATGTGGAGGAAAAGCTTTCCAGTTTGCCTATTGACACCAGGTTTGGGTAGGGGGAGTTTCTTTATTAAGGCCACAAACTGATGGGGTAATTAACTAACTCAGCATAAGGAAAATGACTCAAAGCCCCTGTAGTAGTCAAGAGTTCATCCCATTAAACAACGAGAAGACTCATCTGCCTGATACAAAATTAACCGTGGAAAAATAGAACTGACTGTTTTTCCTATGTGTTTCTGTGGGCATTAGGACTAGTTAGTTTAAATGACTCCCTATTGGAGTCCTGTCCCTATAATATGGCATCAGACTATAATTAAAAAATAACATCAAACAATATAAAGTTGTCACAACCTTACAAAACGCTTCACAACTAGCAAGGGTTTAGTAAATGTTTGTTAGATTATGTCACACTCTTCTCATTCTTGTCTGCACAGTAATCTACCCTACAGCAAACTCAACAAAAGATTATGCAGCTTTTGTTTGAAGATCAAAATCATGTTTACTAGACATGTAATGTCAGGCAAGTCATTCCAGATCTCTGAGTCTCAGTTTTCCAATTTGTAAAATGGATGCAGTGAGAATTAGGTGATCTCTAAGGCTCCTGCCAGTTTAATAGTCTGGGACACAACCACTACTAAACTATGCAGATTCTTTGACCCAGAGATACTGAAACCAAGACTTTGCCACAAAGGGATCAAATGTATTTTTAACAGCTCTTCTGTGGTAGTGAAGAATCGGAACCTAAGAGGATGTACGTTAACTGGGAAATAGCCAAAAGGGTTATGGTGTACGAATGTGATGGAATAGTATTGTACTATATGAAATGATGAAAGTGAGACTTTCACAGAAGCTTGTAAAGACATGTATGGACTAATCTACAGAGAAGTGACCAGAACCAGAATAATTTAAACAATAACAAAAATATCATAAAGACAAACAATTGGGAAAGACTTAGGAACTCTGATCAACACGATGACTAAACACAATTTCAATAAATCACTGAAATATTCAGTGCAGCTTGAGCATATTTTTAAAATTAATTTTTGGGCATGGCCAATATGGAAATTTGTTTGACTATGCATATATTTAACACTTTTTTTGTGTGTTTTCTTTCACAGGTGGTGGGGAGGACAAAAAAACTTTGGTCCTGAAAATTAAATTAATCTAAAAAAATAAAATGTCCATGGTCAATATAGAGTAGAAATAGTGGAAAGAACATTGATTTTTCTATTCAGAAGACTCAGATTAGAATTCTAGGTCAATTACTAGTGTGACCTTAAGTAAATCATTCCATCTCATTAAGCTTTAGTTTCCTCATCTGGAAAATGAAAGGGTTAGACTTGACAGCCTTTAGGACCCCTTCCTCCTCTCCTTCTAGAGTCTAGAGCTTATATATCCTGGCTTTATTAGTGAGTGTGTCACCTTGGGTAAAAATACTTTTCCTTACAGGTTCTCAGTTTCCTTTATCAGTAAAATGGGAGTAATTAAATCTGTACAGTCTACCTTAGAGGTATGATGGAAGAGTTTCAAAGACTTTAAAGTTCTAGAGAAATGATTTGATTTTATCATTTTTTTTAACCAAACCTGTGGTTTCATTGTCATGGAAAATTCTTCAGAAGGAAACTCCTATCAATGAAGATCAGCAAAACTCTTAGATATAATATTTCTGTTGCCCCTCACTCCCTCTGATTGGAGAGGGTTGAGTTGGACCTTAAAAAACTCCTCCCAGATCCTCCCAGTGCAGCCATCTCATCATTTCCCATCTAGCTACACTCCTCTGGACTTTATCATGCCCCCTCACATGTAGACTTTTCCCACCTTTACAATTTCTATTTCATATGCTGTCTTTCTTCATGAGATTGTGAGCTTCTGGAGGGCAGAGATTGTCTTTTGACTTTCTTTGCATCCCTACTGCTCATCACTGTGTTTGGCATATAGTAGATGCTTAATATTTATTGACTGACTGACTTGTGGTCTCCACAGATTCTAGTAAGGAATGGGCAAAGATCAAAGCTTCCATAAAACAATGACTGCTTGACTTAAAACTTCCCTACAGCTAGAACTTTTCAAGAATGGGGATACAAGTTGTTTTCTGAGGTAGTGACTTCCCTGTCACTGAAAGAATTCAAATAAAGACTGAATAACCATTATTTGTCAGGGATAATGATTAAGGCAATCTTGCTTCAACTGGGGTGGAGTGGTCAAATATATGATGTACATGATCTTTGACATCACTAAGATTCTATGATACTGTAAATGCAGAAACACCTCTACCTTTCCTGGATTGTCCTTAATGTGCCAAGGAATCCCATCTTTTGTTCCTGGGGAGGCTACACTCATGTTTACCAATAACAAATAGTGCCTGTTCTTCTGAGATATTTTTATTTTTCAATCTGCTGGCAACTCCACATTTTTTCCCCTTTATAAGTTAACTTCGGCTGTGGGGAGAAGGACTTAAGACTCAAGGGAGGCATTTCAATAAACTCCCCATAAATCTGCCTAGAACACCACTGTGGACTTTTATGTGTTTGTAAAAACGACCTTAAATAACCATAAAAGATTTATTTCTTTCTATTTTGGAAAGAGAAAGGGAGCCTTGAGAGTATTCATTTATTTGTTGCTCAACATCAGCCACTAGGTGGTACTGTTCTACCTACCAACTCCACACGGCAACCTATGCCATTACTTTGTGGCTTGCGGTAGCAGGAGACGTTTCTTCCACCTTGTCTGCACAATTGGCTCATCTGCTTAAAGGTGACGTTAGGGATGAGTGGCTAATCCACTCCACCTCTATCCCAACTTTACCCTCTAACCACTCTTTTCCTAGGAATCCTGCCTGACCCAGCTTTCCTCTTCCAACGACAAAGGGATGGAGCAGATGATCTCTGCTAGGTTTTCTACATCTTACAAAACAAAGCCAACTACCCCAGAGTCGCCAAAATCTTCTGAACATTTTCCTATAAGCTGGGTTTTCCATGTCCAAATGAAAACCATGTTTAGCTTTTCCTTTTCTTTAAAATTTATTTAAAAATAAATTTTATAAACTTTATTGCATGGAATGTTTTCGCTAGAATTATAGGACCAATGGAGTTTCAGACCTGAATGGGAACTTAGAAATCACATATTCTAACACACATCATGTAACAGATAAGGAAATGGAAGCTTATTGACCCTTGTTGATGGCCACAGTGGGGATAATTACCAGAGACAAGATTAGAACCCCAAACTCCTAGCTCTAAATCTAAAACCATGTGTTCCTGGGCTTAACCTCCCTCAGTCTCACTTTCACCTTCTGAAAAGTGGGGATAATATTAGCACCTAGCATCCAGGGTTGTTGTAAAGATTAAATGAGACATTTAATTTGTTTTGCAACTCTTAAAGTTCTGGGTAAATGCCAGGTATTAAATAAGCAATCTTAGAGATCATTTAATATAATTCCATCATTTGTCAGATAATGAAACTCTGACCCAGAAAGGGTATCTTTTACAGGATTCTCAACTTTCCCTTTAGTATTGCACCCTGATAACTGACCTTTCCAGTTAAAACCCTCACCAATCCAAGCACATTGCAGTACCCAGGCATCTAACTGATAGAGAATGAATTATAAAGTGAACTCTTGTTTTCTTCCTGTTTCCATTTCTTTATTTTCTTTATTGGACAAAGAAAGCCCTTTCATCTACAAGTATCTGATTTCATCCTTGGAGATGACACTGTTGGATGCAGCAGGAAATACCCTCAGTTTGTGGGAGCTGTTACAGACTTATTCATTTGTCAGCCACTGCCTTTGGAAGTTCAGATGTATTGAATTGGAATGCTATTGTGTGTTTTAAATTGCTCAGGCTAAAAGCATTTCCAATTTCCAGAGATCAAAACATTGTAAGCAGCTTCTCTGAATGAAATTGAGTTGTTCCTACTGTCCCAAATACTGTGGGTGTCAGGTATGCATCATCTTTTATCTTGAAGTCAAGCTAAGTGCTTACAATGGTGACATGGTAGGGCTTCCAATGTTTGGGACCTAAAATGTCAATACTGATGGTAAGAGTTATGACAATAAAAGAGGAAATTTTAAAAAAAGAGGGCTCTGTTTGATTATATTTTAGCATTATTATCAGTGTAAGTCAATAGTAATAGTACGAATAATTAGCATTTATGTAACTCTTTAAGGTCTGAAAAGAACTTTGCATTTGTTATCTTGTTTTATCCACACAACTCTCCAAAATAGGTGCTATGATTCTCCTCACTTTACAGATTAGCAAACTGAAGCAGACAGCAGTTAAGTGACTTGCTCAGGATCACACACCTATTAAGTATCTGAGTGTGGTTTGAAGTCAGGTCTTCTTGACTCCAAGTCCAGCACTTAGTAGTGCAATTTGGAAGCCAAAAGAGCCAATGAGATTTCAGGCTGCATTAAAAGAAGTATCATATCTGTTTGATAGTTATAATGTACACCACCATGGTCAGATAATACTTGGAATACTGTGTTTATTTCTGGACCGTACATTTTAGGGAAGGTAGCAGCAGATTACAGCATTTCCAGAAGAAGGCTACAAGAATGGTGAAGGACTTGGAGATCATGTCGTATTGCAACTTATGCAAGAACTAGGGACATTTAGTCTAAAGAAGAGAATCTTCAAGGTACATATTACAGCTCTGTTGAATTATTTGAAGTGTTGGCATTTGTAACAGGTATTAGATTTTTTTGATTGGCCTCAGACAGCAGAACCAGCAGGCTTAATATGAAGAAAAATTTTTCCTAATGGTTAGGATTATCCAAAATGGAATGGGCTACATCAGAAGGTAGTGGGGTTCCCTGCTTGGTGTCTTCAAAGTCAAGTCAACAAACATATATTCATTTATTAAGTACGTAATAAGTGTCAGGTACTGTGCTAAACATTGAAGATTTTTAAAAAAGCAAATCAATGTGTACACATACACATATACATATATATTCCCATTGTATATGCAGGGATATATATATATATACACACATACATATATATACATACACACACAAATGTACATACATATATATTACATATTATCTATCATTTATCACAATAGTGTATTATATATAATATATTATTATATTAATATATTATATTTGTATATTTACCCACACAATACACCCTTGCCCTCAAGATAACCATTAGGTTACAGAGGAAGTTCTTGTTCAGGTATGGGCTGGACTTTATAGTCCTTGAGATAGAGTGATTCTTAGAAAAAGTTCTGTGTTCCAGCAACTTTCCTAAATCTTGACTGCATATAGATAAATTATAATTACACACTTTCTTTTTCATGCAGTTAACATGTGTGTGTGTGTGTGTGTGTGTGTGTGTGTGTGTATGCGTGTATTTCTATTAAAACTCCCCTATTACAAAAACGAGGACTTGGATATTCCCCAATGTCCAGTGCATCTTACTCAGAAATATATATATACATACATACACACACATGCATATATACACATACACGTATACGCATATATACATATACATACATATAATATACATATATACTGAAACAGTGTGGATTGACTGAATGTGGAGGGATAATTCTCAGTTTTAGGTCAAATATGACATTTCACAGTCTTTTTTTACCTCTCCCTCTTGTTTGTGTTCCCTTCTTTCTGACCTCAGTACCGAACACAAGACCGTGACTTGACTTCCCAATATATCTATTGCCACACAACATTAAGGAAATTCAATACATCCAACTCACTCATTACCTGTAACTCTGAACACAGGAGAGATAATGTTTCTTCAACAGCAAGTTTCTCTATGGGAGGAAAAACAAAGGCAGAAAATGAAACTGAGGTCAAAAGTAAAATTGAAGAGTTATTAATTAAACTGAAGAGGCTAAAATACAGGGCCTTTCATCTGTCCATCAAAATATCCCTATTCAACTCTCAGTTCCCAAACTCTGATTTAAAATAAAAAAAAAAACTCCGAGTTGTAAGAACTCCACAGAGATCAGAGAGATCCACCACCTCATTTTCTCATCCTGAAAAGTAAGTCCCGAAGAAGTAACCTGATGCATACAGCAAGGCTGCTAAGGAGCTAGGATTTGAAACCCATGTTTATTGATTCCTAGTCCAATGCAGTTACCACCTAGGCTGTGCCTGTGTGGGGAGCTGAATCTAGTCATGTTACAACCATAATAACCAGAGAGCTAAAATAGTGTATGTGACAGAAAACTGTCTTTGGAAACAGAAAAAGGTGGTTGATTCAAGTCTAGTCTGTGGCACATGCTGCCCCTTTGACACTGGATGAGTCAATCAACTTAGCATCTCCCTCAAACTAAATATAAGCCTATAAGGTGCTGATTAGCAATGGTGGAAGGTGGTTCCTTACTGGGAGAACAAAGGTTTTAACCCCCAAATAATATAAATTCTTATGAAAATTGTGATGCCTTGGGACATGGATTAATTACTTGACCAAGACCTTAGTTGTGGATCTACAATTTATAGAATTTAACAAGAAAAAAAAAACCCTTAAGTATCCTGGGAATAAGTTTAGACACTTTTTCAATAGCCACCTTGATCCCAAGATTAGAAACCAAGCTGTTGGACCTTCCTCCTTTTACTGTCTTAGAACCATAATCTAATCAATGTTGTTGTTGTTGTTTGGTTGTGTCTGACTCTTCATGACCCCATTTGGGGTTTTCTTGGAGTGGTTTGTCATTTCTTTCTCTAGCTCATTTTATAGACGAGGAAACTGAAGCAAGTAGGTTTAATTGACTTGCCCAGGGTCACACAGCTAGTAAGTATTTGAGGCCAGTTTGAACTCAGGAAGAGGAGTACTTCTGACCTAGGAAGGTTCACCCTTCCTGGGGCACCTGGTATCTTCTCACTTCTGGGGGATCAAAGTATTAATGACATACAGTGTAGACACCCAATTGGCATAGCCCACTGCAGCTGCTAGCTTCAGCCTCCTTGGTAATTGAGAATATAAGAGTGGGCCACCACACCTAGCAATCTTATGTGATCTTAATATTTTCATGAAGACCAACTTCTCAGTACAGGTTTTAAGAATACATTTTATTCTACTAAACTAAAAAAAAAAGTTAATAGCAATCAACAGATAACAAAAACTTTTGTGTACTATGAATGTTAAACAATATTTATTAAATGCCTATGTGCCAGGGACCATGCTAAGTACTTGGAGTCTGAAGACAAACATGAGAAAGTTCCTTTACTCAAGGTACTTACATCCTATTGGCAGAAAACATGTACACAGAAAATTAAATACAAAACATATGGGAAGTTGACACAAAATGATTTTTGGGGGAAAGGTCAATAGCAATTTGATCCAGGATTCTCTTCCTGTAGAAGGTCAGAGCTGAGCTGATCATTCAAGGAAGCCAAGGATTCCTTAGGACTGATTTGATAGTGCTTTCCAAGTAAGCAGGTGAAGAGATGAGTGCCAAGTTAGAAGATATTACAGTACTTCAGCTGACAGGGGATTAAGGATTGAACTAGTATAGTAGGCACACAAAGGGTAAAAAGTAAACAGATGTGAGATACATTGTGGAGATATAAAGGATTCAGTATGAAGGGTGAGGGAGAAGCAAGAGTTGAGAATGTACTCCAAGTACAAACCTGGGTGACCAGAAGAATAGCGGTGTCCTCAACAGAAATATGAGTTAGCTAGATGGCACAACAAATACAATGCTGAGCCTGGAGGTAGGAAGCTTTAAATTTAAATCCAGCCTCAGACACTTACTAGGTATGTGACCTGGGTAAGTCACTTAACCTTATTTGGCTTAGTTTCCTCATCTGTAAAATGAGCCAGAGAAGATAGTGGCAAACCATTCCAGTATCTTTGCCAAGGAAATCCCAGATGGGGTCACAGAGAATCTAACACTAATGAAACAACTGAACAACAACAATAATAGAAATAGGGAAGTTAGGAAGAGAGGCTCGTTTAGAGAAAATAAAAATGAATTATACTTCAGACAAGTTGTTTTTGAGAAGTCCAATGGACATCCAGTTAGAACTGCCCAACAGGAAGTTGGCCACATAGGACTCGAGTTCAAGAGAGAGACTGGGACAGGACACAGAGACCTGATAATTGTCTGTATAAAGGTGAAGCAATGGGAGCAGATGAGATCATTGAGATAGGAAGAGTTGTTTAAAAAAGGCAAGGTCAGAGCCCTGGGTTACACCCACACAAAGGGGGTAGAAAATGGATAATAATCCATCAAAAAAAGATGGAGGAATGAGACAAGATAGGGAAGAGTAGAGAAAGAGAACAGGCACGCATGCGCACATACACACACACACACATACACACACACACATCCAGGGAGGAAAAGTTACGTAGAAGGAAGGCATGGTCATTATCAATCTTAGTCTTAATCAAAATTGCAAATTAAGTTTTTTTCATTAAGTTAATAAGGACTCTTTCTACACGTATTTGGTCAATCATGAGACTGCAGAGATATGTCCTGTGATAGAAAATTATTTACAAAAGCCTGTCTGTGAGAGGGACGAAGGTGATGTGTGGTGAAGAATGCTGCACCAATCACAGACCTATCCTCTCCAAGCTAAACATTGGCAATCAACCAAAGTAGTAGGCCCCAAGGCAAGATGACTAAAAGAAATAAGTCATCTTGTGACAATGGGGGGGGGAGATTTTCTTAATCACTGCCAGCAAGATTCTTGTCTGAGTCCTCCTTAATAGGTTGATCCTTCACTTGGAAGATGGCCATCTACTCAAGAGCCAGGGTGGCTTCCAAAAGGGCTGAGGAATGGTATTTGCTGCCCAACACCTCCAGGAGATGAGGTCTGTACAAAACATCTGACCAAGGCCTTTGATACTGTCAGTTGTGAGGTCTTGTGGAAGATGATGGTAAAATTTGGTTGCCTGGAGAAGTTCATCAGTTTTGTATGCCAACTCCATGATGACATGCTTGCATGGTTTCCGGATAATGAAAGATGCTCTCACTGTTTCCCACCCACCAATGGAGTGAAGCAGCGCTATGTGCATAGTCCTATGATTTTTAGCAGGATATATTCAGTGATGTTGCCCAACTCCTTCAATAAGGATATCAAGATCAGCTATTGCACTGATGATACATTATTTAACTTGAAAAGGCTATAAGCCAAGTCTAAAGTGGAGGGAAGGTGGTGCACAACTTTTTGCTCACAATATTTGTGCAGTTGATGCAGCCTCTGAGACTGAGATACAACAAAATATAATCAACTGTCGCTTGTGCTAATTTTGGCCTGACAACACCAAGAAAACACAGGTTCTCTACCAGCCAGCACTGCACCATCCACACATGGAACCATCAGAGGTAGGAAACAAGGTATGTAGAGAGATAGAAGGGGGAATATATTGACAAACACTTGCATAGTCTTGGGGAATTCATAACTCAGTGGCTTTGTACCACTTGGGCCAGTCTCTGAAAGTCTAATTTGGTCTATGAACCTATGATTCTATACCTGCATTGGTGGAGGGATTCTGATAATGTCATAGATGCTTGAAGAAGAACTGAAGTAATATTTTCTACCACCTATATCACAGGATTGGAGTGGGGATCAAATCAAATGAGGTATGTATAAAGTGGTACATAATCATAAGCACTCTAAGAGACCATTTACTCTTATTTATGGTGTCGTTATTCCTTTTTACAGAATCAAAGCATTTTAGAGTTGGAAAGGATTTTTTAAAAGTCACCTAGTCCAAACCATGAAGAGTTTCAATGGAAGGGGACCTACTACCTACTATGACAGTTCATTTGATTTTGGGGTAGTTCAGATTGTTGGAAAGTTTAATTTTTACCCCTTATATCAAGGATAAACTTATCTTTTTGCAAAATTCATCTATTGACCTTGAAAGAGGTCAAATCCCTCTTCTATGTGATAATTTGTAAATTTGAAAATGCTTGAAGCCAGCTATCATGTTCCCTTTGAGGAGTCTCTTCTCCAGGCTAAACATTCTCAGTTACTTCAACTGATACCCATATGGCCTAACCTCAAGTGTCCTTTTCACTCTGGTTGTCCTCTTTTGAGTTCTCTTCAGTTTATGAATATTCTCCCCAACATGTGCCATTGAGAACTGAACATGATAATAAGACTGTGGTTTGAACAGGGCATTGCAGACTTGCTACTTGGTGGGGCTAAGATACATAACAGCTGAGTTAAGCTGTGAACCTAACTCCTTTTCCCTCTCCACAGACTGAGCTGGTGGAGGATAGAATTTTGTCTTTTTTTTTTTATTGCTAAACCTTTAAAGTAAATATTGAATTGTAAAAAGCTAACCTGTTAAGTGGTTAAATGCAACCTGGGTGCTTGGATCCCTAAAAGTAGAAGGGACAAAATTGGTAGAGGCTTGAGCAAAGGCAGAAATTGGAGACTCATCCCAATCCAGAGAGCCCTAGGGGAGAAATGAATTGTAAAACTGGCCTCAAGCAATCACTGTTACACTGTGACATAGGCCAGGACTGACTTTCTTTCTACCTTCCAAAAACCATCATGTTCATTAGACACTGTGTAACAACTACTATAGGTTTTTTTTTAAATTTTCCCCATTTTTGTTCAATAACTGAATTTTGATGTGAACAAACGTATTTTTTCTTGTTAAAGAATAATACACAAGAGAATGACATGAACAAATCATTACATAAAACATAAAATATAAAGAGAATGATTGTGAATAAATACCAAGTATACTTTAAGATATAATGCATTCCCTTTTTCTTTACCTGTGTTAAGTTCTTTCTTGTTTTTCCTTCCTTAATATCATAAAATAGAGCCTTCTTATTAAATATCAGACCTGTGAGCCAACCAAAAATCCTCACACTATAGTGATGGTTGGTGAGTAGAAATACAAGTTTACTTACCCAGCTTCATTCGTGGGAAATCTGGGATATCCTTCATGAGGATGAGGAAGTAAACATACAGTTCTTGGTATGTGTTCAAAAGCAGGTGACATAAGTTCCGGTGCCATTTATATGCGTGTTGCATACAGTTCTCAGAGGGTGTATAAAAGCTTCCCTGTAGAAGAGAAAGGGGACATCTTCAGTAGACCGAATGACATAGCACAGCTCTCTCTGTAGGACAGAATTTTTCTTTGAAGTTTCCATTTGGATCAACAACACAACTTTTCTCAAGTTTCTGCTACAGTGCCCTGATGGAGTGCAGAGTAAGTGGGTACCAAATTAAATTTTATAAGATAGCTCCCCTGCCCTCAAGGAACATTATCATTATCATCATCATTTCCACCACAAATATACATATATATATATAGCGCTAGTATTTCTACAGCACAAAGCATTTTGCAAAGTGCTCAGTAAACATTATTTCACTTAATCACCACAATAACCACAGGAGGTAGGTGTTGTTATTATCCTCATTTTGTAGATTAGGATACTGAAGCAGACAGAGGTTAAGTGAATTGGTGAGGGTTACACAGCTAGTAAGTATCTGAGACCAGGTCTTCTTGATTCCAGGAAGGTCTATTCACCATGTCACCAAGAGCTGCCTCTGAGCTTCGATGGAAACTTAGAATGACATTTAAGATAATATGCAACATTTTAAGGACATGGGTGAGGTACAAGGTGCTCTGTAAGGTCTAAGAAGGAAAGAACATTTTTGACTAGGGGTTATGAAGGAGTAGCTTTTAGTCATGGTTAAGAAAGATGAACATGATTTCATCCAGAAACAGAATGACATTTCAGGAACAGGAGAAAGCAACTGCAAAAATGAAGAGATGGTTAAATCTGGGATATGTTTAAGAGAAGATGTAGAGTATCCTTTGAAGCAGAGTAGAGTGAAAGATGCCCTATATATAGGGAAGTACCATACTGAAGACCTTAAATGACAGGGGAAACCATTACAACGTTATACTCTTAGCAGGTGCAGTCGTTAAAAATCTGTGAATGTTGAGAACTGACTGTACACGTAGACAAAGACTTTCTATCTATTAAAGGCTGGGGGACATAGGTCAGGACTGACTTTCTTTCTTCCTTCCCAAAACCATCATGTTCACGAGGCACTGTGTAACAACTGCTATAGTCTGTTTTTTTTTTA
Organism: Phascolarctos cinereus; assembly: GCF_003287225.1. Lineage (NCBI taxonomy): Eukaryota > Metazoa > Chordata > Mammalia > Diprotodontia > Phascolarctidae > Phascolarctos > Phascolarctos cinereus. The sequence goes on from NW_027555847.1 coordinate 641,914,575, forward strand.
ATTCCCCCCCTTTTTTTTTCAATAACTGAATTTTGATGTGAGCAAATGTATTTTTTCTTGTTAAAGAATAATACACAAGAGAATGACGTGAACAAATCATTGCATAAAAGCAATTCCCCTGAAGGCACGTGTGAAACTAATTGGAGATTAGAGCAATAATTAGAATACAGTAGTTCAGGCATATAGTAACAATGGCTTATGTATATCAGAGTATTTACCGGCATGTACTGAAAAGGGAGGTTGCTAATTGTCTTGAAGACCCTTAAAAAGATGATGAAGTAATTTGGTTAGTTTTTCTTCCTTTTTCTTGGCTTTCCTTACCTTTCTGCTCAACTTATCAGAATAAATGAAATCAAACCAAACCCTGGCCCCTCTCTGAGGACAGACAAACAGAAGCAACATGTCAAGCTTCTCACAAGCAAGTAAGACATAAGCCAAAACTAAAATGGATAGCCTATTAGTAAAGTGCTTTTATTGCACTATTGTCAATTCTATTTTCCTCAAGTGCCATTTGATAGGGCTTTATAGTTCTTTATTCCGGCCCCTGGTGCCAGTGGATAATTCTATTTCCATTTCACCTTCAGCTCACCCTGAAGATGCTTAGGGATATAACTGAGAGGATATAGAATCTATGAAACCAGCAATTGAGTTTGACTTTTAACATCAGCCTCTGGTACTGGGTGCTTTTCCAAGGAAAGTTTAAAGCAGTAGCTAATCAAATACATTTGTGGGGAAGGTGAAAAGATAAAGCAAATGGAGGTAGAAAAAGGAAAATGTTGAAACATTTTTTTAAGGAGATAACTTCTCCTTCCCTAATTAAATATTAATAACATTATCAACCTCACTATACTCATCATTATTATCATTATTATTATTATTATCATTATTATTACCAACAGATACATGATTTCTTAGAAATTCTAGTTAAAAAAAAGCTTCTCGAAATGCAAATCAGCAAGATGCATAAATAGAGAATGTCATACATATAGGACAGATATGCAGGAGAAAGATACCTCAGTAAAACCAATGAAATGGTTCTCATACTATACATACATGTTATTTTCCAAAGTGCTTTCCCGCTCCAACCTTCTATTCTCTATATCCTGGGATTTTATGTTCTAAAGTTTCTTCCTGCCCTTACATTCTAGTGTTCTATATTCTAACATTCTATGCTCTAAGGTTCCTTCCAACTCAGAGGAACCCATAAATATCAAATTAGAATTTCACGAGTTTCATGGAAATAGTTCAGTGACTCTCTTCAGCACAATAGCGCAGAATCTTAACAACTAACCCTTTCAGCTTGTCCTGACATAATACATTAAGCAACAAAAAAGAGAAGTCGAGAGGAGAAAAAGGGACTTTAGACTATACAAGCATTAGCTGACCACACTAAAATGTATGGACTGACTCAGATTTAACTGTGCATGTGAACATAATAGTCATAGGCTAAAATTATGTGAAGTCCTTCTATATCGTTTTGAAACCAATTTTGGTCCAAGTAAGAATCAGATATTCTGATCAGGATCTATAAAATCAGATCAGGTTCTCAATTTTATTTGATTCCATAAATACTTTTTGAGTGCCTTCTCTGTGGATAGTACAAGTTTGGAAGTGATACACTTCTTGGCTGAAACACAAATCCACATTAAGGGATTGCCTTGATATTCCTTAAATCCTGTGTTAAGGAACTCAGTAGCTTCCAGGAGACCAGTCATTAGAAACACTGAAATTTATTTTATATAATGAAGATACAGCTTATACCTGTATTCTATATGGTATATAGCATGTGTTTACATATGGAGATTCACATATACACATAAAGAATCACATAATTATAGGAGTTAGAGCTAGATTATGAGATCTAGAACTTGATAATCAACTCACTGAATGATTTCAGTTGACATATGAGCTTGCCAAGATCCGGAGAGATTGCACAACTTGCTCAAAGTGGCTCATGAAGATTGTAATGAATTGTGATTTAAACTGGACCCCCAGACTGAATCCAATGAATGTTCTTTCCATTGTCACCCTGTGTTTGACTACAGCTGGATAGACAGTGTGGAAGAATGGAAAGAACACTGGACTAAGAAGAGGGTTCAGATTGTGGAGCTAGGGAAGGGTAGGGAAAATGTACTTATTAAGCATCTATTATATCCCAGCTACTATCATGATAAAAAGTAGGTGCATTTTACAGCTGAGGAAACTGAGACAGAAGGGAGGGAGGGAGGGAATAAGCATTTATATAATGCCCACTATGGGCCAGGTAATGTGCAAAATACTTTACAAATTTTATCACATTTTACTATCACAAAACCCTGAGAGGGAGGTACTCTTATTATCATCATTTATAGGTGAGAAAACTGAGGCAGAAAGATGTTCAGTGACTTATCAAGGGCAACATACAATTTAAGTGCCCAAGTATTTCAAAGGTAAGTGTGAAAATCTGTACTTCCCATGTGTTACTATCCACTGAAGACTCTGAGCATGTTAATTCATTCAACTTGACTCAGTAGGGTGGAAAGGGGAAAAAAATCAGTATATATATATATATATATATATATATATATATATATATATATATATATATATATATATATATATATTCATATCTATCATCCTAGAAACATATATATGCATATAAATACATATGCATGCAGAAATATATTATGTTTACAAATAGGAACATAAACTATGCACATATATTACACACAAATGAACACACTGGGCAGTCATTTATGTATTTGTGTCCATTGTAAATATGTATATGTGTACATGCACATGTATGCATATGCATGTGTGTATATTATATATTATATTGTAGAGTCATTTTATCTCTCTGAGGCTCAGGCTCCTCATCTACGAAATGATGATGATCATGTCTGTAGACCAATCAGCACAGGGCTGCCCTGAGGATCCAATGAAATGATGTATGTAAAGTGTTTTTTTTTTTAAATCATGAAAGCCCTATTATAAATGTGATATGTTATCATCATCATTATTGATAGTCTATAAGCCTTACACTGGAAATTTTTTAAACTATTATTATTTACTTTATAGAAATATCATAGTACAGCCAAAGAATGTTGGACCTGGAACTATGGTATCTGGGTTTGTTCTGGTCCTTTCTTTGGGATTTTGGACAATTCACTGCACCTCCTGAAGATGCAGTTTGCCCATCTGTAAAAAGTATAATAATGTTTGTACTACCTTCCTCAATAGATTATTGTGAAGAAGGATTTTTATCAACCACATTGTGCTATCAAAATAGGAGCTGTCATTACAATGTAAAGAATGTTGGATTTGGAGTCAGTCATGCTGTATTTCAATGTTGGTCCTGCCACTTTCTGACCTTGGGACCTTGAGTAAATAGTAGCCTTTCTTTCCATCTCTGTTGGCCCTTCTGCAAAATAATCATCTTCCTCTTCTTCTCCTTCTACTCTTCCTCTTTTTTTATCTTTTTTCTCCTCCTCCTTTTTCTCCTTCTGCTTATTCTCTTTTTCACATTATTATCATGACAATAATAATAACAATAGCTAGCATTTAAGTAGCTCTAAAACTTATGCAAAGCACTTTATCTATATTATATCAGGTAATTAGTTTTGCTGCCATTGGATTCAGGAAGACCTGAGTTCAAATGTGGCTTCAGATACTCTTACTAATTGCATGGCCTTGGGCAAATCATTTAACCCCTATTTGTCTCAGTTTCTTCATCTTTAAAATGGCGATAATAATAGCACCTATCTCCCAGGGTTTTTGTAAAGAACAAATGCGATAATAATTATAAAGTGCTCAGCACATAGTAAGTTCTACATAAATATTAGTTATAACAACTCTTATTATTATCTTATTCGATCCTCATAAATATTCTGTGAGATCAATGCTTTATTATTCTCATTTTACAGAAAAGAAAACTGAGGCCGAGAGAGGGTAAGCAACTTGCGCAGGGTAACACAGGTATTACATTTCAAAGAACAGATTCAAACTCAGGTCTTCGTGACTCTAAGTCTGGTGGTCTACCTAATAGGCCATCTATCAGCCTATGATCTCAAAGGTCCCTTCCATATTTAAAATTCTGTGTTATAATTCCTATGATATTTATCCGATGATAATATTCTACCTTTGCTGTCCCCTTCTCATTCCTCTGACTAAAACACGCTTGCTAACTTTCTTGTGTTAGCTCTAAGAGACTCTTCAGCAAAGCTATTTCCTCCAAAGAGTGAAATAGGAGGATCCACGGGGAATTGCATACAATATTTCGGGGGAAACCATCACATTACATTCAAATAACATCGGCTGTGTACTGGACATTTTGCTAGGAATGAGGAACACAAGTGCTTTAGATAACAGACATCATATAATTGCTTCCTGTACCACCCACCACCTGAAATAGGAATATATTCATCACAGTATTGCAGGTCACACATAGAAACAGAAAGATAGATAATGTGTATGTATATGTGCATGTACATGCATGTATACAGGTGCACGTGCATTTTATGTATGTGTATGTATATTTATGTGTGCACATATATGTATGTCTGTCTGTCTACATGTTTATGTTTGCGTGTTTTCTTTTGGAGAGGTGGGTTCTGAGTGGGCGTAAGGCAGATAGGCTATCACTACCCACAATGTCCAGAATAAATCCTTGGGGTTCCCTCCTTCCTCCTTTTTCAGTATTTGAAGGATTGTCAATGAGGAAAAGGATTAGACTTGTTCTGCTGAACTTCCAAGTTCAGAAGAGGGCAGCATGGATAGAAGCTGCAGAGTGAAACTTCCTAATAATCAGGGCTTGTGCATCATACAATGGGCTGCCTTATGAGGAAGTCTTTAGGTAGAGACCACACAATCATTTGTCAGGGAAGCTGAATAGGGCTAGTAAATCACAGGGGGACAGGAAGGATATAAGCATTGATTCATAGGAGAAAATAGCTAAGAAAAAGGAGACTAATAAAAGTCATGGTTTCAGATATCTTTACACAAATATTCAAAGAATGGTGAATAAATGAAGCAAAGTAGAGTTCTTAACATATAGAGGTAAGTTTGATCTCGGAAGTAGACATGATGATAAGTGATTCATGATGAAAATACGGTCTTAAAAGTGTATATCTTTCATAAGAAAGAGATTAGAAGAAGAAAAATAGCACTTAAGAAATATTATATTTCAAGATAATAAACTCAAATAATGGCATCTGTGAACCAGAGTTGGAAAATATGAGGGTGAGGAGTAATAAAGGGAGAATAGATATACTATTTTAGTGAGAGTTCAATATAGACAGTACTGCTATAAGAAGGTAATGCTTGGAAAATGCCAGAAGCAGATCACAAAACTGACATAGATAAGGGTTATAGTAGGTAGGGGCACTAATTATTTGGACATCTGCTGGATTTTTTTTTGATTATTCATTTATTTGCTCCAAAAAAATGATTAGATAAATGCTTTCTTTGTTTTAATGAAGGGAATGGAATATAGCATATACTGAAGGAAGTTTGTCTGGATTGTAAAGAGCTTAAAGGACAGTCATGTTCAATAAGGATGGAAAGGCAGGTTGAGGATAGGTTGTGATGCGCTTTAAATGCCCTACTGAAAAGTATGTCACCGGACCAAAACTGCTGACAGTGGTCCCAAAGCTCTGCTAGGTCTTATAAAGGTAAAAGACTGAGTAGAGGACAGACTTGGCAATAAACTAAATCTATGCCATAGAATGACCAGCCTAGCTAAGTTGTAAGAGGTTCACTACCAGAAGGTTGACCATCATGTTATATAACCATTAACCATGCTAATTCAAGCAAGTTGTGATCTATATTGTTGGAAAGAATTCTCATGACAATATAGTCATGTGTATGTATTTCCTGCCGGAGAGATCTCATATTAAGATATTTCTTATATTCAGAAGTAGCCTATATTCAAATGAATAGAATATACAGCAGCATACTATAATATGTGGAATGTAGACTTGTGGTCTACATTCAAAACATGTGGTTTTGAACCCTAGCTCTGCCTGTTGCTAGCTTTATGATCTTGGGCAAACTATTTTACCTGCCTCAGTAACTCTTTCTAAAATGAGGGGACTGGATGACTTCTAAAGTCCCTTTTACCTCTAAATCTAAGATCCCACATCATTGTGTATTTATTCAATATAATACTGAATTGGGTTAATTTTTCTCATTCAAGAATAGACTAATATATGTATTAAAACAATGCTAATATGTTTCAGTCTGAGTTTCCAATAGCATTCAAAGTATACAGCCAGTGGTAGATTATTACTGAGCCAGCCACACTCTAGACTGGCCATCTGGGTCATCAACTGACATATATAAGCTAAATGACTGCCTGGAGTTAAGGTTATACAGTCTATGAACATAGAAAAGACTGGAATAAAACTCATGACCTGAGTACTACTAATACAATACACTAACCAAGTAGGCTAACCAGGCCTCGACCTGCTTTTGCTATATCTGCTAGTGCTCTATAGATAATAGACCTTCAAAGATATCATATTCACCAAGAAACTTATTCACCAAAATAGGCATTGTCTGATCCTGACCTCCTTCCACTGAATCAGCCCCTTTAAGATGATCCTGGCTGTGTGGCCATCACACAAGAATTCAATGAAGCCATCCTGAAGCAAAGAAACCTGTTGATTTCCCAGTAGTTTCTAAAGTGCTCTGTGTATGTCATGCAATTATAGAATGTCAGAGTTGAAAGGGTCCACATGAATCAAATTTTATGTATTTCACAGAATCACTGAATGTTAAGAGTGAGAACAGATGTCAAAGATCAAGTCCCCCATGAGAATCTCACCCTCACAGAAAGTCCAAGTTGGAAAAGTAATCAAAGATGTTCTTGTCCGAATCTTTCATTTTGCAGTTGAGATAACTGAGGCCAGAAGTTAAGGAGCTTGCCTATGGCCATACAATTATTAAGTGATTCGAACCAAGATTATAGCCTAAGTCAGGGGTGGGGAACCTGAGGCCTCAAGGCCACTTGTGGGCCTGTAGGTTCTCAAGTGCAGCCCTTTGACTGAATCTAGACTTCACAGAACAAATTTGTTCTTCTGACTCCAAGTCCTATGTGTAAATTTTCTGGTATTTCTATTGTCTTTTTCTCCTCTCTCTTTAAGCTGCTCTATATAGCCTTTTGACTACATACTCCCTGACCTTATTTTGTCTGACAGCTTTCATAGAACCTGGCTTTTTCTCTCCATCCATTTAACATTGACCACCCAATGGGATATGACAAATGTGTACATCCATGTACCCTTGATCCTTTCCATCTTGTTGCTGCCCCTCCAAAAAAAAAAAAGCCACAAACACTCGTACAAGGATTCTCAGAAAATCCCATCCTGGTACGTACCATATAAGTATAAAAGGGGAAAAAAAGGAGAGAACTTTTGAGTTCTAGAACTTTTGAAAACAAAGTCATGGCACGCCTGTTTTATGGTGTTCTTGCTTCCCATTCCTACGTGGAGAGTCAGGTAGTCATAGAATTTTTCAGCTGGGGAGATTCTTGAATTCTTTTCCCCTCTCATTGAACAAATAAAGAAATGGAAGACAGGAGCAGCATTTACATTATTGTAAATGCTATTAAATTAAAACACCTCTGAGGTTTCACCTCACTGTCAAAGATGACAAAAGATTGAAAGAGTTAACACTGCAGTGGTTGTGCACAGATAAGCTCATTAATGCAATTTGGAGGGAGTGATGAATTGGCTAAAAGCATTCTGTAAAGCAATCTGGAATATGCAAAGAAGGTAATTTAAATGTCCAGACTCTTTGGCATCTACTCCAAGGAGGTAATGATGAAAACAAAGATTCCATATGCAGCAACATATTTATAGTAGCACTTTTTTGTGATAGCAAAGAGCTGGAAATGAAGTGGGTGTCCATTGACTGAGGAATGGCTACACAAATAGTGGTACATGAATATTACTATGCTGTAAAAATAGATGAATATGATCAGTACAGAGAAAACTGATGCAAAGTAAACAGAAAGGGAAAAAAGTATATGTGTATGTGTGTGTGTATAATGACTGTAAATATAAATATTATATATATACATAAGATATATATAAAATATTTAATGACAATGGAAAGGGAAAAAAAACACAAAAACTGAAAATGAATTTTGTGAAATAATAATGACCAAGTGCTATCCCAATAAAGATATATGAGAAGACATTACCCACCACTCCTCTGCAGAAGTGGGAAATCATAGATCTGGGATATCTGATATAACATGGAATTTTTTAGATATGTTTAGATTTGTTTTTTTAACTTTTCTTCATAGTTTATTAGATTGGATGTTTGCCTAGGAGGAGACAGGATATGTAGTGAGAAAAACAGATGATATAAAAACATACCAAAAAAGCTATCTCTCTGTTTATTTGAAGTGATTGGTATGGTAGCAAAACCTCAGCTATCAGAATCATGAGAGCCCTTTAAATTTTCATATATTTATTTTTATGTGATATATCTCCCAGGTAGAATCTAAGCTCCTTGAGGGTATAGATTGTATCTCATTTTGGTTTTATATCCCCAGTGCCTAGCACAGTGCCATAGAGGACACTTAAGGTTTCTTTATTATTATTATTAGATTCAGTTAAATACCAGATAAGGGGTAAGGGAGAGCAGGCTGCTTACAGGAGAGGTAAAGCAATCCACATTAGAAACAGAGCTAGCCAAAGTTTCCATGCTATTAACAAATGGTTCTGGCCTATAAACAATTACGGAACTTGTAGGTTGGGCAAGCTAGGAAGATAGAGTCACAAAAAATATACAAACAAACCAAACCAAAATAACTCTTCCCTACTAGCTAGCACATTATTCTGCATACAGAGAGCACCTAAAAAAATGCATTGTTGTACAACATGCTCTCCCCGCTTAGATCCTTGCCCAGAAATTTACTGGAGTCACTCTCATTTCATGATGATATGTAACATTCAAGTTCTTTCTACGTCACAGAACTCTTAATTTGTTTATTGATGTGCTAAAATGGTAGTGATTTCTCCCACAAAGATCTGGGACTCAGGAAATGGACCAATTTCTAATATAATTAAGAGATCTTGTCATATTTAGGACTTTTTTATAGGAACTCAAGGGTAATTATGTAAGTTGATATATTAAGTCTGAATAATTCATAACTTATTATGTTAATAAATACCTCAATGCATACACTGCATAAAGTAGGGATAAATAGTTTAATTGCTAATAATCTGTTTGACTTCAGAGGGCTTTATTTACAACGCAGTAGAATCAGAAGGATACCATTGATTTCTTGCTATTCTTAGAAGAGTCCCTGAAATCAGTCCTCAAATGCAACTCTTTCAAACTTAACATGCCCAAAGCATATATAAATGTGTCCATGAATAAGGAAACAAAACAAAAATTAAATTAAAAAAATAAAGTGAGACAAAATATATTTCATCAGTATCATGTCTCACAAAATGAACAGTAATTATGGACAAGAACCCAAGATTGTCAGCCTTAGAATATTAATATTGGAAATTAAAACACATCTAAAAGGTTGTCAGGCTTTAAACTACAAGATTCGTTGTGCTCCCACCCTATAAGAGGAGAATGCCAGGACAATCAACTCCAGTATGCATTAGGGGATTCAAGGAGTAATCATATAAATTAATAGACATATCCTGATCCTTATAACTCCATCTGCTTTAGAATGATAGGAAATTCACATGATGATAGCGAGCATCTATAGAGAACCTATTGTGTTCCAGAAGGGCTACTAGCTGGCACAATGTATAGACATCCAGGTCTGGAGTCAGGAAGACTCATCTTTCTGAGTTCAAATCTGGCCTCAGACACTCACTTGTTGTATGACCTTGGGCAAGTCAGTTAGCCCTGTTTGCCTCAGTTTCCTCATCTGCAAAATGAGCCAGAGAAGGGAATGGCAAAAAGATACTCCAGTATCTTTGCCAAGAAAATGCCAAATGGGGTCACAACATGGTGGAAACACTCAACAACACAAGGATAGCTTGCATAACAATAACTTCCAGTGGTACCATTTATGAAGTCTTTTCTTCCCAGGTCTGTGAAGTCGGGGGTGCAAATAAGATCCTTCTCGTTTTATAAATGAATGGGATTCAGAGGAGTACGTTATGTATCTTGATCATGGTAAGACAGCTCCTATGTAACACAGCCAGGGTACAGGTCTAAGACTCTCTAATTCCAACTCTTTCCATTACGATTTTTAAGTCTCTGAAATCTTCCTCTTCTGCCTTTTGTCCTCCACACTAATCCTGGCATAAACCAGGTTTATTCTGGATTCTGCATCTTTATGCATGACATCACCCAGATTTAGAATGCCTTCCCACTTGCTCCATGTTGTATCTACATCATCCTCAAAACAGCAAGGAAGACTGGGATAAATACAAACTGTTCTGGGCTTGAATTCGGGAGACCAGGGTTTGAATCTCAGTTCTCAGATTTACCACCTACATGACCTTAAAGAAATAATTCAACACCTTTTAGACCTACTTCAAAAAGTTTGCTCCTTCAAAGTACAGCTTTTGTCATTCTTTTATCTCTAGAATTTTGCATAGTGCTCGGTATGTAGTAGGTGCGTTATAACATTTGAGGATTGTTCTGAAAACTGAGGATAATGATTAACTAGCTAAGAGGATGATTGTGACGAAGCACTTTGTAAACTGTGAAGTACTACAGAAATGTGAGTCACTCTATGGATTATTTTTGGAAAGTACATTTGCAATGGCAAAACTCTTCTTCCTCCAAAGTTCCCTATTTCTACTGAGGGCACACCATGTTTCCTAGTCTACTAGGTTTGTTACCCCATAGTTATATTTGATTCCTCCCTCTTTCTCACTCTCTCCATCACTACCCCCATATCCAGTAAGTTGTCAAATCATGTTGATTCCACCTCCACAGCATTTCTCACATTCAACCCCCTCTTCTTACTCATATGGCCACCACCCTAGTTCAGCCCTTCTTTACCAAGTATCCAGACTATTATGACATCTTCCTTAGTGGTTTCCCTACCTACAATCTGTCCCCACTTCAATATATCCTACCAAAAACAAAACAAAAACAAAGCAAAAAAAAAACATTCCTAAGACAGAAGTCTGTTCTCATCACTTTGCTGAGATAACTTTCCTAACTTCTTATTGTCTCCAGCATAAAAAATATAAACATCTTTAGCATTTAAGGAGCTATAAAACAGAGTACCTATCCTTATTTCCCTCCACTCCCCTTTACTCACTCTATTTTGGGCAATATGACAACAAGTTTTTCCCTGAACTTGAAACACCATCTTCTACTTCTACATATTCATACAGTTGTTCCCTATATCTGAAATGCATTCAAAATCACAAAATTAAAAGATTCTTTAGGGCCATCCACCATAGTCAAGACTAATTGTCCAAGATTCTGCATACAACAATCAAGTGAGACAAAAGATTGCAGAAATTTATTTTCCACATTTCTGGACTTCAAGGCTCAGATCACTACGATTGGACTCAGGAGAGAGATACAGTTGAAGATGATAGACAGATAGATAACAAAGAGGGAGAAAATGAATTGATGAAAGAATAAGTAAACAAATGAAGGATAAAAATTATAACCTGAAAGAATTTGCGAGCTCAAATTAAAGTACTTGGCACATTTATACATGGAAGTATGACTACTTCTTTGGGTAGTTGAGGCTGAGTGAAAATGCTGGTCTTCAGATTTGAGGAGGTTGATAAGTAGAGGCCAGCATATTCAAGGGGACCTCAGCACATATACAGCAACTCCCAAGAATGACAGCAGAAGTAGTAGCTATAGGGGAAATCTATGAAGCAGCTCCCACATGAAACTTAAGGTAGATATAAAATTGCACCAGGAAGGTATAAACAAAGTCTTATGGGGGCTACGAAAAGGACAATGGCATCTCTAATGGGGAAAATCAGGAAAGGCTTCACAGAACTGAATTTCATAGAATGAATAGGAATTGGACAGATGCAACTAGTAGACAGTAAACATTCCAAAAAGGAGAAAGTGGATGAGAGAAAATTCAGAAGACAGGGAAAAGATGGGCTGGTATAGTAAGTGGTAAAGATTTTAATTTACCTAGAGCATGGAATATTTCTATATTGTTCAGCCCACCTACTAGACTGTAAACATCACAGGGATATTCCCATCTTTTAACTGTTTGTCTTCCCTGATGTCCTAAATAGGGCTTTACATACAGTAGATAAAAATTATTTCTTAAGAATCTGAATTTAACTGAAATGAAGATAGTGACATGACTGAAACTTATCCCCATGTCATACAATGTTAAACTCTCTGGAGAAGGTGAGGGGATGAGGGTGACAGAGAGAACTCTGTTTTCTATTGATTTAAATCCCTAATAGTGCCTAGGCACTGGTCTGCAAGAAGTCAAAACAGGCTTAATTATTAATTCCAGGTTTCTGAAAGAATAACCGAGGCAATACAGACCATTTAAACTGGTTCCTGGAAGTGGATCTGAACAAGTTTAATTTTGCTTTCATAAATTCTCAGAATTTTAGAGCTAAACATGATCTTAAAAATCACCTATTGATAAAGTAGAAATAGTATTCATTGGAAAATCAGGTCTTGTATTTGTGTTTTCACTGTGATTTACTACTGTGACCTTGGGCAAGTCACTTGCCTTCTCTGAGGATCAGTTTCCTCATCTGTAAATAGAAGAGAGCAGACTAGGTAATTTTGAAAGTCTCAATGGCTCTATCATTCTGTGAAGCAAAATAGTTTACTGAAAATCACAGAGCTCATTAGTGGTAGAGCTGGGACTACTGCCCATTTCCATGTCTGTTTCATCGTATCACAATTGCTTTTCTCCCTTGTTACCTTTCTTTCTTATGTTTGTTATATTCCTCTAATAACTTGAGTATGTTATTTCTCAAAAACAAAAAAATGTATTTATCAAAGTGGTGAAGCAGAAAGCAATTGTTTTAATTAAGTCAGCTTAAGTTACTTCATGTTTCTACTGCAGAAGGCAAGGAATCAAGGTCCTTTAGTGAAAGGGCTGAATCCCTCTAAGTCAATTTTGAAAGTCACTAAAGAGATTTGGCACTCCCATTTCTGAGCAGTTTGCCTCCATCTATTCTGTATTAACAGCAAGCTCTAAACTCTGTGCAATGTTAAGCAATTTTGCTAACAGTTGGTAAATGGGACTCTTAATATTTAATCTAATTGAGAACAACATTATGTACTTCAAAATGAGCAAGTGATTATTTTCTCGAATTTTCATAAAACCTTAAAAAACCCATTTTTTTCAGCTAAATGTCTACATTTTTACAGGCCTGTCTTAAAGGAATGCAATCTTTAAAAATAATTAACCTACCTAATACTGCACATTTAATTGAGATTTATATATCTTTATGTAGCATTAGAGTTGGATGGGCTCTTAGATATTAAAATATAGAACATTAGGGCTTGAAAATACACTAGAATGTAAAAGATTAGAGGATTTTTGCCCCACGAATGGATGTTTAAAATATCAAATCACACAGAATTTTAGAGCTCAAAAGGTCCTTAGGATATCTGACCCCAATGCTCTGCCCTAGGCCCTCTTCTCTTCTCCTTCTATATTATCTCATTTGATAATGTCATCAGCTCCCATTGGTTCAGTTATTATCTCTTTGCAGACGCAGATGCTTTCCAGATCTGTATATTCAGTCCTAGGCTCTATAATGAGATAGAGTGCTATTTCACCAACTGTCTTTTTGAACAATATGAACTTGATGTCCCCAAAACATCTTAAACTCAACATATGCAAAACAGAACTTAATTACCTTTCTTATTACCTTATTACCTTTCTCCCCAAAAGTTTCCCTCTTCTGCACTTCCCCATTTGTACTGTCAAGAGCGCCACTATCCTGGCAGTCACCTACCCTCACGGTGTTCTCTACTTCTAACTCTCAGTCACCCCATGTATCCAATTCATCGCCAAAATGTGTCTTTCTTCCTTCACATGTCTCTTGCTTAAGTCCCTTTCTCTTCACTCATATAGGCCCAACCCTAGATCAGGTCCTTATTATCTTTCATCTGGGCTATTGCAATAGTTTTCAAATCTGTGTCCCTGCCTTAAATCTCTCCCTCACTCCAATCTATTTTCCACTTGGCTGTCAAAGTATTTTTCTTAAAGTGATCATGTTACTCTCCTGCTCAATAAGCTCCAATAGCTCCCTGTTGACCCCAGAATGAAATATTAAGTCCTCCATTCAGCATTAAAAGCTTTTTATAACCTTCCATCTTCGTACCTTTCATGCTGTATATTCTACTCCCTTCCAATTTACCAACTGTTGGCAAAATTGCTTAACACTGCACACAGTTTAGAGCATTGCTTTTAATACAGAATGGATGGAAGCAAACTACTTTAGAAATGGGAGTATCAAATCTCTTTAGTGACTTTAAAAATTGACTTAGATGGATCTAGCACATTCCCTAGAGGAGTGAAATTGCTCAAACTGTACATAGTATATGACTACGTGCATGTTTGTTAACTTGTTTTGCATTGTTTGAGAATGACAAATTCTAACTCAGGGATCAAGGAAGGCTTCATGTTAGAGGGAGCATTTAAGCACTTTAGGGGTAGGAAGAAATCCTATCAGGCAGAAGGAATGGTGTTAACAAATTCCGAGAGGGGGGAAAAAGCATTTAATAGGTTCAAGGGATAGAACAGATTCTAGTATGTTTGGAGTATGGAATACCTATGAAAGAAGGTGAGATAAGCCTGGAGATTTAAGTAAGGACATGGAAAGATTTGAATGCCAGGCAGGTAATCTTTGAGGAATTTTAGTAAGCAAGAAAGCTAATGTGGGATTAAGGATGGGCAAATGTTATTCTAGTTAAAAAAGAAACTGAGGAGAAGGTGGGTTCTTCTCCAAGCCAATGAGTTTGACATCTGTTTCTCATAAATTTCCAGAGTGGACTACTAAAGAGACAGTTTGGGGGCACCTCAAAAGGTGCATACTAGTGTCAAAAAAGCAACATAAGATAATTAGGAATCGATCTTTCCAGATTGTCCTCCTTTTCTTTCTTCCTTTTTTTTTCCTTCTGGGGGAACGGGACTGCGCACCTGTACTAGACAAATAAGGTAATGTTGTGGGTATGGTTTAGCTGGATTTCAGAAAAGCTTTTAAAAAATCTCTAAAGATAATCTTAGAGACAAAGTGGATAAATGTGAGATATGCAATACTATAGTAAGATGGATTCAGAATCTGCCTGAGGGCACCTCACAAAGATTTATTATGTGAAAAGAAATACATTAGGTGAGATTTTTTTAACTGAATGGATGGTGTGGAATTACTAAGGTGATGGAAGGCCATCACTATCAGTCTGAGTGATTCTTGATCCCAGAATCAGAAAGAATAGGCTGGGAAATCAGAGATCACTTTTAGAATTTCCTTAACATGAATGAAGTAAGTTTATATTATTCTCCAAAGCCAAAAAAAAAGTAAACAATGTACAGTTATGAGATCATAAGATCAAATATTTATAGCTAGAAGACACCTTAGATATAATCTAGTCCTATCCTCCATTTCATTAAGGAAGAAATTGAGACCAAGAGTGATTAAATGATTTCCCCAACATTACATAAGTAGTGAGTGACAGACAAGAATTAAACATAGGCCCCTGACTCCAAATCCAGCATTCTTACCAAATCATCTATTGTTTCCTAGTCAGAGACTAGTTGTGATTGTGATGCCTGAAACTTTTGGTTTCAGAGGCAGGGGTGAGCAACTTTCACCTTCTTGCCATCAAAAGAAAACTTGGGAGATTATTACATATCAATATGGCAAGGGTGATTCTATCAGTGCGATTACTCTCTTCACTGCTGAAAGCCCTCTAAACCTTAGAAAATAGTCTTCGAAAAATAAAGTGGCTGAATGGTTCATCCTGAAGACAACCTAATAATAATACTCCCTGAATTTGGCTAGGCCAGCCTTCCTGATGACACATATCACACTACCAGGTTTACTCCCAAAGCCTTTCTAAGTTGGGAAGATGGGCCAAAGTTTGTGCTTCACGGACAATGTTTTTGGTAGTCTATGTATATGTCTTTGGGAGTGCTACCTATGTATAAAGATAAGACATTAGAGGTGAAAATGATCATAGAATTTTGAACTCCAACTTCTTCATTTTACAGACTGGGAAACTAAGGCCTAGAAATGTTAAGAAATTTGTCTGAAGTCACTCAGCTCATAAGAATTATCAGAAGGCCTAGGTTCAAATTGCTAGTTTACTACTTATGAGCCATCTTGCTTGCTTCAACTCAATGTGGCTCCTGTCTTCATCCCTATCCTAGTATGCACGCACACACACACACACACACACACACACACACACACACACACACACACTTTCTAAAGATAAGAGCTATTTCTTTCTTTTGTCTTTGTGTCTCCAAAGACTTGCTTTACGAACACATTAAAAAAAATGCTTGATGAATTGAATTAAATGTTAACCTATGGAAGCAGAAAGTACAAACAATACAACCCATTTTACAGATGAGGAATCTGAGGTTCTAATTGGTGAAGTTCATTTGTCTTAAATTATCCAATTAGTAACACAGCAAAACACTGGAACATAGGTTTTCTGATCAAAACTCAGGAGCTGTCTACTATAGTACTCTGGCTGAACTTAATTTCATGCCAAGGAGGTAGAATGGATAATTTGGTTTCAATGATGAAATGCCTTTTAAATTATGATTGAAACAGTGTATCATAATGAATATAATGAAGGGGTTGGAGTGAGAAAGACTTCAAAATTTCATATCTTGCCTCCAACACTAACTAGTTCTAAGATCATTGGTAAATCACAGAACTTCAGTTTCCTCATCTGCAAATTAGGGACATAATAACCATAGTGTCTACCTTATAAGGTTAATGTGGCATTGCATAAATATCAGTTATTATTATTAAGTATACATGGCTGAAGGGAAGAACAATTTTTGATCATTTGAAGTACAGTATTTTCCACGCAAAAGGAATACTGATTTTCATCCAAGTAACAAAATTCATTGATTACTCAGTATCTGCTGGGCTCAGTCCTGGGAATTTGTGAATACAGAATTATGTAATATACAGGAAAGATAAACTGAGGTTAACTATACTTCAAGGCCGAATGTGGTAAAAGTCATAAGAGATAACAAACCAAGTGTCACAGGGAACCCTCTAGCTAGAATAATCAAGGAAGATTTTTCTAAAAAGTGACTTTTGAGCAAAGCCTTGAAGGATAGGGGTAATCTGGATAAAGCTTGGGTGAGAAGGACATTTCAGGAGGAGGGAATAGTGTCACCAAAGGCAGACTGAGGTAATGGAAAGGCAGTAACATATAGTCATAGAATCATAATAGAGTAGTGCTTAAAGGGACCTAATGAACCCTTTGAACTTAAGATCATCTGGCAAAATCCCCTAAATTTTCATATAGGAAAATTGAGGGTTAGAGGGATTAGAGCTTAAATAACACATCAAATTAATGACAAGACCACAATTTTATCAAAAGACCCTCAACTTGTAGTCCAGTGTTCATCCTTTTATATATATATATATTATATATATATATATATGTATATGTATGTATGTGTGTATATAAAATAAATATATATGTATATATACATATATATAAGTGTATATGTGAAGATATATACATAGATAGATAGATAGATAGATAGATAGATAGATAGATAGATATACATATAGCCTCATTCATGTTTCTACTTAAATATTAAGAAACTGACCCAGGGTATAATAAATGAAGATGAAGTGACTGATACCATATTTTTAGAACATTCAACCTAGTTGTGCTCTCAGAATATCAGAATACAGAATGTTGTAGCTGAAGAGGCAGAGAATATTAAAATAAAATAAAGAATATAGACCACTGCAAATAGAAAGAATCTTCCAACAGAGAATTTTAGAAACAGAAAGCCCTTTAGACATCAGTTAGTCAAATCCCTTAATTTTCTGTGTAAGGAAACTGAGGCCCAAAGAACTGAAACAATTTGCATAAATAATGTATAAAAGGGGCACAATTATAATTAGAATACAGGTCACATAAACATAGTCTGGTGCTGCCTTTCCCTAATACCATGTTGCCTACATGGAATTAAGTTATTTTCAAATACCCTTACTTCAAGCAGGAAAAGTACTGTGACAGAAGTAGTACAACAGAATTATAGGTTTTAACTGTATTTTCTCCTTCAGTAATAGCAAGGCAAGAAATATATATCACTCTATCTTAGACGTGAATAAAATGGTTAGGGTCAATAAGTTGCTTTAAAGAAAATACCCCATGGTTATCCCAAACATATTTCATCAGAAAGGAATCATAACGGAATACCGACCAATAAGACAACATATGAAGCTAGGATACCTGGCTGCCATATTGGATCAGGGAGGCAGTGAATTGTAGAGAAAGACTATTTCAGTCCTCATTCTGAGGCTACTATTTCTGAGCTGTAGGCTTTGGGAAAGTCACTTCACTTATCTGAGCCTCAGATTCCTTGTCTATTAAGTGACAGTTTAGATTAGATAATCTTCAAGTGTCCTCCTAGCTCTGACATTTGGTTTTCTATGTTCTAACACTATGTTCTATAGTCCCTTCTCAGTATAATAGTTTCTGGACCATGGACCTGTCCAACTCTAACATCTCTCATTCTTTCTAGGAACATTGAGATCCCAGGGATAACAATAAATAATTGAAATCCATAAGTAATTTGGAAAACCTCACACCATCTAATACATTTAAATTTTTCCCTTTCTAAACCTTTTATCAATGTCATGGACAAATGGATTGCTAACATGCTATCTGGCCTTTCCCCTCTTTCTGTTGGTGGATCACAAAAAGCTGTGCTAGCTTTGTGAGTTTAGGCAAGTCATTAAAATTCTTCTTGCCTCAGTTTCCTCTTCTGCAAGAGAGTGACAACAACTGCTTTGTCATTTCAGAGGGCCATTGCAACAGTAAAGAAAATAATAAATGTTAAAGTAAGTAGAGAACAATAAAGTTTAAAATATGTGAGCTATGTTTTATTAATTATAACATTTTATATTCTTTGGATAGAGAAGAGGTTTTTGAGTCTAGAAGGCCTAGAACTAAGTGAAACTTATGAACATCATGGCTGTATGAAACCTCATCAAGGCATTGAAACTTTGGCCCAGGCAACTCTGTCAAACTACAAAGTTGAACAATAGTTGCAGATCTGCATTAGCAGAGGGGCTTTCCTCATCATTAAGCTCGCCACACCAATGAAGTCATACTGGTGATTTTACCAGGCATATAACTGTGTATGTTACAAATTAATTGTAATGTTTTATGTAGAAATTGAGGTTTAGATCTGTGAACTGCTGATTATGTTGCACATAATTATTTGTGATATTTATTAATATTAATCAGCTAATGAGAACAGAAGAAAATATGTAAGTTCCTCAAAGCCACAGAATCTTACTTTCTCATCTGGTAACCCCAACGTTACCTTGCACAGTCCTTCCTGTGTGCTTACTGAATCAAACTGAAAACAGTTACAGCTCATGGTAAATGCCCTGCACTTATTTCCAACACTGAACAAATACACAGAAGACTCATTAACTGAGATTAATAATTGCACTGTTGAACAATAGTGATTTTTTGCCTCCTTGGGAGAAGAAACTAATATCGTTTCCTTCTTACTGGATGGAGCTTTTATTGTTTCAATATCCGAAGAGCTATTTTTCAGGTTGATAGAAACCATCAAATGTATTCAATTATGGATTGCATTTTAGATGTAAAGTTAATGTGGGTCGAAGGAAGATAAATTTTGATGTTGCTACTAATTCGTCATGGACAGGGAAAAAAAATTTCACTGATGCAAAGAATTCCTGCCCCCCCCCCATCACAAGCCATATCAGCAATGAAGTCTTGCCTAAGTAGAACAGGGGTCTTCTTTTGATGGACAGATGAGGCAAGTGCTCCAATTCTTGGGTGATATTATACCAACTGTACCAAGATCTCCTTAATTCCTTAGTGAATACAAACTGATTGGCCTCACCAAACCAAACTGGAAAGTTGTAAAAAAATGTGTACTGCCCAGTCTATGGCCTGCATTTGAAGGCCCCCCTGCTGGAGAGAACACAGCAGTATAGCTAAATCTTGGACAAATGCTAGAAGTAGACCTAGGTACAATCAGCTGGGGAAAGGACCTTAGGGTGGAGAGATTTTAGGAAATTTTGTAATGTTTTAAATGACTGCAAGCTATTTATAGCCACAAAACCCATTTTTAACATCAATATTAA
The DNA here is from genome assembly GCF_003287225.1 of Phascolarctos cinereus. NCBI lineage: Eukaryota > Metazoa > Chordata > Mammalia > Diprotodontia > Phascolarctidae > Phascolarctos > Phascolarctos cinereus. Next base: position 641,934,842 of record NW_027555847.1, read on the forward strand.
TGATAAATAGCATTTGTATAGTGTTTTAAGGTTTTAAAACCCTTTACAAATATCATCTCATTTTTTCCTCACAATAATCCTGGAAAGTGTGGTGTTATTATTATTCCTGTTCACAAATGAAGAAACAGAAGGTGAAAGAAGATAAATTACTCATCCAGGGACATACAACTAACAAATGTCTGAGACTAGATTTGAATTCATGTCCTCCTGACTCCAAGATCAATATTCTATCCACTGAGCTAACTAGCTATCTATATTCTTCCGGTAATACTTTATGGTGAAGACTCATAAATTACCACAATCTCAAAAGAATCAAAATCTCAGATAACCCAAAGGATAACAGAAAAAGGGTAGATTGGGTGTAAGGAGGTAACAGTATGTTTCTCATGAAGACTTATGGGTTTACATCAATATACACATTTTAGGTCAATGTGACAGAAAGTCTTCCACGGAGTACCCCAGTCATTAATGCTTTGTCCTGTGATGTTCAACACTTTTATCACTGATTTCAGTTTAGGCTTATGTCGTTTGCTCATAAAATCTGCAAAGGATACACAGTTGAGAGTGATCACTAATACATGAGATGGTAGAGCCAAGATTCAAAAGAATCTGGAAAAATTAGTTCATTGGAGTGGTGACTGGTGTTTGCTTGGGTTTGGATTTCACAAGTAGAAGAAAGAGGAGGCATGGTGAGGTAGTAGTTATTTGAAATGATCTGATCATCTCCATGCACTGTAAGCTCAAAATGAGCCAACAGTATGATTTTTCAGCCAAAAAAAAAGTCTTTTGCACTCTTGGACTACATTGACAGACACACCTTCCCAGAATAGGAAAGTGATCGTGCTACTGTACTATGTCCTCATCAGATCTCTTCCTGGGTATAATGTTCAGTTCTCACTGGCACAGCTGAAGAAAGACACTGATGAACTGGAAAAGAAGGCAAACATGATGATTAAGGGCCTGGAATTCATGTCATATAAGCAGTACTTGAAGGAACTGAAGAAGAAAAGACTGGCAGTGTGTGCAGGGTTGACGACTGTCTTTGGGTATTTGAAGGGTTACCTCAAAGGAGAAATCAGACTTGTTCTTCTGCGCTCAAGAGGGTAGAACCAGAAGCAATAAGAAAGAAAACTGAAAAGAGTCCATTTAGGCTTAATTCCAATAAAAACAAAATTAGAGAAGTCCCAAAGTGGAACTAGTTGCCTCAAGAGGTGGTTCTTTTCCCCTCCCTGAAGGGCTTTGAAGAAGCCACATGGTCATTCCTTGGGCACGTTAGAGTAGAAATTCCTTTGTGTACTGGGTGGGCCAGGTGGTTACTGAGATCCCTTATGGCTAAAATTCGGTGATTCTTTGATCAAGTATATGAACAACTGAAAAAATTGAGCAGGCTCCTATCAGGTGTGGCAGATATAAGACAAAGTACACCAGGACTATATGGGTACTGCTGACAAAGAGGCTGATAAAAAGTAATTTTTGTTCAGTTCTGACTCTTCATGATCCCATTTGGGGTTTTCTCGGGCAAAAGTACTGAAATGGATTGTCATTTCCTTCTCATTTTATAGATAAGGAAACTGAGGCAAACAGGGTTAAGTGACTTACCCAGCATCATACAGCTAATAAGTGCCTGAGGCTGGATTGAACCCAGTCTTCCTGACTACAGGCTGTATTCATTTTGCCACCTAACAATTCTGATTAAAAAGTAAAGCAATGTAAAAAAAAGTGAATTCATATTGATGTTTTGTTAAAATAATTGGAGGAAGGCCTCCAGGGTATTAGAAGGCAAGTCTATTTCTTTTATATTTCAGAAAGAAAACCAAGGCCTAGAAGATTTATGTGACTTGCCCAAGTGGTTACCCCAGTAATTCAGTCAAAAGCCTGAATTCAAACTTGAACTATGAAGATTAAAAAAAAAATACTTACAATATTTACTCAAAGTTTTTCTGTGGGGCTCATGTAAGGCAATAGACATGGTGTTTCAAAAGTCTTAGTGCAATCTTAGACCTTGAATAGCTTAAACTGTGACATTTGAGACACCCTGTATATGAAGGTGTTTCTTAGAATATGAAGTTATTTTCCTGATTCCTCCAGTTTTCAGTTTCCCATTTTCCAAATACTTTGTGTTTGCTTATTTAATTATCGACGTACACAGTCTTTCCACCCACCCATTTCCTAGTGGAATGTAAGCTTCTGGAAAGCCAGGGTTCTTTTGTTGCTGTCTTTGTATCACTAGTGCCCAATAAAATTTAGGCATGTAATAAATGCTTGTTGAATCGGTGGGGGGATAAAAAACATGGTGGCATTACAGAGGTGATGTACTACAATGGAAAATATATTGCCCTATGTACTCAACCTACGTAAAAAATTGCACCTAAAATTAGCTTGTTATCTATTTTTGGGGGGGCAATATAAAAGTTGTTTCATACCAAAGGAAAATAATATATAAAATGAGAGATTGGATTAGATTCTCCCTAAGGCCTCATCTTTTCTGTTACCCTATGAAATTTTCATAAATCATATCATGCTTTCATGATCATCTTTAATCAGTACTAATATCAAAATGAGAGCTAAATTTTTGTATTTCCAGTGAAGCTGCCTTTTAAATCTCCAGTTTGAATTAAAGAATCAGATGGTTCAATCCTAATATATTTGAGCTAGAAGGAATCTTTGAATGTAAAATGTTAGAAAATAGCAGATAGTGTGCTAACGCTGAAAGGGACTTTACAGAATCCTAGGGCAGTGAATCATAGACCTCAATTTTTAGCTACAAGAGAAGGATCATAGTGATATCTCAAGGGGAAAAGAAGAAATAGCTATATTTTTGCTTTCTTTTGGAGGAGGGAATCTAATAGGAACAAATGCTACCCATCTCTTTTCATCTATCACCTCAAAAAATGAGGGGGGGGAATGATAGAAAGAAGAGCTATTTTCTAATTTCTTATCCAGAAAAAAGGTTTGAGGGATACTATGTTTCTTTACAGATTTGCAATTAACGGAAAAGAGATTTCTGATTTCTTAATATAAAACACTACCCCAGAGTCAAGGGAAAGACATTCCTACTGGTAAATATTGCCAAGTCTTTAAACTTCTGATGACTAGATTTCCCAAAATTACCCTACTATTTCTAAAATGCAGATTCAGGCATTGGTGAATAAAGTTAGGGTGAATTAGCTCTCCTGCTGTGCTTCAAAAAAAGAAATGTACTGTACAGGATGTAGATGACAGCTATACAATGGATGCGTATGGGCCCAAAGATTTTTCTGTCCAAATCAGCTCTAAATTCAGATTTAAAAGAAATTATGATGGGGGTGAGAGAGGGTTATTCATGCAAGGTTAACTGCAGGGGAACTCTATGCTAGACTTACAGAGCTAGGGAAAAAAAAGCACTTGGAGATTATATAATTTCTCTGTGTCTCTGTCTCTGTTTGTCTCTCTGTCTGTCTGTTTCTCTGTTTCTGCCCTGCCTGTCTCTCTCTCTCTCCCCTCTATACCATGCTAACTGAAAAGTCAATCCTATTCATCTATTTCTTCCACAATGAGTGTCCCTCATTTTATTGCTCAGTGAAGGGCACCCTTTGGGAAACCACACTGTGACACCAATCAGGTGAGATAACATATGTTTTACAGTAAGTAAAGTACGGCCTCATAAGCAGCTCATACTCAAATAAAAAAAAAATCCTTGCCAAATAAAACAATTTGGGAGCTGGTTCTTCTCCACAAATGATCACCTAATATTCTGTGTTGTGAGATTCTCTCAGTCTGATGAGACTTTGAAGGTGAGAATGATCAACTCTTTTCTGATCAACGAATAACCAATGGACAGCCCATGTGCTTCATTGGCATCCATGAAATGTTCATCTAAAGGAAGCCTCCTGTCACATTGGCAGGACCCTCTGTGAAGGATTTATGAGAGGACATGAACATGGTTTTTACATGTAAGAAGACATGACATCTGTCCCACTGAAGGAAATACTCACATCAGTAAGACTGAAGAACCATCTAAGTTTTATTGTTGATTCATCTATTGCCACATAAGAGATATAACACAGACTTGTTGCTGAAGAAATATACTATCTGATGCTACCACAAGAAAAGCTGTGAATTTGCTGTCACTAGTGGTCTTCAGGTAGGTACTAAATGGCCACTTGTCAGTAATGCTTTTTTGGGACCAGATGAATATTGAAGTCTTTTCCAGTTTCAAGTCTATCATCCTATAAATAGTAATGACAGTAACAAATGGGGTTCAATGGAACTATGCATAAGCAGTCATAATAGTGATAACTGTGGTTAGGTGGTGAGAACATCAGGATGTCTGGGTTTCAGAGCAATCCCAAGTAGAAAAGACTGCCTCAGGAGATGATGAGGTCATCATCCCTTGCGCTGTTTAAACAAAGGCAGCTCTGTGGTACAGAAGACAGATAAGAGTGATGGACTAGGAGTCAGAAAGAACTCAATTCAAATCCTGCCTCAGACACTATGTGACCCTGAGCAAATCATTTAACCCAGGGGTGGGGAACCTGCAGCCTCCAGGCCACATGTGGCCCTCTATGTCCTCACATGTGGCCCTTTGACTGAATCCAAACTTCACAGAACAAATCCTTTTTTTAAGGGGCCCTCCCTGAGGGCCTACAGGGCCACATGTGGCCTGGAGGCCACAGGTTCCCCCCCACCCTGAACTTCTGGGAGCTTCAATTTCTTCATCTGTAGAATGGGGATAATAATAATATCTATTCCTAAGGGTTGTTGTGAAAATTGAATGAAATAATACATGTAAAGCACTTTGCAAATCTTAAGTGAGTTTTAGAAATGCTAACTAGTATAGGTTTGATAATGCCCCAATGGGAAGTTTTAGAGAGGAATAACGATTCTGAGAGGATGCTATTGTAAATCATCTCTTAAATTACCTTTTGTCATGAAGATTCTATCATTCTATAGTTACAGCTTCATCCCTGAGTACCTGAATGACCCTGGGTAAGTCACTCCATCTTGCTGAGATTGGGTACCCTCATTTGTAAAATAATTGTGTGAAGTTGGTTTATTTTAATGCTTTCTGCTTCATTTCTTTCATGTTTACAATAAGGAGGCTAAATGACCCCAGAATCACCTTCCTATTCTAAGTTGTATTACTTTATATTGTATTCTGTAGAAGGAAATCATTCTCTTCATTATGTTTCTAATCAATTATTCAATCAACAAACATTTACTAAGAACCCATTATGTGACCTTCCCTTGCCTCAAGAAGGGGTCAATTGCCAAGAGAACTAAGTATATGGTCTTGTATACCTGAAACTCCAAAGAGACAAAAAGCCCTAATTTGCTTGGAACATGTCTATGAACAACTGAGAACTTCAAATCTCTTACTATGGAGTGCCATACACCTCCTAGCTGGTGGCAAATTGATGCCACCTTTGGCACTCCTCAATAACTTACTGAGATAAAAAAAAGAATCAAGATATTTAGTAGTGCCTTTCTCTCATGGAAGAGCCTAATGACTTTTAAAGATCTGAGAGTCTTGAGAATGGGCACAGTTGGAGAAACACTAGACCATCACTGTGGCAGATACGTGAAAGATGTATTGCAAATGGAATAGATTTAAGTCTAGGAGACCCATGAGGAGGCTATTGCAATATTAAAAAAAAAAAAAAAAGAAAAGGAAATCAGTTAATTTTGATTACTTTGATTTATTTTTAGTTTTATTATAGGATTAAGCTCCCTTCTTTAAGAAAAGTTAGCCTTAATGGCTAAGCTAACAGATATTTTCTTAAGTCTAGGTTACCTATAGATTTAGTGAATAGATTGATAAGACTTTGTCATTTAGTAGCAGATAATTTAGAGTAAGACATATATCTTTGTAGGAATAAAATAATCATAGGATTATAAGATTCTTTTTAAAGGCCAAGTGACCCTTTCTGGCAGCTGGAAAAAAAGGGGTTGACTAAAGATTAAGTTCCTCTTGATTCCCCCTCCCCCCCCAGTAGAAGTAAAGTCTAAGTTGAGTAATGTAATTTAATCTTGGCAGCTGGAAGATGGGGAGGAGGGGAGGCTGACTGCAAAGGACAAACCACAAGTTCCCCTTTAAAGTGAGCTTTCTGGTTACAAAAGGCATCACCCATAGGACAAGGACTTCTGGGGTAACCTCACTTTGATATCTAAATGTTGCCAACAGTATGAGTTTAAGTGAAGAAAGCCTGGGAGAAATGAACTAGTCTGATGACTTGTCTTGTCCAATTGAATTACATTCAAAACAAATTTCCTATTTCTTTTACTCCTTTTTTTCTATTATAAAAATAAGCTCTGTAAAACACTCCTTTCTCACTAATTACTGATGAATTAGCTGACCTGAATTAATGGTCACATGTAAGCATCTGACATTGTAAAACTAGGCCTCAAAGGAGAGCTGTACCTGGAGGTACAGATCCATAGTCATACGCATAGAGATGTCACCAAGAGAGTCTAAAGAGGGAAGAAAAGAGAGACTAGGATGGGGAATTGGGGTATAACCATCATTAGAGGTTAAAATGTGGATGTAAAAAAAATCATATATCTGTATATGTGAAATTTCTTGGAGCTCCTCTTGTGGAATATTTTAAGTCTAAAGTTTAAGATGGCAGGCAATTCCTAAGCAATCTTGTTTAGAGATGAAGGGATCAAAGATGCATAATTTAAATGTTACATAATTCAATAACCTCATCTTGCTATTGAAGAAACTGAGGTCTAGGGAACCTTGCTTAGAACAAACACGGTTAGAGCTGACACTTCCTAACCCATGTCCAGTTCATCATCAGGTATACCCTACCTTCACATGCAATGTGACAACTGCCTGGGTTTGAGTCTTGGTGCTGAATGCTACTCGTTGTGTGGTCTAATAGAAGTCATATAATCTTTTGAGCCTCAATCTCTTCAACTGGAAAATGGAACAAGCACTAAATAGTTCCTAATGTTTCTTTTTCCAGATCTTTGATCCTATGAGAGAGTGAGACTACAGGAGTCATTGTTCAGGTATTTTGATTATATGGCCTCTTGAGTCCTTTCTGTGCAGCTATAAAGCCTAGGATCTGAGACCATCCCTGACCTCGTTTCTTTATCTCCCTCATCAAATCATGCCTGTCCTGTGCATTATTTCCTCTAGGCTCTGCTCTCTGCTTATGCTAATCTGATCAATTAATTCAAGTTAAGGAGCTTCTGGCTCACAAAGGCTTACTGTGTTGATTTGGCTGGTTTTAAGAAAAGATTGAGTACAAAGGAGATTTCAGCTCCTCCAGCAGGTCCAGTTGGGATGCTCCAATAATGTGGATTTCAGAAGCTGGAACAGCAAGCCTGACCATGGGTCATCCTGGGTCTGTGCAACAATGTAGGGAAACTTGGCACCAGGACCTCTGGCAGAAAGTGCAAAACTATTCCTCGGGGAGCTTGGGCTTAGCTTATTCTTTGACTGAAGAGCTATTTCAAAGGACCTGCCAGGGAATCAGAGAGCAAATTTCTAATTTAGAATGTAGGATGCATATTAGCCTTATCAACTAGAATTATAAATACCTGGTAGGCAATGACTTATAGTATCCCATTCCATACTAGCATAGGCCTAGGCCTATAAACTAACATTATTAATAGTATTATACTGTATATATATTATATACGAATACAAATATATATATATATATATATATATATATATATATATGGAGAGAGAGAGAAAGGGAAAATGACAGAGAGAGAGAGAGAGAGAGAGAGAGAGAGAGAGAGAGAGAGAGAGAGACAAAGAGAGTTAAGCTATTAGGTTGAATGGTCATAAGATATAGGTAGAAACTAGGTGCCGTAGTTTTTACAGTGATGGCCTTAGAGCCAGGAGTACTGGTGGTACCTCAATCGCTTACTAGCTTTGTGATCCTGGGCAAATCACTTAACCACTCTCAGCCTCTGTTAAAATAGAAATGATGATAGTATCAACCTTTCAGAGTTGTTGTGAGGATTAAAAAAGATACCAAATGTAAAGTGTTTCACAAACGTGAAAGCACTATATTATTGTTACTGTTATTGTTATTGGGCCAGAGTAAATCAAGCAAAGCAAGCAACATTTACAAAGCATCTTCTCCATTCCAAGCATTGTTTTGGGCACAGAGCATAAAAAATAAAGACAAAAGCAAAAATGGCTTTTTTCCTTGAGGAGATTAAAGTCTAATCAGGACAACCTCCCATGGAAAGTGATACTTAAGCTGAAGCTTGAAGAAAACTAGGAACTGCGAAAGAAAGCAATGAGTAGGTAATGAATAGAAGGATCCCTAAAGATCATCTCATCCAACTAATTTATCTTGCAGAAGAGGAAATTAAGGCCAAGAGAAAGGAAGTGATTTTCCCAAGGTCACACACATATAAAAGGTAATTCTAAGATGAAAGAGATGGATGTAAAAAATACGTATGGTAATATACCTTATTGCTATGTTAAGATACTCTCTCCTCAGTAATGCATTACTACCCTGGAGGACAGGATGTTGCTTAAGTGCCAAGGCAGCTGTTGGGGTGAAAGATTAAAAATGGATATTAAATTTAGATAACTCCCCACTGTTCAGTGTTCGGTACTTCTTTGTCTTTGGAATGCCAGCCAAACAGGTGCACTTTAGCATCTCCTGATAGTAATAAATGGGAGGAGAGGACATGAGAAGAGGATGGGCAAAGAGGGGAATTTGGAAAAGGGTTAAAAATATCTTTTGAATTAAAATCAATTTTGAACAGTAGTAGATTAAGACACCCTGGTATGCAAAGATTCCAAGACTTTGAAATCTCTAATTCCCTCTCTAATCTTAGTATTGTCCTCCAAGGAATTTGGAGAACTACCTTGTTCTTAGAAAATCACTAGAGGGGCTGAAGGAAAGGGCTGATTTCAAGTCAGTACCAAGTCCTTTCTCCATTTCCCTTCAAACTATTATTTATATAAGTGTAAAGTAGTCACCCTTTCTGATTGTCACAATTTTGTTGATTAAAATGAATAAATAAAGGCAATTGTGTGAGAAACAATGAAACAGAAACCCATCAGGGAAAAGAGTCTAAGAGGAAAGAAAACTAACGTGTCCTGTTTCTCAGCATGTAGTTTACATATGTTTGACGTGTATTTGAAGACCGACCACTGGAAAACTCTCATCTCTAGAGCTGTTTGTTGACTATGGAACACCACGTATTGTCTAGTTTTGGCTTTGCTGGCAGAAATGTAGATCTTGGTTTCTCATGGTAAGAAAGAAGGGAAATCATTTCAAAAGACTCTGCTTTGGAGTAGTGTTGATCAAGACCAGATATCCCAGTGTGTCTAAAAAGTGCTAAAATATGGGTCCAAGAAACCATCTCAATGAGTCTGAAGAATTATCACAGAGCCTCCACTTTCACCTGTTGCGTAACAGAACTGATTGGAAGACAAGTTTTTCTGGTTGGAAGAATTGATTGGATGAAAATGATGCTGCGTAGAGTTGCTGATTAGAGAAAACAACTTTGCAACTTAGAAGTGTTGACTCTGTGTGTGTGTGTGTGTGTGTGTGTGTGTATGTGTGAAAGTTTCTATGTTTGCATTTATTGCTTTTTCCTGAACTTCCTTGTACTATCTGAGAAGTGGAAATCATTTAGAGACTAAACAATGAAACAGTCCTGAAAGAGTTGTGCGGATCCCAAGATCAAGGAAATTGCTTTTGCTAAAAGAGCATAGCACTTTATCAGACACTAGCCAAGGAAGCAGAACTCTGCTATTTCTTAATTCTTAGGATTTTTGTTTTGTTGAAAGTGCTTAATATTGTCTCAGAAGACATGATGAGTGGTGGTCTAGGTGTAGCAGCCAGCAAGGAAGTGGTCTCACTTATATAACTGTTGCCACTTTGTTATCTGAAGGAATGGGCTATCCTATTTTATGTTGCACAAATACCCATGAGATTCAGAGATCTAGTTATTTCCAGGTATTCAGTGACGACAGGTGTCCAGGATGTGAGGCACTGTTTCCCTCATTACATCTGCAATTACTTTTCCACAGTGACACCTGTGAAAGTGTGTCTTCCTTCATTTTTTTATAGAAGGCGCCAAAAAAAAAATAGAACTGAAAGTTGTCTTAGAGATCCTGTAGGTAACACCCCCCCCCCCATTTAACATATGCATAAACAGGACTAGAGGGAGGAGTGACTTGTTCAAATCAGTGGTAAGTGATAGAATTGGGATTACATCCCTAGTCTCTCCAAGGAGTGCTAATTTTCTTTCCATCACTCTCTCTATATTATTATCTTACTGTATCTATGTCCTTCTTCTCAACACAGCTGTAGTTCTACCTTCCTCTTTTTTTTCCTGGATGCTTCTCTGTATCTCTGGAGGCACCTAAGTGGCTAGGTGGATAGAGCCCTGGGCCTGGAATCAGGAAGACCTGAGTTCAAATCTGGCCTCAGACATTCATTAGTTGTGTGACCCTGGGCAACTCACTTAATCTTAGTTTACTTTAATCCACTGGAGAAGTAAATGGCAAACCACTCACCTATGGGGTCACAGAGTCAGATACGACTGAACAATTTCATCATCTCCAGGACAGAGCATAGTATTGTGCACATTAGTTGCCCAACAATGATGAGATGGTAATCATAGCACACATTTCTATAGCCTTATGCAGTTCACAAAGCACTTTCCTCGCAATAACCTTGCTGGATAAGGAGTGCAATTATTATCATACCTATTTTACCAATGAAGAACCTGGCACCAAGGTATGGTGGCAAATGTCTAACAACTGGCCTCTCTGAAAGTGCATATAGACTTCAAGTTTGATCTCTATTGTTAATATTGTTCCATCACTTTTTAAAGTCTAAGCAATCAACAAAATAATAAATCAACTCCTGATTTATAGCATTTGTCAATTCCATAGGTATAAATGCACACAACTGAAAATTTAACAATTGCCTGCCATAAACCAGTACAGACTGGCCCCAAAACACCCCTGTGGGACACTTAAACATACCAAGGGTCTTATTCACAGTCACATGGCTAATTAGGTAGAAGGGTCAAGGCTCAATACGGGGTCTCCTCACTTCAAATCCAGTGTGCTTTCATGATGATGATGATGATATGATGATGATGATGATGATGATGATGATGATGGAAGAAAAGGCTGAAGAGAAAAACTGTGAAAAGTTTTTGACTTAATTTTATAGTTCTCTACATTCACAGATTTTCACCAATTTAACAAAAGGCTATCCAATCAAGTTATCATCCCGGAATTCCTTAATATGTTAACCCCTCACTATTTAAAGTTTCTTTCCAGAAGCATTCATATTTTATTTAGGAAGCATGTGTCTCTACATATGTTTTCCTTGGATATTACTAATTTGAAAGAAAAAAAGAAAGGAAATGGTAGGAAAAAAAGATGAGCACTTCCAGTGAAATTGTGTGAAAGGAATATCCTTTGTCAGACTATGAGAACTGATTTGATGGTTGAAAAATTGGTCCATTATAAGAAATTCTCTGACTCCCCAATTCTCTCCCAATTCTCACCCCCATCCCCCCAACATATACACATACATAATCGCAGGGAGACAAACACATACATACTCACAGACAGAGAGAAACACACATACATACATATATATATGCACATACATACAGATACACACACAAACCACTTGGGTCTTCTTTGACCCAAGGGCTACAAAATCCATGAATTCAAGGACGATTTTTGACTTCGCATTGCCACAGCTCATATCTCAAGTTGGTCTGTGTTCCTTCTTTCCAGGGGTTGTCTCCACATTGGTGGCTCTGCACTTGCCTCTCTTCCCATGGCAGTTGAGGTCCCAAGATCTTTGTTCATACATCTGGGGTGGAATCCTGGGTCTCACAGTGCTTTTTTCCCGGGGTCTCTCTTTACACTTCAACTGAATTAGTCTTTTAAAGTTGGTTAGAGTAAAATTGGTTATCAAGCTATCTTTGTTGGCTTTATCTATATTTTGTGAAGTTTGTCCCAGACAACACAAATCGTTAGTTAAAATTTCTGGCTTTGAAAAAAATCCCTGGTCACCTCCAAGCTAGGATGAAGCATTGGTGGAAAAAAATTGGTGTATTAATCATTTGGGTGATAAGTCCTCTTATTACCACAATAATATCAACTTTGATATATAGCTTTGAAGTTACATAGCAACTTTGTATATATTATCACATATTAGCTCATGTAAAATACAGTGATGTTTGAATGTGAGCCCTTTATGGATGTGGGTTATTATAATGTATGTAATTATCTGAGTGAAGTCACTGCTCGTGAATGAGGTATACTCTCTGCTGAAGCCAGCCTACCACTTGCCCGGTCTAGGGGTAATGGGCTCTCTACACATTCAGAAGACACTATTCACCTGTTGGCACTGGGACACATGCCTAGAATTTTTGTTTTACTAGATAGCTAATAAAAATACAAGCAATAATAATAGCTAGCATTTCAAATGAGATTATTCTTGTAGAGTACTAGCACAGTGGCTGACTGGTACCTAGTAGGCACTTTATCAGTGTTAGCTGCTATTATTATCATCATTATCATTATATAGTGCTTTAGGATTTGGAACGCTTTATAAACTTTGTTTTGCTTCCCCACCCCCCACCCCTTATGACAACCTAGGGAGGTAGGTGACATTATTACCTTCATTTTGCAAATGAGAAAATTGAGGCAGATAGTGGTGAAGTGACTTGCCCAGGGGAAATAGCTAGGAAGTATCTTCTACTGATTCCAGGTCTAGCTCTCCACTCTGTCACCTAGCTGGCTTTTTCTTCTTCAAAAACAAAGATGGTTTTGTGGTATAATAGAAAGAACATTAGACTAAGACATCAGGAGACCTGGGTTCTAATACCAGCTGCCATCGACTACCTATGTAGTCATTTAAAAGTCCTTTTTCCTCTCGTGGCCTCAATTCTCTTCCTTTAAAATTAGTTCTTTTAAGTATCAACTAAAATCTTACCTCCTACAGAAAAGTCTTCCCTTCTCCCTCTGTTAATAATGTAATAATAAATAATATTTTTCTTGAGGTTGCTTTTTGTGGGGGGAAGGGGGTTGGTCTATGCTTTCTTTCACAACATGAGTAATATGGAAATGTTTTGCATGATTACGTATGTATAACCTATATTGAATTGTTTGCCTTCTAAATGAGGAATGCTCCAGAGGGAGGAAGGGAGAGAATTTAGAACTCAGAGTTTTTAAAATGAATGTTAAAAATTGTTTTTACATGTAAATGGGGAAAATAAAATACTAAATACATTTAAAAAAGGATAAATCATTTTCACAATAGTTATTGCCAGTTCCTTCATAGTCTTTTCTAAGTGATAATCCTGTATATAGCTTACTTTATATATTTGTTTGCATGTTGCTTCCCTCATTAGATTATAAGCTCCTTGAGGACAGGGGCTGTCTTTGACCTCCTTTGGCAATCCCCATTATCCAGGGGCACATTCTCTTATTTGCACATAGGGCTATTGCCTTCATAACGAAGCTTCTATTTCTACCCAGGGTTTCTCCAATACTACCTGCTTCCAGAAAGATCTTCGAACAGGACAATCCATCTCCTAGCTATAGGCATCGTCACCGTCTGTCCCTCAAGCCTATGTATAAAACTCAAGCCTAGTATGCTCTTCATTCTCACCTTGGCTTCTAGAATTCCCTGGCTTCTTTCAAGTGTCTGCTCAAATTCCACCTTCTATGAGGCCTTTTCCAGGCCCAATGCTACTGCCTTCCCTCTGAGATTACCTGCAATTTATCCTGCATATATGTTGTATGTGCATAATTGTTTGCATGTTGTCTTCTCCACTAGAATGTCAGCTCCTTCAGAATGAAAACTCTTTTTTGCTTTCTTTTTATCACCTGTATTTAACACAGTGCCTGACACACAGTATGCTCTTCATAAACACTTATTGATTTGACCTCTCTTCTCTTTCCACATACCTTTCATTTTTGCCCCTAGTTATGTCTGGTAGGGGTAGGAGAGCAGAGACAGAAGGAGAGAGGAGCCTACCGACTACAAAGTTAAGATTGATTCTTTCAGCTGACAATTAAGAGTGGGTGGATTCCTATTCACGAAGTCATTAAATAAAGAATTGGATATAAAATGTTAGAAAATGAGTAATAATACTAGTAATACATGCTAATATAGTGCTTTGCAGATTGCAAAATGAGAATGTTATATATGGAAGGGATATTCCCTCAAATTACAGGTGAGGAAATTGAGACTCTGAGACCAAAAGGGATCTGGAGGCCATATGATCTCTAGACCACGAACACATATTCTATTTAATTAAATTCATAGCACAGACTAGAAAACCTGGTAAAGACTGCATTCCTATCCCTCACTGATCAATACACACACACACACACACACACACACACACACACACACACACACACAATTTTTCATAAGATGGAACAGGTAAGAACAAGGTATGGTGGTTCAATGAAACCCATTTCCAGCAGTTATTTGAACCACTCATATTATGAACCAACCATTTTAGTATACGAAGGAACTTAAATGTCCTCTGATCTAACAGACACAAAAACTATAATCCAGAGACAGGAAATGCCAGCCTGGAGGTAAGGGAAAGCTAGTTGAGGCCACAGGTATGGGGAACCTTCAGCCTTACCACAGGTTCCCCACCCCTGGTTTAAAGGAAGCCTACAGCCTGATGAGGGTCTGGTTAAATGAGATATGGGAAATTCTTGTCATTTCATTCCACCCCACCCCACCCCACAGTTTTTCATGTAAATCAGCTCATTTGAGCATGAAATTCCAGTTTCAGCAAATGTTTTGTGAGGAAAGGACTTTTTTTTTTTGAAAGGAACACCTGTTCCCTAATCTTCCCAGCTGACACCACAATCTGGGCATATTCTGATTTTATTTGCTAATGCATTAGGCTTCTCAGGGATTTGGGCTTGAAGCTCCAGGGCTCCTGGATTTTGTTCTAAGCTTGGCTTGCCTTCAGCCTTTGGATGGTGTGTAAGGCACAGGCATAGCATCTCTAAGAGCGGATCACTGGTTGTTCCCTAAATGGAAATAACACAGAAATAGAATCAAATCCTAGAAATAACCAGGCATGCTAAGCTTAAATACCCACAAACAGTCCATTCTCTGACTCCCATAATGAAGATGATGCTGGGGCCACTAGCTTTCCATGGGAGAAGTAAGCATCACTAAACTGAGATAGTTCCAAATAAACCTTGTGGATGCGGCATCATTATTGCTTTGTTTCTCCTCAATTCAGTCATTGCCTATTGTCCCACCTCAGTTACTTCATCTATGGAAATGAGATGGAGGCAAGGGTTGATTAAATAAGGACTAAAGTCCCTTCCATTACCTCAATGAGTTTTTGAATATGTAATATCTCCAAATGTGATTTCTAAACCAAAACCTTTTAAAAGCTTCATTTATTTCTATAGAAGGGAAGAAACTGAGGCTGAGAAATGTGAGTAATCTGTCAAAGATAAAGACATGTGACTTCAGCCAGTTAAATAATGTTAATCATAGCAGTCTGCATTTACATAGGGCTTTAAAAATTGCTCAAGTTAAAAAAGAAAACATACAATGGAGGTAATGGGAAGATCATTAGAGTTCAAAGCAGAAGATCAGGTGTTCCATTTTTCTGCAGGGCTTCCTCACCTGGCTTCCAGTTTCTGCTTTGCTGCTTTCAGGCTTCGTGGCAGTAATTAAGTCACTAAACTCTCTAAGCCTCAATTTCTTCATCTGAAAAATGAGAATAATGATATTTGCTCGACCTATTTCACCTTTCTTTTTTTTTCTGTTTGATTCTTATAATGAGACTGTGTATAGGTATTATGATATTACGACACTCATTTTAAAGATGGCCTTTGGCAAGTCCAAAGACTTTGAATCAGGGGTGGGGAACCTGGAGCCTCGAGACTGCAGGGGGGTCCTCTTGGTTCTTAAGTGCAGCCCTTTGATTGAATCCAAACTTCACAGAACAAATCCCCTTAATAAAAGGATTTGTTCTGTAGAATTTAGACTCAGTCAAAAGGCAGCACCAAAGGAGCTAGTAGGCCACATGTGGCCTCCAGGCTGCTGGTTGCCCACCCGTGCTTTGAATAATAGCCTGTTAAAGTTAAGAGGGGTCTTATAGGTCACTCAGGCCTTGAGACCTAGAGACATTAATAAGAATTTTAATACCTGGGGTAAGTCAGTTGAATGGGGTTGAGGGAGGGATGACACTAAGAGTCCAACGTGCTTCGTGGAGTGTAATTTTACCAGGAGAGAGGGCACCCCAGAACACATATCTCTCAGGCTTAGCAGGAGGACAAGGTAGGGGAGACCTGGTGCTGGGGGATGGTAGGCCCTGAAAAAAGGTTGGGAACCTCAGAGGTAGACCTTATGCTGTGGAGATGGCATAGACCTAACATTTGTGAGTCCAGTGGGCTAAAAGATTACTCAAGGGATAAAGTCCTCTCCATCTTCTTCATTCTTCTTCAACCAGATTCAAATTCTTAGACCCTGCCTTCACTTCCTGCCATTTCCACCAATGTTGCCACACACATACCATGACACCCCACCCTTTCACCCCTCCAAAGTCCTAGTTTCCCTTTATGTATTTTTTCCCCCATTACAGTATAAAATTCTTGAGGGCAGTTACTGTCTTCTTTGTATTGTATCAAAAGCACTTAGTCTGGAACCTAATATATAATAAGCATTTAACAAACACTTTATCACTCATCCAATCATCCATTCATTCATTCTCTCACTGGATTCCATCTTCCCGCCCTTGTTGGTCCACCCTAGTTTCAGTTCTTTTTAAATCACTGATATACCCTAAAGGAGGGGAAGAGGCTTAGAGAACATATTTCAGAGATACAGAATGCCTTGAACTTAACCATACTTTTTCATCTGTCTCTCTCCTTTCCTGCAGTTGCACTAGCTCCTGGGCCATGGCAATACCAACTCAGACACGTGGGACACAGAAATTACAACTCCTCTGATCACTATTCACCAAAGACAGACATCCAGCAGAGCATGGAGAGGCGCATAAGAGGGATGTGCCTGCTGGGTCTGCCCCATTCAGCCAAAATCACAATCCTACCAGGTGTACCTTCCCTTAGATCTATGTCAACAGTCAGACTCTATTATTACCCCCTCAGGAAGTCAAGCAGCTGATCTATGCATCATGAAGTTAGCAGCTATTTTCAATAGGTCAGTCAACTAGCATTTATTAAATGTTCAGTATATGTCAGGCACTGTGCTAAGCAGTGAGGATGCAAAAAAAGGGGGAGGGGATAATCAATTGCCCTCAAAACACTTATAGTCTAGCATGGGAGAAAATATGCAAAAAAACTATGTATACATATATAGACATACTGTATACAAATACACAGTAACTGTAACTATATATGTTGTGTGGGTGTGTATACACATATATATATATATATGTATATACGCACACATATAAATTGGGGATGATCTCTGAGAGAAGACATTAGGATTAAGGATGACTAGGAAAAACATCTTGAAGAAGGTAGTACTTTAGTTTACACTGAAAAGATGCCAGGGAAGCTAGGAGATGGAGATGAGGAGGGGGAGTGTTTGAGGCATGGGAGACAGCCAATGAAAATGCTCTGGATAAGGAGATGGAGAATATTATTCAAGGAATAGCAAGGAGGCCTGTGTCACTGGATTGCAAAGGACATGGCACAAGAGAAGTAAGGTGTAAGAAGACTGGAAAGGTAGAAAAGGGTAAGTTTATGAAGAGCTCTGAAAGCTTTTTTTTTAAATTTTATATTTGATTCTGGAGTAATAGGGTGGCACTGAAGTTTACGGAATTGTGTGTGTGTGCGTATGTGTGTGTGTGTGACATGATCAGATTTGTGTTCTAGTAAGATCAATTTGACAGTCGAGGGAAGGATGGATTAGAATGAGAAGAGATTGGTGGCATAGAGACCAACCAGTAGGCTATTGCAACATTCCAGGCACAAGGTAATGAGGGCCTGCATCTGAGTGCTGGCAGTGTCGGAGTAAAGAAGGAGGTATATATAAGAGATGTTGCAAAGGCAAAATCAACCTGCCTCAACAACAGCTTAGATAGGAGGCTGAGAGAGAGGAAGAGTTGAGGATGAGACCTAAATTTGAGGCTGGGTGACTGGGAGGATAATGGTACCCTCAACTGTAACAGAAAAGTTAGAAAGAGTAGAAGGTTTTAGGGGAATGATAACGAGTTCAGATTTGGACATGCTGAGTTTAAGATGTCTAGGGTGCATCCAGTTGGAAGTAGAGAGTCCTTATTAGGCCTCCATTAGGCTGACTAGAGGCAGCAGATAAAAAGCGGAGAGAGTCCAGACCTCTGGACTAGAACTCCTAAATTGGCCCTTATACCGTGCAAAAACTGACTGTATTTGAAGGAAGTAGAGCAAGAGAAAAAGCTACGACCTCTATATGGCAAAGCAGTGTAGCTCTAAGCTGTCTGATTACCTGGGTGGATTTCCACTATATATCTGTTTGTCTTCCCCTGTATTATGTCTATCTCAAGAAAATCTTTGGACTTCATTGAAAGCTTAGATATGTTGCTATCTCTTCCACAGGTTCCATGACACATATTATACTTTACAATAACTTCCGGAACTTTTCTTTTTGTCTGTCTGTCATATTCCATATGACCCTGGTTGTTGTTGTTCAGTTTTCTTCAGTCATGTTCAGCTTTCTTCATGACCTCATTTAGGGTTTTCTGGACAAAGTAATGGAGTGGTTTGTCATTTCCTTCTCCAGCTCATTTTACAGATGAAGAAACTGAGGCAAACAGGGTTAAGTGACTTGTCTAGGGTCATACAGCTAGTAAGTAACTGAGGCCGGAGTTGATCTCAGGAAGTTAGGTCTTCCTGACTCCAGGCCCAGTACTCTATCCACTGTGCCACCTAGTTCCATGTTGAATCCATGGAAAATCGTAACCAGTATCTCAAGAAAACACCAGTGTCCATCCCTTTCTTTGAGCTCCAAAATTTAACTTCTTGAAATGTAGACCTGGGCAGAAGTATCAACGAAATCAGTGCACAACCTTATCTTGTTCCCTGAATCTCCAGAAAGCTACCTTGGGTGAGTCTCTGGAAGACTCTTTAGTTAACAGTGTATTTAACAACCCCTATGCTTTTTCCCACTCTCACTTCTTCATGTTGTCTTCTCTCACTACACTGTGGTTCTTAACTGGTTTCTCTTGAGATGAGTGGCAACAATTTCTGAGAAAATACGGTAGGATTTGTAGTCAATGCCCATTGAAAAGAGAATGATTTAATGACTTACATACAATAAAAATATAAGATCTTGGTCTTATTAGCACAATTAGATATCACTTAGACATTTGTCCCAATTATATTAATTTGAATATTTTAAAATGTATAATTTTGTATGTATAAAGTTACTCAGTCCATAGCTCAGGAGAGAGAGCCTTTAGGCATTCTTAAGGTCATGCAAATTTCTCATCTAGTAGCTGATCCTCTGGTGAGGGACTTTTCAACAATCAGCTAGGCTAGTCATTTATTTACAACACGCAACATGACCCTGTAGCTGTATTCTAAGCCAGGGATTCTTAATCTGTAGTCCACAGACACCCTAGGTTGCAGATAAATTTCAGGGAGCCTATAACCTTGGATGGGAAAAATGCATCTTTATTTTCACCAACCTCTAACTGAAATTTGACATTTAATTCAATTGTGAATTAAAACAAAACAAAACAAAGAAGGGCCTCAAAGCTTAACCAGACTACTGAAGAGTCCATGACATGGAAAAGGTTAAGAATCTCTGCCCTAAGTTTTCTAGGCTTGGTAATACCTGCAAAAGCTTGTATTTCATTGATACTGAAGCTGTGGTCACCTCCATACTACAGTGAATCACTGGAATAAGTCCTTAGTAAATCACCTAATAACAACTGTTTGTATTTCTATTGCACTCAGTAGTTTGTTTATTTTAGTTATTAATAACTATAACACATACTTAAATCTGTCAGGGATCCCTGATTTCTTCAATTTGGACACTCCTCCACCAATCCTTCCCTGTGAAAGACAATGTAGTTTCATAGAAAGAGCCCTGATTCTAGAGTCAAACAATGTGGATTAAAATCTAATTTTTGCCACTTATTACCTATGTGACATTCATCAAACCATACAACTTCCCTGGGTCTCAGTTTCCTCTTCTGTAAAAAAAATGGTTGGACTCAATGATTGCCTCTGAGGGCCCTTCCACTAACATCAGATCTTTGATCTCATGATCTTGGGTCCTTTCATAAATTAATAGACAGTCCTTAAGAGTTTCTACATTCAGACAACCCATCACCCTCTGTCCAGCCTAGTGATGAGCTTCTCTAAACCTAGCTAGGCTGGTTCTAGAGAGACAGCATGGTGTTGTTAGAATCCTGGACTTGGACTCAGGAAGACATGGATTCAAATCCTGCCATAATGCCTACTAGCTGTCTGGCCCTGGGCAAGTCACTTCAACACTCTTAACCACAGCTGCAAGATGAAGTGCTTGGACTCAACGGCCTCTGAGATCCCTTCTTGCTCTAAATCTATGATTCTAAAACATCTGATTAATAGGCACAGAGTCTGTCATTGAGACCATACTGACACCTTCCTAGATTAGTACAACCTGCTAGAACTTGGTTCCACTGACATTTGAAATACCAGCACATCTCCATGCCACAATATGGAACCAAAGGAAGAATTCTGTTATACTATTACTAAGACACATTTAGGTAGTACTTTTTGGACGTACAAACTGCTATCCTGACATGCAAACTGCTATCTTTTTAAGCAACCATATGGATTGGGTCACACAATGATTATCTTTATTTTACAGATGAGGAAATGAAGGTTAAAAAAGATTCTTGCCCAAGGTCATAGAGCAAGTAGGGGTCAGCAACAGGACTAGAAAATCTTTTTTTTCCCAACTCTAGACCTCTCCTTTTTCTACTGTGCCCTACTGCCCAGTTTCTAATGGAAATTTCTCTTTCCGAACTAGGCCCAAGATGATCCCTTCTCAATGAGGTCCTTCAAGTGTGCAGTGGTTGCATGTTCCCTGTGTTTTTCCCATTAATGCTAATGGTGGAGCTAAGAGTTTGTACTAAGAGATGCTCAGACCCCCTACAGCTTTGGAAATGAAGTCCCTGCATGCTGGGAAATGAAGCCAGGGAGGGATGATTCAATGGTTAAGCAGCACATTACAAGATGTTCCCTGCAGATTGAGCAGGACTTCATTGTGTTCACGAGGTAAGGCAGAACATTTCCACCTTTGGGGGAGAGGGAGGAGTGTGACACTCCTTGGACCATAAAAGCCTTTCACATTACTACTTAAAAATATAAGCTAGCTACTAATGCATTCTTTATAAGGCTCAGAGGATGGACGAAGATAAGGCTTGAAAAGCAGAACTCTATATTAATGGTGGGTCTACTTCTTCAATCTCTCTCATCCCCTTAGTTTTCCCTTTCCTTTCTAATGCTATTGCACAATCTTATTTCAGGACCTCATACCTTTTTACCCTAGACAAGGAGGGAACATAGTACAGTGGGAAGAACATTGGCTCTGAATTCAGAGGTCATTAAGTATGAATCCCACCTCTGGCAGTACCTATGTGATTCTGAGTACAACATTTAATGTCTCAAGACCCTGTTTCTGAATCTATAAGATGGTGATGAAGGGAAGGAGATTCTACTACATGGGATATGAGGTCCCTTCTAACTCTAGGTCTGTGATTTTATGACCCTAATATTTGTTTACTAGTTTGTAATATCCACATTACAGGTCTCCATCCATCTAATCTCTCTCTTTTCAATCTATCATCCATAACAAGCCAGATTAATCTTCCCAATGAACAGAATTTATCAGGTCATATCCTTGCTCAAAAACTGTCAATGATTCCTTATAACTAAAGGCATTCTACAATCAGCTTCCACCCTAATTTTCAGCTAGCTTGCTTGCTTTCTCTCTCTCTCTCTCTCTCTCTCTCTCTCTCTCTCTCTCTCTCTCTCTCTCTCCCTTCCCTCTCTTCTTCCTTTCTTCCTCCCTCCCTTCTTTTCTTTTTGGAAGCAATCAGGGTTAAGTGACTTATCCAGGGTCACATACCTAGTAAGTTACAAGACTAGATATGAACTCAGGTCCTCCTGATTACAGGGCCAATACTCTGTCTACTTTGCCACCCAGGTGCCCCCAGCTTTATTTCTGAATGTTAGCTTGAGACTTTCAACTCTCTGGTTAATCTGTAACAGTCACCATTACCCATGCCCCATTGAGAAACTTTCTAACTCTAAGTCTTTGCTTACACCATTTACTATAGGTGGGGTATCTTCCCCACCCATCTATGCCTGGGGAAATTATAGGAACACAGAATTCATATCTAGAGAGGGCTTTAGAGTTTATATAGTCTAAATTCTTCATTTTGCTGATAGGGAATTTGAGGTCCAGAAAGTGCTTTGCCCAAAGTCACATTGGTACAAAAGTAAGAAAGCTAAGATTTGAACCCTAGTTGTATGATTCCTGTTCTACAAGTACTTCTACTATATCATGGTCCCTACCATCCTTTAAGAAACCTACCCTGATTTCCCAATGTGGTAATTACTTTCTTAGGAACTAATATCTATCTATCTATCTATCTATCTATCTATCTATCTATCTATCTATCTATCTATCTTTCTTTTTCTTTCTTTCTTTCTTTCTTTCTTTCTTTCTTTCTTTCTTTCTTTCTTTCTTTCTTTCTTTCTTTCTTTCTTTCTTTCTTTCTTTCTTTCTTTCTTTCTTTCTTTCTTTCTTTCTTTCTTTCTTTCTTTCTTTCTTGGCACTTAGGGTTAAGTTACTTGCCCAGGGTCACACAGCTATTATGTATCAAGTATTTGGTCCGAGGCCAGATTTGAACTCAGGTCCTCCTAACTTCAGGGCTAGTGTTCTATCCAGTGTGCCACCTAGCTGCCCCAGGAACTAATATATTTCTTAGGCACTAATAATATTCCACTTTATATCTCAGCTATTGACATACTGATGTTAACAAAGGGATAATGATGGGATCTATAATTTCAATAACATAGGAAACTTCCATATGAAGAAATTCCCTCTATAAACACAGGTTTGTGGTTGTTCTGTAACTTATAGTATTAGAGAGAGAAATTAAGTGACTTGTCCAGGGTCACACTGCAGTATGTGTCAAAGGAGGGACTTGATCACTTCCTGGCATCAAGGACACTTTTGTAGGTGTTATTTCACAATGCCTCTCCAACCTTGTTATGTCTCATAAATACCTGCAAGCTCAATGAGTGTAAGCTTATCCAACTTTCTGCCTCCTATAACACATTGCATATGGTAGGTTCTTAATGCATATTGACTTAATGAATAACGTGACATAGGCTTGAAATTGCCTCTTAGAGGATATATAGAAGGCGGTGTGGTATAGTGGGAAGAATACTGGTTTGAGATCTGGAAAAAAACTAGATGTGACTTATATATACTGATGACATTTGAATGATTCTGAGCAAGTTACTTCTCCTTCTCTGGATCCATTGCTTTCATCTGTGAAAAGGAGGGAGACTTGGTGAGGAGGAATACTGTTGGACTAGATGACATTCTAAGATAATAGTAGCCATAGTCTGACAAAACCTCCTTTTACGGGATTCATTCCAGAAGAAATATGATTCTATAGGGGCAGTCCTTGGAACAAAAATCTGAGAATAAGGGATGTTGGGGAAGGAAGAAATGGCTCATGGTCAAGCACAACTTGACATAGTCAAGTTTCACATGGACCTTGGACTTTACCTCTGAGAAAGAAGGTTTGCAGTAACCAGCTCCAAAGACAAGGCTTTCTAAGGACATACTGGACTGTTCCGAACCTGACTCTGGGCTGCCTTTACCCAGCCACGATCCTTTCCCTGGGCGTGTAAAGCTAAAATGGAAAACATTAAGAAGAAAAATGTATTATAAACCAACATCCTACAAAAAATAATAACAAACTGTAAAGTTTACTAAGCACTTAGCACAAGTATGTCCATAAGACAGCATGGAGTTGAAAGGATACTAGCTCTAGAGTCAAAGGACGCAAGTTCTAAGTCTGCCTCATGCTTGCTGCCTAAGGGACCATAATAAGCAAGTCATGACTTGATCTTCCTAGGTCTCAGTTTCCTCATTTGTCAGATAAGGGTATTAGACTAAATGGTCTCTGAGGTCCCTTTCAACTCTAGAGCTATAATCCTATGATAATAAATACTAAAAAGATTATTCAATCAGTTTTAAATAATGGAACATGAAGGCTCACAGTTGAAGTGACCTTCCCAGTGTCATACAGGGAGAAAGTATCAAACCCAGGTCTTGAGACTCCAAGTCCAGTATTGATTCCTCAATAACACAATAAGTATTCAATACATACCAGAGTCTTGCCTGAAGCTGGCCATTTAGCTAATTAATTAAATAAGTAGATTGGGCAAGTAGATGAGTAGATAGATAGATAGATAGATAGATAGACGACAGATAGATGAATGAAAAAGTGAATGAATAGATTAATTAAAATAATTTCTGTATGGCCTAGGTTTAAGCTAAATTTTCCTAGTTATTAGTCTGGAATAATAGAAGAGCTTTAAAGGGTTCTGGGGAGAACTGGGAGCCAAGTGTTCTTATTTCTAGTCCCTATTCTACTATTCCTTGTTGTGTTAGCCTGGGAAAATGTTTAACCTCTCTATTCATAATTTGTCATACAAGGGTGATAATACCTACACTACCTCATAGAGTTGTTGAAATCATCAAATGAAACGATGATATGAACATGCCTTGGAACCTATAAGTTGGTGGACAAAGGAGAGATATTATTATTAAATGATCATAACAGGTGTGAATTTGTGATGCTTGGTACCCAATGATATGCTTTAATTTCCAACACTCTGCTGAAGCCAGGTACTGAATGAACACAGAGAAGGTCACTTCATTTCATTACTCATTAAGATTTTTAAAAATATTGATTTTATTCTAGATTCCACCTTGCTTGGAAGACTCATAAAATGTACTAAGAATAAAAAAAAATCAATATTTTAATACAATAATGCAGTGGAAAGAGTCCTGAAATTTTGGGTGGGGTAGGGAGATCAGAAGTTGTGGGTTCTAGCTTAGGCTCTGCCATAGTTCACCAACTAGCTGTATAATCATATGAAGAGCAGGTAAGTGGTGCAGTGGATAGAGTACCAGGCTTGGAGTCAGGAAGATTCATCTTCCTGAGTTAAAATATAGCCTCAGACTAGCTGTGTGATCCTGGGCAAGTCACTTCACCCTGTTTGCCTCAGTTTCTCATCTGTAAAATGAGCTGGAGAAAGAAATGGCAAAACACTCCACTATCTTTGCCAAGAAAATACCAAATGTGGTCACAGAGTCAGATAAGACTGAAATGACTGAATGACAACAACAAAATCATATGAAAGTCTTTCAAACTCCCTGGGCCTCATTTTCTTCATCTAAATAAATAATTTGATTAAGATGGTCTCTAGAGTTGTTTCCCACATAAACATTGTGTTCTCATATTCTATAACATTAATTCTCTTTCAGCTGCATAAGTATATATTCTAAGAGTTTATGTTCTAAGGTCCCTCATAGATCTAACATTCTATGTTCTCAGGTCCTTTCCAACTCGAACATCTATGTTCTGTTCCAACATACCTCCCAGCTTTCATTCTCTGATTTAAGAATAATGGGCTACTATGGATTTGATAAGTAATGATATTAAAATATCCATTCATACAGCTCTCTAAGGTTTACAAAGCATTTTTCTCAGAACACTGTGAGATAAATAGGACAGGTATTATTATGCCCATTTTGCTTATGAGAAGACTGATGTTTAGTGGATGAAAGGATTTGCCTACTGCATTGCAGCTGTGATGCACACTCGAAGAGCAGAGCTTTTTTCACTATTTTATAGAGAATATTTGTTCACATTTCCTCATTGATAGAATGATGATGATAGCTAATATTTATTTAAAATTTTAAGTTTTACAAAGTGTTTTACATAAATTGCTTCATTTGATCCGTTTGGCTAAATTTCGCAACTGCCTCACATTAATCATGTTTAATTGATGCCATTCTCAACTATGTGTGAGGATAGTATGTTTCCTATAGATAGTCTTCAAGCCCTTTCTATAGCAAAAATATGTGCATTACTCAGAAAGGCCATGCTTACTGACAGAAATCTTCTCTACGGAATCCAGACAATAGGAAAAAATTCTGACTTCATTCACAAGAGGAAGGAAGAAGAGAAATGGGGGGGGGAGAGGGAGAGCAGGAGAGGGAGAGAGAGAGAAGGAGCAGGAGAAGAAGGAGGAGAGAGATGAGATGAAAGGGGAGAAAAAGGAAGGGGAGGGGAGGAGAGAGAAAGGGGAGAGAGGAGAGAGTAAGGGAGAAGGATAAAGAAGAGGAAAGGGGAGGAGAGGAGAGGGGGGAGGAAAGGAGGGAGGGAAAGAAAGAGCTATGATGGCAAAGCCACTGGTTGAAGGAGGTAAACTTAAAAGCCCCTTGTGATGATGGAAGGTTAAACCTCCAACCAACAGTTTCCAAATTTCAAAATCCTCATTAGAATATTATCAGTGTTCTCTCAATTTTGTATTTGAATGCTAGTTTTGTTTACCTAGCTTTAGTGTGTTTTAGAGCCCTGGAATATGCTGCTGGGAAATGGAAAAGGATAAATTTGGCAAATGGCACAGAGACATTTTCCCCCCTCTGGAAAGTGGCCAAAGAGATAGTAATGCTTTGGGAAAAAAATAAAACAGGTATCCTAACTACTCTATTATATACGATGGAAGCATTGGGAAAAGGTTTTAGAGCAAATAATATCCTGGAAGAGGCTTCTAAACATAGAATGGAATGCTTTGGAATTATACACAGTCGGTTACGAGCATTATTAAGGACTTAATATCTGCCAGGCACAATCCTAAGGGCTGGACATACAAAAAAGAGAGGGGTGGCCTTCAAGCAGTTCTCATTCTAATGGAGGAAGACAACATGTAAGTACATACATCCATATAAGATATCTACAGAACAGAGGGAAGTCAGTTTGAGATGGGAAGGCATTTGCAGCTAGAGGGCATAGGGGAGAGACTTGGAAAGACCTGTAAAACGTAGGAATTCAATTGAATCCTGAAAGAAATCAGAAGAAACTAGGGGCTGGAGACTGTATAAACATTGTTATTCTCATTTGACAGATGAGGGAAAGACTCACCAAGTCTAGGCTGCCAATGGTGATACCAGTTGAAGGTATCACTTAGGACCAGAACCAATCTTGCACGATTTCCTATCACCTAGCTTCACTGTATCGTCTGATTTTTGTATATATGTCAACGAGTATGATAAAAAGAACAACAGACAAAGCAAAATGTAAACCTGCCATTTTCTGTAACGTGTGATCTGAACAGGATCTTTGTTATTGCTCAGTCATTTCAGTCATGTCTGACACTTCATGACCCCTCTTAGGATTTTCAAAGATACTGGAGTGATTTGCCATTTCCTTCTCTGGCTCATTTTACAGATGAGGAAACTGAGGCAAACAATGAAATGACTTGCCCAGGGTCACACAGCTATTAAATATCTGAGGCAGTATGTGAAAACTCAGGCCTTCCTGACTCCAGGCCTGGGTTTTCGATTGGGACCTTAGAGACCAAGTAATTGAACATTCTTCCTCCTTCTACAGATGAGGAAAGTGAGTCACAGAAAGATAAATATCCATATAATGTCATCATTTTAATAACAACTGCTAACATTTATAATGGACTTTAAAGTTTGCAAAAGCTTTATATATATATTAACTCATTCGATCATCACAACCCTGTAAGATAGATGCTATTATTATCCTCGTTTTACAGATGAGGAAACTGAGGATCATAGAGGCTGAGTGACTTGTTCAGGACAACACAACTAGTAAGTGGTTGAGGAAGGATTTGAAGTTGGATCCAGTACTTCATCTACTATACCACCTAGCTGTTTCATTTTAATTGAATTGTTGATGCTATCTTATGACCATTGAGAAAACATGAAAAACACCATATTTAATACCAATTATCACCCTGGTTTCAAGTTGCTGACACAGGTTGAGGGTTTCAGGGAAGAAAGTCAACAGTAGGAGGCAGCTAGGTGGCACAGTAGATAGAGCACTGGCCCTGGAGTCAGGAGGACCTGAGTTCAAATCCAGCCTCAGACACATAACAGTCATTAGCTGTGTGACTCTGGGCAAGTCACTTAACCCCAACTGCCTCATCAAAAAAAAAAAAAAAAGTAAGCAGTAACATAGAAACATAGACCCTCAGAGCTCTGGAGAGTCCTCTGAGATCTTGATGTCCATTTCCTATCAGAAACACAAATCTTCACACTCCCCAACTAGTGGTCATCCAATATGAGTAGGACTTTTCTCATTTCTGATCATTTTAAATGTGGACGAAGTGATTGAAATCAATGAATTTATCAACCAATGAGCATTTATTAAGATCTATGGTCAAACCTGTGCTGGGTACTGTAGATAGAAATCCAAAGGATGAAGAATCTCCACCCTCAAGGAGCTTACCCTCCAACAAAAGAGTCACAAAGTGAAGTCCTCTTCAGCTAAAGAAATATTACCTAACACACGACCTTGAGAAGGTGAATCTGGCTTAAGTTTCCCTGCTGATCAACTGGTGCTGACACACTAGAACCAAAGAATCTGAGGAAGAGACCCTAGAGGAAGCTAGGTGGTAACATGGGTAGAGTACTGCCCTTTCAGCGGGAAGACACAAGTTCAAATCCTTCCTCAGACATGTGCTAGCTATGTGACCCCTTGGCATTTTATAAACTCCCACACTCAATTTTCTTATCTTTAAAATGAGTGAATCACATACTTCCCAGGGTGGTTATAATGCTCAAACAAGATAATGCATGCAAAAGTGCCTTGCATACCTTAAAATGCTATATAAATGTTGTTTGGTATTAATATTATAATGATACTTGAGCAAGTACTGGAAGCAATAATACCCTGTATAATTCTAACCTGGGCTGTCCGGACGTGCCCAGATCATCCAACACAGAGGCCTCTGCACTCTCTACCATACGGGTCGCAGTAGCCTCCTCTGATGGGCTACCTAGGTTTTTAAAACTGGGGAGCTGCTTCCCCTTCTCTCTTTCAGTTGCTCTTGTCCACCACTCTTTCTGCTGTATCCAGAAGGTGAAAATCCCAAAGCACAGATGGCATGACCTGAAGGTATTAGGAGAAAAGGACTTCCTTCCTCTCTTCTCCCTCTTTAACCCTGGTTCTGAAAAACGGGTCTGTCTGGGCATGTCTGTTTTGTTAAGGAATGTTAAGGGGTCTCTTGAACTTGTCTTTTTGAGTTGCCACATTTTCTAGGAACACCGGACCTAGAGCATGCAGGAGGCCCTGAATGTGTCAAGGATGAACCCCGCCTCTTCCCCCTCAGCTGACACAATGTGTTATCTGCATCCCAACCTGGATTCTCTGTGTGTCCTTGGGAGTCACAATAGGCACCACTCTTATTAGACTGAGAAACTGCTTGTGCAGCTGGGACCCTTGTAGATAAGCAGACTATCGCATCTTCATGGTCTAGCACAGGGGTGGGGAATCTGCGGCCTCAAGGCCACATGTGGCCTCTAGATCCTCAAGTGCGGCCCTTTGGCTGAATCCAAACTTCACAGAACAAATCCCCTTAATAAAAGGATTTGCTCTGTAAAATTTGAGCTTAGTCAAAAGCAGCACCCAAGGACCTAGAAGGCCACATGCAGCCTCCAGGCTGCAGGTTCCCCCACCCCTGGTCTAGCAGTTCCCAAGGAAAAAGAATGAGGCTTTTGCCATCATCTTGATCCTCCCCTTCAGGAAGGGTTTCCTCCTTTTCCCACCTTCACTGCACCTTTTCCTTTTCTGTGCCACATGCCTTGAGCTGATTTGTATTTCCTCCACCTCTCTTTGCGGCACTGTCATAAATACACAAACTTCTGGGTGGATTGTAAACTCCATGGCTTCCACATGCATGTTCCTTTCTCTGGTAATAAACCTAGTTTTCACCTAAGTGTCATGAAGTTGTGATTGCCTATTGACAGTTTCTGTTCTGTGCGTTGCTTTCCATAGTTTCATGTGCCAGAGGTGATTCCCATGAGACCCAGAAGGTTGAGTCATAAAAACTTTGGAGCCAGGATTGCAGGGTGGTTGGTATGACTAGTCAGCCTTGCATGGAATCCCTGAGAAGCCAGAGTTCTTGGGACACGAACCTGATGGGGTGGAACTTGGAACTTAGACTGTGCTCTGGAGGAACTGATCTAAGCTACAAACCTAACCCCCTGCCTTTCCTAGAGAATGAGGTGGTATAAGATAGGAGGAGGATCATGCTTCTCATATGTTGGGAAAGTAAATGTAAATATTTGTGATTACCTCTTGAAGTAAATATTTCTTTGTGAAAGTGAACCTGGCTATTAGTGGCTAAATGGAACTAAAGTGTTGGGGACTACCCTCTATGAGTGAGGGAATGACATCAATGGGAAATGATGCCTTGGCAGAGAGCCCAGACCCCACCATCCCACCGAGG
The DNA here is from genome assembly GCF_003287225.1 of Phascolarctos cinereus. Lineage (NCBI taxonomy): Eukaryota > Metazoa > Chordata > Mammalia > Diprotodontia > Phascolarctidae > Phascolarctos > Phascolarctos cinereus. The sequence goes on from NW_027555847.1 coordinate 641,965,359, forward strand.
GCAGAGGAGAACCCTGTGGGAGGTGTGAAATCACACCCACCTGACCTTCTAGGCAATGATGACCATGGTAGCCAGTATTACAGAACATTTTCAATGAGTGACTATCTAGTTTAAAGATCTTCAGTGATGGGAAATTTATCACTTCATGAGTTATCCTCGTCTAGGTTTAGAATGTGTTTGGTGCAAATGCTAACAAAGCAGTTAATGTAGTAGCTGTGAGTCTTAGGGAATGATATAGACTTATGATTCCTTTGCCTTGGACCCTTCTTTCTCCCATTTCATGGACCAGAATTTCAGTGCTGCATACCTGGCTAACCTTCTTCCCTCATCCCCATGAAATGTGGATGGAACAGGATAAAATATCACACCAGCATGTTGCTGAGCTATATTTACCTGATCAATGGTTGTTGCAGGGCCACTAGTGAGGCATGGATTGTCACGGAGATCACGGACAGGTGGAAATAGTCAAACATTACAGGGATATGGTGGTGCAGGCCCCTTCGAGGCTGGAAGTGGAGGCCCAGGGTGCGGCTGCTGATGGTTGGCATCCCCGCCAAATCCCTTGCCCTAGGAGGCAAGGGCAACCATTTTAGCATCAAGAGACTTAGACATGACTTAAAATACCATGAAGCTTAGTTGGATGAGAACAGATTGTGTATTGCCTTGATTCTTGGCCTTGGTTCGCAGGATTACAGAATGGTCAAATTGGAAGAAACTTTAACCATGGAACATTAGAACACAGAGGATTAAAACTGAAATGAGTTATAGAACAGAAAATGGCAAATTACAGGATGTTCGAGTTGAAATGGAATGTAGAATGGATAATATTAAAACAGAAAATGAGCACAGCACAGAATTTTAGAGCTAAAAAAGGACCTTAGAGACCATCGCTTGCAACTACCTCATTTTATAAAAGAAGAAAATGAGGCCCAAAGAGGATTATTGACCTATGGAAAGTCATATAGGAAGTATCAGAGTCAGAAATAGAAGTCAGAACTCTTGAATGTTAACAGTGTAAAGGCACCGGCTTCAGTGTCAGAATGTGTGCGTTTCAGTACTAGCTCAGATATTTTCTAGTGGAGGTACAAATGGGAAAGTCACTATTGATACTCCCTATGTCAAATGAGAAAACGACAACAAGTAGGATGACATGATCAATGATTTAGAGCTGGATAGGGCCTCGGAGGCAGTCTAGTATAACCCTTTCATTTGAGATGAGGAAGAAAAGTCGACAGGGATATAGTGTTCTGTCCAAGTCACACAGAATCTGAATCCGGGTCCTCAGACTCCAAATCCATCATATAATCAACTGTACCATGGTCTGTATACAGTACACATATTATTTTAACCATTAATTTAATATGATTATTGTGAGGAAAGTGTTAAAAAACTTTAAAATACTATATAAAATGAAACTATCATAATTATCACCAGTTCCCAGTCTGGTGAATGTTCTTTCCACTGTGACACATTGGCTCTCCCAGGATGAATTGTCTTCTTCGTTTTACATTTTTCTGTCCAATCTATAAAATGTACATACTATCAAATTAAAATAGCCATCAGTACTTCCCATGGGTTCTACTAAATTCAATTTGGATTATGCAAATTAGATACATCTAGTTAATTAAATGTATACGTGAAGTCACCTAGTATGTTTCATTTGAATGGTTCAGTGAAGAGACAGAGTGGTACAGGACACTGCCTCAGGACTCAAAAGATGTGTGTTCAAATCTCACCAATGATGCTTATTACCTATGTGACTTTGAAGAATTCAGTTAACACCTCTGAGCCTCAGTTTATTCATCCATAAAATGAGATGGTTGGACTAGATGCCCCTGAAATCCCTTCTAGATTCGTGATCTGGTAGCTCCCCATCATCAGGCTGAAAAAATTCAACTAAATTCATTAAATATATATTTTGCGCTTACAATGTGTAAGTCACATTACTCAGAACTAGAGATTCAGAACAAAGACTAAAACATCCATTTTCCTGCCCTCAAGGAGCTTCCAATTGAGGGAAATGAATATTATACTATTATATTAAAAACCAATAATTAACTTGTGAGCCATCCTTTTTCCTATTTTTGTTAAGACCCCATTTCTGAAAAGGCCAGTTTCTGAAGAGCATGACCCATGAAAAGGCCAATCAGTTTCTGAAGAACATAATTCAACAATGTGATCACTCCTAGCCCCCCAAAACATCTGGTTCTTAATTAGTTTGGGCTAGACAACACTCAAATGGGATTCTGGCTTTTGTTTACTCTATAAACAGCCAAACTGAGCTGGTTAAGAGCTACACAGAGAGATTCATGTGTCCTAGGTCCCTTCATTAGAGTTTGGGGCAGTCTGGCTCATAAAGAAGAAATATAGCCAGAGAAACTGTGATCTGAAAAGGTTTTGTTTGCCTAGATTCCTGGAGGCTGCTAAAACTCATTACCAGGCCTCCTTCCTCAGCTGACCTCCTCACCTTGGTAATAAAGTAATGAGGGGCTGAGAACTCTTAGTCCACCAATTAAAATTGCCTTTTTCTTTGGGGGAGGTGGGGTTGCAATGATGTGCTATCAGGAAGACAGGTGGGCACTTAAGATGATGCAAGACCCTTTGCCTTTAATTACCAAGAGAAACCACTGACCATCAGTTTATTGATTATTGATATAGCCTAATTAATAAATTTATTTTTAAGACCCAGAAATTTTATTTGTGATGCAATATAATGAAGAAAAAATAATGTACACACCCATAAGTGTGATGCAGAGGAGGAAGTGATGATGTAAAGGAGACAGGCAGACTAAATAGTGTAGGAAAAAGTTGTGGCAGGAGAGACCACTTTCACATGGGAGGGATTTACAGTGGAGGCTGAGCCTTGCATCAAGGGAAATCATTTTACTAGCCAGAGATTAAGAGTGAGTATGTTTAAGAAATTCTAGGGACCAACCTGAAAAGGTGTGGAGGACTGAGAGAGTTCAGGATGAAATCAGGGAAAACTTGCTCTTCTTGTCTATCTGAAATTTGAAGGTCTGAAGAGCAGTAAAATGAAACAAAACTGGGAAGAGAGAAGCCATACTGAATAGTACTTTAAATGCCTAAATAAAGAGTTTATAGTTCCCATTTTTTGTATTGCATTGTATTACATGGTGTTGTGTTGTGTTGTGTTGTGTTATGTTGCATGGTGTGGTGGTGTATTTATACAATAGGGTTATTGAAGGTTTTTGAGTGGTGGAGTAATGTAGTCATACCTTTTACCACTATATATATATATATATATATATATATAATATATATATATATATATATATATATAATATATGTATGTTTGTGTGTGTGTGTACATGTGTATATGTGTATATGTATAAAGAGAGACAGAGAGAGACAGAAGTAAGTGTAATAAAAACCAGTTATCTAAGAATATTGCCTTGTATTTATATGATTTTATTTTATATACACTATAAGTAACTACATGGGCAGCTAAGTTGCTAAGTGGATAGAGTGCCAGGCCTAGAGTCATGAAGACTCCTCTTTCTGAGTTCAAATCTGGCCTCAGACACTTACTAGTTGGGTGACCCTGTTTGTCTCAGTTTCCTCATCTGTAAAATAAGCTGGAGAAGGAAATGGAAAATTTCTACAGTATCTTTGCCAAGAAAATCCCAAATGGAGTCACAAAGAGTCAGACACAACTGAAAAACGATGAATGATGAACTATGTTGTATTTATTCTCTATGTACATATAAATACATTCATATCTATATCTATCTATATACATATGTACATAAATACATACATACATACATTATCTCCCCAGATAGATAAGCTCCTAGTATTTAGGAGAACGATTATTTCATTCTTTGTATCTCTATCCTACTATAAAGATCTGAGCTTGGGTGGTATCACTGAGAGTGAAAAGGGAAAGGTAATTTCAACAATATCAACAGGGTTGATCACATTAGTAATTGACTAGAATGGGGAGTGGGTAATAAGGGACAGATAAAACGGGAATATCAAGAAAAATAGGAAATTTAAGAAGAAGGATAAGTTTAGAGCATAATTGATGAGGTCAATTTTGTGTATGTTGTGTGTAAGGTGCTGGTACATTTTCCATCTGGATATGTACTTCAGGCAGTTGTAACCACTATACTGAAACTAAGGAGAAAGATTAGATATATAGATTTATCAGTAATTTGCATAAGGGTGAGATTTGAAGGTATGGGACTGGATAATATCATCAAAAAATAGAGGGAGACTAGAAGAGGATTGAGGACAGAAACTTGTGGTCTATCAACAGTTAAGATACGGGACGAGTAAAAAATAAGTCAAAGAGACTGAGAATAAGCAGTCAGATAGGTAGGACAAAAAATCAAGACAAGGAAAGAAAGAGTATCCAGGGTGAAATCATTCTGAATATTGTCAAAAACTGAAAAGCATTCAAAAAAGATAAGGACTGAGAAAGGTCACTGGAGCATTCACACCTTCGGAAAAATTCATTTAGTGCATAGTGGGGTCAGAAGTCAAACTGAAAGATATTAAAACATGATCAAGAGGTGAGAAAATTGAGGCAAGAAGTATAATGGACTTTTAATGAGGGTTTTTCTGTGAAAATGAGAAATGCTTGTAGGCTAATAGCTTAAGGAGATATCAAGGGCAAGGGAGGATTTTAAGGGTGGAGAGATGGACACCTGCATATGTTTGTAAAATCATCAAGGAAAAAGTCAGTAGATAAGAACATGAAGATGAAACACAAGGATAAAGTTCTTAGAGATGGAGATAGAGACAGAGACTGGATGATGGAAAGGGTAAACTCCTAGAGGAGCAAAGAAAGGATGGAATCAAAGGGAAAAAAATGGAAAAAAAGAATGAAGGAAGGGAAGGGGATGAGGCAGGGGGAGAGGAAGGAAGAGAGGTAAAAAAAGGAGAGGAGGGGAAAAGGGAAACAAGCATATTCAAAGGAAAGCTACCAGGATTGTGAGAAAACTGCAGCCCATGCCACAAAAGGATCAATTAAGAGAGAGTGTGGAACACTTAGACTGAACAAGAGAAGATTTGGGGGAAATTTCTCTCTCTCCATGTTTCTAAAAGAAATTTATCAAGAAGAAGGAGAAAAATGAAACTTAGCTTGTGTAGCTCCAAAGGATAGAACTGGGGCCAAGTAGACCCAAGTTAGAGGGGGGCAGATTTCAGCTCAATATAAGAGAGAATTTCCTAACAATTAGAATTGCTTGAAGGTGAAATGGCTGATGTGGGGACCTAGTGAGCTGCTCATCCCTGGAGGCTTTAAGACTAGAATGGATGATGCCTCAATCCACTGTAGCTGCTCTTTTGGAACTTAGAGATTTCCACAGATGAGACCATCTAGGCTAATGATGTTAAAAGCAGTAGATCTTTAACATGTGATTACTTTATATCACACAAGGGAAAGCCCTTTAACTTGAGTTATGCAGGAGGGGAGAGAATGAGGATACATTGAGACCCTAGTCATCAGTACAGCAAGGACACAACTGCATATCTAAAGAGGTAGAGTGCATACACACTGCACACAGCAGAGATTTAAGGGCCTTTTATATGATTGTCTTCAAGCTATGGTAGAAGGAAAAAAGGTTATCAAAGGTCACTTTTACAAGCTCCTTCTGAAGGAGTAGCTTATATGTTCAAGGCTCTCATCATTCCTTCCAGTTTGGTGTTGGCATGCCTGTGGTGTCCTACATATATAATGGGATTACTTTAAAAGGAAACTGGTAGCCAGGGGGCGGGGTCTTCAACCTCTGTTATCAGGCCAGGAGACATTAGCTTGAAAGTTGACATTTCCAGCAAGGATGATTCCACATAGAAGAGGTATCAGAAAAGAGGTGGAGCAGAGGCAGTAGGCAAGATGAGTGGACATGTATAGAGCAGAGACAGCCTTTTTCAAGAAAGGTTAGGTCTTTCTCAAAAGAGATTCTTTGGGTAATCCAAGGTTACCACTTGCTATCTAGAGGCATGACCTCTGAGGTTCCCTCCAGCTCTAAATAAAAGTCAGTGTTTTTCCTTTTAATGGCACTAAAACTTTAATAATCTTACAGCATTATTTTTTTTCTTCTGAACATAATCTCTTTTATATCCAGGATGTGCTAGAGACTCATTATTCTTCAGTGCAGTGCAATTTAATTTGCAGAAATGAGGAATTCCCTGTCCTTATAATCCTTCCTGGCCTCTGCTTTCTCTTCCTCTTGTTTAATCACATATTCATCGACCACCTCCCACTCTCATTTTTATTAAACATTCTGTCCTTAAAGGAGAAGAATCCAGTTATAAAAAGGTAACCCAATGGGATCTATAGGTTTTTGTCTTCTAGAAAGTGTTCCTGATTCAGTGCTTAGGGATTTCTAAGTGTTTTTCTTTTCCCCTTCTATATTTTCATTTATTTTAAGTGATTAGATTCTTCCCTGACTATCAAAGGGACAGACTCTCTCCATCTGTTCACTTGGCTCTCACTCTGACTGAAGCCACACATTTTCCCTCAGCCAACTACTCTTCTACAGTATGATGTGGCAGTTAGAAAAGTCAATGGGGCATCTTTGGCAGTATTAATAGAGGTATAGTTTTGAAAATGAGTGGGGTATAGTCTGATATCAAACCACATCTGGATAACTAAGAACAATCCTGAAGCCATATTTTTGGAAAGACATTAATAATCTGGAGCACTTTCAGAAGAGGTTGTTCAGGATGGTAAATTGACTTAAAATTCTGCTATATATGGATCAGTTCAAAGAATAACAAATGCTAGTCCCAGAAAAGAGGTTTATGAAGGAGGATGGATGATCCCTGTCTTATAACATCCATACCACAATCTAGGAGAAGGGTTGTTAGGATAGGACTAGTAAAAATGGATAGAAGTTAGAGGAAGGCAGATTTGGGGCTCAGTATATGGAAATCCTTTCTAACAACTGGAGCAGCAGTGATAGACACTAAGTTGCCTTTCACTGGGAGTCTTCCACCAGAGGTTAGGTAGCTACTTGTTAGGGGAGTTAGGGGATGGTTGGTTCCCTGCTTCAGAAAGAGTTTGAAATAGATCTCCTAGGTCCTTTCTGACTCTTGAATTCTAATAATTTCATGATTCTATTACTTTGAATTCTCTTTCAGATGATACTTTTCCCCTTTTCTTGACTTCATTCTTGCTAAGCTTCCTCTTTACTACAAAGTCTGATTATTTTACCATTCCAAATTTCTCTTGCTCTTGGTTTGACTGCTTTCCAAAACACTCTAGAAACTTTACTCTCCTGTCCAAAATCTAATCTCTTAACCCCATCTTTATTAATTTATTTTTCTGCTTCTCTCAACCCTGGCAACCACTCCCAATATTGAAGCATTCACAATTCTCTCTTGGTTAGTACTTTTAAAACAGGCAAGGGTGCCATTATTGGATGGGGACTACAAATACAGCACTGAGTTCCACTGGACAATTACCTGATTCTTCATATCATCAACACCACCACCACCACCACCATCATTATCACTCATAGAGGTAGCATGGTTTAGTGCAGGAATCAGGAAATTCCTGCCTGCAGGCCAACCAGAGCCCAACACCTCTGTTTGTATGGCATTGATAAAAGAAATTCCTCACCAGGAGTTCCCTAACCCAAAGAAATCAGAAGTCTAGTTTAAAAACAACTAACAAACAAAATACTAGTTTGTCTTTCTTTAATGCTTTAACATTTGCAAAGGGTTTCCTTCAACCACCCTGTGAGGTCATCAGGGCAAATATCAACTCCATTCTATAGATAACTAAGCTGAGGTTTAGAGTTGTGACTCGCCCAAAAAGGATAGCTCATATGTGTGAGTATGGATACAAATTCATATAGCATGATTCAATGCCCTGTGCTCTGTACAGAATTTTATGTTATCTCTGTGTATACAATGTGGCCTGTTTTATAAATTTGTCAACTTGACTGTCCTCATCCATGTGTATTTTTGCATCAGGTTTAGTACAGACCTGAAATAATATAGTCCCAGGATTGGAACAAACTTCAAAATAGAACACTTTATCTGTCTAGTTCCCTGTCAGTCTTTAATAAATATTTGTTGAGTTGCAGAATTGAAAGATGTGTATCATCTCCATGTAGGTATCAGACCTCTGTTTAAATACCTCCATTGTTGGGAAACATTCTACCACAGAGTCTCTAACATTCTCCCAAACAGACCAAAAGGCTACGTAATTCAAATAAGGTCAGAGCTCAAAGAATTCTCCGTAAAAGCCACCAACCTCATTGACCATAGACCATTCCTGTCCCCTAGTCTGAAGGGTCCTGTGACACAGCTAGAAAGTTCTGACAGTAAAGTTGCTTCTAAACTCTGAGACTTAGTTTATACATCTGTAACATATAGGAGAAGGTGGATTTAGTCAAGGCTTCTTACTCTTTTGTTTGTTTTATAGGCCTTCTGGACATTCTGAAGAAACTTATTGACCACTTTTCCGAATAATGTTTTATAATGCACAAAATAAAATATACAAGATTACAAAGGACACAAATTATATTAAAAACATAATTTATATTCTTCTTTACAACATGACTAATATGAAAACACATTTACTAGGCATGTATATGTAGGGCCTATATCAGATTGCACACCATCTTGGGAACAAAGGAGAGGAGGGAGGAGGAGAAAATTTAAAACTCAAAAGCTTATAAAAAAATGTAGCTTATTTTTCCATTCAAGTTCATAGACCCCCTGAAGTGTATCCACGGGCTCCTTGGAAGGTTAAAACCCCTGGTCTAGACAATCTCTAAGATCCAATTTGTAATTGTTTTATACTCTATTATTACTTGTTCTCATGTTTTATGTTCTCGTGGCCCTTTCCAGAATGTTAATTCTCTGTCCTCCATTTTCACATTCTTTATTCTAAGATCCCTTTCAGCTTTAGTACTTTGTGTTCTAATGGTTCCTTCCAGATCTAACATTCAACAAGTACCCGACTGTATATGCAATAGGTGTCCTCTCAAAAAGGCTTTGAGAGAAAGCATTCTGATTTCTTAATCAGTCAAAAAATGCAGTAAAGAAGAGTATCTTTGACTCAGACTCTAAATATAGCTTTGTCTTCATACTAAACAACAAAGTGTATCTGTCCATACATTCTTATTGGGAAACCCATTAGGTAGAAGTAGGAGATATATTTTAAATATTCTCAATGCAGGTCAAGTAACACTACAGACTCTATAGGCAACTACTAACATGCAGTAGCATCAATTTAAAAAAAAAGCAATCAAGGAACAATATAGCCAGGTGGCCCAGTAGATAGAGCATTAGGAAGCCCTAAGTTCAAATACAGCCTCAGATACTTACTTAGCTGTGTGACCTTGGACAAGTCACTTAATCTCTGCTTCCCCAATTTTCTCATTTGTAAAAATGAGAATAATAAAAAAAAATCTAACTCCTAGGGTTTTTATAAGGATAAAATGAGATAATATTTATAAAGTTTGCAATATTTGAAAATCTTAAAGCACTAGATAAATACTAGGAATTATTATATTACTAATATGATTATTATTATGGAGCTATGAAGACTTTCAAAGGATTACAATGACAAACAAAAACAATAAAATGTGATTTGAAGAACTAAACATGATAAACAGAAAGCATTCATAAATAGCCTTACTTATCATCAGAATCATATATAACGAATGGCTAGATCATCAGCCTTGAGTCTTCCCTTGAATACAAATCAGACATGTTCCTAATTTAGTGCTTTTGATGTATAATTTTAACTGCTTTTTTTTTCCAATCACCCAAAATAGGAGATCATCATATGTGGATATGGTTTTGTGGATACGATTTATGAAGCACTGTATATTTTGGGGTAGGTATTTTAGGAGTTGTTAAAATATGAGATATTATTATTTCCATATATAACTATTTCAGGGGTCTGTGGGTTCAATAGCATAAATATCCCTTCCAATGATACAGAGGACAACAACTCGGTAGGATCACAGAATTTGAGAATCAGAAGGTCTGCAATGGCTATCCAATCCAACCAGTACACAAAAGGATTGTTTTGATGATCAGATGAGATAAGATACAGAAAGCCTTTGGCATACCTTACTGTGCTGTATACATGTTCACTAGCTATTGTTATTATTAAAAGGAATTCCCAGGGTCACACACTCAGCAAGTAGCCAACCAGTTTATATCTGATGACCTCCAAGGAGAAGGTCGCACCAGCCCCTTTAAAGGCAGGCTATCCTACTGTTAGATGGTTCACCTCATTTGTGGCTAAATCAATCTTCTCCTTGTGGGTGAGCTGGTAATAAGCCTCTCTGAATTTATTTGGGTCCATTCTTGGAGCCTTGCCTATTTGGTAGGACTAGCTTTCTCTGCGCCGCTCCATAACCATGGAGAGCTCCAGGTCACTGGAGAGAGAGCAAAGCAGGCTTTTAGCAGCTTGCTGCTGCTGCTGGTGTTGCTGGTGTGGCTGCTACAACCCAGGAGCCATTATGGATTCCTTATTATCTCTCACTCCCCATACAATTTCTTGCCAAGATCTGTTGATTTCACCTTTACATTCAGGACACTTTCAATTCAATTCAATAACCATTTATAAATAACCATCTGAGTTTATTGAGCCTTGCACTTACGACTAGACGTAAAGGTAGATGCGACATTGCCCTTGAGGTATGTACAGTCTAATGGGAAGGAAACTGCACACATAACTCTGATTCAGGGGAGAAGGAGAACTTCCCATCATCTCTGGAATACACCTCCTTTTCTCCTCTGCTGCCCACTCTAACGCAGGCCCCTCATCTTCTCATGCCTTGATTAGTGCAACTGCCTGCTGATTGATCTGTCTGCCTCAAGTCTCCCCCCACTCCAGTCCATCATCCCTTCAGCCACTAAATTGGTGGTCCTAAAGCTTCCTATTCCATCCAGAACCAAATAAAAATGCTCGGTTTGGCATTCAAAGTCCTTCATAACCTAGCCACCTCCCATCTTTCCAGTCTACTTTGTACCTTACTCCCAGACTCACACTCTTTGATCCAGTGACATTGACCCTCTGGCTGTTCCACAAACCAAACTCCATCTCTCCGTTCCTGGTATTTTCTGTCTTCCCCCCATTCCTGGAATGTTCTCCCTTCTCTATTCCAATTACTTACCTCCCTGGTTTTCTTTAAGTACCAACTAAAATCCCACCTTCTACAAGAAGCCTTCCCCAACCCCTCTTAATTACAGTGCCTTCCCTCTGTTTATTGTTTCATATTTATCCTATATGCAGATTGTTTTGAATATATTTGTTTGCATGTTGTCTCCCTCATGAGATTGAAAGCTCCTCAGGCAGGGACTGTCTTTACCTTTCTTTGTATCCCCAGAGCTTAGCACAGTGCCTGGAAGCACTGGGGATTGATTACTGGGGAAAACATTAGATTTGGCAGCAGAAGAGCTTAGCTCAAATAGAGGCTTTGACACTTACGAGCTGTACAAACTTCTGCAGGTCAATTTACCTGTCTTGGCTTCGGTTTTCCCACCTGTAAATTGAAGAAGAGTGAACTAGATGAACTCCAAAGTCCATTCTAGTACTAAATCTTTGATTCTATGAACTTCTTTTCCTCCTCCAACTCCTAAGGACTTTAACAAACTGGAAGGTATCTGGCTGAGGGTGATTCCAATGGTGGGAAGACTCAAAGCTATGCCATATGAGGGCCAGTTGGAGAGATGTCTAGCCTGGAGAGGAGAACATAACTGGGGTCTGGGGACACAATTAATGTCTTCAAGTATATGAATGGCTATTATGTGGAAAAGTAATTATAATCATTTGGTTTGATTCACTCCCTACAGGGCAAAAATACTCTAGGAATAATATGCAGATGGGGAAAGAAGTTAAAGATATGCAGATTTCATAACATAAAGAAAAAGCTCTAATAATGACAGCTGCCCTACAATGGAAATAGTGAGCATCTTGCCACTCATTTAAGTAAAAGCTAGTTAACCACTTGTTAGTTACATAGTAGGCAGAAGTTATGTTTCAGGTAGACCTGGCAGTGGATGACATCCTGTGCCCCTTTTCAATAAGTCTATGATTGTTAATCTGAAAAAAAAAACTCCTTCTAATAACTTAAATAACAAGGAATGGATAGAATGTAGAATTTGTATTCAAATAGAGTTGTGATTAGATCAACTCTGGTGCTGATCACAATCTACCCACGCCTACTCATTCTGTTTATCCTTTGTTCTTACTCTTCTATAAGTTTGCTCTTGAGGATCCACCCAAGGTACTAGGGGCCTCCATCACCTTCTCTTGACATTGTGAGGTTACCAAAAGACCTAACACTCTTTGCCATGGGACCATCTCATCTTTTTTTTTTTTGTATTTTTTCAATGTCAACCTTTATACTACTTCTTGCAACTAGTGGGTTATACAGTCTACACACACACACACACACACACATACACATACACAATACAAATACATATATATGTAGATAGATAGATCTAGATCTAGAGATATGCCATTTGTTTTTCCATCTGAGTGATAAATATTTTCAATTCTTCAGAGGTAACAGAGTTCTATACCTTACTACTGTAGAACAAGTTAAGGATTTTATATCTTACTTAATTACCACCAATTTTTACCATGAACTCATGGATAAGCTATAGGATAAGAAAAGCATGCTCCTTGTTACCAGAGGAGTTTGCTCCTTGAAGAGTGTCCCCAGGAAAAGGGCTATACAAGAGACATCACGAGGAAGCATTAATAGGATTAAAGTCTCAGGGTTATACTCACTGTTGTTCACTCTCTGTAAAATGAAGGTCCAACTTGAGCTGGAAATCAACTTCACTTAAAGCGTTTTCAACCTACAAAGAAAAGGAAAACCAATTTATTCCAAAAGCCAATTTCTGCCCCAACTCAAATATTTGATATTTCCCTTCTTGAGAGAATTGCACCACTGAGCATCCAAGTTATTGAAATTATTAGTCAGGGTAGAAGAGGCCTCTAGACAGTGAGAATTTCAAAGCAAGTTCAAGTTTATTACTACATTTCTCTGAGATGCCTGAGATGGACATTTCCTCTCCTCTAAAACCCTGTCTACTTAGTGATGGCTAGCTACCTATCCTTAGAATTCACAGACACATATATTTACAAAAGGACTATTTCTATTCTTAGGTTTTCCTAGAGAACTTATCTATACTTCTAGTTCATTCCATGTCCTCTCTTAAGAATTATACTTAACTCTATGTGCATACTGAATACCCCTAGTAGATGGTATGTACAAAGTAGAAAGGTATGGGCTCCACATTTTATTCAGCTCAGTTCAGCAATCATTTATAATACACTATATGTACCAAGTACTACATGAGGCATTAAGGATGGGGGTGGGGAGGGTGGAATGAAAATAGTCCCTACCCTCAAAGACCTTTCATTCATCTGTCTAGCTTTGGTGCTTTGGTGCTTAGGAATAGAAACTGGACCTCTGTATTTGGAACTTGCAGGTAAGAGAATGCTCTTTACCAATGAAAGATGGCATCTTCTCTGCCAACTAGTCTTAAAAAGTTGCTCAGAGTACTAAGAGGTTATGATTTGCCCAGATTCACACAGAGGTTGTCAGAGGCAGAACTTGAATCCAGGTCTTCCAGGCTTTAGGACCACTTATCCACTATGCCATGGTTTCTCTAGGTACCTAATAAACATTTGGTAATCAATATTTTGTTGAATTATACCATAAACAACAGTTCTATTACAAATAGGTTCTCTGGTCTCTTGGTTAAGATGCTTTTTTGTTCAAAGTATTAAAGTATCTTTTACTGCTGTTCAAGAATATACATAGTGGTGGTAACCAGGAGGAGAGGGTAGATAATTAGGGTTGCTGTAATAACTCAATTATACTTTCTAGGTGGATAGAATACTGAGCTTGGAATCAGGAAGACTCATCTTCATGAGTTCAAATCTGGCCTCAGATGCTTATTAGCTATGTGACCCTGGACAAGTCATTTAACCCTGTTTGCCTCAGTTCCTCATCTGTAAAAATGAGCTAGAGAAGGAAATGGCAAACCACTCAAGTATCTTTGCCAAGAAAACAGCAAATGGGGTCATGAAGAGCTGAATATAACTGAAAAATGACTGAACAACAACAAATTTCTCAAATTTCTTTGTATATACCTCTCCTCTACAACAGAATGTAAAGTCCTTGAGGCCTGAAACTATTTAGTTTCTATGGTATCCATGGTACTTAGCATAAATAGCTCTTTGCACATAATGGGCACTTGATAAATGTTTCTCAAATTTACAGTTTTAATTTTCCTTTGAATTACAATTAGAGGTTCATTTTCCTTCCCATTAGACTATAAATACCTCAACGGCAAGACCTATGCCACATCTACCTTTATATCTCCAAGCCCTGAGCATAGGGTCTATCAAACCTCAGAAGCTAATATGTATAAATGGCTACTGAATTGAATTTAAAGTATCCTAGATTGAGGATGGTTCAGATGTCATCTTGCCTTACAACAGGAGGATGGATAAGACAACATGTTGGATGTTAATTGACAACTGAGAGGTATTGACATAAGGATTATAAGAATTCTGACAGTGGAGAGATCAGTAAGAGCTGAAGTAACTGAGTAAGGTTCCATGTAAGGAGGAATTTGAGCTGGATCATTATGCATGGGCAAAGTGTAGGTAACACACCCAGGAGGGTAAGCATTCCATTTTGAAGAGAGTAGGGAATGAAAGAAGCAAGGAATGAATGGTGCAGGTGAAGTCAGGAAATTAACTTAGCAAGTTGGTAAGGACAGAGTAGTGATGATGGGGAAGATTTTTAACTATGACATTATAATCTCTCCAATTTAGTTTTTTCCCACCTCAATTCAAATAAATTCAATTCTATATATATATATGTTATATGCATATGCACAGATGTCTATGTGTATATGTATATAGTTATACATGCATTTATAAATGGATATTCTCTATCTCAGTGTGACCTTAATGTTACTTTAAGAATTATATTTTCAATTTATATAAGCTTTTTTAGATTGATATGTTTACATTAAATTCTCCTCAATATCGAACTGTTTATCAACCCTCTTTCACTTCCTTCCCTGTTACCTCAGCTCCTCATCAGAATGTTTTCTGTATCTTCAATAGGATTCAATTACCCTAGTGTCCTCCTGTTGACTCCTTATATAGGCCATTCATTAATAGCTAGTAATTGGGAGATGCAATTGCAGCCCCAAACTTCTTCCTAGACATGATGACAGCATTGGGGCGGATAGCATTCCTGAGACAGAGAGTGTAGTGAAAGAGAGAGGAGCTTAAGCCTGGAGACGTGTTATGCTTAAGTGGGGGAGGAAGAAGAGCCATCAGTGAAGGAGACTGAAGAAATAGGAAGAGATATAAGAACAGATCAGGAGTGAACACAGTTCCTGGTACATAGTAGGCTCTCAATAAATGTCACTGACTGGCTAATGGGAAGTCAAGGAAGAGTAAAAGCATAAATAAGAAGACAGTGTTTTAACAACAAATTAGCAATTAGTTAATTTTATTTAATTAATAAACAAAGAGATGAATGAGTAAATAGTTGGATAGGTTAAATAGGACAGAAAATATGAATTGAAACATTATTAGATAATTAAGAGGTTTTTGGTGACTTTGGGAAAAAAATCAGTAGAGTAATAGAATCAGAAGGTTGAGGCCTACTCTCCTAAATGGTGAGTCCTTGACCCAGAC
Source organism: Phascolarctos cinereus (assembly GCF_003287225.1). NCBI lineage: Eukaryota > Metazoa > Chordata > Mammalia > Diprotodontia > Phascolarctidae > Phascolarctos > Phascolarctos cinereus. The sequence goes on from NW_027555847.1 coordinate 641,981,041, forward strand.
CAAGAATGACATGTCATGAGATTCCCCATCCATGCTACTCACTTCTGTCCCAACTCCTCCACCTATGGGTACCCTTTTCCCTCCTCCATCTACCCTGCTTTCCAGCTTCTCTTTATGCTTTATCCTCTCTTATTAGAATGTAAGCTCCCTGAGAGAAGAAATCTTTTCTCTTTCCTTAAATCTGTAACCCCAGCACTTAGCACAGTGACTGGCATAAAGTAAATATGTAATAAATGCCTTGCCTACCTATCTACTGAATAGGTGGCACAGTCATAGAAAGGAAATGGGGCCAAGAATCACTAGGCATAGATTTCTAGCCTCAATTTGCCACTAAATCCCTCTATGACCTTGAATAATGATTTTTCCTTTACTGACCTCAAGGTGTATATTTGTCAGATGAAGTGATGGGTCTCTGAGATCCAATATACTTCCCAGAGGGTTTTGATGAGGGAAAGGAACATAGACCGAGAGGGCATTGAGCGTCCGTGATAGGTAAGGAGCGAAATACCATTGAGAGGACAAAAGTGAATTAAATGGATCTGCTCCAACTGCCAGAGCGAGCATGTAAAAACATAAAAAAAGGAAAAAGCAATAATGAAACCCTATCACAGATGCAGATGAATTCTGTGTATCTACTTGCATAGACTGACCTCACTTCTCTCTTCTGTAATCCAAAGATCGAGTGTTAAGAAGCAATGGTAAAGGGGCAGCTAGGTGGCGCAGTGGATAGAGGACAGGCCCTGAAGTCAGGGGGACCTGAGTTCAAATCTGGCCTCAGACCAAACACATGACACTTACTAGCTGCGTGACCCTGGGCAAGTCACTTAACCCCAACTGCCTTAAAAATTAAAAAAAGCAATGGAAAGATACAAAGCATGTTTTAAACCTTAAAATACTCTATATGTGTTTGTTATTCAGTCATATCTGACTCTTTGTGATCCAGTGGACCGTAGCACACTCGTACTGTGCATGAGGTTTTCTTGTCAGGATACTGGAGCCATTTACCATTTCCTTCCCCAGTAGATTACGGCAAACTAAGGTTAAATGATTTACCTAGGGTCACACAGGTAGTAAATGTCTGAGGCCAGATTTGAACTCATGTCTTTCTGACTCCAGGGCCAGCATTCTATTCACTGCTCCAATTAGCTGCTTCCTACAAATGCCAGCTATTATTATTGTTTTTGTTGCTGTTACTGTTATTATTAGATTTAAAAATAGAAGAGATTAGGGTCTATCAAGTCTAATTCCCTCATTTTGCAGATAAGTAAAACTAAGAGGAGAAAGATTAAGTGACTTACCCATGGTAACATAGTAAATCTCTGAGGCAAGATTTGAATCCAGACCTTCTTGACTCCAAGTCTAATACCACATTTCCTACATCATATTTTATCACCATCATAATCATCATTCTCCTCCTCTTCGTGTCCCTCATGTTCATCTCACATTTCTACAAGTTAGGTTTCATAAATCATTTTTCTCATAACAACCTTACACGGTGAGTGGGAGGGAGATGTAAGTAATATTATCTGTATTTTATAGATGAAGAAAATGAGTTTCAGAGTGGTGATGTAGCTTGCCCAGCATCAGACAGCTAGTATCTAACCTAACAAGGACTCCTTGAGCTGAAAGTCTCTGATTCCAAATATAAATGTGCTTTCCATGGTGCCATGACACCACACACAAATGGTGATCCAACTTCTCTGAGACTGAGTAATGAGTAGAAGGTATATCAAATTTTTCTTCATAAGAATATTTTGATCAAGTAAAATTGGAAGAACTCTTATTGAAAGGCTTCTTTGAAAACACATTCCTGGATAAACATAATCTAGTAAGACACATATGCCTAGAATTTATATTTAGATTCTCAGAGTTTAAAAATGGCTGTTAAAAAGCTTTGGGGATGCCACATTTTGCTGAATACAAATTACATAAATGATCATGCCTCTTTGCCTTGTTGTGCATTATAAGGTATGTAATGCAGCACACACAGTACTCAGAATATCATCTCTTACCACTAATTATTTGGAACCTAAGATCAAACAAATACCATGTATGCTTTTTCCCTGGTGAATTTAGAACCTTCACTGGTTCCAGATTTTAATTGGCTGTGACATTCCTTGTAGACAAGATAGAGAGTACAGGTTGGATGAGAGCAAGAGTGCTAAAAAGCTGTCTGAACAACCAGACTAGAAGAGTGCTGATACACCCTTAAGATATATAACATTTGAATTGGAAGGGTCCTTAAAATAGCCAGAGCATTTAGGCAGCACAGTGGATAAAGTGCTGGCCCTGGAGTAAAAAAACACCTGCATTCAAATCAGGCTTCAGACACTTACCATCTCTGTGACCTTGGGCAAGTCACTTAACCCCTGTCTGCCTCAGTTTCCTCACATGTAAAATAAGCATAATAATAGAACCTAACTCATAGGATTGCTATGAAGATCAAATGAAATAATAACTGTAAAGTGCTTAACACATAACTGTTAGCTATTGTTATTAATATTATTTATTATTAATAGTAGTAGTATCATAGCACAGGGTATTATAATGTGAACCTTATAATAACAAATAAAAAAGAATGTTAAACATGGACAACTCCTGCCCTCACCTCAACTGGTTGAAGTCAAAGAGAGTTCTTCCCCATCATGCTGCTGAAACTGATTTCGTCAGTACCTTTTTTATTGAGAAATCCAATGGCCTTTTTTTTTCAGTCCCCATCCTTGATCTCTCTGTAACAAGTGATACTGACTACTCCCTCTCTAATGATTGGACATTCTTTTCCTTCTCATGTCCTTCATTATGCATTCCCTTATTGTGTCTATCTTCTTTCCTATGTCTCTCATTGTGAACTCATTGCACCTCTCTTACTGCCTTCTCCCTCTTTTCTCAGTTACTTAATGAGCATGTTTCCCAGTGTTCTTTCATTGCTTTTCTCTTCATCTTTCTATTTATGCCCCTCCTCTGCCCTTTGACAACCACATTCCCTCCCATATTCAAATATTGTCTCTAAATAAATGACTGACAAATGTCTATTTCCATTCTTGTCCCTCTCAGAAGTTCTGGACAAATATGCTCACCTCCCCTCCTCGGTGAGTGAATAAGCATTTATTAAGTACCTACTATGTGCAAGGCAGTGTCCTCATGTTAGGATACAAAGAAAAGCAAAAGAGGAGTCTGCAATAATCTTCTGGATTCCCACTAACATTTCAAACTGATTATGTGTAAAATTGAACTGTATTCCTTCCCTTGAAACCTACAAAGTCCCTAATTTACTTCTATGTTTTGGTTATTGGTACCATCATTCTTCCAGAATCAAAATCATGTTATGTTCTTTTATTTGTTCATGCTTCATATCTAATAAATAGTCTTAACTAATTATTATTAGCTATCATGTCTTATCAATTTTTCCAAACTCTCTCTTATCTGCTCCATCTGCTAATATTTCAACTTCCACTATGATAGCACAGGTCCTCATCACTACCTTACTGGACTATTGTAATGGCTCCCAATTGCCTATTGAATAAAATAGAAATAATAATAATGATAATTTAAATAGTGATATATGTATAAACCTTTATATAGTGATATATATGTATAAATATTTAAAAATATACACACACTATATGATTCTCACAACATTACAAGGTAGATACTGCTATTATTTCCACTTTCCAGAGAAGGGAACTGAGGCATAGACAAGGAAAATTATTTGCCAGAGTCACAGAACTAGTGAGAAAGTGTCTAAGACAGAAATTCAGCTCAAATCTTTCTGACTTCAGGTCTTGGGCTTTTTTTACTTTGCCACTTTGCTTGCCATTCTATGCCCTTAAAAATCAATTCCTATTACTTTCTCCTTATACTGTTAGCCAGACTGGCACAGTCTTGTGAATATCCTGTGTTTTTTTGTGCCTTTATGCTTTGAATGTGTTCCATTTCCCTTCCTTTATTCCTTAATGCCTACCCATTTTCTCAAGTATTTCCCAAATAATTACCTTCTTCGGGGACCTTTTCTGTTGCACTCAGGAAGTTATGTGTTATCTCTCCCTTCTGACTTCAGACAGTATTTTCATTATTCTTTGGTGGTACATGGGACAGAATGATGTACATGGAGTCAGGAAGACCTTTTGAATCTTGTCTCAGACAATTGCTAGTTGTATGACCTCAATCAAATCACTTAATTTCCCTTAACCTCAATTTCCTCATTTGTACAATGGGACAATAATAGTACCTATTTTGCAGGGTTGTTGAGAGGTTCAAATGAGGTAACATATAACTCCAAAGTCTTGGTGCAGTTCGAGACATTAAAGCTTACTAAATATTCAAAAACCTCAAAATTTCCTTTAAAACCTTAAAATACTCAAAAACCTTAAAGCACTATATACATACTAGCTATTGATTAACTTAAAACGTAGTATAATTGCATTTGTGTCATGCTCCATGAGGATATTGATTGCGTCTTACCTAAATTTGGTATCTTTTCCAATAACTACCATAGTGCTACTCACTCAGCAGACATTTAATAGATATTTATTCAATTTGAATGAATTGGTTTAAATCTGAAAAGAGAATATTAGAACTAGAAAGGACCTTGGAGATTATGTACTTCCACTCCTCCATTTTAAAGCTGGAGATTAATGGATCCATGTCAACCCCTAGGCAGGTGTCTAGTAGCAGTAAAATGACATTGTCTTCAGCCCTTATTGTGTTCAACATTTAATCAATTATTTGTATAAAGCAGTAGGATGGCAAGGCTGTCACATATCTGATGGCAGGAGGCTGAGATAGTTAGCATATTGGATGACAGAATAAGGGGGGGGAAGACCTCATAGATTCACAGATTCATCAAGTGTTACAGCTAGAAGAAGCCTTTGATCTCATCTAGTCCTGATGAAGGAATTCAGGATCGCAATCAGTTGGTGTGATGCCCCTAGTCTAATAAGACAAGATTGAAGAGGGATAAATGTAAACATCCATAGATGAGGGTTCAGACACTAGACCGTGTAAATACAGAATGAAGTATCAATGATCAGACAATGATTAGTTGATGTGAAACTGGACAACAGTTCAAGTGAAAAAATTCCAGGGCTCAAAGTAAGTCAGAAGTGTAATAGCAACTGAATGAATGGATGTACAATGTGTTGAGATGGGGCAGGAGGACTTTGCTAGAGAAAGATCTACAGTGAAGTGTGTGTGTGTGTGTGTGTGTGTGTGTTGTGCGCGTGCGTGCGCATGTGCACATACATGCTCTGTCATGGATACTCAGGGTAGGATGTAAGGATGGAGGGAAATGCGTGTATCAACTTTCCATTCTATCAGAGAGGCAGGCCTTTGATGGGAAGACATACCCACATACGTTGTGCCTAAGTAGCTTTACCGACTTGATCTCCAAACTGATTACAATTACTTCATATGCTTTGTGATCACTGATGCAGTGGAATCTCATTATTCAATTAAGAAACCTTGCTCTCAGTGACCTCCTACAAACCCTAATGCTGCAAGTTATGGGTCCTCAAGAAATGAAAAGCAGCCTCCCCCTATGCAAAGGTTGGGGACCCATGCCTTACCCTTTCCCCATCTAAGAGCAAATGCACTCGAAAAGTCATCAGCTCATTAATGACGATCTCTTCATTCCTGTACAAGATTTGAAATATCCGGCTGTTCACAGTGTTGTCTTGGACACTTGCGGAACCCAAGTTGGAGACCTCTGTAAAAGAAAAATGACAATAAGCTATATGAGTCATGACTTGTGTATTCAGGCCTATAGTAGTGCAGCTGCATCTAAGCAAGGAGAAGGCTGCCATATAAAGAGAAGCAATGTGGTATTATGGGAACAGAGCAGCCAGTCCCAGAGCCAGAGAAGAACTGCAATCACGTCTCATACCTATCTTAAACTGGCTGTGTGACCCTGGACAAATCACTTAATCTTCTAGAGATAAGAACTCTGAAAGTTGCAGAGGAGGTACACTAGAAGAGGGAGTTTCCTCCCCAGGGAGCTCCCTATAGCACTGAAATTATTGGTCTAGGTTCTAATAATACTAATAACAACTTCTACCATTTACATAGTGCTTTTAAGATTTTCAAAATGCTTTATACATGTGATCTCATTTATTCTTCACAATGAACCTGTCAGGTAGGTGATATTCTACAAATTTAAAAAAAGAAAATTGAAGCAGAGAGAAGATAAATAATTTGGCCAAGGTTATATATCCAGTGAGTGTCTGAGGCACTATACGAACTTGGGTCTTCCTGATTTCAAGTCCAGCGGTCCACGTACTATGCTATCTAACCATGTCATAAATGCAGAAGAAATCATTGAAGAGAAAATGAGTGAGATAAACTTATTTCACCAACCTATACTAAATATCAGAATTGCGCTGGAAGTACCTAAGAAGAGTATCTAGTTTTACCTGCCCCAAAATCTTTATGAGTGTTTGTCCAGTTCCTACTTGAAGAACTCATTTATAGAATGGAGATAATAGCACAGACATCCCCACCTTAATGTGAGGTTCAAATGAGAAAATGTATCATAAGTGCTCTGCAAAAGTTAAATGATTATATAAATGTGAACTATACACACACACATACATTAACTGTAACAAGACTGTGTATGTTTGTCAAATATATAATATACATTCAACTCCTGAGATGGCCAGGATGGGTACAGAACAATGGAAGCTGGCATTACTGCTGCATATCCTTTGAGGTCCTTTAGGCTGCATAACAGAAGTAAAATGTTTTATCATATGCAAAAGATATCCTTCTGAAATGTTGACCAGGGACTTCACCTTTGTTTGTTTGTTCTGTTCCAGTCCTAGTATCTTTATCCTAAACCATCATCTGTTTTGTTTGTTGTTGTTGTTCAGTTCTTTCAGTTATGTCCGACTCTTTGTGACTCCTTTTGGGGTTTTCATGGCAAGGATACTGGAATGGTTTGCCATTTCCTTCTCCAGCTCATTTTACAGATGAGAAAACTAAGACACACAGGGTTAAGTGAGTTGCCCAGGGTCACACAGCTAGTAAGTACCGAACTCAAGTCTTCCTTACTCTATGTCCAGTGTTCTAACAACTGTGTCACCTAGATGCCAATATGCTGTTTTATGCTTATCCTTTAGAGAAACCTGGTAATAGTGGGGGGGGGGGGAGGTGTTCTTTTATACTAAGCTTGCTATGTTCCCTTTCCCTTATTTTTAGTAAAAGGAATCTGATTTCGGTCCCATGTAAGGAAGTACACCCTAACAAATGACATCATCCAAACGTGATGTGGGTGGCAATTATAATTTCCTTTCCATGTTTAACATTCTCTCATGTTCTACAAGTTCAGTACTATCTGAGGTGACATCTATTACATGTTTCTATAGGAAGAGCCTCCTTGTCATTACAAAATTTCGTGATAATGAAAAAATGATAACAGTAATGATGACCAATCTCATATATACAGTTCATCATGGTTTATAAATCATGTTACCTATGTTATCAGTTAATCAGTGGCATTTATTGTATTAATATGGCTTATTGTGAGCCAGGCCCTTAACCTTTACAACAAGACCTGAGAGGGAGATCATGAAATTGTTGACAGTCACAGAATTCCAAAGCTGGAAGGAACTTCAGTAACTATATAGGCCAACCAATAAATTAAGCCTAAAATATGATGCCCAGTACTATAGATGCAGTTTGAACAAGGCAGAGTACACTACTACTAATATGTCCTTTTTCCTAGAAGCCATACTTACCCATGAAATCCAAGATCAAATTCACTTTCTTGTCTGCTAGATCACACTGCTGACTCACTCTGAGCTAGCAGTGCACTATAAAAATCTTAGTTTTTTTTTTCCTCATACAAACTACTACCTAAATATGCCTCCCCCATATTGTACTTAGGATATCAATTTCTTGGGCCCAAGTAGAAGACTTCACACTTGTGATGGTGACCAGACTGGAAACCATACTATTCTAGTAATGACAGAAGGAAATGGTGATGTTAGCCTGGAAAAGAGAAGAGAGTGTGAACGAGGATAATCATTGTCTTAAAAAAAGGTGAAGGACTAACATATTGAGGTGGAATAATTCCTGATATAAACAGTGGATACAGGAACAGAATACTTCCCAGTGGCTCCATAAGAAGACTAAAATCCAATGGGTAGAAATGGGCAAAGTTTCACATTGTTATCAGAAAGCCTTCCTAAGCATTAGAACAATCAAAAAGGTGGTTGCAGTAGGTGTAAGTGAATTCATCATTAATACAATGCTTTAAGCAAAGGTTAGAAGAAGACATCAGAAATCATATCAGATATTGAGTTACCTGCCTTCTGATGCCCCATCTAACTCTAATTTTTAACGATTCTGTGTTATTGTGCTCTATTTACCAGATAAGGACACAAAACCCCACAAATTCAAAGTTATTTGCCCAAGGTCCCACAGGGAAATTAATGACTGGGAGAAGATTTGAACCCAAATGTGTTGAATTCTAGTTCAGTCTTCCTTACATTACACTGTCCCTTTGAAATGGATGTTCCACTGCTCAATGTATTCCCCTTCTCAGACCTTTATCAATGGCTGTTACACCAATGACATACATTTAGCTTCTCTACACTAAGAGGAAATGACTTCAGATATTTATTTGAAAGTTCACCATCACCTTGAATCAATAAATTCTAATTGTAATGAATGGAACGGTCATTGACTGAAGAAAAAGAAAAAAAATCATAATTAATGGCCTTTCCATCTGATGAGGTGTTAAAAACTACTGCCAGGGGACTGTAGCTAGGTAAGCCAATTGATACTCAGTGCCTCATAATCATTTCACATTTGAATCTGCACTCAGGATGCAGGATTTAATAAGCTCAAATGAGAATCACTTTTGTAGGCAATTAAGTAAATTATCCCCCTTTAGGGAGCCTACTTAAAAGGAAGTGATAACATGGAAAGACAGAATGAAGAAATGGGAGAATTTTTAAAAGACAAAAGAAAACATGAGCCTAGTCAGTTCTCTTCGAAATGATTATTTGGGGAAAAGTTAGTGTGTGTCTGGTATGAGAGGTTTCAAGGATCAGAGAATCAAGGATGTAAAGCAGAAGGGGTCTCAGAGGTCACCTAATCCAACATAATCATTTTACAGATGAGGAAACTAAGGCCCAGGTAGATGAAAAAACTGAATCAAACTAGTAAGCAGCAGAGTTAGGATTTTTTTCTCATCATCATCATCATCATGAATAAACATTTATTTCTGAACTACTACTTGTCAGGCATGAGGTTAGCCCTAGGGATACAAAGAAAGACAAAAATATGGTCCTTATCTTTCAGGAGTTCACATTCCAATGGAGAAGGTAGCATGCAACAGCAATAAAAATTTGTACATATGAGATATCTTCAGAGATAATTTGTTTGTTTCCCATATTAGCAGAATTCTATATAATGATGTATTACCCCAGAATCACAAATTCACACAATTTAACATGGGTAGAAGAGTCTTTAGCTCTTAGCTGGTACAACCCATACTTGAAAGGATTCTTCATTGTAGAACAGCTAATAAGTGCTGATCTAGCCTTTGAGAAATTGTGACTGACAGATGAAGGGTGAATTAACCAATGGCACTTCAGCCAATATCAGTTCTAATCTTCCTCAAAGCCTAAGGATTTCTCCAAACACAGGGAATCATAAGATCAACCAATTCAGAATGTCTATCTGTTTCATTGCTCATTGTTTTCCCTTTCCCATCCATCTTACATAGAGATGTCAAAATGATCTTCCCAAAACACAAGCTTAACCAACGTCACTCCCCTGTTCCAACACCTTCTCAGTTACCTACTCCCTCTAAGATAAAATACAAACAGCTCAGTCTGGCATTTCAGGATCCAAACTACCTTTCTGGGATAATTCCCCATTATTCTTCTTCCTGTAGTCAGTCTATATGCATTTATTAAGCACTTACTAGGTACAGGGACTATGCTAAACTAGGGACACAAAGAAAGTCAAAAGCATGGTGCACACCTTCAAGGTGCTCATACCCTATCCAGGGAGACAATATAAAAAATAATTATGTTCATGCAAGATAAAGGATGTCCCAAAAGTCTGGAGCTGCACTAAGACTTTTACGACACCTGTATCTATGCCATCAGTGAAAGGTAATCTCAGAGGTACTAGCAGAGAGAGTAGGTGTAAGGATTGTGGAGAGTGTTCAAAATTGAAAGAAGTCAGGAAACCTGGAGGCAGAGGTGAGGAGAGAGAGTATTCTAGGTATGGGACACAGCTGAGTTAAAATACAGTGTCTGAAGATTAATCTAGTGATTGAGAAACAGTGTTATTGTACCTTCTATTTCAGCCAAACTGGATTACTAGCTGTTCTCAAAGCATACCATGTTCTCTCAATCCTCCATCCATTCTCTCAAGCATTGCACTGTTCCCCTCCCCAACCTCCTCTCCCATCCTTCACCCACTTCCTACTCCTCTTTACTTCACTGTAATCTTATCTTTTTCAAAGCTTAGCTCATGACTTTACTGTAGCCTTCCCTGAATCTCTGGGCATCACTGTCCTATTTCTTCACAGATTAAATATTATATATTACTGTGCATAAGCATATTATATTTGGAAAAAAAAACACAGGACTACAGATTTAGAGCTTAGAGGTTATCTAATGCAAGCATTTCCCAAAGCACCAAAAAAGTAAATTATTTGCCTAGGTTGACACAAGTGGTAGTGCTAAGATTTGAACTCAGTCCCTCTAACTTCAAACCCAGCACAATTACTATTGAACCATACTTCCTCCTCTATTCTACTATAGGAGACAGCTAGTGAAGTAACCAGAGCACTGGGTATGGAATCAGGAAGACTTGAACTCAAATCTAGCCTGACTTTGAGTGACCTTGGATAAGTCACTTATCTTCTGTTTGGTCAATTGAAAAAATGGAATGATAATGGTACCTGCCTCCTAGGGTTGTTGTGAACATCAGATGAGATAATATTTGTAAAAAGGGCTTAGCACAATGTCTAGTCTATTGTATGCATTATGTAAATTCTTATTCCCTTTCTATTTTCCCCCTTCTTTTCCTAGCAGAATTCAATTCAATATAGCAATCAATTAACTAGCATTAATTAATTGCCTATTATGTTCCAGGAACTATACTAGATACATAAAATATAAAAACAAAAAATGAGATGGTCCTTACCTTAAAAGAGTTTACATTCACCAAGGCAGATACAGCAAAATATTTTTCTTTGTATCCCTGGTGCTTGGGGAGTCACTTGCATAGAGTAAGACATAAGACTAGAGGCAAAGAAACTAATTTGGAGGCAAATGGAATGGTTCAATTGAAAAGTGATAAGGACTTGAGTTAAGGTGGTGACTATGTAAATGTATGAATACTAGAAATATTTATGTAGGCAGAATTGCCAGGAATTGGTAACTAATTGAATATGTTATAAAATGGGGATAATAACAGCACCTACCTCCCAGGGTTGCTGTGAAGATCAAGTGAGATAAGGATTGTAAAGCTCTTAGCACAGTGCCTAGCACATAGTAGGTGCTATATAACTGTTAGCAATGATGATGATGAGGACGAGGATGTGAGGTAAGGGAGAAAGAAGATTTGAGAATGATTCTCTTTGTGTGCAGGCCTAAGAGAATGAAAGGATGGTAGTACCTCATCGGAAATAGGAAATTTAAAAGGAAGGTAGATTTAGGGAGAAAAGTTCTGCTATGGACATATTGAGTTTGGGATGTTCATGGTACTTTCAGGCAGAGCTATCCTAGAGGCATTTAGTAGTATGGAACTAGAGGTCAGGACAGAGGTGAGAGCTGCATGTAAAAACCAAAGGAAAAGACAAATAAATAGGAATGGGTGATCAATACTGTCAAATGCTATAGAGAGATCAAGAAGGATAATGGATGAGAAGAATCTGTCTTATTTACCAATTAAGAAATCACCTTGGGTAACCTCAGAGAGAGCAGTTTTGGTCGAGTGTTGGAGACAGAAAACAGATGGCAGTGGTTTAAGATAGGAGTGGGAGTTGAGAAAAGGGGAAAAAATGAGTATAGATAGTTTATTCTAGGAGTTTGACTTTGAAAAGGAGAGAATCATAACAGCAGCAAATACATTGTAGACACACACACACATATATAATTTTATTTCCACCAGAATGTAGTATCAAGCCTGTACAATTTAGTGACTCATTAAATGTTAGTTGAATAGAGTGGAATTGGAAAGAAATATGTAATATTTGTGAGGGCAGAATGGAATGAGAGGTCAATCACTTTCTTTTTTGGAAAGACATAGTTAAGCACTTTTTGCTGAATAAACTCCAGGCACCAGGCAGCATTTTGATCTGGTATATTTTTGTTTTAATGAAAAATTAAACTCTCCCTGCTCGTGATGGTTGCTGTCTTACCAAATGAACCCAAGAGGTTAATTGGTATTTATTCATGCCTAACAATCCTGAGGCCCTCTAAATAGACTAGAATGAGATACACCTGTTGCCTTCACAAAATCACAGAATGTTAGACTGAACATGACAAAATGGAATGTTGGAACATCAGACTCATAATATTGGAACACGGGATATTAGGAGATAAAACATAAAATGCTTCAATGGTCAAGTACCTTAGAGATCATCTCATCTAATTTCCCTCATTCTACAAAGCAGCAATATGAGACTAAGAGAAAGGAAGTGATTTTCACATTTTTCTTAAAGAAAGTGGCAAAACTGGGACAAAAACTCGAATCTCCTCCTCCTCCTCTCTCATCCTTGATGTATCATATCTCTGAAGTGAAAAAAAAAATTCACTTCTGGTGAAATGACTGTGAGCAAAGAGAATTGTGCAGTCATAGTGGACCATCTTGAATGTGACACTCTTAGTCTGAATTTTCCCTTAATTTTAAACAAAAATTGTGATGATACCAGACTTCTACCATCTGAAAAGCTCTTTTCTTAACATCCTGAAGTCATCATGTCCTTTCATTTTCTCTCACTTGTCAATTTATATTATTATATTGTTGATTAACTAACTACCCACTTAGTCTACCCACCCAGAGGAGGGATGATTGTACTAAGGATTTGCTTTGCACCATGCAGAGGAAAGGACAATGTCTTCCTGGAAAGTAGGTGAGTCTAAATCAGGAGCTGAGGAGGCTTAAATCTCAGAGCCATGGATTGGTGGTAATTTTTCCCTCTCTGTGGCAGAATTCAAAGTATTGAAATGGAAGAAATAGGTTAGAGCAATGGAGATTCAGGCCATGAGGTAATAATGGGACCAGGATACAATATAAAGGGTATATTAGAGAATCCTAGTTATTTGTGTAACTAGATCTTTTGGAAATTTGTGTTGACTTTAAAACATAATTTGCTGGGGTATGTTTAGTAATATGTGTCCACATCCCAAATTCTACTCAAGACACAAATACTTAATAGAACACCTCCATCTCTGCTTCAGCATAGCCTTGGTCATGTCTGTCCAGGCTAGGAATACAACAACATTACTCCATTGAGTGTGCAAGCAAGTGGCACGTATTTATTAAACATCTACTATATGCCAGGCACTATGGCTGGGGTTGCAAGTACAGAGAATGAAATTGTTCCTGCTCTCAGAAAACTTATATTTTAAAGGTATAGACAAGAATTGTGTGTACTAAACATATGTGTTTTATATACATGACAGATATTTACTATATGTATACCTATGTATTTAAGTGTATAGATACTTGTGTTATTATAGATGTTTATATACATATATATATATACATATATAGCATAAATATAAGGTATGTATATATACATACATATACATACACACACATATATATATGCATATATACATACATACATATGTGTATGGGGTAGTTGTTTAGTCATTTTCAATCACATCCAACTCTTTGTAACCCCTTTTGGGGTTTTCTTGGCAAAGATACTGAAGTAGTTAGACATTTCCTTTTCTAACTCATTTTATAGATGAGGCAACTGAGGCAAACAGAGTTAAGTGACTTACCCAGTGTCACACAGCTAGTACATGTCTGAGGATGGATTTGAACTCAGGTCTTCCTGATTCCAGGCCTGGCACTCTATCTACCTAGCTGCCCAATATATATATGAGCAGTAAAATATAAAGTGGTTTAGGAGGGAGGACACTAGCAGCTGGGGAGATTAAGAAAGACTTCATCATCATAATTTTCCTAGTGAGCATTTAGATCACTTTAAAGTTTGTGAAATCCTTTCCAAACATTATTTCAGTTGATCCTCACAATAACCCTGGGAAGTAGGTGCCATTATTATTTCAATTTTTTTACACATGGAAAACTGGGGTAGATAGTTGTTCAGTGACTGCCCAGGTCCACATAGCTAGATCAGTCAGATTTGAACTCAAGTCTTCCTGATTATAAGTCTAGCATTCTATCTACTCAGCCACCTATCTACCCCTCAAAAAAGTGTTTGAGTCACATCTCAAAGGAAGAGAAGAATCTGTGCAACAGAGATAAGGAGGGAGTGCATTCCAGGCATGGTTCCTGAGAGTAACAATAATTTTCTCAGTTTCTTGATCTTGATACACTGATTCCTTAGCTTTGAATCTTTATTATAAAGTTCTTCTTCACGATGCATGCCAATCCTTTTGGATTTAATTTTTGCATGAAGCTGGCACAACTAGGGAAAATACTCTGTTCATCCTCTATGGTCCTGAATTCAACCATATCAGATTGCACCATGTTTCCCTACGAGGGTTTTTCTCCTTTGAACCAAGCTGACCTGCCTTAAATATTGGTAGATGTCCCTCTCTCTGTGGGAGCTGGAAATAAACAAAACAAAACACAAAGATACCCAAAGAAACTTTTAACTTCCCCCCAAAAAGAAATTAAATTCATTTTGGGAGTGAAGACCCTCTAAAATTTGCCATCACATTTTCCCCTGGGCCTTATTTCCTGCTGGTTTCCATCTTCTATCTTATGCTTCTGGGAATACAGTTCCACACTTCATGATTCTAACACAAAGTCTCCACTTGCCAGACTCCAGTCCCTTTCTAACACTCATATCAATACCTTCAATGCTACTTCCCCTTTCTTCACCTTGTACATGCTGAGATCCTACATACCCAAAGGGTGCCCAGTTCAATGCCACCTCCACCACTGAGCCTTTCCTGATTACCCCAGCAAAAGTGAGTCCTTCTCTCTTCCTCTAAACTAACAATGTACTTAGTTTTCACTGTTCTGATGGAAAGTTTATCATCATATACCAAATGAATACATGATTTAGACAAAAGAAGATTACATTATATAAATAAATTAGGAGATGAAGAAGAAAATGTCTTTTGCAAATATCGACAGAAGCAAGAATTGATGACATAACAAGGGATGGAGAGGATTACAGAAGATAAAATCAATAATTTTAATTACATAAAATGCAAAGGCTCGTGCCCAAATAAAACCAATGTATCTTAAATTAGAAGTGAAATAACTAATTGACATCTGGCCAGGGGGTAGATTGAGGACAAGGGGAAAGGATTTCAAGATCTGCTCTTCTCCCTTTTAGTACCTGATTATCTAAATGAATGTACATAAATACATTTGGGAAACAGCTGCAAATCACTCTATGTTTGATACTGTGATATTAACTACACATATTCACACTGGGGAGATGTTTAGCTTAAAAAGCAATTCTAATAGGGTGAGGTGAACCAGGGAAGCCTCCTTGGAAAAGGAAGGAGAGAAACAAGAGGAATAAAACAGACAAATCCAGAGAGACAGAAAAGGGTAAGAATAAGCAGAAGAAAAAGGCAGCAATAGCTGGACTACTCAGTAATAAATGAGGTTAAACAATATAAGGAAGCGGAAAGGAATTGAGTGCTTTGAATTTCCGATTGGATATTGTTGTTTTCCTGGGCTCCTGAGCAAGATTTTTGACACAGTACAAAATATGTAAACTCTACATTTTAATTCATTAATAAATTGCCCATTTGTCATCATCATCATCATCATCATCATCACCATCATCATCAATCTTCAATCATCCTTCAATCAATATTGGCAGGGAGAACAGCGAACCAGCCCAAATATAAAGAGATAGAATTAGTCCTGGTCTTAATACAATTTGGAAAACATTGTAGCATTGGTTTTCAAGAAAGTTGTGGGAGTGTTGTTTAATTACTGGAGGTGGGGAACATAGCATAAATATGAAAAAATGTGATTAACATAATACAATAACTACCAAAACAAAGATCACTTTCTCATCTTTATAACATTTATACATATGATCTATACAGGGTCTGAGGATAATTTGAATGTCTGGGCAGTCTCTTCTTCCCATTTCACTATGTTCACCGTAAATGTTCTCTAAATGGATACTTATGAAAAAAATAAAAGGAAAATGTCTAAAGCTGGAGTGTCTGTGGTAAAACAGGTACATTAATGCATTACTGATGATCTGTGAACTAGTTCAGTCAATCTGGAAAGGAATTTGGAACTATGTCCAGATAATTGTTAAACTGTGGTTACCCTCTGACCCAGTGATCTGGGTCTATGCTCCAAAGAGATCAAAGAAAGAGAAAAAGCACAAATATAAACAGGAATATTAATAGCTGCCCTTTTTGTGGTGACAAAGAATTAGAAACATAGGGGTACTCATTATTTGGGGAATGGCTGTAAATGTTACAAAATATGAATTTGATGAAATATTATTTTACTATAAGAAGTGATGAAGGAGATGGTTGCAGAGAGACCAGGAAATACTTTTATGAATTAAAGCTGAGTGAAGTGGACAGAATTAGAACAATTTATACAAGAAAGATATTGTAAAGACAAACTTTAAAAGACTTAGGAACTCTAATCAGTGTATTAATCATCCATTATTCCTGAGGACTAACGATGAAACATGCAAACCACCTTCTAACAGAGAGGTAATGGACTCAGAGAGCAGACTGAGACATATACATACCCATAAACATAAACATACATATACACATAGATATATAAACATATTTTATATATATATATAAATGTGGAGAGAGGCAAAGAGAGACAGAGAGACAGAAAAACAGAGAGACAGAGGGAAAGACAGAAAGACAGAGTAAGGGAGGGTGGTGGGGATATACCTAGAAATGGCCAATGTGGGAATTTGTTTTACATGGCTATAGGTATTTATAACAGGGGAATTATGTTTCTTGCTTTCTATCAGGGGAGAAGGAGGGGAAGGAGAGGTATATCTTCATTTTAAACAAGACCATAAAAATAATGGTAAGTGAATAAAAAAATACCATTTTATTTTTGTCTTTGTATATCACTACTACCTAGTATTGTGCCCAGCACATAGCAGGCATTTAAGAAATGCTTGTTGATTGCTTCATAAATGATTGAACCAAACTGAAAATTTAAGGAGGAAAGAGGCTTTATCCAATACTTTTACATGATTGACTGAAAAGGACAGATTACAGAAGATTCAAGTGGATTTATTGTTTGTTGAATATTAAACACATAAAAAACAAATCCAACTTCTAGAAGCTTTTCTTTTTGTAACACTAGAGGCTTAGCATATTACTTGGCACATGAAATGACTTTAACAAGTTCTTTTTATTCATTCATTCATCTGTTCATTGATTCATTCATTTTCATTAATTTACCCCAACTAGACATTGTGTAGTGTGATGTGGTGTGGTGTATTGTGGCAGAAAGATCACTGACCTAAGAGCATCTAGTATCTGGCATTGGATCTACTACTAACGCTCTCTGTGACCCTGGCCAGCCATTCTCCATCTCTAGGTTTTGGTCAGTAAAAGGAAGTTGGGTCTTTAAGGATCTTCCAGTGTTAACCCTCGAGATAACCCAATGAGACCGCAAATCCCTTGAGAGTATAGGATGTTTTATAACTATTGTGCACACATAGGCATACACATATACACACAGTATAAAATAGAGGTAAACAAACAAAATATTTGCTATTTCTTTTTAAGTGAATATACAGAATGAGAAGTAATAATCAATTGCATTGCATAAGGGTCCTCTCTTTTTCTTTTCTTTAGAAACTCCTGTGGCTGGAATTCTAGACAGAGAGAAAGAAAGACTGCTGAAGTGTTAGGCCTCATCTTTTCTGCAAGATGGCCTTTGGTTACTGCGCACACAATCACATACTTAGGGACCTTTACTCGAAAGAGGTTTAAAAGCCACTTTTCTTTTTGATGCTGACTTTTTTTCTCCTTTTCTTTCTGTTTAGAGATATTCAGGCTGGGCATGGTGCCAATTCTATAAGATACTTCTCAAGTATTATTACCATTATTATTTCTTTGGAAGCTACCAAAGTGGGAATTACATCCATGGGGCTGAAGGCAGTACTTAAGAGAGAGAGGAGAGAGAGAGAGAGAGAGAGAGAGAGAGAGAGAGAGAGACAGAAGAGACAGAGACAGAGAGAGACAGAGAGAGACACTGAGAGACAGAGACAAATAGAGACACAAACAAAGACAGACAAGGTGGGAAGCTAACAGAGATAACAGAGAAAGAAACTGACAGGATAAGGCAGTGTGTGGTAGAAAGAAAAAAATAAGAGACAGAAATGGGGATAGAAACAAAAAAGAGAAAAGGGATTGAGAGTTCGCAGTCTTTAAGTTCTATGTATTCTCCCTCAAACAGTAATAGAAATTATTCTCATTTCTAAACAGCATTTTCTTTCAGTTCAAAATTCAATTCAATTTGTAAAAATCTAACCTGTGCTTCACAAGTCACTTAGCAGAAGTGCACTGGTCCTAGTCCTTAGTACACTCTCCCTTTCAAATTATTTTGTATTTATGAATCTGTTTACATTTCTTATCTCTCAGTAGAATACAAACTCTTTGAGGGCAGGACTGGTTTTTAGTTGCTGTTGGTTTTTGTTTTTTCCTTTTGTCCCCCAAAGCCTTAATAACACCGTGGTTACAGCAGTGGTGTAAAACTCAAATACAAATAGCGAGCCACTATATTGTATGTAAGGATCCCTGGCCAGCTACATATTGACTTAGAAAATCATGCACATTTATATATTTCTTTTTATTAATACACAAACACACTAAATCAGTTAGGAATTACATTTTCATCTGGTTCAGGCTGCAACAGGTAGTGTTGTGGGCTGTGTGTTTGACATCTCTGGTTTATAAGACTGAACTGAATTCAATTAATTCCCCTCTTCATTCTTTGAAGACTACCAGCAAAAGCCAATCTATGAGATGCATAATGACAATATCACTGAGTTATAAACATATTTTGTTTTAACTTCATATGCTATTCACCAGACAGAGAGACTAACTTATTTGCCAGACTTAGCACTGAATGGTTTTTAGCCTTTTTGCCAGAAGTCTGCAACTTTTCCAATAACAAACTTTACTCTCTATCAGGAGGTTAAAAGGAATGTGCTTTTGGCACTAAAGGTCTGTCCCACAGAAGTCTTTGCAGCAAAGGCACCTTCCTTTGAATGATGGAATCAAAGAATGTCAGATGTAGAAAAGGTCCCATGGGGTGTATGATCTAATGATGTTGTTAGTAGGAGTCCCATCTACCATCTCTAGGATAAGTGACCACCCAGCTTCTGGTTGAAGACAAGTAATAAGGAAGAGTCTACTGACTCCTGAAGCAGCTTATTTGACTTTTCAATTGTGTAACTATCAGTCAGGTTTCCCTTTGTATTCTGAGACTGAGGCTTTCTCCTGGCATGAAGGAACCAAATACTCTCAAGGAAAGATCTACTTTATCTGTCTTGTTGTCTCTCCATAGGTAGAAATACACACACACACACACACACACACGTATGTGTGTATATATACATGTATGTATACATATGCACACACGCACATATATCACATATGTGTGAACATGTGTGTAGATTGTGTGTGTAACCTACCTTATTTATCAGACTTAGTTCTTTATGCATGTATACATAAACACACATGTATAAACCAACATACATATATATTATGTGTATACACACACACACACACACACATACACACACATAAAATAAAAGGAACAGAAAAGATGCCTTCAAGCCCATCAAGAGCTCTCCCCTTCCAAAGAATAAACACAACCCATATAAATTACAATACGAACCTGATGGGCTTTGCTCCTCATCAGTGTTCTATACCTGATGACCTTTTTCTAGCCACTCTTCTTCCATTAGAGTCCATCACTCCATTCTTCAGGGGGTCATGGACCTTTCTCATTCTAGCTGCTGTCACTCTCCTCTGCTCTTAGAAGACATTATTGGTCCTTCTTGCTTCTCCAAAGTCTGCTTTGCTGCTTCGTAACATTCAGCTCTCCTCTAGTGGATGGTGATTGTTTTCTGTTCTCCCCCCTCACATACACAGCCAGATACTTGTTGCTGTTGAATTCTTTCAGTTGTGTCTGATTCTTCATGACCCCATTTGGGTTTTTCTTGGCAAAGATACTGGAGTGGTTTGCCATTTTGTTCTCCACTTCATTTTACAGATGGGAACTGATGCAGAGTTAAGTGACTTGCCCAGGATCACATAACTAATTAGTGTCTGAGGCAGGATTTCAAGTCAGGTCCTCCTGACTCCAGCACTCTATCTACTGTGCATCTAGCTGCCCAACTTTGGTAAACTGTTGTCCTTTGTTCTTGAAGAGGGCCAAAATGACGTCACTATGTTGGGGGCAAGGTACACCAGGTACAGTGTGTCTGACTGCGGCTGATCAGACCAACATGACCTTAAAAGGCTCTACCAGAGGCTGGGCACAAATAGTCCACATGACTACAGGTAATGGTCAGTTAACCATATTATAAGTCACTCCTTTTTTACCTCCTGGAAGTACCTCTGAACTATTCTTAATCTGGTTTACATGAGGGTCCCAAGGTATTATCAAATAAGGTCACTTCAAGTGTCTATGGAAAAATATTTTTTTTTGATTCCTCAAATTGATGTTTTAAAAATTTCTACCTTGAGTTAACATATGACAAATCCAGAGCTATTTACCTCCTCCCTCCCCAAGTGAATGGGCTGGGAACCATCTCTCACCCCTGTCAGCACATCCCACTTAGTTTTGCTTTTTCCAGGTTCTGAAAGTCACTCCTGCTCTTTTTAAGTTCATCTTTCCTTCTCCCTTTTTCTCTGGACAGCTGGGCAGGGTTATGTATGGAAATGACCCCAGACTGCTTCAGAGAACTTTTCAAAGGGGAGACAGTAGGGAAGACCTGGCAGTTGCTCTTATAGTCAGGAACATTTGAAACAGAGGGAAGAAGCAACCCCTTGCTATAATTACAGCAGCCCCAAATCTCTTGGTATAGTTTCTACCCACTGCTATCATTTCTTACCTATGGATCAAAGAAGAAAGTCTAATCTCTCTTCCACATGAATGCCCTCCACATTCTTATGAGACTGTTATCATATCTCCTTCAAATCTGCTCTTCTCTAGGAGAACCATCCCACATTCCTTCAATCAATCCTCAAATGGCTTAACTTCCAACATTGGCTTCTCAAAGATGTGGATTACAAGTGGATAGCAGCATTTGAGCTATTTGTCAGAAATCTGATTCATTATCCTTTCCTGGTCTGTGCTTGTTTGAGCATTTATTTCTGGACCCAGGACCTATCAATACTAGTAATCTAAAACCTGATTACAAATAGCCCTGCCATCCTTGTAAATGTAGGGTAATTCTTCCTGAACAGCACAACACTCTAACCTGTGGTGTTTCCCTAAGGGTGAACAAGACCTACCATGGTGTTACATGACCTGGATATATGCAACAAATATTAATTGGTCAAGGATTTTTCACTACTGATATACTTAATATAAAACATAGATACTTATAAATAAATCCCAAAATACTTATAAATAAATAATTTTGTGTTCTCAGGAGGATAAATTAGTAAATTAGTAGACTGACAACCCTCATTTACTCTCAAGGCACTTTACACTAATAGGATAATTGGATTTTTAAAATTTAATATTTTATTTTTCCTAGTTACATGTAGAAACAACTTTAACATTGTTTTTCAAATTTTGAATTCCAAATACTCTCCCTTTCTTCCTTCCCCCCTCATTGATAAAGAAAGAAAATTTGATATAGGTTATACATGTATAGTCATGCAAAACACATTTCCATGTAAGTCATGCTGAGAAAGAAAACACAGACAGAAAAAAAAAACAAGAAAAATAAAGTAAGTAAAGAAAAAGAAATATCTTTGATCTGCATTCAGGTTGTACTAGTTCTTTCTTTCATCATAAGTACTTCAGAATTTTCTTAGACCACTGCATTGTTAAGAATATCTAAGTTATTCACAGTAGATCACTATACAATGTTGCTGTTACTATGTTGTGCTCATTTCATTTTGCATCAGTTCATATATATCTTTCTAGGTTTTTCTGAGAGCATCCTGCTCATCATTTCTTATAGCACAATAATATGTCCATCACAATCAATATACAATAACTTCTTCAACCATTCCCAAATTGATGGACAGCCCCTCAACTTTTTAATTCTTTGCCATCACTAAAAGAGCTGCTATAAATATTTTTTGTTCACATAGGTCCTTATCCTTTTTGGTTTTTATCTCTTTGGCATAAAGACCTAGTAGTGGTATTGCTTAGTCAAAGGTCCAATTGATTAGTCAAATTGCTCTCCAGATTGATTGAATCAGTATATAATTTCACAAAAAGTACATTAGCGTTTTAATTTTCCCACATCCCCTTCAACATTTGTCATTTTGCTTTTCTGTCATATTAGCCCATTTGAAAGGTGTGTGGTAATAACTCACAGTTGTTTTCATTTACATTTCTCTAATCAATAGTGATTTAGAATTTGTTTTTTTTTTCATGACTATAGATAGGGGGCAGCTAGGTGGCACAGTGGATGGAGCTCCAGCCTTGGAGTCAGGAGTACCTGAGTTCAAATCTGGCCTCAGACACTTGACACTTACTAGCTGTGTGACCTCGGGCAAGTCACTTAACCCTAATTGCCTAGCAAAAACACAAACAAAATCATATGACTATAGATAGCTTCAATTACTTTGTCTGAAAACTGCCTGTTCACAGTATAATAAGATTTAGAAGAGGAAGGAAACTTAAAGATTTGCTTTATCAACCACTTCATTTTACAGATGAGGAAACTGAGGCCCTAGGAGTTTATGTGTCTTACCCAAAGTCACACAGGCAGAACAGGTAGTAAAGCCAAGTCTTCTGACTCCAAATCCAGCACTCTTGCCAATACACTTAAACAATAAGCTGTACTATACTTATCTTTGAATTTAAATTATCTCTTTTTTTCTGATGGTAAGCCCCCAGAGAACACAATTTGGATTTTGTTTGTTTTATTTGTTTGTTTTTGACTCCTTTCTTTTGTCATAGTACAGTATTCTGAACAGTGTAGGTGCTGAATAAATGGAGTAGACAGGTCAATAAGTAAATGAAAGAATGAGGGAAAAAAAACAAGAAAAAATCTCAGTTTCAATTTAAAAGTCAGTGATCCAATTTTCAAGACCAGCATTTGTCAAACATTATCACTTAATTATTTGTGGAACCTTGGCCATGTAACTAAACCTTTTAGCACCTCAGTTTGCTCATGTTAAAAATAAAGGCATTGAAACAGCAGACTGTTAACTGTAATATACTGTGTTCTAGCCTTCTGCTTTTAGATTTAACATTCTATTTTCTAAAAAGCTTCCCCATCCTTTCCACAGTGGGTGTTTAAGCGTTCTTCAAATTGAATTGAATTAGGTGCACTTTGTAACAAGGATCCATTGAACTTAAACATTAGATGGTTCTGTTCAACATGCCTGCTATCCACCCACGAGTGTGCTGGAGCCAGCTCATACCAGCTCAATGTTAAATTTTGGGGATGAGCTCTGAAATCAGCAGAGAAAATCAGGGTTGCTTTATTGTTGTGTTGATTGTCTAGACTTAAGAAAATGATGGAGAAAAATTTAATAATGGAGATTAAATTTGTAATGCACATTTTTTTGGAGGGGGAGAGCCAATTGTTAAACATTTACTCTCACACCTTTACCTGAGACTGGCCAGTTTTGTTTGCCTATTTAAGAAGATGTTCCCTCTACTACATATTGTCTTCCTTAGTGATCTAATTAGCTCCCAAAGATTCCATTTTTATTTGGATAGGATTCCCAGATCTACACATCCGGCTCTCATGTCTCTCCTAAGATCTGGTTTGGCATTACTTGCCTCCTGCTTGCCTGCTTGATGTTCCACTGATGTCTTATAGGCATCTTAACGTCAATTTGTCCTAAATCAAACACATTACTTTTCCCCATAAACCCACCTGTCCTTTTAATTGCCCCCCCCTTTTAATCAATGGGCACTCCCATCCTTCCAGTCACCCACGTTCATAATCTTAATGGTCTTGATTCTTCTTGCTTCCTCACCATTCCATATCATAAAGCAATTAGTTGATAAGCCTTGTCAAATTTATTTGTACAACACTGTTTTCATACACACCATTCTTTCCACTCAGATGACCATAACTCTAGTTCAGGAACTCATCATCTATCAACTGGACTATTGTAATAATTTCATATACTGATCTCCTAATGAATATTTGTTGTATCAAATTGAAATCTCATTAATTTAGAAGTGGCAATCATGTTTTGTGCTATAGTAAGCTATAAGTCACTAAGGTCAAAGAATCATAGATTTTGAGCTGGAGGTATCTTTGACACCATCTAGTCTCCAATCCTGTCATTTTACAATGAAGAAAGTAAGGTAAATCATGGTGAAGGGACTTACCCAAGGTCACACAAGTAGTCAATGGAAAAGCCAAGATTCTATCACAAGTAGTATGACTCTAAACTTAGGGTCATTGAACTGAGATTAGACAGGCCTTTAGCTGTCTAAGAGAGGAGTCTCATAGTTCATAATGGTTGGACAAGGGGCAGCTAGGTGGCACAGTGGATAGAGCACTGGCTCTGAAGTCAAGAGGACCTGAGTTAAAATTGGGCCTCAGACCAAACACTTGACACTTACTAGCTGTGTGACCCTGGGCAAGTCACTTAACCTCAATTGCCTAAAAAAACAAAAAAAATAATGGTTGGACTAGACAATCAGTGAGTTCTCCTCCAACTCTGGATTCTGTGAAGGCTGGTTGTCAGGAGCACAACCACTAGGAAATAAATTATTTACCTATAGCAAATCATTAAGGCAAATTATTATGGCTTAAAGAGGAAGCAACTAGTGTGGGTAGAGGGAGAGCCCATAATGATGGTGTCATGGCTCTTTTCATGTATTGAAAGTACTACTACATAGGATTAATAAAACAGGAAGCTTACTTAAAAGATGAAACCATTTTTGCACAATTTAACAGTCCCCATCCCAATACAAGCACTAAGCATGATTAATTATTTAATAGACAAATCATTCTTATTTATTCATTAAAGTATGCCCAGTGGGGACTCCCACTTGACAATGCTTTGTTATACATTAATTGGTGTTATTGCACGTTCTTGGAAGGAATAAAACAGCATGCCTTTAAACGTACTGTGGAATATAGACTTTTTTCCCTCTACTTTCTAATGGCCTTCCCCACAATTAGTTCAAATTAGTGAGCTGCCTGATGTGATAGGGGTGCATTTACAGTAACTACTGCTCAAAATCAATACACAACACTGATATGGGTAAAGTTTCCTCATAAAACCACATGACACTAGCAGATGGTGTGAATGACATCTTAAACAATATGGCTGACTGAAGTGTGCCTAGCAATGGGACAGTGGAATTAGTTTTAAAATGTACCTTAATGACTATATGTTTATTATTTTCCTACATGCTTTCTCTCTACATAAAGAACCATGAAATAAAAATCTAAGATTTCTAGTTATTATGTAGATGTGTGTGTATGTATGTATGTATATATATATATATATATACAAAGAAAGTTTTCAACAAGCGTTATTTTTATTGTAATATCATTCTTGTGAATACCAGAGCAATAATAAGTGGAACACTTTCTGTTTATTCACAAAAAACAAAACTTGGCAACTCATAGTGATTGCTACATTCTGTAACTCAATATATTGACTTTCCATATTAGAAACAATAGTATAAATCTAGGCAATGGTTTTTGGCCTGTGGATCTTTACAATAATAATCAAACAACATGCAATATTAGCTAGAATGTAGCAGATTTTGTTCTATATACAAGAAGAAAAGGAAACCAGTAACATTGCGGCCACCCCAGTCACATCAATAAAGAGTGGACTCTTTTTCATCCCTCATTGACTAAACTATGTCCAAGTTTTTCTGGGATATGTTCCTCTTCTCTGAATCTCTTTACTATAGAAGAGCTGTAATGAACTGTTTTCACATGAGAGCCACCCATTTTGACAGCCTATAAAAGAGGATAATTCCTACGATATTAGCTCTCTCTAACCTGCCTTCCATGCAAGAATGTCCTGAGACGTTTCTCTAGATTATGCCAAGAACCAATCTGAACACAGCAGTTTCCACTTCCATAAATTGTATGTGAAATTACTCTGAGACAGCTAAATAGGAAAGATTTGGAGGATATCTTGGGGGCAAGTTCAGGAAATACAGTTAAGGCAGAAGAGAAATAGGTAGATCTAAGAATTGTTTAGAGCTGATATGGGTCTCACGACATAGAACTTTTAGAACACAAAACAATAGATGGTCACAATCAAAAGGAAGGAAATGAAGGAAATTGACATTTATTAAGTGTTGAATTAATTTAAATCATGAAGGTACCTGGATTGAATTAGTTGAACATGTGGTAAGCACCTACAGGATTCAGACTGTTGGGCTTGATGGCCAGGGCAATTACAAAGTTTAGATAAGATACAACCTCTGCCCTCACTTCCATCCCTTTCTTAACCATGCCCCTAGCATTCTAATTATTATCCCTAGTTTCCTCATCATCCTTGAACTCTGCCCTTGGAACCACTCTGAGTTTTGATAGGTGAGATCTTGCCTTATCTTGTCTAGAAAAGGATCTCCATATCACTTTCCAGTCCTCTAAATTGAACATACAACCGCTTCTTCCTTTGTAGTGCCCTTTTAAGTTTGCCTTTTCCAACTAGAAGGTATGCTCCTTAAAGGAGGGGGCTTTCTTGTCTCATTGTATTTGAATTTTCAGCATTTTGAACAGTGCCTAACACATAGTGCTTAATAAATATTCCCTTCTTTCCTTCCTTCCTTCCTTTTTTTCTCCCTTCCTCCTTCTCCTTTCCTTCCTCCATCTCTCCTTTACTTCTTTCCTTCCTTTCCTACTTCCTTCCCTCCTTCCTTCCCTCCTCCCTTCCTTCCTTCCTTCCTTCCTTCCTTCCTTCTTCTTAGAGACTAGAGTGAAGACACACAAAGATAATTATAAAGAGAAGTCCAAGGATGGAAAGCTTTTTTTTTTTAATTTGGAGAGAATTGGGGAAGATTTCGTTGAAGGAGATAACATTTGAATTGTGCTTTAAAGAATGGGTGGGAATTAAACCAGCAAGGCAAAATTCAGGGGATTGTAGGGGGAGGGCATTCTAAGTATAAATAACAGTGTGCAATCACAGGTGATGGGCACCTACAGGACAGGTGATCTGTAGTGTAGAGCACCTGAGAGAAGGATGTGTAGGATAAGGCTAGAATAATTGGATGCTATCAGATTGGATAATAATTGGGTGGTAAAGGGTCATGTATGCAAGGTTAATTTTAATTATAGATAATTGGGAGCTATTTCATGTCTTGGAACAGAGGAGTGGTTTGAAAAGATCTATCTATATGGAATTAGTTTGACAGAATGTGGATTGGTGGATAGGAAAGAACAAAGAGTAGAAACAGAGAGAATTTGTCAGACGTCTGTTATGATAGTACAGGTGGGAAATAATTAGGAGATAGATTAGGATGGTAAAAGTGAGAATTGAGATGAGGGGGCAGAGGAGAGAGATGCCACAGAATCATCTTGTAGAACTTGGCAACTTGGGAGGCAGAGCCAATATGGCAGAGTAAAGGCAGGGACTCACCTGATCTCTCCCCAAACCTCTCCAAATACCTTTGAATAATGACTATAAACATATTTTAGTGTGGCAGGAACCGCAAAAAGGTGGATGAAACAATTTTCCTGGCCAAGACAACTTAGGTCGGCAGGAAAGGTCTGTTGCACCAGGGTGAGAGAGGAGCACAGTCCAGCACGGGCTGTGCCAGCACAGACCAGGCTCCAGCAAACCTAGAGCAGGCCTCGGGGAGACTGAATCAGTGGCAGCAGCAGTGGTTTCCAGACCTCTCAGCCCACAGACACAGGACAATTTAGAAGGTCAGTATGAAAGGTCTGTTGCACCTGGGTTTGAGGGGAGCCCAGTACAGCTCAGGCAGTGCCAGTACAGCCCCGGCTCCAGCAAACAACAGAAAAAAATCTGACCATAGAAAGTTACTATGGTGACAAGGAAGACAAAAATATACACTTAGAAGAAGATGACAAAGTCAAAGCTCCTACATCCAAAGTCTCCAAGAAACATATGAATTAGCCATGCTCTCAAAAAAGATTTTGAAAATCATGTAAGGCAGGTAGAGGAAAAACTGGGAAGAGAAATGAGAGTGATAGAAGAAAATCATGAAAAATGAGCTTGGTAAAGAAAACACATGCAAAAAAAAATACTGAAAAAATAACACCTTAAAAAATAAGCTAGGCCAAATGATAAAAAAGGCACAAAAAGCTGATGAGGAGAAGAATGCCTTCAAAAGCACGATTGGCCAAATGGAAAAAGAGGCAACAAAACTCACTGAAGAAAAAACACTCCTTAAAAAGTAGAATTGGCCAAATGCAAAGAGTTTCAAGAGCTCACTAAAGAAAATAATTCCTTAAAAACTAGAATGGAGAAGATGAAAACTAATGACATTATGATAAATCTAGAAACAATAAAGCAAAACCAAAAGAATGGAAAAAAATAGAAGATAATGTTAAATATCTTATTGGAAAAACAACTGACCTGGAAAGCTAAACTGAGTATAATCCTTCAGGGGAAAAAAATGGATATTCAATGAAATAGAGGCCTTTCAAGCATTCCTGATTAAGAGACTAGAGCTGAATAGAAAATTTGACTTTCTAATACAAGATTTAAGAGAAGCATAAAAAGGTAAACAAGAAAGGGAAATTGTAAGGGATTTGATAAGGTTAAACTGTTTATATTCTTACCTGGGAAGATGACACTTGTAACTTATAAGAACTTTCCCGTTATTAGGGAAGATAGAAAGAGTATACATGGAGGGCACAGCTGTGAGTTGAATATGAAAGGATGATATATAAAAAAATTAAATTAAGGGGTAAGAGAGGAATGTACTGGGAGAAAGGGAAAGGGAGTGGTAGAATGGGGTAAATTATCTCATACAAAAGAGGCAAGAAAAAGCTTTTACAGTATAGGGAAATAGGGGGGAAGTGAGGGCAGTAAGTGAACTTTACTCTCCATCAGAATTGGCTCAGAGAGGAAATAACATACATACTGAATTGGGTGTAGAAATCTATCTTACACTATAGGAAAGCAGGAGGGGGAAGAGGATAAGAGAAGGGGGCAGAGGATACTCACAGAAGAGAGGGTGGGTTGGGGGAAGCAGTAGTCAGAGGCAAAACACTTTTGAAAAGGGACAGGGTAAAAAGAGAGAGGATAGAATACAGGGGTGTGGGGGGATAGGATGGAGGAAAATACAGTTAGCCACAGTAACTGTGAAAAAAAAACTGAAGCAAGTTTCTCTGATAAAGGCCTCATTTCTCAAACATATAGAGAACTGAATCAAATTTATGGGAATAAGAGCCATTTCCCAATTGATAAATGATCAAAAGGTATGAACAGTTTTTAGATGAAATAATCGAAGCTATCTGTAACTGTATAAAAATAAATAGTCTAATTCACTGTTGATTGGAGAAATGCAAATAAAACAATTCTTAGGTACTACCTCATACCTATTAGAATGGGTAATAGGATAAAAAAGGAAAATGATAAATGTTGGAGGGGATGTGGGGAAAATGGGGCTTTAATGCACCATTGTGAAGTTGTGAACTGATTGAACCATTCTGTAGGGCAATCTAGAACTATGCCCAAAGGGCTATAAAACCATGCATATCCTTTGACTTGCCAATACCACTACTAGGTCTGTATCCCAAAAGAATTTTTTTTTTAAACAAGAAGGAGAAGGACCTATATGTACAAAATATTTATAATGGTTCTTTTCTGGGAGTAAATAATTGGAAATTGAGGGGATGCCCATCAACTGGCAAAAGGCTGAACAAGTTGTGGAATGTGATTGTGATGGAATACTATTGTGCTAGGATAAAATGTTTAGCAGGATGCTCTCAGAAAAGCCTGGAGAGACTGGCACGATCTGATGGAAAGTGAAATGTACTGTATATAAAGTAACAGAAATATTGTAAGATGATCAGCTGTGAATGACTTAGCTGTTCTCAGCAATATAACAATCCAAGACAACTCTGAAGGACTTAAGATGAAAAATGCTATCCATTCCCAGACAAAGAACCGATGGTGTCTGAATACAGATTAAAGCACACTTTTTTTTTGCTTTATTTTTCTTGAGGGTTTTTTTTTATCTATGTTTTCCTTCACAACATGAGTATTATGGAAATGTTTTGCATGGTTACACATGTATAATCTACACTGAATTGCTTGCCTTTTCAATGGGGGAGGTGGAAGGGAGAGAATTTGCAACTCAAAATCTTAAAAACGAATATTAAAAATTGTTTTTACATGTAACTGGGGGAAAATAAAATACTAAATAAGAACAAAATAGAAAAAAAAAGAATTTGGCAGAGGTGAGGGGCAGAGGAGATTCAAAGGTGACATCAAAATTTCAAAGTGAGAGACTGAATGAATACTGGTACTAATGATGAAAATTTTGAAGTTAAAAGATAATCAGGCTTAGTGGGAAACATAAGCTTAGTTTTGAACATGATGAGCTAGAAATATCCGTAAGGAATCCAAAAGAGAAATCATTAGACCTTGTAGCCTTTAAAACCAAGAAAACTGAATTTTACAGCAGGATGAGGTAGATTATAGAATGTCAGGACAAGAAGGGGTCTTAGAAAATAGAATTTTAGAATATAGACCTTGAAATTTTAGAGCTAGTAAAACTCTTAGAGATCATCTTGTCAAACCATTTTAAAGAAAGGAGAAAATTGAGGCTCAGAAAAAAAATGACTTGTTCAATGGCATATAGGGAGCATCTTACATTTGGACCAAGGTCTTCTGACTACTACAAAGAACAAATAACAGGATCCAGGTTTTGGCCATTTGAAGAGTTTGCAAGAAGCAAAAGAGGACATGGTTAAACCTTGATAATAAGGAAAGATCTATTTTCTCTCTTCCCTACTTGATAACACTTATTTGTCGTATTTTGCCCTAGGTTAACATACCTGAACCCAAAAGAGATTCAATCATTTCTGCAGTATTTAAATTTTACCAATCTCCCCAGATTCATAATATGCCAACTTAGTCTATGTGGAAGGCAGGAAGAAAAGCTGCCAGGTACAGATCAGAGTTTGGGGGCTATATTCAAAAAATAATTTTTGGTAGATTATATGCACTATGCAGACAAAAATTTACATAGAGGTTCTTTATTGGGTTGAAGTTTGGATGATAACCTCAGATTGCTACTGAATTCAAGCTTTTGTGATTTAATGAGAGAACGTAGGACTCTGCCTAGAGAACAAAGGTCTTGATGGAAGGACACAAGGAGCAGGCACTGGGAAAACATGGGGTAGGAGAAAGAGCCTAGGGACTAAACCTAAGGAAACCAAGGTTCCAGTCCTGATTGGGATCATTAACTTTCTGTGTAACCTTGGGAAAGTCATCTCTGCTTTTCTGGGTTTTAGTTTTATCTCTCAAATTAAAGGATTCAATTTAATTTTTAATTAAAGCATTAAAATCTCTGGGGTCTCTTCCACATCTAACAGTTTATGTTCAAACATTCTATGTTTTAATGTTCCTTTCAGGTCTTACAGCCTATCATTCTATGATTCTATTATAGCAGGACAATGAGCCTTGGGAGTGATTAAAAAAAAAAAGCAAAGAAGCCATATATTTTGGACATAGATTTATATTTATAAAATGTTGGAACCAGAATGGACCTTCAATATACAACAGATTAGCACTAGTGGTTGCTTTAGTAATCACCTCAAAAGATCATCAATGTCCTCCTTGCCCCCCACACTGGCAATTTTAGATTCCCAACCTGAAACCCCAAGAAATTATAATGTTCCCAAGATCACACAGGGAATGGGTGACTGGGACAGAAGTGGATCCCAGATGCTCTGATTCTGTCTCCAAAGCTTTTCCCATGGCAACATACACTTCTTTGTTCAACACACGGCCACCATTCTTCCAACTAACAGTTCACAACCTAATAACTATGCCTGATTTTTTAACTTCAGTCTCTCTCACCACCCTACATCCCCACATACCTCTCCCATATATGATAAATTGCTCAGTAGTGTCAATTTTGTGTCCACCATATTTCTAGTATTCATCCCCTTCTGTCTACTTGGTGGTTTAGTGGTATGGTAGAAAGAGTTCTAGGCCTAGAGTCAGGAAGACCAGAGTTCAAATTCAGCCTCTGTCATGTACTAACTGCATGACCATGAGGCAAGTTATATAACCTCTTTTTTTGCCTCAGTTTCCTCATCTGTAAAATGGAGATAATAACAGCCTACCTCCAAGGGTTGTGAGGATCAAACATGATAATAATTGTAAATCTTAGCACAGTGCCTGCCACAAAGTAAGCATTATATAAATGTTATTATTATTATTATTTATTATGATTCTTCACATAGTTACACTCTTGTCTCATGTCTGTACTACTGAAATAGCCTCACAAGTGCTATCTTGCCATCCAATCTCCCCATTCATCATCCACAAAGCTGTTCAACCAATAGAACATAATCAGTATAGGGATGTTTAAGAATCTTCAATGGTGCAACATGGGTAATATGGAAATGTTTTGCATGACTGCACAGGTTAATCTATATCAAATTGTTTACCTTCTCAAGGAGGGGGCGGGGAGAGAGGGAGAGAATATGAAATAATTTTTTTTAAATGTTAAACTTTTTTGTTCACATGTAATTGAGAAAAAAATAATAAATGTAAAAACCTATGTAAATTGCTTTGCAAACATTAAAATTCTATATAAACATTGGCTATCTTAAAAAAAAAGTATTTTCAATGGTTTCCTCTTGCCTCTAGGCTTAGCAATTAAAGCCAATCTTTCCAGGCTGAAGAAGGGAAGAAAGAAGAGAATCAGCATTTATATAGAATCTATTATGCACCAGGCGCAGTGCTAATTGTCTTACAAATATTATCTTATTTGATCTCCTCATAACAACCCTGCAAGGTAAGTATTATCCCTATTTTACAGATGAGGAAATTGAAGCAAACAGAGATTAAGTGACTTACCCAGAGTCCCACAGCTAATAAGTCTCTTAGGACAGATTTGAACTCAGGTCTTGCTGACTCCAGGTCCAGGGTTCTATCCACTGTTTCCTATCTGCCTTCAAACTAGCTATGCTCCTGTCAAACTGTCACACTTGTCTTTCTCTTACCCAACATTCTGAAAGCTCCCATCTTTTTACATGGGTTAATCTTCCCAGGTCTAGAACTTTTTCCCTTCTCATCTCTGGCTATTACAACCCCTACCTTCACGTAAGTCTAAGCTTATGTGTCATTTTCTTCAAGAAGTCTTTCCTGATTCTCCCAGACCTCCCTCCCCACCCAAATAATTTTGTATTTATTTCATATTTATATATTTGTGAACCTATCCCTTTCCTGAGTATAAGCTCTTTGAGGGAAGAGGCTATTTCATTTTTGCCTTTGTGTTCCCAGAACCTACCACAGTGCCTGACCTACAATAGGTACTTAAAAATGCTCTTTGATTAAATGGATTTAAAGTCACAGAATCTGGGTTGGAATCCCAGCTCTGTCACTAACTGCTTATGTGACCACAATCAAGTCATTTATTCTGTTTTGGGCTCTGTTTCTTATCTACAAAATGTGAGGATGGTACTAATTGACCTAATAGAACTCTCTTAGCTCTAAATCTGTGTATGACTGTTACCTCATCCAAAAAGCCTTGAATACACTTCAGCAACACTAGAAATATCATAGCCAAAGGATCTGACCCAGTGAGGCTAGCTCTGTTTACTGGCAAATCCTTGCTGCTGCTGCAATTTCTCAGCTGAAATAGCCCCTTGCAATCTCACTGCCTAACTCCCAAACACGCCATGTGTGAGCCTTCTGAGAATGAACATTATGCCAGTGCCTAATACCAAGAACCATAATTCTAAAACATCACCAGGAGAGACAGAAAATGTTATGCAAAGAGCCCTGTTTATCTGACTCACGTTTTTCTTGGCCATCTGTCTAAGCCATATGCATCTGAAATAAGAGCTAAGTATAGCCCTCTTGCAACTAATCAAATATTTGTAATTGTCACAACCTTCTAACTTTCATTTCTTGCTTTGTTTGCAGCAGCCCAGTTCCTGTCCCTGACCCACAGAGCCTTTTGTGACCTGCTGTATAACCCTTGCAAGGGGGTGGAAGGTTGGGGATGAGGTGCATCCTGGGTAGACCAGAAAGGGTGACCTTGGAATAGACACTTTGAGTATCTGGTAACAGCCTAGGAGTTTTCCTGCTGATATAGCAGAGAACAGAATCCTGATACACCAGGACACAGACTCTGATCTTTACCTCTTCTTGAAGGCCCACCTCAGGTTAGCCTTGTCTGATGAGCCTACCCTACAGTGAATTCTCTGTAGCTGGGTTCTAATTGGGTCCTACAGCGATAGTTCTGAGTGCTTAGGATTCCCAGCACCAGGGAACATAGAGAAGGTATATCAACAGAGAGGAGCTGATATCATAAAAAGAACAATGCGAGGATGGCAAAGATCAGCTTTCACCCCTTGAATCTTTGCCAAGTATCAACTGTTCTGAGTAGCCGGGGAAGGGATGTGTCAAATTACACGTCAGGTCATGTTGTGGATTGAGAGCATTTTAAAATCAGATATAGTTGAAGGTATAGCCTGACAAAGCATTTTATCACAGATGGATACATTGGCTATCCTTATATGTAATGTAGTACAAAGAGTATTGAATCTGAGAACTGAAAGCTGAATTTAGTTATTTGTGATTTCTTGTATGACCTTGGAAAAATCATGTCACATCTTCAGAACTCTTCTTTATCTGTGAAAGAACGGAGGTTAAAGGGGCAGCTAGGTGGTGCAGTGGATAGAGCTCCAGCCTTGGAGTTAGGAGGACCTGAGTTCAAATCTGAACTCAGAAATTTGACCCTTACTAGCTGCGTGACCCTGGGCAAGTCACTTAACCCTGACTACCTCACCAAAAAAAAAAAAAGGTAGACTATATGATTTTCCTTCTAAGGCAGGGCTTCTTAAACCTTTTCCACTTGAGAAATTTTTTATGCAATCCAAGGTATATAGTCATATAAAATAGGTGTACAAATTGAACATTTACTGGTAATAAATCATAAAGAAATTTATTTTAAAACAATTCTTTGGTATACAAATAATCTTACTATTTATTAAAGACAAAAGCAAATTTATATACTAATGAGATGGATGTGCTTGTTTATGTTTACATAAAGAATTAAATCTTGACAGAATATTTGATACTGCAGGACACAGAGCATCTTCAACTTTTTTCAGAGTTGACTGATATTATGATTTTATAATCGTCAGTGCTATGTTCAGAAGCAAGGCTGCAGTGAAGTTGTACGTTGCAACACCAGAAAGCACTGCCAAAAACACTTCAGATTCATTACATGTTAGATTTTGAATTAAGTTTTGGTTGTCGTGCATTCAGAAATCTTTTACTGTTGCCAATTTTTTCATTCAGTAATGAGACCCCAGATGAGGTCATGGCCCACAGTTTAAGAAGCATTGATGTAAGACATAAGATGAAGTTGGATCTTAGATGTATAGCTAGCATGGATCTTAGAGGTTGCCTAATTCAATCCCCTTGTTTTACAGATAAGGAATCTAGCCCCTCAGAGAGGTTAAGGGACCTCACTCATGGTGATATCATTAGTTAAGAGGTAGAGTTAGGATTTCAACCCAGATTCCCTGACTCCAAGTTCATTAACCTATCTACTTGGTCCCATGGTCAATAAACAGTTTTGCCTACTACCTCAGAATCAAGCACAATAAGGGGGCATTCTAGATCCTCATTAGCCTATTATGAGATAACTTCATCTGTCCCATTTGATCTCCAAAGTGATGATGCATCCAGCAAGAGTTTTTAAGAAGGAATGACAGAAACTGAAGGACTAGCAGGGATCAGAGCCATCCTGATGCTGGGCTCCAGGTGGTGCTGACCCTAGACAACGACAGGTCTTTCCACAAACACTGCTGCCTAACCAAGCCTTCCCCAAGTCTTGTATTAGCCAGCCAATGAATTGGTCATCGCTCCTATGGCTGTATCACTTGAAAAGATGGCCATTATGTCCCTGACACCTTTATCTAAATCGTGGACAACAATGTGGAATAGTACCACACCAACCACAACCTTCTGGAGCACTCTACTGGAGTCCAAGGTGACATCCAGGTACTAAAAACAACTCTTTGAATCCAGCTATCTAGCCATTTAAAGATCCATCTAATAGTACTTTCATGTAGTCTAAATCTCTCCAACTTTTCTATAGGAATAAGGTTTAAAAAAATGTTCTGCTAACGCTTTGCCAGATTCTATCTAAGGCATTCCCCTGCTCTACCATTTTGCAATTCTGCCCCCCCCACACCAAAAATAGAAGATTATTCTGACATAACTCATTCTTAATGAAACCAGATGTTACCAAAGCAACACCCTTAGTTGGGAAAGGAAGAGATTTGGCAAGTAGGTATGTTTGAGGAATGACCATAACTGATAGCTACTCCTGGTTGGTAAAAGCCTGTATGTAGTGATAGAAGGCTAAGTGATTAATAATCACCTGTCCTAGAGTTCCGATTATTGATATTTTGGAACTTACAGGTAATATTGCTAATATGCACAGCGACAGAATTGCAGTGTCTGAACCTTTGTTCTGAAAAAAAAATAAATCTACCAATTACTCCTCTTATTCCTTCTCCTCATTTTTATACTACTACAATCATCCCCATCCCCACCACCACTACCACACTGCTTCTACCACTTATATGTGCTTTGAGTTGAAAAGTCAAGAAAGGCATAGTCCTGTTGTTCAGGGCAGTTGGCTGGTGATACAAAATGATGATCTACTGAGAACGATAAATGAAACTAGGAAATAGGGAATTGAAACCCAAGTGAAATTAGAAGATGGTTAGAGAATCCCAAACTTCCTTCAATGAGTTCCACTCACCAATCCAGGAAGAATTATATTTCATGGTGTTAAATGAGAACTGGCAAATCTGATTGGTAAACCTCTGCCATTATCTTTTTGAAGAGGAACATATAATGGGAGAGTACTGAAGAACTAGAGACACAAATGTCTGATTTTTTAAAACTAAGAGATGGATCATTCCAACCCTAAGGCCAGTGACTTTGACTTCTATTGCTGAAATTCTAAAAGAGTGCATTAAACAGATGATTTGTGAGCATTTAGAAAAAGAAATTTAATCGCTAAGAACCAATATGGATTCATTGAGAACTCACAGTGGTATAAATTCATTTCCTTTTAGTAAAAAAGGTTATAAAATTGATAGATCATGAGAATGCTGTAGAAAACATCACTGGATTTCAGAAAGGCACTTGATAAAGGTGGTGACTAGTGACTAAGGTGGTATATGTTAATTTAGTCAGGAGGTCTGAGATCAAATACTAGTTCTGAAATTTAACTATGTGACCATGGGAAAGTTTCTTAAGCCCTCTACTCAGAGAAGCTTATTTATTTATAAAATGGGGAATATCTCCATTATATTTATCACAGAAGTTTTATGGAGATAGTGCTTCTTAAACCAATGAAGTACTATAGATGTAAGAGTTATTTTTAATGTCCCTGAAATTTGAATGCAGAGATGTGAAATAAATGATAGTTTAACTAGGCAGATTTGGAATTGGGTGACTGGGCCCATAGAATTCTAATTAATGATCAGTGTCAAACTAGTGGTAAGAGATGTGTTAATTTTTACTGAAGTAGAACAGGGCTCTGTTATATTAGATATTTTAATAAAAGATTTACATGAATGACTGGGTGGAATTCTGATTAAATCTATGGATGACATAAAAATAAAATCAATGCTTTGGATGCAACTGAAAATATGTCTCATTCTGCACCTATCTCTGCAACATTGCTCTACCAAGAGGTGAGAGTTATGCTGTTATTAACTCTTCTAACATCATGATTTATCATTACATTGGCAATGGTTCTCAAATATTTCCAAATCGTTTTCCTTTATTGTGATCATCTTATACATGTTTTGGTTCTGCTCACTTCACTCTGCATCAGTTCAAACAACTTTTCCCAAGTTTTTCTGAGTCAAATATATTTTTATTTTCTTAAGGTCCAATGATATAGCACCATGTTGATATAATGCAATTTTTTAACAATTCATTAATTTATGGACACTCACTTTATTTCCAGCCCTTTGCTACAAAAAAAGGTGTTGCAGTAAATATTTTGGTAAAATAGATTTTTTTCCCTATGTCTTTGAACCCTCCAGGGTATAAATCCAGCATTGTTATAGCTAGATATGGTTTCATTATATTTAGGTTATTTTTGAAATTGCATTACAGAAGAATTGGATCATTTTACTCCTCTACCAAAAGTACATCTAATGCACTTTTCATGTACTATTTTGAACTGTGATCTTTAGATATATATTATATCTCTCAACAGACTATAAGCTTCATGAGGTCAGAGGCTATAATACATAAAATTCATTTAAATCAAAAGTTAGTTAAAAGTAAGATATTAAATGTTGAACTTTTTCTGATCAAATATTGAGGCTTAACAGTGCCTTGAGGAATATTCTTGAAATGTAAGGCTTTAATATGGTTGTATTTACAATCTAGCTGTATTGCCAAACATGCCTTTCCTTACATATCTCATCTTCCATTTTTGTGCCTCTGCACTAGCTGCCCCCCCCATTTCTAGAATGCCCTTCCATCCTTACCTTTTGGAATCCTGGGTTTCTTCAAGTCTCAGCTAAAACACAGTGTTCCACCAGAGGTCCTTCCCCCCTCCCCAGCTGTAATGCCTTTCCCTCTAAAGTAACCCTTACATCTGATGTGTGTATTCCCACATGTGTATATGTTGTCTTGTGGGAATGTAAACCCCTTAAAGGGAAGGGACTCGTATTTGTATCACTAGGACAAAACACAGTACATAGGAAGTGCTGTATAAATGCTTATTAATTTATTAATATTAAAATAACTAACTCCCCCAGAATTTAATGTAACTAACACCAGTGAATATCATCATGAAGGACTGATTTAGTTATCTGTCATTTGATTCTATTTATTCCCTCCTAACTTTTAACCACAGAGAGCTTTATCCTTTCCAAACCATACCTATCTTCTCTCTAGGAGGTGGTTTATGGTGTGACTTTTTCTTTGTCACTGCCTTCTCCTTCCTGTCATCTTCTCTTCTAAGTAAATTTAATTAATCACATCTTGTCATTGTTAAATCATTAGCTTACTCTTAGCCTAAGAACAAAATAATGACCCTCGGTCCAGGTAGTCTTTTTCTCTGCTAATTTATGGAATATCTGATGGAAAGTTATCAATACCATAACAATAGATCAAAATCAGAAGTTATGAAAATCCTTACCATTCAGATAGAAGTTTTGTTCTCCAAAAATTTAAATTCTATGCATCTTCAGCCAACTCTTGAGTTTTTCCACTCCTCTTTCTAAACATGGATTAAGTCTAAACATGAGCCTTCATGACTGATGTTAGGTTTCTATTAATGTTAAGTAAAAACCATGTTATAGGAAAAACTCAGAAAAAGTTAACTGAGAAGAGTATATGAGTGCCTGTTACTGGAAAGGTACAGAAAGAGGGAATGGGTTAAAGAGTAGATCATTTGGACATTCCTTTAGTGCTTGATGAAGTGATTATAACTGAGCAGTTAGAGTCTGAATTCTTTGTTCCAAAATGGCCTCAGAGATAAGATGGCCAATTCTAATGCTTCCCTTCTATGCCATGGATCAACCTTCTTTTCTCATTGTCTCTTTGTTCAATGACACTGTGTCATCATTTTTCTATAGTTCAGCTCAGCAACTTCTATGCAGAGCTGAGGATGCCATTCTCTTCAATGCCACTGCTACTCAGCTCAGGAAGACTCAGCTTCTTCATATTAGTCTGTTCATTTCTAGATTGTCAATCTTTTTTAGAACTCATGAGCATGACTGAATTCTGTCTTCTGGATCAAAGATTGTGAAAGTCCAAACTTCTCTTTGGACTGGGAAGGAAAGTATATCCTTTGAACTAAAAATCTCTTAATGACAGTTGTTTCCCCAACTCCTGCTACATCAGTATAACATTCCAAACACAATAGATGCAATGATTTTTAAGTGAATTTTGGATGACTTTAGATCTTCTGATTCCATTGAAATTTTAAAATGTAGACAGGGAAGGGAGCCTTGCATATATTCTACGAAGTAGTACACAGCAGTTCTATTCCTATGCACATGACAATTAACTGGAGGATATGAAAAAGCAGGCTTTGGCTGTAAAACCTGCCAGTGCTTAACTGGCCAAAGCCATTCTGGAGAAGCAGGGTTATGTGTGATGCAAAAAGAGGGAAAAGTCATGGAGCTCTAGAAAAAGAAAGCTAGCATAGGAATATTAATCCTTGGATATCTTGGTTCCATTCTTTGTATTAAAATTCTCTGTGACTCTGTCAGGTGCTTATCAGTTGGAGAAGTCACCCAGCCAGGCACTGATTTTCATACTGTGTCTTCTCTGGGGAGCAGAAGCAGAAAGTTGTGTGCCTTTTCTGAATGAGGCAACAGTGTAGAGATCAGATACACTCAGACAAGAAGGGAATTAGGTGGTGCTGAGATAAGTGCTCTTGGGCTCAGTTCTCTGCATGTAGCTAAAGGTTCCAATCAAGAAGGCACCCACATTCTGGAGGTTTTTTTTTTTTGTAAGGGGAAAAAGCCAAGTCAGCACCTGAGGCTCCCACATTATTTACACTTTGGATTAAAGTACTAATGACCACTATTAGAATGTATATGATGTGTTAGAGGTTTAAAAAATTCAACTGTTATCTATATTAATATCTTAGCATGAATTAATATATTTCATCCATTATCATTTTAGCATGAATTGCTATGTTCCCATTTACCTTGTGGGATGCTTAAGGGACACTGAAGAGGACAGGCAAGTTTGGCTGCACATATAAAAGAATCAGAACACAGGAGACTTAAGAAATGGAGCATAGAAGCTAAAAAATCATGAGGCAAATTGGAAATGTAATGCTGGGGGGCAAGTAACTGACAAAAGACAGACTCCTCACCTCGAAATTATACTGAAGTCTGGCCCTATCTCTGCTATTCACCACCTAAGTCACTTTGGGCAAGTCACCTAAACCATCTAGGCTTCAGTTCTTCATCTGTAAAGTGAGGGGATTGGACAAGATGTTTTTAAATTCCCCTCTAGCACTACATCTATAATCCTGTGATGCTTTTTCAATTAGTTTTCTACCAAAAAATACTACTGATGGGAAGGAAATAGCATTTATATATACAAGGCACTTGTATACATAAAAATCTTAATTGATCCTCACAACAACCCTGGGAGGTAAGCATTAACATTTTATGACCAAAAATAAAATTAAATATAATAACAACAAAGGAATAAATGAAAAAAAAAACTTCCTTGTTGAGCTTTGGGAAAATAAATACAAGATGCTGGATAGTCTTTGCTCTCAGGGACCTCATATTCTAATTGGGAAAGGCACCATATAAAAGAAAATTCAGCTGCAGGGTAGATAGGCAATCTCAGAAGTCTTAAAGATGCAGTGGTGATACAGGTAAATGACAAGATCGGGGGTCCTTAGGTTATGTCAGATGACTGGGCAGCGTTTGCAAAGCATAGAGGTAGGGCAGTTGGCAAAGGCTGGAAGAACTTAGGAGTCAACAACAGATCATATGGTAATACTTAGTTGTTTTTCATGTCAGTGGAAAGAATAGAGTTGGTGACTCCCATCTCATCCAAGCCATGTGGGTATTGTGTGTTTGGTGGAGGAGGGTAATGTCTGGGTGGCCTCAGTCTGGAGGAGAGAATGAGATGAGAGAGAAAGGGGGGACCCAAGTGATGCTGAGTCTTCCTGTCACTCAGCTATTTTGGAAGTAGGTGATGATGATGATGTTGCTAACGGTTTCTATCTATGTAACAATATCTCA
Organism: Phascolarctos cinereus; assembly: GCF_003287225.1. Taxonomy (NCBI): domain Eukaryota; kingdom Metazoa; phylum Chordata; class Mammalia; order Diprotodontia; family Phascolarctidae; genus Phascolarctos; species Phascolarctos cinereus. The sequence goes on from NW_027555847.1 coordinate 642,023,306, forward strand.
CATTTTTATTGGGCTTTAAGTTAAAAAGTACTATCATTACAACATCTCCACGCAATTGTTTTCCCTATTTCAGCCAGTGTAATTATTATTTCTATTTAACAACTAAGGAAACTGAGATTACTGAGATGAAGAAAATTTAAGTACAATATAAGATCTGTGAGAGGAAGCCAGAATGCAGAAGAAAGTAGAGGAGTTGGCATGGAAAGCAGTGGAGGAGAGAGATTCAAACCTCCTCCTCTTTATCACATAAGCAAGAATCCCCTCTGAAGTTGAATGAGAAAGGCCGAAGTAGGGAGGAAGAAAGAGAGACAAAGATAGAGAATGAGACATGGGATAGTTCTCTTACTTCCTCTTGAAACTCATTGGGGTTTATACTTCACAGGAATATGCTGAGGGCTTTATCACTATCCATAATATATTAGAATTACTTGAGGAAGATCTCCAGTCCATTGGTCAGATATTCTCTGGAAGAATGATGGAAAGATTACCAAAAAATTTCATAGAATCAAAAGGCATAGGAAGGTTCCAATCTATATCAGGGGAGCTGAGATAATTATATATACATATGTGTGTGTGTGTGTGTGTGTGTGTGTGTGTGTGTGTATGTGTGTGTGTGTATATATATATACACACATACATATATGATGATATACATATCATTTAATGTATCACTTATCCCTCCTCACTTTTGTGATACCTGCAAACGTGAAAACATGCTATTTATGCTGTCCAAGCCATTGAGGAAGCATGTTAAGTAGGACAAAATCCTGTAATAATTCACCAAATATCTCTTTAGCAGATGCCTTTATTCCTTCCCCTCTCTCTCTACTGCCACTGAATGTGAAGTCACCATCCAATTAATCATTAGAGAGCTATGGGTGGCCAGCTTCTGGCCACTTATGCTACTCCTTTGAGTTGATTTCCATGAATTTCATTAGCATCCATGGATGCTGGGCTGGAACTCCATGTATTTACTAAAGGGCCCAACCACAATGCCATTATCCTCTTTTTTTTTTCCAATTTAGAAATATGAGATCAATACTTTGAGCTTTAGAAAAGATCAGGTGGTGAAGAGGGTGCCCAGGAAAGCCTTGATCTCAGGGTTAACCAGTTGGAATAAAAACAAATAAGGAAACTGAGGCTTAGAGAGGTTAAGTGCTTTTTCCCTGGGTTACTCAGTAAGTGCCAGAAGTGGGATTCAAACCCAGGTCATCCTGAGTTCATGTCTGGCACTCTATACACTATACCATGCTGCCTCTTCAATCAATCAACAAATTATTTATTAAGCACCTTCTATATGTCAAATCCTTTTCTAGATGCTAGGAATGCAAAGTTAAAAAAACAACAGTCAGGGCTACAGTTTACATTTTATCATGAGATACAGCACACACACACATATCACAAAAAAGAAGATAAAAGGTAATTTTGCAAGGGCAAGCACTGGCAAATGGGAGTATTAGGAAAGGCCTGATGTAGAAGACGGTGTTTGCCCTGGGATTAGTAGAAAACTGGGGATTCTAAGAGACAGAAGGGAGGATGGAGTATGTTCTATGTAAAGGAATGGAGATAGGAATTGCAGTATTTATGTGTGAGGAATAGTAGGAAGGGCAGTTTGGCTGGTGCGTGAGCATGTGAAAGGGACTAATATGTCATAATCCTGAAGCTCCCCAGGGCTTACTAGAGTTTAGGTATGAAGAGTTTTATATACCAAATGCAAAAGTTTGTATTTGATTAGAGAAACAATTAAGAGCTTCTGGAGCTTCCTAAGCAGGGGAATGACCTGGGCAGGCTTCTGTTTTATTAATGTCACTTTCGAAGCTTTATGAAGTATGGATTAGAGAGGAGAAAGACTTGAGGCAAGGAGAAAAATTAGGAGGCTAGTACCATAGACCAAATGAGATGTGGTGATGGCCTAATTTGGAGTGGTAGCTCTGAGAATGGACCTAAGGGAAGAGACGGTAGATATGTGGTAAAGAAATGAGATTCCAATAGAATAGCAGACATAAGTGGGAATGAAGGGAAATATCTTGGGGGTGGCTGGCTTCCTCCAGAATCCAAAAGTCATACTATATAGGCCAGTTATGCCTTTCAGAGAGTCATCTTTTTGTTTTTGTTTTTTTTTAAAGGATTCACCTTACTAAATTTTTCCATTAAATTCCATTGGAGATATTCATGATATCCTCTCTGAGAAGGGTCAAGGTGAGATCAGGTCTAAAAGCAGTTCAGGTTCCCTTCCCTCCCCACCACTGCACCAATAATACAATGTACTGGTTCTCTTGGCCAAGAAAAGCACAAGGGATTTACGAGGGATTTTTTTATCTCTCTTGCTCCCAAGTCATTTTCTGTCTGAATACACGAGCCAGAGTCAATGGCTCTTGGCCACTCCAGACAAGTATTATTATTATTATTCTTTTTAGTATGATTTGGCCAACAGATCTGTAATATATTAGGTGCAGGGTGGTTGCTGAAGACTGATGACTTCATGGAGAGAGCTGCGCCTTCCAGTTAAAGATTATGAATAATAATGAACCATACTTTAAAAGCTTCTTCTACCTGAGAGTTCCAAGGAATCTACAAGCATGATACATCAACACACTGTTTTCCTTTGCTTCCTCTTCTTTTTCTCCTTCATCTTCACCACTGTTGCTACACCTTCCACTTGCATAGAGTTTTATACTTCCAAAGTATATTCACATATGTTTAACTCATCTCACTTCCCCCTCAATTCAACCAAATTCAATTTAAATCAGATTCACTGAAATCAATAAATACATACTAAAAATCAACACCATGACATTTGAACCTTGAACTAAACCTATAAAGGAGGGGAAAAAAATGGTGAGTATGGTTCCAATTTACACATGAGCAAATTAAAGTGCAAAGAGAGTAACCTTCTCGAGGGCAATTGAAAGAGACTTAATCACAGGACTGGGACTTGAATCCAGGTTTGGGGTTTTTTTTAGGCAATTGGAGTTAAGTGACTTGCCCAGGGTCACACAGATAATAAGTGTCAAGTGTTGAGTCTGAGGCTGGATTTGAACACAGGTCCTCCTGACGTCAGGGCCGTTGCTCTATCCACTGTGCCACATAGCAGTCCCATGAATCCAGGTTTTTTCATGCCCCATCTACTTTTCTACATATAGACTATCACTCAATCAATCAATACAAGTATTTATTAAGCACCTACTATTTTCCAGACACTGTTCTAAGTACTAGGAATGCAAACACAATGAATAAAATGATTCCTATCACCAGTTCAGTCAGTATAGGTCAAGAAAACTTGGTATTCTTGTCCTTGGTGGCAAAACTGTGCATTTAATGAAATTTGTTAGGCAATCCACACCATTGTTTCTCCCTCATTTCTTCCTTCATTAATGAATTTATTCATTCATTCTTTCACTCATTCAGTCAGTCAACAAACATATATTAATTATCTAATAGTTTCCTCATCTCTAACTTATTTTCTACTTAACTTTGGGTGAGCCATTAATCTCTCTGGGGTTCAATTTCTTCATCTGAAAAACAAGGGAGTTGGACTAGATGACCTCTGAGGTCCATCCCAGACCTATGGTCCTCATATGTACAAGTACCCATACTCGACAGTGAGGGAGATGCATTAATTCAATACATTATCAAGAACTTATTTATTGCTACTCTGTGATAGGTCCCATGCTAAACACTGGGAATAAAAAGAAAATAATGAAAGCCCTTCTCCCTCAAGGAACTTAATTCTAATGGAGATATGGTGAAGGTTTATGGAAAAAAGCAGAGATGAAAAAATATAGGTGAATATGAGCTAGCATACAGTCTACTTAGGCTAGAATGGGAGGTACATTAATGGCATTAGTTGGGGATGATGCTGGAAGTCTAAGTTTGGTTAAGATTAGGGAAGACCATGAAAGTTGGTCTCAGAACAGGATTTTGGACCTTCTCAACCTTCTCCTTATCCTTGGATAGTGTAAGGTTCAGCCACTTCCAAAAAAATAAAAATAAACCTAATGAAATTATTCAGACAAAGTTCTAGTAATTCAAAGAATTACCTCTCCTAGAATATTTACATTTTCAAAAAGTCGCCCATGAAGAGGGTATTATTTTAGTCAAGGAAATGGTCTCTAATGTTAAAATTTTAAATACTGTGGCCCATTGATGGGGCAGAAAAATTGATGGACAGGTGACCTTCCTGACAAGACACTGCATTTTCAAGCTGGACATAAGTTCAGCTCCGCAACTCTACCATGGATTTTCCTTCATTTCCAATCTAGCCTAAATATTTTAAAAAATCATGTGTCACTAGTTACAACAGGGATAGAGCTGTAGAGATGGCTCAGTGATAATCAAAACTCACCACCATTGGCCTGTCAGCCCACACTGGAATGTGAGCAGTGTAGTCTTTATATAGGAAAAATGGCTCTATATTTTTCACCCTCTATTGCTCTACACATGCTTCACCCAAACTAAGTAAAAATATAAAATGAAAAAAAAACTAAATAAAATGCCAGGAAATCGTATTCCTTTTTCTTGACCCTGTGAAAACCAAACCACAGGGAACTCTTTACATCCACCCACTTGGTTCCCCCTCACTTACTCACTCATATGCCCAATTCCTACTCACTCAGTTTGGATTCTAACGGTTCAAATCATTTTCTGCAGGTTTCACACTGAGGCCCAATCCTGTTCCCTTCAATTGGAGCATGGCTCAAGTTGAAATAGAAGGAACTATGGGGACAGGAAAGGCCTTGGATGAACATCCTGATTTAGGACAGGAAGCCACTCAGCATACATTGTCCCCCAGGTTTTAGTCAGGACAATGGAGAGGAGTCAGTTGAAATCAGCAGAAAACAGCGTTCAGTTAATTAAATCAATCAAAAGACATTTATTAAGCACCTACTATATGTCAAGCACTATGCTAGGTACAGGAGAAACAAATATAATGATAAAATAGACACTGTCCTCAAGGAGTTTATAGTATATCTACATAGACAACATATAAGTTTAGACCACACACACACACACACACACACACACACACACCCTCTTTTGCCCTCTCCCTTTTCTTCAACCACCTTCCCTTCTCCCCTCCTCTCCCAAACTAGTTATTTCTTTGGGACAGAGAACTCCAAATGAAGGAATTTCTTCTACCAATAGAGATCATAACTTGCTCTGAAACTTATGTCCTTAGAATATTCCCTGGGCCACTGAGAAGTTAAATGACTGGCCCAGGTCACACAGTCAGGTATGCAAAAGGTGGAACTTGAATCGGATTCTTCCTGATTCTAATTTCAAGCTCTCTGTCCACTATTTTATCTAGACTCTATATACAAACTATATCAAAAATGAATACAAGGTAATTAATTTTGAGGAGGTGGAAATGAATTGGTAGCCATTAATAGCTGTGTAGGAATCAGGAATTTAGAAAGGAGATTATGTTGAAGGAAGTATTATTACATTATGCTGCCTCCTTTCATGAGTTCCAGTGGCCAAAGTTATCGCTCAGTATGCAACATTGATGATATTGATGATGACTATGATAATGGTAATGACATGATGATGATAAAACCATTAGTAACACCAACAACTTAATCAGTTAGTTATTCAACCAGCATTTAAGACATGTTAGACATTGGGTTCAGTTCTAGTGATGCAAAGAAAAAGCTAAAACAATTTCTGCTCTCATGGAGCTTACATTCTAAAGGGGAATCCAACATGTATTTACATAAATATAAACAAGAAGGTAACTTGAGTCAAGAAAACACTTTTAGCTGGAGAGAGCCAGAACAATCCCCTACAGAAGATATCCCTTGAGCTGAGTTATGAAAATATTCAAGAAATCTAAGAGGTTAGGAGAGGCAGTGAATTCCAGGTGCTTTTACAGAGTAAATACACAATTAAAAGTGGCCTATAAGTACCCTGTGAATCTTAAAGTATTATAGATTAGTTATAACCTATAATGATCCAGTGATACCTAAATAGATGAAATCTCAGATTCACTGAAAGATTAGCTCATTTCATTCTCACAAAAGCTTTCACATGTCCCAGGATCACTGAATATAGGGAATTAGAACTAGAAGGAACTTAGAGGTCACTTTGCCCAATGCCATCATTTAACAGATGATGAAGTTGAAGCTGTCAGAAGTGGAGGAGTTTATCCAAAGTCACACAGATGGTCCATGGCAGAGCTCCCATGTTTCTCTGTTGAGACACAGAGCACTGAGAAGGATTTTGGTAGGTCATGTTAGTTTTGACATTTCTCTCCTTTCCTAATAGAATCCTTAGCTTCTGTCAAAGCATAACTCAGTTTTACTTCCAACATCAAGCTTTTGTAGAAGCTCACCAGTTTTCAGCTGTCACCTCCTGTTAAAATTTTATTGTTGTTGTTCAGTCATTTTCAGTCATGTCTGACTCTTTGTGACCCTATTTGGAAGTTTCTTGGCAAAGATATTGGAGTAGTTTGCCATTTCCTTCTCCAGATTCTTTTATAGATGAGGAAACTGAAGTAAACAGGGTTAAGTGAGTTGTCCAGGGTCACACAACTAGAAAGTGTCTGAGGCCAGATTTGAACTCAGGGAGATAAGCTTTCCTGACTCCAGCCTCACACTCAATCTACTGAGCCACCTAGATTCTCCATCTTAAAATTAATTTGCATTATTTTGTATATACTTCGTACGTTGCAAGTGCAAGCACTTAGAGTACTTTATAAGTTATAGTTATTATTATTTAAAATTTTTATGAGTTCTTTTGTCTTTGTTGTAATCCTTTCCCTATATATACTCTATTCCATTTACATACCTAAAAGAGGCTATACATATACCTACTTAGCAAGACCAGCAAGGAATTCAATGAGAACAGTGCCACCACATCAGAAGTGATTGCTGAGCCTTAAGTATTACAAGCATAAATTACCCTTTCACACATAAGCCTTAGATATATATTTTCTATGTGAGTGCTTCTCCACAATATAGCCTGGTCACCCACATTCCTTGAGTATATGTGCCTCTTAATGCATGTTCTCAATGTATGTCTACTCTTCTTACAGATGGTACATGTGTTTATGGAAGAGTTGACACAAATTTGTGGGAGAAAAAAATGTTGATATTTTTCTTCCTTTGCAATTACATTAAACTCATTTGAACTGATTGTATTCTCTACCTGGCTACTAAATATAAACTAAATTAGCAGGGGCTTATGAAATATGGTTTTGAGTAGTTGCAGACCCCCTGTGTAGAATGAGTCTAGGGTAACTCTGTTCGGGGGCATCCACTCAACATGTTGTAACTATGTACTAAATTACTATTCCAATAATTCAAGGATATGTCCAGGGTTCTGTCCTAGCACAAGTACCACAGCTTGTCAAAAAGTCATTAATATGAATAGATCATTATGTTGCTTTGAAAATAGCCCAACTCACGATATTCTGGAAGGATAAATGGAGATGTCTAGCTCCAGGTTAATAATGTGCGCTTTCTTGTGCCCACAGGCAGAGTCTCTGTTCATACTGCCATTCTATATATTAAGATGGGAAACCTATCTAGCCCCAAACATAGGTGAGTGGGAAAAGAACACTGACTTTGGAGTCAGAGAATCTGGGTTCAAATCTTGCCCCTGATGCTTGCCGCTGTGACTTAAGTCAAATCACTTAGTGTATCGGGGCCTCATTTTTCTCATTTTTAAAATGAGAGATTTCATAGGATCTATATACCTATAGGTATATCTATCTACCTATCTATATATCTATCTCTTTATGCCTTTATATATTTGTATCTGTCTACCCATATATATCTATAGATATGATTTTTTTTTCCTTGAGGAGAGTGACTGGTTCAGCATGCCAGGCACATTGTAGGTACTTAATTCTCCTCAATTCAAATCTAATTGAATTACTTGTTAACAAATATCACTGTTCTTACAATCCAGGTTGATCATCTGATCTGTTACCTCCAGGTAGCTGCCCTAACAGATCACAGATTGACATTTTGATATATCAAAAATGCCTGCTTCTTGAGCTTTCTTTTGGTAAAGTGTGAGATAACACAGACTTTATCCTCTATGGTTTGATCATAAGAACTCATAGTGTGGTATTGTAAGCAAATGTCAGTGAACATAAAAAGGAATAAATCATCTCTGAGTTGAATACCTTTGATTCTGATACCACATGCATTCTGAAAAGCCTTTATTCTCCAGTCACCTCTGGTGCTCCCAGAGTACCACACATTTCTGCTTCCAATTTTCTTTCTTATGGTGAATAAAAAAGGATGGCTTTTAAGTCTCTAAATGGCTCCTCTGAGCTCAGTCAGACCAACAATCTAGTTTTATAGACGTTATTAAGCTGAACTCATTCCCACAATTATGATTATGCCTAAGAATAATTTATTTTCCTACCAAGCTTTGCATGGGGAAACATTGCTACCCATAAGCCTGTGTAAAAGCCACTTAAAACAGACACATTGAGGTTTGTGGGCAGCTGGTTCATAGAGAAGGAAAGTGAAGGAAAACCCTGCTCAAGGACAAAAAGGCAAATGTATAGTCCTATAACAAGTCATTTCTTTCATTCATTAGTACCAAACAATTCTGATTCAAGGCAGTTAATTAGAGAAAGATCTCACAAAAACTTAGTAATCTCAGAATGATAGAATTTTAGAGGTAGGAAAAAGTAAAGTATTAGAATCTTAGAGATGGAAGAAACCTCAGAAGTTCATCTAGTCTAACCTCCATGTGATAAATGAATCCCTTCAAAATCATCCCCAATAAGTAGTCACCCAAATGGCATTATAAGAAAACCAACATGGTACAGACAGCTCTAGCTTTATTATCATTTTAAAGAAATTTTCGCCATGAACTTGGCAGAATGATCAGGTCCATATATAAAAAAGAGGACAAAAGATAATTGTATATGACCACACACTTCTATTGTGCATAACTTCTTTTTCACCTTAAATAAATTTAACACAATTTGAAAAACTAACTTCTTTGTCTATGACTCTTTCTGAGTTTCCTTCTGGTCTTTTCATTATATTTTAACAATGTTTCATTGATACTTTTTTTTTTTGGTGAGGCAATGGGGTGAAGTGACCTGCCCAGAATCACACAGCTGGATGTGTCTGAGGCCGGATTTAAACTCAGGTCCTCCTGACTCCAGGGCCAGTACTCTATCCACTGTGCCACCTAGATGCCCCGGATACTTTTCATTTTTTTATTCTATTTTTGACATCATTATGACTACGCCTCTCCTTCTATAATTCTTTTATTCTGTCCCCTCAAAAGCCCTCCCTTACAGCAAATAAGTATAGTTGATCAAAGCCAAACCAAACATTAGCTATATCTGAAAATGCATGCCTCATTCTGTTCCTCTAGCCTATCACTTCTCTTCCAAGAGACACGTAGCAGCCTTTAATATTGATTCCTTGGATTTGTGGTCATTCCTTGCATTGTCCATAGTTTTTAAGTATTTTTAAACTTTTATTCTCTTTCACAATGTTGTCATTGGAAAATTGGCCCCATAGTACTTCACCCTTCACTCTGTATTAGTTCATACAAGTCTTCATAAACTTCTTGGAATTGATCTATCAATTTAATCATTTTAAGTGCAATACTATTCCATTACATTAGAATACCACAATTTCTTCAATTATCTCCTAATTGATGGGCACCCAACTGTTAGCGTCTATTTCTTTTCTATAAGAAAAAATGCTCATATAAACATTTTTGTACATCTAAGCTTTTCCTTTCAATCTTTAATTTCTTTGCAGTGTACACCTAGTGAGGCAGCTAGGTGGATAGAGCACTAGGCCTAGAGTTAGGGATACCTGAGTTCAAATCTGACCTCAGATATTTATTAACTGTGAGGCCCTGGGCAAGTCATTTAATCCTGATTACCTCCATTTCTTCAACTGTAAAATGAACTGGAGAAGGAAATGGCAAACAACTCTGGTATCTTTCCCAAGAAAACCCTTAAATGGGGGTCATGAAGAGTTGGACACAGCTAAAGCAAGCCAACAAGTGCAATAAAAATATAATAGTGTTATTGCTGCATCTATAAGCATGCCCATCTTAATGAATTTGGGAGGTATAGCTACAAATTGCTTTCTCTAAAGGTTGAATTCATAGTTCCATCAACAGTGCATTGGTGTATCTATCCTGCCTACACCCCTACAACAATCGTCATTTTCAATTTTTTTTCATCTTTGTCAGTCTGATGGGTATGAGGTAAAACTTCAGAGTTTTCTTTTTCCTTTAATCTGTATTTCTTTTATAATTTATTATTTAAAATTTTTTAAAAATATGTTTGTGGAGCACATGTATTTTTTTTGAGAACTTCCTGTTTTTATTCCATTGAGGAATGTTCTTAAGGTTATATATCTGAATCAGTTCCTTATATATTCTTAGTGTCTCACCTTCATCAAAGAAATTTGTTGCACAGATCTTTTCCCATATAACTGCCTCCCTTCTAATTTTAACTGCATGCAATTTTCTCCATGCAAATATATTTTTTTTAGTTCCATGTAACCAAAGTTATTTATTTTATCTTCATTCACTTTAACATGAAGTATTCATTTAACAAAAAGCTGAAAGTAGAAATTAAAGTCATTTCTCTCCTTTGGAACCTTCTCAGCATTTGTTTCTTCCACTGACACATACAAGAAAACATAGAGAAGTCCCAAGGCTTTCTAAAGGAAAACTGTTAAAAACAAACAAACAAAAACAAAGATAATGTTACATCTAAGTGGGACATTCTGGTTAAATCTGCTACTTATGTGACTATATATAACCCATTTCACTATTCTGGAACTCATTTTCCCCCATCTGAATATACAGTTCTTGCACTATATCACTCATTAGTTGGTAATGATGTGTTGCAGTCTGAGCAAGACCTCTTTTTTTTTATGTGTTTTTAGTCATTTTTTAAAATAACAAGCTTTTTATATAATAGAACCATAAGTTGATGAAAACTGATTTGATTGGTAAGATCTCAGGCCTCGAGGACAAGACTAATAAATCTAGAAAACAGTCATTAAAATCACATTCTACTGCAGACTGTTGATTATGTGACACAAAGTTAAGTTTCTGAGTCTCTGTCCCTATTCCTTACCAATGTATTCAGAAAACATTCTCATCTTAGGCAGCTAAATGGGGCAGTGGATGGAGCACTGTGCCTAGAGTTCAGATCCAGCCTCAGACACTTACTACATCTGTGACCCTGGGCAAATCACTTGATCTCTTTTTGCTCCACTTTCCTGATATGTAAAATGGGTTAATAAAAAAACCCACCATGCAGGATTGTGGGGAGAATCAAATGAGATAATATTTGTCAAGGAACTTAGCACCGTGTCTGACATATAGTGAGCATCATATAAATGTTTATTCCCTTCCTTCTTTCCTCTCATCTCGATAATACAGATTACCCCCGGGAACGTATGACGGCACGGTCTCCAACTAGTAACATATCAGCTCTTTGTCCAAAACTCCACATAAATTTGAGCCCTGGTAGTCTCTAGGCATTCAACAAGTGCACAAATACCAGTGCATAATTATGTGTCCGGAGCTACTCTACCATGTGTTTGAATTAAGGGCAGTGGAGGCCAAACACTGGGAATGATCCCTGTTGGCATCTGCTTTCTGCCTCTCCTTGTGAGTAGCAATAAAATTTTATTAACTGGCATCCTTGTATGGTGATGCTGCTCACTCAATCCACTTCTTCCCCTTCTGCTCTGCAAGACTTTCCCCTCCACCTTCCTGTTATTATCAAACTAGCCCTTTCCTGGAATCTCCAATATATGTAATAACAGGGAATAATAAGAGCTAGCATCTACATAGCATTTACTATGTGCCAGGCATTATGCTAAGTGCTTTACATGATTATCTCATTTGAACCTCAAACAACCTTGAGAGATAGGTGCTCTTTTTATCCCCATTTTATAGATGAGGAAACTGAGGCAAACAGAGGTTAAATGATTTGCCCTAGATCACACTACTAGGAAGGCAAGATTTGAACCCTGGTTTTCCTGACTCTGTGCCCAGTTCCCTATCTACTATGTCACCTAGTTGTCACTATAATATTTAGTACCTAGAAACTTCCATTCTTCAAACTTCTGATACCAGTGGTATGAAACCAACAAGACATGGGGCATGGATCAAGGGAGATGACCTTCCTTACAAAATGTTTATTTTTTTCCTCTTCAGCTTCCCTGATCCATCCATCCATCCATCCATCATCCATCCATCCATCCATCCATCCATCCTTCCCCCCTTTCTCTTACCTTCAATACATCCATCCATCTATCCATTCATCTATCAATTCATCTTATATATGTATATATAATATATATGTTGTATATATGTATATACAGAAAAAGAGATGATGATGATGATGACAATGATGATGATAATGATAGGACCAGTCATATCATTCAATTACCAAATTATGTCACTATGGACTCTCTTCTTACCACTGCCTAAAGATCATAGACCATGATACACAAGGCTCTCTGGCAACAATACTGGTTGATCTCATCCCTACTTTTTCTTTATTCATTACTCACACATCATGTTCCATCTCCCATCTCCATGGTCTTAAACTGGCTCACCTCTTGGAATCCCTAATTCTTTTCAAAACATCTCAAATGCCACCTTAAACATGAAACCTTTTTTAACTCCTTCTACTCTCCACCTTACCACCCAAACTTTGTTTTCATTTTGTATATTTTCCATACAGATTTATATATGTACATGTAACACATTTCTTACATCACTAAAGGGAGTACATTGATTAGAATACCTTGGGGTAGGGGTAGGGGTGGCAAAACTGTTTCTTTCGTTCTTTTGTCCCTAGACCTCAACAAATGTGAGTGACACCTCATAGGTGCTTAATAAATGTTTGCTGAATGACTGATGACATTGGTTCTAGCCTCAGTCCATTTGTGTGTATAGAGACAGGAGGGGATAGAATTCATGATGTTATATTGACCTCTTGCTATTTCTCAAACAAGACACTCCATTGGTCAGTTCTGGCCATTTTCTCTGGCTGTGCTGGATTGCACTCTTCCCTCATCTCTGCCTACTGCTTACTTGACTTCCTTCAAATCCCAACTAAAATCCCATCCCATTTCTCAATCCCTATTCATTCTACTGCTTTACTTCTTTAAATTAATTCCTATTTATCCTAATATAGCTTGTTTGTACATATTTATTTGTTGTTTCCCTCATTAGCTTGGGAGATCCTCATTGAGGGTAGTAAAGGTCTTTTCCCTCTTTTTTGTATCCTCAGCACTTAGCACAATATCTAGAACTTAATAGGTGCTTAATAAATGTTTATTGACTGACTAATTGGTATGTCCTAGCTTTGAAGTTGTCAGCCATTGCCTCAGGTTCCTAAGTACATGCTGTCCTAGTACATTTCCCTTGTCATCCCTGCATCTCTCTCTGTTCTCCCTTTGATGTTTCCAGTTAAACCATGTGGCTTTCCTATAAAAGCGCCAAATCAAAGGACCCACTACATTCAGCACTGACTGGCTTTTTTTTTCTTCTGCAAAGTCCTATTAAGTATTGGCAACAGACACTTCATGAATTTCTGTAATTAATGTGAAGCATTATATTATTTGGGTCATATCCATCAAATTATATTATAGCATATTATATACCTGTCATCTGAGTAACTTATGCAAGGCTCATCTACTCCCCCCCTCAAAAAAAAAAAAACATTTTGGCCATTAGGTTATTATGATAGTTTTCTAAACAGAGGAACTCATGAACACCATCTCCTAAGATGCAGATGAGTCAGGAGCTACAGTTTGTAATGGGAATAACTACACTGATAAATCACACATCTCTCTGAAACACTGAAATATATGAACCCACAAAACATTTGAGAGGGAGGATGAATTTAGTCAAATGATAGATTAAAGACAAGTTTTTGGTCTGTATCTCTACAATATTATAGAACTGTTAGAAACCTTAAAGATTCTTTCAACCTGAAGTATTATTGTCCAATATATTAGTCATTCTGCCCAGTTTTGTATTCTCTGTATACTTTGCAAATATATCTCCATCTTCATCCAAGCTACTCCGTTTTCTTTTTAATGCTAAACAGAATAATGCTAAACATAGAGATGAGGTTTAGAATTGGAAGCAGTATTATTCTCCTACTCCATCATTTGATAGATAAGCAAACTCTGCTTTAAGCTGAAAATGGAGAACTAGCTTATACAAGGTCCAGAAGCAGGATTCATGGCATTGGTTCTGTGACACTACCTCGTCAGATAGAATTGCATGTATGTGTTGGGGAAAAGGAGATAAACTATGTGTCTTGTATCTTATATCTCTGGAAGATCAAAAGTTTCATATAGATTCTTTTATCCTTAAACCAGTTACACCTTGTACCTTGCTGGCACTGATTCCTCCTACACCCCAGAGTTTCATATGTTGATCTCTCTAAAGGTGCAAGCTGTCCACACAACTCAGAGCCACATGATATAGAATGTACCTTTTGTTCACTGGTTCCCTCAATTTGATTCTGGCCACTTCTAATCAGCTTTTACATTCCTCATTCAAATTCTCCTCCATTCAAACTGTGCCTATTATGTGGATTGAAAGCCTCTGGCTCATGCCATCAGTGTCAAGTTCGACAGACTGTATCAGGGACAACACATTTGGCTCCAAATCCAAAATTACATTAAGCAGCATCCATCATTTCTGCCTGCCTTTGAACAACCAATGGCTTAAGGCCTTTCTCCTTTCACTTGTCACTTGGATAGACAAGTAGGTATTAGGAGTCTGGTAGCCATGGATGCAGGGTAGGTGTCTGGTGTAGTGAAAAGGGATGGAGAACCAGCAGGAGAAGCTTGACAGGGACTGCATACACCCACATGCCCCTCTGTGCCATTGGATCGATTTTCTTGCAAAGGAAGGCAGGAAGGCAGGAAGGCAGGAAGGAGGAAGGATGGATGGAGGAAGCAGGAAGGCAGGAAGGCAGGAAGGAAGGAAGGAAGGAAGGAAGGAAGGAAGGAAGGAAGGAAGGAAGGAAGGAAGGAAAGAAGGAAAAAGGGAAGGGAGGGAGAGAACAGAAGGGAAAGAGGGAAGGGAGGGAGGAAGAGAAGGGAGGGAGGGAGGAAGGAAAGGGAGAAGGAAAGAAGGAAGGAAGGAAGGAAGGAAGGAAGAAAGAAAGAAAGAAAGAAAGAAAGAAAGAAAGAAAGAAAGAAAGAAAGAAAGAAAGAAAGAAAGAAAGAAAGAAAGAAAGAAAGAAAGAAAGAAAGAAAGAAAAAAAGAAGGAAGGAAGGAAGGAAGGAAAAGGGAAGGGAGGAGGAGAAGGGAGGGAGGGAGGAAGGGAAGGGAGGAAGGAAGGAAGAATTTATTAAACATCTACTATATGGCAGGCATTGTGTTAAGTACTTTACAAATATTATATTTGCTCTTCAGAACAACCCTGGGAGGTAGGTGCTATTATTACCCTCATCTTATAGTTGAAGAAATTGAGGCAGTAAGAGTGACTTGCCCAAGGGTCACATAGCTAATAAATGTCTGAGACTAGAATTGAAATCAGGTTTTCCCAGTGAAGAGCTCAATCCATCGTATCACCCAGCTGCCTTTGAGGAAGTGGCAGGCCAGGGGGTGCTGTGAACAGTGAAACTAGCTTCCTCTCATCATGCAGCTACAGGATACAGGTCTGAGTGAGTTTAGTCTGGGGGCGGGATGGGGATGGGGATGTCTAACAAAGATGCTGAAACAGCCATGTAATCTTGGAAAGTCCTGATTACCCTATCTCACATGAAGCCTTTCTGTGCCTCATCTACATCATTGTATAAGCCCCTCTGGGTATCATAAGATTTTAGAATTAGAGCTTGAAGGGACCTTGAAAGCCATCCAGCCCAATTCCATTATTTATGGATGAGAAACTAAAGGCCAATAGGCCGAAATGATTTGCCCAACGTCACAAAGAGTAGTAAATAAATGAGCTGGGATTCAAACCCAGGCCCTTCAACTCCTTTGTTATGTATGCTCTTCTGTGGTATGCTGGTCCTAAAGACCTAGAAGAGTTTATAGTAGTGTTCACTGGAAGTGGTATTTCTCAGGGATGCTTAGAACAGGGTGGGTGAGGGTAGGACTGGGCATAAAGAAAGCCTCCCCTTCAGTAAATTAACTCCAGCTTATCTTGTATATACCTTGTTTACACATACCTATTTCAACAAGAGCAGAGTCTGTCTTTTGACTTCCTTGTACTTAGGCACTTAGCACAGTGCCTAGAATATAGTAGGCACTTAATACATGCTTGCTGAATGATTGACTGATGTGGATATAAGAGGAAAAGCAGTCCTAGAACCAAGTGTTTGACACCATGAGGTATACCTGTGTCTATTTCCCCTGTAGACAGCGGTATCTAGGGATGCCAATGGATATATCTGACTGCCTGCTACTCATGTGACACAGCCCGACTGCAGTGTTCACCTCCCCAGAATCTTCAGGCTTGATCAACCTCAACCTACAAGTTCATTTATAAAACTGACAGCCTTCTTGAACTCCATGTAATGCCCACTTATTTCAGGACCATTAGCATTAGAACTGTGACTGCCCTGACCCAGCCTATCTGCTAACATTATAGCCAGCTGTATTATTCTCTTTTTGTAGTCGGGGAGATTGAGGCTCAGAGGTGTGTTGTCAGATTCAAAGTCATATCACCAGTGAAGTGTAGAGTCGGAATCTGAATCCAGTCCTCATAACTCTCTGCACTAGAACTCCAGACCTACAAGAAGTCTAAAAATGGGAGGACCATTTCTAACTGGGGGAAAGGCAGGCTTTATGGATCAGTTAGGTCAAAAAGGATGAGAAGATTTTCAACATACATGAAAAGGATGATAGGAAGGACATTCTAAGCATAGGGAATGATATGAGTAGAAGCAAATGCATATGGATAGGAAAATGTGGAGAGTCAATTGTGAACAGTGCAGCCCAGTTTACCAAATAAAGTTATGGAGGATGACAGGAAAGTTAGGGTGGAATCAAGTTTTTAAAGGCCTAGGATTTAAACCTAAGACAGTTTAACTTTATTTAGGATATAATAGAAGGATATTAATGAGATCTGCATTTTGGGGGAGGTGGGGAAGGGTAAGCGAATGATGTGATCAGATGAACATAAGGAATATTAATATCTTAGTAATCATCTTATTTAGAACTCTCTGTACCTTACACCATACCCCCACCCACTTTGCAGATGAGGAAACTAAAGATTAGAGGGGTGATGACTTATTCAAGTTTACATAGCTAGGTAGGAACAAAGGTGGAATTAGATCACAGATTGCCTGACTCAGAGTGAAGTATTCATCTCCACATACCATGATGATTCTCTTGAATATAGAATGTAAATTTAGGGTTTTGTTTTGTTTTGTTTCATTTTCTTTCACATGTAAGTCACTGTTACTGAACAGAAAAATTCAAGGCATAAATAGGCTTGAATAGTGTGTTATCCTTGGAAATAGGTCAATGCAATTCTCTCTTGACCTACAAACTGGAGAGGAAATGAAAAGCCAGATGCCTTCCATTTGTGTCAAAATAGGTTGGGGTAGAAAATAACCTGGAGAGATATTTTTGAGAATTTTTTTTAATGCTAAAGCTCCAAATCAAAGAATGAGGAAATTAGCCTTGAGAGAGAAAGAAAAGCTTGGTTAGAAAGGGGTGAAATTTTTTGCAAAGAAAAAGATTGGATTTCAGGACAGAAAATCTAAGTTGTAATGCCAGCACTGCTAATTACTATTTTGTAGCTGAGCAAGTTACTTAAAGCTTGCTGAAGAGAAAATTTAGAAAAGGCTCACCAGCCGTCAAATGAAAGGCTGTCATGTGGAAGAACAGTTAGATATGGCCTATTTAGTCCCAGAGGCCACAAATAGGAGCAATTTGTGAAAGCTACAGAAAGGTAGATTTCAGCTGACTGTAAGGAAACATGTCCTAACTACACAAAGATTTAATGGTTTGCCTCTGGAGGTGGTGGGTTCCATTTCCCAGAAAGGCTTTAAGGTATCACAGTGGAGAGAGGCAGACCCAAGTTCAAATCTTGTCTAGATGAATATTAGTTGTGCGCCCCTGGGCAAGTCACAACCTTTCTTAGCTTCAGTCTTCTCATATGTCAAATGGAGATAAAAAATAGCACCTATCCTTATAGGGTTGTCATGAGAATCACATTAGCTAATGTGGAAAGTGCTTTGAAAACCTTAAAGAACTATAAAAAATGCTCACTATTATTATTAAGATTGAATAACCACTTTTTGAAGATGTTCCAAATGGATCCTTGTTCAGCTAAGAGTTGAATAAATGACTACTTGGGTCCTTCCCAATCACTTGAATTCTGTGTTTCTGTGTACCCAGGTCTTCATCCAGTCCAGAGCTCTTTTGACTTAACCACACTTTTATTTGAGCTTCTTATCTTTGGCTATTAGTGAATTTTTTTTTTGAAGACTATAACCCATGCCTCTGAGGGACAAAGGAAAGACACATGTCTGTGTTTTAATCAGTAAATTATGGCAGAATTGGGTAACCTAGATGTCAGCTTGGGCCTAAGAGACTAAGTTAGAAATAGAACTAGTACCACCCCAAAAGCTCTGGTGTGTTGGCCTTCAAGGACAAGGTAACAAAAACTATAGGTGGGGCTTAAGTTAACTGAATTAGTTAAATCATGTCCTAGATGTCTTGCCTAGTCATTATTCTTAAAAGCTTCAGAAAGCTGATCGAGCTACAGCACTAGAAATATTAACACTTTCCTTCAACATCCAGGCAAAACAAAGAGGAAACTTCACTGTAGCCTTCTGGCCCTAGTGTTCTTGGATTCTGGTCATATCAAGGACAAGATCATTCCCTGGGTGACCTTGGACAAGCCGCTTCATGTCTTTGAGCCTCAGTTTCCCCATTTTGAGGGGACAATATTTGCAGTACCTGCTTCACTGAGCAGTTGTGAGAATCAAGTAACATGAAAAATGTGAGGAAGCTTGCTAATCCTAGTGTATGATAGGAATATTAGCAATATTGACAATGCTGCTGCTGCTGTTGAAGACATGATTTAATGGGAAAAAGAAAACATTGCACTGAAGTAAGTAGTCATGTGTTCAAATGATGCTTGCCAATTGTGTGGCCTCCCTATGAGACTGTTTCTTGATTTGAACATGGGAGAGAATGACACATGGACAACTTACCTGACAGGCTTGCTGAAAGGAAAGTACTTTTCAAATATTAGATCAATAATGTAAGTTATTATTATTATTATTACCAATCAGTATTCTGATAGGGAACTACCTATTTCTGATTTTTTTTTCATTAGAGACAACAGTTGTATTTAAACACATTATCCAACAGGCCAATGACATCAGGAAACATTGATTTCCTTTTCCCTTATCATTTTTGATAACAATAAATGTAAATTCATTTTATTACAATTTCCTTTCTTTTTTGGGACGGGGGATGAGGCAATCGGAGTTAAGTGACTTACCCAGAGTCACACAGCCAGTAAGTGTCAAGTGTCTGAGGTCACATTTCAACTCAGCTCCTCCTGACTCCAAAGAGGGAGCTCTATCCACTGTGCCACCTACCTGCCCCTATAATTTCCTCTTGAAAGCTGTATATTTGGTAGATTTTTTTAAACAAAGCATTCTAACTAAATCCTGAGTAAATCAAAGTCCTCAAATTCATTCTCAGATCTAAAATGACAGTGAATGTATTCATGAAAAAGTTAGAGCTAGGGACAATACAATACAAAATAATATTTTACACATTTTCCAATTTTAAAACTGCCCTGGAAATAGAGATAAGTAAAAGCTTGTTTATTACTCATACGGCCAGTTTATAGAAGCAATTTTCATTTTATTATAAAGAGCTAGTTATCTTTACATACGAATGGATAAGGAACTCATCTGCCTCAGACATATATTAGTTTTCATCTGAATTTTAAAAAAATAGTTCTTCATAACCTGACACATTCATATCTTTCTAAACTTCATATATATATTACTCCCCTATACATTAACCCCAGAACTTGGCACAATGTCTGTGACAGATGTAGGTTCTTATTAAATGTTGATGTGTTGAAACAATAATTTGAACTTCAAAATTTATTCACCCTTTACTTCTTTGTCTTTTGGTTCTAACTAAATATGGCCTAAATTGAAACCCTCAAATTCATTCTCTGATCCAAAAAGACAGTGAGTCTATCTTCATGTAGTGATTTTATTGTATTTCAGATATTTGAAGACAATGGTTGTGACTCCCTACCCTCTTTTCTGCAGGTTAAACATACAAAGTTCTTTCAATAGATCTTTCTAGGGAATGGAAGCTTTCTCCTTCCACCATGCTGAAATATCTATCTCTGGATGCTCTCTATCTTGTCAAAATCAGCTACAGTTAATCAACGCATTTGATAAGTATGTTGTATGTCATAATTTAGGCCATCAATATGTTTTTAATATGACAAGGTCAAGGACAGAACACTGCAGCCACGTATGGTGACCTCCCTCTAGAATGGCATCAATCCACAAATCACCTGACTATACTGTCATCAACTCCATGTTGCCCCACCTTGTCCTCAGGGATCATTGATTTGGAGTTGGAAGCGACCTTAAGACATCATAGAGTCTGACCCTCTCATTGACCACACGAGGCTCAGAGATGAAGTGGCCTGGAGCCATACAGTATGTATTTGATGTGAGTTTTCAACCCAGATCTTCATGACTCCAGGTCATATGCTCTATCTATGACACCACATTGAGTCTCACTACATCACACTTGTTAGATGCTGTTATATATTCTTAGTCCATCAATTCATTTACTCCATTTCCTCCTTCCTCAATACCTCTCACTTTGTATGATGTGCTGTATCCCTTTTTTAATGCCTCTGTTTTCAGGGGAGAACTTCATACAAAGCTCATTCACATAAAGTTCTCACTTAGCTATACTACTCTGGGACATCTGTGACTTCTCCACACCCCAGTAAATTTATTATTGGGATAACCTCATCATCCTGTAAGATTTCATCAGTGTTGTACCTTTGTACATCAGTACCTTTGCCTCTCTGACTGGAGGGCAGGACCATGAACTTCAAACCTCCATTTAAGGAGAAAGCTCAGTGAAGACAGACATATCCTCACATTTCACCTGCCTGCAACACTCTGAGACTTCTCTGACTTTTCCATCATGCCTCAGCTTAAGATACCTTCCTATCTCTCTCTCCCCCACTGCTCTATGTGTGTGTGTGTGTGTGTGTGTGTGTGTGTGTGTGTGTGTGCTCCTTTTGTGTGTTGTGTTGGCCCTTTAGATTATAAACTCCTTAAGGGTAGAAACTTTCTTTTCTTCCCTTTCCCTTTTCTCTCCTTATATTTGTATCTCCGACACTTAGTATAGTATCTGGTATATAGTATGGGCTTAATGAATGTTTATTGACTTATATAAAATGTTTTCTACAAACACCCAACCTGTGAGGGAAGCAATATAATATAATCCACCCTTTAATGGTGAGAACATTGGGGCTTGGAAAAATTAAGTGACATACATGCTGAAGGATATACAGATAACAAGAGGCATCATGAGACTCGAACTCAGTCAGGTCCTTTAGCTTCTAGCCCAGAGCTTTTTGCCTTTCTGAAATGGGCCTAAGCAAAGGAGATTCCTGTTTCTTATGGATCACAAAGAACTAACAATCTCAATGAACTCTATGCTCTTTGATGAACCTGGTCCCCACTGGTTCATCTTATCTAACATCCTGGATATGAGAAATAGGCCAAATCACAGCGAGTACATAGCTACATAAGCAGATACCACTTATGGCCATGCCTAATCGTATCCCCACTCCATGCCCTCAATTGCAAAATTGTGCTCCTTGACTTATTTTTCCTTAGTAGAAATCTCTCCCTCTCCATGGAACAGCTTGAGACAAAATGACCCTCAAATGCCCTTGTATGGTAGGTATGAGCTTTTGTACAAGAGCCAGATGCTACCTGGGCTCTCTCAGGTATTAGGAGACTTAGCACTCCTCCTGGAATGAGCTTAAAAACCAAAATCCTTTTCTATGGAGAGACATTGGAGGAAGCGTTACAGAGCATGTGAATCAATGGCAGCGGGATTAAGAGACATGACTTGGAAATATGAACCTATTTAATCTTTATGAAAGATCGATTAATTTCATAGGCTTCCGATGGTATCAGCATTCAGTAATATGGAGGTACTGTAGCTAGTAGATGCACAATAAATATCTCTTGTCTGATTGGTTGCTTGATTGATTCATTGACTACCCTCCTCCTGGGTTCCATTATTTTTCTCCTTCTGTTTTCAACTGTGGGATTTTGTTTTTTTCTTATTTACACCTCTGCCAGAAGGTGGGAAGGGGAAAGGAGAGAAGACAAATATTTAATTGTTATTAGAAATAATGCAACGGAGGTAGCTAGAGTACAGTTAATAAAGAGCTGGTCTCAGACTCAGGAAGAATTGGATTCAACTCATACCTCTGATAAGTGCTATCTATGGGCTTATCTGTCAAGTCATTTAACCTCTCTGATAATAAACTGAAGAGAAAGTGTTGACCTTGATAAGTAGAGGGAGCTTCATTGTCAATCGATCAATAAACATTTAATAAGCAACTATTTTGTGCCAGGCATTTTACTGCATTCTGGGATAGAAAAGGAGACAAAAGACAGTCCCTGACCTCAAGGAACTTACAATCCAATGAGGGAGAAAATATGTAAGTATTTACAAATAAGTTTATATAGGAAAAATAGGAAATAATTAACAGAACACAGGCTAGAATTAAGATGGATTGGGAAAGCCTTCCTGTAAAAGATGAGATTTTGTCTGAGACTTAAAGGAATCTAGGAAGGTCAGCAGGCAAAGTTGAGGAGAGACAGAGAGAGAGAGAGAGAGCATTCCAAGCATGGAGGACAGCAAAAGAAAATGTCTGGAGCTAAGAGATAGAGTGTCTTGTTCATGGAATAACCAGGAGGCTAGTGTCACTGGACTAAAGAGTACGTGGCAAAGAGTAAGATTTAAGAAGACTGGAAAGGCAGGAGAGGGACTAGGTTATGAAGGGTTTTGAATGCCAAACACAGCACTTTGTATTTGATCATGGAGGCAATAAGGAGCCATAGACTTTATTGAGTAGAGGGGGTGATGTAGTCAGACCTGTGCTTTAGAGAAATAATTTTGGTTCCTGAATGAAGAATGTACTGGAGTAGGGAGAGACTTGAGGCAAGCAGACCATCAGCAGGCTGTTACAATAATCCAGGTATGAAGTGAGGAGGGCCTATACCAGGCAGCAAAGGAGGAGAGAAGGTGGTATATTCAAGAAATGATGCAAATGTGAAATTGACATGCCTTTGAAAAAAAAATGGATATGGGGGTGAGAGATAGTGAGGAGTAAAGGACAAGCTCCCAGAGAGCCCAGTGGAATGGAAGAATGGTGTTGCCCCCTACAGTAATAGAGAAGGGAGAAGGGGGAGGTTTTAGGGGGAAAGAGTTCTGTTATGGATCATTTAAAATGTCTGCTAGACAAGATGTCTGAAAGTTAGAGATGTGAGACTGCAGATCAAAGAGTTATTAAAGTTATTAGGGTAGGATAGGTAGATTTGAGAATTATCAACACAGAGATGGTAATTAAATCCATGGCAGCTGATAAGATCACAAACTGAGGTAGTACAGAGGAAGGACAAAAGAAGGACAGGGACCAGATCCCTGGGGGATACCTAAGATGAGAGGGCATGATCTGGATGAGGATCCAACAAAGCAAACTGAGGAGTGGTCACATAGGTAGGAAAAGAACCAGGACAGAGTAAGCCTGAAAATCTAGAGAAGAGAATATCAAAGAGGAGAGAATTATCAATAGTGTCAAAGGCTTCAGAGGGGTCAAGCAGAATGAGAATTGAGGGAAAAACCAAAACAAACAAACAAACAAAAACAAAAACAAAACCCTGGATTTGACAACTAAGAGATCATTGGTAACTTTGGAGAGAGCAGTTTTGGTGGAATGATAAGGTCAGAAGCCAAACTGTAAGGGGTTAAGAAGAGAGTGAGAGGAGAGAAAGTGAAGGCATCTACTGTAAGTGGCCTTTCTGAGGAGTTTCATTATGAAGAACAGATGAGATCTAGGGTGATAGTAGGGGTGGAAGGATCTAGTGTGAGTTTTTTGAGAATGGAGGATACATGGGAATGTTTTAGGTAGTATAGAATGAGCCATCATCTAAGATTTCCCTAAACCAATGAAATCAAAGGTTATTTGAATAATAACTCAGTTAAATTTTGTTAAACTGTATTTTACGAACATTGCTTTACATTATCTGGCCAACAACTCTATGAGGTAAGTAGAAAAGGTATTACTCTCCCCAGAGAAACAGAAGCCCAGAAAGTCAAATGATCTACCTAAAGCCACATAGTTATTTGGTGACAGAATCAGTACTTGACTAAGTCCTTTGACACTAATTCCTGCCCTCTGTTCCTTCCATTTGAACCACGATAATTATTGAATTCAGACTGCAAACAAAAATGTGCTGGGGGGGGTGGTATTCACTTTTTTATGTTTTACTAATTATAAATTTGTATGGCATCATAGGTAAACAAACACACAAAAGAAAAAAAACAAATAAAAAACTGAGCTTCCTTCAGAGTCAGGCAGTTCTAGTTCACATCCTATCTCTAAAACATACTATCTGACTAAGGAAAATCCACAGTGCCCCACACAACTCTCAAAATTTTAACTTGGGGAACAGTTACAGATCTGCTATGATAGAGATAATTTCCCACACTCCATTCCTTAAGACAATGAAATTACACACATTGATGCCCCCAAAATTTGTCATACTGACTACATATGAGTAATGAAAGACTGGTCTCACATCTTGAAAGGTAGAAAGTCCTCAAAGGCCACTCAATCCAAACCTTTCATTTTACAGATAATGCAACTGAGGTCCAGAGAAGTCAAATGACAACTAAGGTTCTGTTGCTTCCACATTCAACACTACTTTTTTTAACACTACTTTTTCAAACATATTTTTATTTAAACACTTACTTATTACATTTTTTTAAATTACCATTGATTTTTTAAAATTGGTTCTCCCTCTCAGCTCTCCTTCAATCCAGAAAAGGCAAGCAATATATGGATTATACTTGTGAAGTGATGCTATTTATTAGCCACATTGCAAAAGAAAACACACACAAACACACACACACACACACACACACACACACGCAGAAAACCCCAAGAAAAATAAAGAAAGTATACAAGGCATACTTCAATTTGCATTCAGGATTCATTAGTACTCTTTCCGGAGGTGGATAGTATTTTTCATCATGAGTTCTTTGGAATTGTCTTGGATCAATGTCTTGATTAAAGTACTTAAGTCATTCACAGCCGATCACCCTCACAATATTGCTTTCTGTGTACACTGGTCTCCTGCTTCTGTTCACTTCACTTTTTTATCAGTTCATATAAGTCTTCCCAAGTTTTTTTTTTCTTCTGAAACCATCACAATCATGCTACAACTTGTTCAGCCATTCCGCAGTTGATGGACATCCCCTCAATTTCCAATTCTTTGTCACCACAAAAAGAACTACCATAAACACTTTTGAACTAATGGGTCCTTTTTTAGTTTTCTTTGATCTCTTTGGGATACAGACATAGTGGTATTTCAGCATTCCTTTCAATTGGAGATTCTGCCTCCCAGCACTAGAGTCGGTTATAAAGTAGGGTTCATAATGGAAAATTTGAAGACAGGGAAGAAAAAGAATCAGTAGGGGAAAGAAGGAGAGGGGAAGATATCCCAAGAAGGAGTAATAGTTCAGAAAGAATACTAGGATAGAGGTGTGTGTGTGTGTGTGTGTGTGTGTGTGTGTGTGTGTGTATGTGTGTGTGTGTACACATGCCTTTGTTTCATGGTTTGTCATGGGCAGTGGAGAGTGAAAGTAGAGAAGAGAGAACCATGGGCAGAACACTGAGCTTATACAATGCTAGCCAGAGACATTAGGCAGCCTTAATGAGAGAGGATATTAAAGGGAGAGAAAGGGTAGTTTTGGCTTGTAGAAGACTGTTAAAATTCTTAAAAACTAAATCTCAAGACTAAGGCTAGCACTATTATAGATCAATTAGGTTAGCCATATTCATGTCACAAGAAGAGAGGCATCCCATGATATCACTTGCCTAAAATATCTCTTCACTCACTTGACAATTATCCCTTTTGTTGTCTCCCTGCAAAATATACCAGAGATCATAAAAGCATGCTAGTGATTTCATTTTAGCAACTGTTTGGTTTTATTTTTTAACTCTCTGTGGTTCAGTTCAGTTCAATGAAATTCAATTCAACCAATATTTGAATATCTGTAGGCTATGGTAATGTTTAGACTATGATTAGTTCAGAGCAGGGGTTTTTTAACCATTTCTGTTTCATGGACCCCTCTGGCAGTCATGTTTTAAGTGCATTAAACAACAAACAGGATTTTAAAGGAAAAAAAATACATATTGATATAATTATATAAATATTATATTAATATTTTAAAGTTCATAAACCCCAAGTTAAGAAGCCTTGGTATGGAAATATTCTGTAGGTATACAGAACTGTCACATAAAGACCTGTCTATTCCTTGTCCATATTAGCCTGGGAGATGAAACTATAGCAGGCTGGGGATTGTATAAATAATAGAACAGGAAGTATTCCTCCAGGAACAGAAGAACCAATAGGAACTGTAATATCTACAATCCCGAAGAAATGGAAAAGTTTGTACCTAAGAGGTAGCCATGTCACTCTACAAAAATACAATAAAAAAAAAGGAAAACTAACACTAGCCCCTAGGCTTACAAACACCAAAGGCAGAGGACCGCCAAGATCAGTTAAAAGGCTACAGGGTTTCTAATAACTTCCTTGTGTGATTGATCAGGAGCAGGGCTATTCAACGGTGAGAAATATATCATGTGCTGGTCAGTTTTAATTTTATTTTAATTTTGGAGAATCCTGACCAATTGCCTTGAGTGGGGCAAGCATCACAAATTGAGAAGAGAACCCTTTCTCCCAGGGTAACAGGAGAGTTTCCATCCTTCTCCATGCATGTGAATGGCTGCAGTTTACTAGGATTCCTTTCTGTAGCGTTCAGAGTCCTGTCTGTATGTTTTCAGAAACATGAGCTCAGGGAATTATTCTGTCTCATATGTTCCTATAATGTAAGAATGAACTGGGGCATGAACCAGTTTTTTTGGTTGTCAAAGAAATCAGCCTGGTAATGTGAAGATGCCCAGACTTCAATCATTTGATAGAGGCTTTCCTTCCTTAACCATTAGAGACAGTGCAGAGACGGGGAAGCTAACTATGACCCACCAATCCTTTGGAATAAAGCATTTTCTCCAGAAGACCCTTGTTGAAATATATGCTACTTAGGAAAGGAAACCATTAATGAATTGGCACCCACTTAGCACAGATTTAATTCATGAAAATTACTTAATCTCTGATCTTCAGTGATCAGCACATCAACACGTTGCTACTTTGATGTACTTATAATAAACTCCTTTTAACTCAAAAGAAAGAAAAAGAAAAAAGAAAGGGAGAAAAAGAAGGAAAGAAAGAAAGAAAGAAAGAAAGAAAGAAAGAAGAAGAAGAAAGAAAGAAGAAGAAGAAAAAGAAAGAAGAAGGAAGGAGGAAGGAGGAAGGAAAGGAAGGAAGGAAGGAAGGAAGGAAGAAGAAGGAAGGAAGAAGGAAGAAGAAGAAGAAAGAAAGAAGAAAGAAAGAAAGAAAGAAAGAAAGAAAGAAAGAAAGAAAGAAAGGAAGGAAGAAAGAAACTTGTCATCACTTAACAAGGACCAAACATAGGAGGACAGAACATAGGAGGGATAGATATAAATCTATGAGGAGAGAGGTTAGGGAAAGGATGAGGCATGTGATCATAGACTTAAGAGCTAGAGGGCACTTCAGAGGCCAACCAATCCAACCTTCTAATTTGGTTAATTAGGAAACAGGCTGAGGAAGATTAAGTGGCTTGCAAAAAATCATATAAGCAATAAAGGTCACAAGAAGGAGCTGATTCCTGTTCCTCTGACACTAGAACCATGGCTCTTTCTGCTGTGCTATGAGCACGTTGACTTCTCTAGTACAACAATGAGGGTATCTGAGTAGACAAGAACAACCCCAAGCACTGGTTTGAAGGTTTGATGTCCCTCTGTCAGCAAGGAGTTGTCTAGCATGTCACTGTAGCATTTCTCAACAGACTATAGGCAGCAAACCAATCATTAGCAAGGAGGTAAGATAGAAAAGGTACATTGTAATCAAAAGACCTGGATTCAAATGCCAGTCTGATAGCTGTGTGACCACAGGCACATCAGTTCAACTCTTTAGGCCTCAGTTTCCATATATGTAAAACTGTACTCTCTATGGCTTAAGGAAGTTGGGAAGAAAATATCTGGAAAGCCTCAAATCACTATGTAAATGTGAGCTATTATCACTAACCATTGATTTAGAAATTATCTCTCTTCAGGACTTTATTTTACAAATGAAGAAATGGAAGTTCAAAGACTTGACCCAAGATCGCACAGCTGGGAAAGGGAACAAAGCTATGACTATTATGGTACAGTGGAAAGAGTCCTGAATGTAGAGTCAGAGGACCAGAGTTCAAAAGCTAGCTCTGATGCATGATGCACATGCAATTTTGGGCAAATCACTCATCCTCCTTGGGTCTTGGATTTCTCATATATGATAAATGGCTTGGATTTTATGTCTTTTAAGGTCTTTTTCAGCTCATGGTCTGTGATAGTATGATTTTATGTGAACCTTTCCAACTCTAAAATACTAGCATTAGTTCCTATGACCAAAAATACCCCACTGTCCCTTTCTCCCTACCCCCATCCCATACATGCTGGCACAATAAAATGACAACAGAAAGGAGAATACTCTTGACCAAATATACCAAGGATGCCAGGGCTGCCTTAGGCCTTCAGACTCTTATTTCTGTCCCTAAAATTCACCTCAAGTCCTCATCAAATGATGTTAGCACCACATCCCATCACCATCAAAATTCATTTCTACCTACCACAAAATCATGTCTATACTCTTTCCGGGATTCCCAAAGACTCCCCAGTAGATATGTTAGGGCAATCAGTAACTCCTAGACCCCTCACATCAAGATCGCAGGATGTGATGATAAGAATCTTTGCCATTTTGCACATAGAAACACCTGTGTTCACCCTTTGGCTCCTAGGCCTGTGCTGTCCCAACTTCCTAATGTCATTGATTGATCATTCATAGACAAAGTTCTTCTCCTTTGGATTAAAATTCTTACCTGCCTATTTTTCAGTGGGGAGCAGAACAAGATTTTGAAATATTATTCCACAGTAATTTAAATCTTCCAGGACAGTATTTAGACAGAGTTTCTAGCATATCAGATCTAATTAACAGTTAACACTTTGTACCTATAATTTTTTGTTTGTTTTTCCCCAATTTGGCTGTTAACCTGTCATATCACCTGGTGAAAGACATGCCTGGAGAGGTGTTCTCCTGCTCCAAGTATATTGTATTTTGGAACTGTCAATGAATTTGGGGGGAGGGGGGTCCTTTGCTAGTATACAGAAAAACGATCAGATGGCCTTGAAGGAGGACTAAAATGCATGTGCCACTGAGATAAAATCGTCTAAGAAAGGAAAGGGACTGCAGTACAATGTGTAGAAAATGTAGTTGGGAATGTTGCCTCTGTATTATCACTCATCAGGGCATGGATAAGTCCCCAAAATGCCTTGATGAGTAGCTGCTGGGGTATAGACAACTGTAGGCTGTTGAAGAGGAAATGTGGGGAATAGGAGATGTAATTGAGGCAGAGACTCATGTGGGGAAATTAGGTGCTCCAAATAGGCTGTAAATCCTGTATTACCCAGACAATGGGGAATCAGAGGAGGGATTTGCATTTCAGGATAGGGGATAAAAGGCTGTACTTTTGTGCCTCAAGGGTGTGCCCCGACATGGGACACCTGGCCTTGCTAGCCTGTCAAGAAAAAGTTTTTTTTTTTCTGGTTTGCCAATAGCTTCCTGAAACTTTTGTTGCTTACAAGTGTGACCAACTGTGGGTAATCAGACCAATGTGAGCTCAGAAGGCTATATAGGTCGGGCACAAATGGTCCACATGAACATTTGGAGTGAAGATGTCTCTAAATCTGTGCATCTCACATTTCTTTTGAGCTACTGCAATTCTGCTTTGCTCATGGAGTACAGCATCTTCTTTGATGAGAGCACACTATGGTGGGCGATCCTATACCTATGTCTCCCATGTCTCACAATCAATTCCCCAGTTCTTAAGAAAGACTTTGAGAATGTCCTTGTAATGCTTCTTCCAACTTTCATGGGAGCACTTGCCTTGTGTGAGTTCTCCATAAAATAGTCTTTAGGGAATATGAACTTTTGACATTTGAAAAACATGGCCAGCTCCTGAGAACTGTGCTCTCTGCAGTTGAGTTTGAATGATTGAAAGTTTGGCTCAAGAAAGGACCTCATTGTCCAGTACCTTATCTTGCCAGAATCTTCCTAAGACAAATCCAATGGAAGTAATTCAGTTTCCTGTCATGGTGCTGGTATACTGTCCAAGTTTCACAGACATATAACAATGAGGTCAGCATAACAGCTCTGTAGACCTTCAGTTTGGTAGTCAGTCTAATACCTTTTTTCTCCTACACTTTCCTTTGGAGCCTCCCAAGTACTGAGCTTCCTCTGGCAATGCATGCTTCAACCTCATCAAATACGTGTACATCCCTGAAAAGTATACTGCTAAGATTAGTAAACTTATCCACAGTATTCAAAACTTCCGTTTGCTGTAACTGATGGTTCTACATATAGATGGTGTGGCGCTGGTTGATGTCCTACCTGTTTTCTTGGTGTTAATTGTTTGGCCAAAATTAGCATAAGCAGCAGAGAATCGATCCATACTTTGTTGCCTCTCAGCTTCAGAGGCTGTACTGAGTGCACAATCATTTGACAACTATACATAGGGTCTTCAGCCCTTTCTGAAGCCACACTAGCTCTCAGATAGATAGATGACCATCTTCCAGGTGAAGGATCAGCCTATTAAGGAGGACTCTAGCGAGAATCCCTCTCTCTTAGTCATTGCTAAAATAGTAAGATATATGTGTGTATGTGTGTGTGTGTGTGTGTGTGTGTATACACACACACATATAATATATATGTAGGATGGAGTGGGGATGGAGGACATAAGGAATAAACATTTATATTTTATCTACTATGCTTCAGGCAGTATGCTAAGCACTTTTTTTTATAAATATTATCTTATTTGATTCTCAAATTAACCCTGCAAGATAAGTGTTAGTATTATCCCTCATGTTACAGTTGAGGAAACTGAGGCAAACAGATGTTAAGTAACTGGCCCAGGGTCATACAACTAGCAAGTGTCTCAAGATGGGGATCTCAGGTCTGGTCTTTCTAATTCCCAGCCAAGTGCTCTATTGTCTATGCCATCAGTTACCTCTTGACCATCATGTATTGCTTTAAATCCTGGATATGCTAAATATACTGGGTGAGTGACTTTGCATCTCTGGAATATAACATTACTGGAAATCAATTTCCTGACCTATAAGGTGGGCAAAATAATGTCCGTCTTACCTACCACTGAGGAAAAGTAATGATGATTTGAAGAAATACATTAGCAATGATGACTGATAAATTGATTTGTGCCTTTTTATGTACTCTTCATGGCCAAGCACAGGACCCTATATATATATATATATATCAGGGGCTTAATTAATGGCGGTTGAAATGAAATAAATTATTCACCTTTATACCCCTCTTGGTCCTGAACTGAGGGCCTTGCAAATTATAGTCACTTAATAAATGTCCCTTGAACGAAACTAGAGAGCAGGGAAGATGAATTTAAGCATTCAATCACAGCTGAAGGACTTTCCTTACTCAGAGATTTGCTCCCAGGAAAAAAAGGCTACAATTTTCCAACGACAAGCCAGTGATCTGGATTTCAGGTCCTAGAAAACTCCTGAATGAGTTGTTAAAGGGATAGAGCATCTAGAAAAAGAGATGGTGATCACAAAGAATTAGCATGGCTTCATCATGGACAGGCCATACCAGACGTCTTCCATTTCTTCAAAGAGTTATTATGTAACTAGCTGATCAAGAAAGTGTTGAAAATACGGTTTGTCCAAATTTGATTTGAAAAGTCTCTATTACGCTACCTAGCTGCCGAAAGTCTGATCACTTCCCCTCTCTGTTTCTCTGTTGCATCCTCTGCAAAGTAAGGCGGTTGCTTTAGATCATTATGGAATTTTAGAATTGGAAACAATACTAGGCATCATCTAGTTCACATCACTCAATTTCAAAATGATGGGAAAAAAATGGGAACAAAAGGCTGAGTGATTTGCCCAAGGTCATACAGATTGTAAGTAAGGTGGCATTTGAACCTGGGTAGGGTTCCTCTGACTCCAAATCTGATGGTCTCCCCACTGTGCCATATTACCTTCCTTGAGGAATAGCGGGAATTAAAATAGGTGTCCTGAGACAGAGAACTGTTCTCATTATTTAAGCACTTTTTGCTGACTCCATAATAGAAAAGGAACCTCTATAACTGTCCCCATTCATGTCGCCTGGAAGTATGCAAACTGACTAATGAAAATGAAACACCCCCTGCACAGTGTGTGCCATGGCTGTGGTTTTAATTACCCGAAGATATAATCATTATGTGCAGCAAACTAGAGAGGCCTGGGTTACACCCCCTCTACGTTAGATAAACACAGCCTTTCAGTGTGTGCAACATTAGTGGTGCCTTACAAACATTTTCATTACTCTCAATGCACAACCAAGGGAGCAAGCTGGCATAGGTTGAGAAGAATCTCATAGATGCAGGTGATTTCCAGCTCCAGGAAAGTGACAGAGTAATTCAATGTTATTTTTCTTGTGCTTTCTTTTTTCTTTTCTTTTTTTTCACCTTTTCCCCAAAGGTAGTAGTTTTCCTTTTCTGGATGCCACGGTTTGACGATTTCCTTACTCACCTTCATTACTCTAATAAAAATAATAAAAATAATAGATTTTGTTGTCATTATTGAGTCATTTCAGTCATGTCTGACTCTCCAGGGCCCCATTGGAGGTTTTCTTGGCAAAGATACTAGAGGTGTTTTCTATTTCCTTTCCACCAAAAAATAATACATAGCATTATTTGTAAGTATTTAAATGTTTGTGAAACACTTTGCACGTTTTCTCACATGGTCCTGCACAGCCCTGTGAGGTGGGTACTATTAATATTCTCATTTTATAGATGAAGAGAGATTTCTGGGTCACAAGAGCAACAAGATAGAGGATTGGACATTTTCTTTGATCCTCCGACCTCTCAAACCTCTCCAAAATGGAAATCATGAAACTTTGCACCCACAATACAGCAATCGCAGCAGTGTCTACAGTTTAGAACACCCGGAATCCAAAGGAAAGTTTAAAAAAGTGAAAAAAAAATTAACTTATGCCCACCAATTGACCTCAACTCAGTCATTTTAGAGATGAAGAAACCCCAGCTCACCAGCTTTAAGTGACTTGCCTATGGTTCAGATCAGCCAGACATTTTTCAGTCATGTTTGACTCTATGTGAATCCATTTGGGGTTTTCTTGGCAAAGATACTGGAATGATTTGCCATTTCCTTTCCCAGCTCATTTTACAGATGAGGAAACTGAGGCAAACAAGGTTAAGTGACTTGCCCAGGGTCACACAGCTAATAAGTATCTGAGGCTAGATTTGAACTCAGGTCCTTATGACTCCAGGTTCAGCTCTCTATCCACTGCACCACCTATAGCTCAGATTTAAAGCAGGAATTCAACTGGGGTTTTCCTGACTCTTCAGTTCAGCTTTCTTTCCACTGTTCCAACTAGCTGGCTGAAAAGTCCCAGAGCAGAGTATAATGATGTAGGCTTAAGACCCTGTTCTACCATTTACTAACCTGTAACATTGGACAAGTCACTTATGCCTCTGGGGCTCAATTCACCCTCTCTAAAATGGGAGTAATGATAATTCCATGCCTTTGGAAATACTGTGAAAAACAAACTCCATATGGATATGAACCTCCCCTGAAGGCTCATTGTGGGGTAGAGGTGGCCTGGAGATAAAAAAAAAAATTAATTTTTTAAAAAGACAATAGGTTAATTCTGAGATGCTCATCACCAGCTTGGCTAAAAGATAATGAATTTTCCAGTCACAATTGCTCTCTTGGGCAATGTAATGAGTTACAGAAGAACTATAATCAATATCTATGGAGAGACCTCTTTCATCCACAAAATTTCCAGTCCTTAATGTGCTGATCATAAAGTAACTATATCAGGGAAATGCACATTAATAGTGACAGCTCACATGTCTTTGGCACTTTAGATAACTTTGCTTACAACAAACCACTGTGGTCTTTTATGACAGTGTTATAATAATCCTCATTATATAGCTGAGAAAATAGGCTGAGGATACACTGATGAAGGGCTTGAACCAGGTTCTACATCAGGAGTTCTAAATATTTTTTTTTTTAGTAAAGGACCCCTTGGGCAGTCT
The DNA here is from genome assembly GCF_003287225.1 of Phascolarctos cinereus. NCBI lineage: Eukaryota > Metazoa > Chordata > Mammalia > Diprotodontia > Phascolarctidae > Phascolarctos > Phascolarctos cinereus. The sequence goes on from NW_027555847.1 coordinate 642,057,806, forward strand.
GGTGAAACTTTCTCAGAATGTTTTTAAATCATAAAATAAAATGCATAGGATCATAAAGGAAGCCAATTATAATAAGATGAAGTTATCAGAATTTTTTTCTAAGTTCATAAACCTCAGATTCTAAGGCTAGTCCTCTGTCACTATCCCTTGCTGCATGAGCTCAGAAACGAAACACTGAAAGGCTTAGAATACAGTTCTAGCCTTCCCCCAAATTGCTGCTTACCGTTGAAAACAATTAGTCCTGGTGGCTTTCTAACTTTAATAGTATTTTGTGGTTGAACAAGGCAGATTAGGCCACAGCTAGAAAAACAAACAAACTGGGGCAGCTGGGTGGTACAGAGAATAGAGCTCTGGCCTTGGAGTCAGGAGAACCTGAGTTCAAATCCAGACTCAGACACTTAACACTTACTAGCTGTGTGACCCTGGGCAAGTCACTTAACCCCGATTGCCTTGCCGAAAAAAAAAAGAAAAAAAAAAACAAAACACATTATCCCTTGATAGGTGACATCTAGTATCACAAGCAACCCTATCATCTACAATCCTTGTGTCCCTTGTTTTCCTGCTCTCTAACTCTTTGAGACCCCATTTGGGTTTTCTTGGCAAAGATACTGGAATGGTTTGCTATTTCCTTCTCAAGGTCATTTTACAGATGAGGAAACTGAGGCAAAAAGAAGTTAAGTGACTTGCCCAAGGTCACACAGCTAATAAGTGTCTGAAGCTTGACTTGAACTCAGTTCTTCTTGACTTCAGACTCAGTGCTCCATTCACCATGGCACTAGCTATTCCAGATCAGGATGCTGAGACTCAGAGGAGAATCATCCAGGAAAAGTGACCCAGAGAACTACCTGCCTCACAGAGTTGGTTAATTAAATGTGATGATGAATAGAACATTTTTTTTTTTTGTAAAGAGTGTTTAAAAAACATTATTATCCCTGTTATTAATTCTTATTAGTATGGTAGACAGGTTTACAAGACTGTAATGATAATTCTGACCTTGGAAAAGATGGCCTATTAGCAATTAATCAACAAACATGCATACTACATATATATATATATATATATATATATATATATATATATATATATATATATATATATATATATATACACACTCACACACACATATATTTATGACATATATACACACACATATATTTATGACATATATATATACACATATTTATGACATATATACACACATATATTTATGACATATATACATATATATACATACATACATATATGGCATTGTTCTAGGGTATACTTCATCAGCATAAATTTATTTGAAAAGATGACATTCTGTTCCTCCTCCACAACCTCTCCCCTCAAAAAAACAGATGGAAAAATTGCAGGATATGAAGGCTGGAATGAATCACATAAGTCATTTAATCCCAATTGCCTCATTTTCCAGATCAGCAAACAAAGTTCCCAGTAAGGACTGTAACCACTATACTACATATGCCAGTACCTCATTAGAATTAAGGTTGGTCATTGTGCTCAGGAGTCAACTGAGAGGAAGAAGACAGAGCAGGAAATGAAAACACTGAGCTGGGGAGTCTGGAGACCTGGGTTATAGACCCAGATTGGCTACTATTATTGAGTCTTGGTTTCCTTATTTCTGAGACTTGGGGATTATAATCAAATTGTATGACATGACTACATCTCCATGCCTTTCAACTGGTTGTCCCTCTTAGAATGTGCTCATCCCTCAGTTTTGCATTTCAGAATCCCTGGTATTCTTCCAGACATCATCTCATAAAGGTCTTTCCTTCTGCATGTGACCTTTTCTGGTTCTACTCTCCTCCCTCCAAAGTTAATCTATCTCTTTTATAGGTGTTTTATTTATATGTATATATGAAAGTGGATTTTCCATTAGGTGGGCACTTTGGAATTATACCCAAAGAGATTTGAAACTGCATTCCCTTTCTTCCAGCAATAATACTACATTATAAAGAGGTTTTTAAAAAGTAAAAGGGCCTATTTGTCCAAAGATATTTATAGAAGTTCTTTTCGTGGTGGCAAAGAATTGGAAATTGAGGGGATGCCCATTAACTGGGGAATGAACAAGTTGTGACGTATGATTGTGATGGAATTCTATGGTGCTATAAGAAATGATGAGCAAGGGGCAGCTAGGTGGCGCAGTGGATAAAGCTCCGGCCTTGGAGTCAGGAGGACCTGAGTTCAAATCCAGCCTCAGACACATGACACTTACTAGCTGTGTGACCCTGGGGCAAGTCACTTAACCCCAACTGCCTCCCAAAATTTAAAAAAAAAAGAAAGAAATGACGAGCAGGATTATTTCAGAAAAACCTGGAAAGACTTATATGAAATTATGCAAAGCGAAGTGAGCAGAACCAGGAGAACATTGTACATAGTAATAGCAACATTATGTGATGATCAACTTTGAATGACAGCTGTTATCAGCAATACAATGATCTAAGACAATGCCAAAGGACTCATGACGAAAAATGCTATCCACATCCAGAGAAAGAACTAATGAAGCTTGAATGCAGATTGAGGCATTATATTTTTCACTTTCCTTATGTTTTTGTTTTTTTTTCTTTTTTGATCTATGTCTTCTTTTACAACATGACTAATATGGGAATGTGTTTAGCATGATCACATGTGCATAACCATATCAAATTGCTTACTGTCTTGGGTAGGAATGAATTTGGAACTCAAAATTTTTAAAAATGAATGTTAAAATTGTCTTTACGTGTAATTGGGAAAAATAAAACATTATTTAAAAAATGTCAGCTCAGGGAAGCTAGGCAGCACAGTGGATACAGCCCTGGGCCCGAGTCAGGAGGATCTGAGTTCAAATCCGGCCTTAGACCAGACACTTAACATTTACTAGCTGTGTGACCCCGAGCAAGTCATGTAACCCCGACCGCCTCACCAAAAAAAAAAAAAAGTCAGCTCTTTGAGGCAGACTCACTTTTGTTGGTGGAGCATTAGGGCCCAGCATGATACCCACACCACAGGCAGCACTTACTAAATGCTTAGGAAACAGATCATAAGAATGTCAGAGAGAGATCTGTTGGACATCTACGTCAAAAGTACAACAGCTTGAAATTTCTTGGCTTACTTTAAAAGATTAAGTAGGTATAGCTAATAAACAATTCATCTAAAACAGATTGGGGTTAAGGGGACATCAGTTGGTACAATCTCAACATGAGTCAACAGTATGATACTCTAGCACACCTGTTATCTCATTGATGTGGGCTTTCTCAACAATGGCATGGTAGGGCAATCAAAAAACTGATCTTGTTCAGTCATTCAGTTGATTCTGACTCTTCGTTACCCGATGGATGATTCCATCTTGGAAAAGGTACCAGAGTGGTTTGCAATTTCATTCTCCAGCGTGTCCCCATTTCACAGATGAGGAACTGAAGCAAATGTGGGTTAAGTGACTTGACCAGGATCACACAACTATTAAAGTGTCTGAGGCTGGATTTGAATTCAGATTTTTTTGATTCTAAGCCCAGTGTCCAATCCACTGCACCAACTAGATACTCCAAAGATGTGATCTTAAGCTGCCTTAAAAGAGGAATAGTATAAAGGACTGAGTGGGTAATCTCACTATACTATGAGCTAATTAGAATACATCTTGTATACTATGTTCAATTCTGGCTGTCACATTTTTAGAAAGGAAGTTGTATTCATCAGGATGACAAATATCTTGAGGTCAAATTATAGGAACTTGGGAAGCTTAATCTAAAGATTAGAGGAGACTTAGGTAAGATGATAGCTTTTTTTCAAGTGCTTGAAAGTCTCAGAGACTGGTTTTTTTTTTCTTTTGCCTTCCTTTAATTAGCAATTAGTCAAATTGCTAATTAAATTAATTAATTAAATTAATCAATTAACAAAGTGCCTGGCACATAGTAGGTGATTAATAAAAAAGCTTGTTGACTTTAATTTTGAATAGCAAGCAGGAAGCTTTTCCTGGATTGGAGAGTGTATGGAATTAGGGTGAGAAAACTAGACCAGGTTGTAAAGAGCCTTAAATGCCAGAGGACTTTATATTTGAATATTCACATATTGTCAAACCAGGTGTAATGTTCAAAAAAGATCCTTTGTACTAAATCAGAGTGGCTAAATTGGATTCATTATTTTTTAAGTCGGGTTGGGTAGGTAATATTCCTCATTTAGGACCATTTTGATTAAAAGCCAAACACTTTAAAGATGATTCCTTTATCTGAACCTCTCCATGTGGCATTTCCAATTAGCTAGGAAGAAGAATTATGGAGAATTGTATCTAAAACTGTCCAGAGCCTCTGTGAGGAGGTAAAAAGCATGATGGGAATTTCCTATTAATTTGGATCTCTAAAAAAATGCTAATATAAACACATCTGCTTTTTTCACTTTTTCACTGTAAAGTAGGGACCATTTGATGGATGAAACAAAGGCTAATTTTGTGGGTACACCTGAACTAGTTTGTATCCAAGGACAATGTTCCCCTAAGTGAAAATGTCATTCTATGTTATAAGGCTTCTTTATAATAGTTTTCAATGTTGATATATCAACTACTCTGTGTGTGTGTGTGTGTGTGTGTGTGTGTGTGTGTGAGAGAGAGAGAGAGAGAGAGAGAGAGACAGAGAGAGAGAGAGAGAGAGAGAGAGAGAGAGAGAGAGAGAGAGAGAGAGAGAGAGAGAGAGAGAAAGGGAGAGGGAGGGAGGGAGAGAGAATGTACTATGACTTGTTCAAGGTCACCCAACAAGTTACTGGAAGAACCAGAGCTAGGACCAAAATCTGACTCACAGGTCAGTACACGTCCCACTGAGCAAAGTATCTTCTTTCCTTTCACATTTGAATAGATGTCAGCCAGGCGAGGACCAACCAAAATGAACATTTAATAAGCACCTACTATATGCCAGGTTGTGATTGTGGTTTGTCCTTCATTCTCAAAGAGAACCATGATATCAGGGAGATGATGACATGATTTGCAATTGAATTTGATTTGAGTGAGGAAGGGAGGGCTGTGCAAAGTCACTCACTTTCTCCTTCAGAGTCATCTGGGTCCAGTGGCCAAATATCAATCAGGATGACTGAAGGTGGCCCAGGATGCAGTAGAGGACCTCGGCCTTTTTAAGCTAAGGTCTTTTCAAGTTCTCACTTTGAATGAGGCAAGGCCCATTCAGTGAATAGGCCTCTTTAAGAAGCGAGTCAAGGGATGGTCACTTTAATCAAAAAGAAAAAAAAAATCAAACTGGAAGGGGAAGACTCTCAGGGTGGCACTGTGGAAATAATTTATGCAGCCTGGCATCTTACTCAAGATGATCAAGAAAATAAGAATCTTCTTCCCTAAGAAAAAACCCATCTCAACCAAAGTTGGCTATACACAAAGGGAGAAGAAAATTGGGTTTGGAATGAGAAGATCTGAATTGTATCTCTGGCTGTCACACATACTATCTCTCTGATGTTACCTTCTTGGAACTTTAGGGTCTTCATCTGTAAACCAGGAAAAATGATGCTTACAGCACTACATTCACAGCTTTATTCTATAAATCACACTGTACTCTCCATGTTCTTATCAGAAAGGCTCTGCTTCTCTCCCTTATGTAGCCATTTTCCATTTCCCATCATGGTTATTTGTGTAGGCATCGTACCTTTCTATTCAGAAGAGCTATGTTTCAGTCATCCTTTCATTTCCCCCCAGGCCTTAGCACAGATGTTGTTTGCACATGGCAGGCTCATAGAATAGCTACAATGAGGATCAGAGGACAACTCAGGCATCGCCTAATCCAACCCAGTCATTAAAAAGATGAGACTGTGTGAACTTCCACTGAACTGAATTTAAGGTTTAGAAATCACTTAGCTTTTAATGCCCCCTTGAGGTAGGAAGTACACAGGTGATTGTCCTGATGCAGAGATATGAGAAATTATATAGTAGCCAGAACAATAATGGTGACAGTGACAGTGATGATGAAAAAGATGATGATGCTGAAGATGAAATACATGATAACAATATTTTAGAAATATATTTCAAAGCCCTTTTCCAACATTACTACTTTGAAACTGCTCAGCAACTTGTGAGGTAAGTAGTAGAAGCATCATCATTCTCATTTTTCAGAGGAGGAAACTCTGAGGCTTAGAAAGGATCCTAGGGGTAGTAGAAGAACCTTAGATATTTGACTTCAACTCTGGAGTTCCTTCCCATTGCATCCTACCTTCCGTGTCTATTTTATATGGATAGAATCAGGGCCCCCCTTCCTTCTAGCTTTGGGTCAGCCAAGATACAAGCCCATCTCTCCTTCCTACCCCTACCTCCCACCTCCCTCACCCTAAAATACATACCATCCAGGATTTCCACCCCCACCTTGGCAAGCAGCCCTACCACTCTCTGTCTCTTTTAGGTTTTTATTGATCTCCACAGCAAATGTTTCACCTGCCTGTTACCCCTCCATGCAAACAAGCCTATTTGATGTTTAGGTAGTCTTAATGGCCCAGGGTGGTGGAGAAGAAAGGAATTAGATTATATTCATTTTAAAATAAATGTGTCTTTCCCACCCCCCAGATCCCAAGCCACCTCCACTCCACCCTGGTCCCCTATGCTTCCAAATGACTAAATGTTTCCATTTAATGGAGATGGAAATTACCTTTCACAACATTATGGAAACTAATGACTGCAATTTTTCTACATTGCCCAGTGACTCTTTGTGTTATCTTTTCTTGCTCCAATGAACAACGACTGGCACATGCTTGCTTGGTATTAAAAGGTTTACAGCAGGCAGCCTTAACAGGCAAATGCTTTCTGTTTGAACACTGGAGTAAAGCCTGTTTCCCTATGGAAAGCTATTTTTATAATCCTTAAGTAGTAGGAGGCCATACACTCTACTAGATAGCATTGTCTCCGCTCAAGAACACAGCCTGATAGAAGCATGATTGACTTTTCTTCCCTGACCTGACAGAAGTCCAAAAGACTGAGTTCCCAGTAGGGGATTGTGGAGAGAAAGGCAAAGGGATGAGGACAGATTTGGCCTGATGACTGTTCTCTCAAATAGGGGAAGTAGAAAATCCACAGTGGTGCAGACTATGCCTGTGGAGGATGCTCAAGGGAAGCATAATTTCCAGTGACATAATTTTCAGATACATTAAGTTCCAGTGCTGAGCCCCCAAACACCATTCAGAAAGCATCTCAACTAGTCTTTATACCAAGCAAATTATGTGAAACTGAATCCTAAAACCAACTCCTTCACTGGAGTTACTGTAGAGATAAAGGGAAAGTTATTTCCCCACTCTGGGACTCATTTTCTTCCTCCATAAAATTAAGGGGTAGAATAAGATTAGGTGTTCATAACCTAAGATCTATCAACATAGATAGAGAGAGAGATACAGGGAGAGATATATACATATATACATTTATACACATATATTTTTGATAACCACATTTCAGCAAAATTGATTTTCTTTGTAATTCTATGTATTTTATTTTATCCATTTAAAAATATTATTCTGCGATGGAGCCCATAGACTTCACCAGATTGCCAAAGGGGTTCAGGACACACACAGAAAGTTAGGAAGTGCTGTGTGACCTTGGGCAAGTCACTTAATCCAAATTGCCTTTAAAAACAACTTAAATTAAAAAGGGCAGCTAAGTGGCACAGTGGATAGAGCACCAACCCTGAAGTCTGGAGGACATGAATTCAAATCCGGTTTCAAACACATAATACTCACAAGCTATGTGACTCTGGGCAAGTCACATAACCCTAACTCTCACCAAAAAAAAAAAAAAGAAGCTTAGAATAGGTTATCTCTAAGGTTATTTCTAGCACTAATTCCATAAGAATACTTTAACTGCCTGAATTCCAGGGTAAAAGTAACTTCAATTAGGGATTTTGGAGATTATCTAATTTAGCCCCTTGAAAACTTAAATCATTCCCCCAACCCTCTCCTGAAACTCACAGATGCAAAATAGACCAGGGCATAGCAAATCTACTTTAGAGTGTGGCATCGTGGATAGAGGGTTGGGTTTAGTAACAGGAAGACCCGAGTTTGAAAGCTACCTCAAACACTGACTACCTGTATGAACCTGGATAAGTCATTTAACATCCCAGCCTCAGTTTCCCCATCTGTAAAATGAAGATAATCTTAGCATCTACCTCACAGGGCTGTTTTGGAGATCACATAAGATAATATATGAATAATACTTTGCAAACCTACGATAATTGTAAAATTTCTATTGTTTGATAAACCTCCAATATGGAAGTAGTTAGGCTTAGTGGTCCTAATGCCCACAAAAACATATAGGCAAAAATAGCTTGTACCTTTCCAATGTTAACTCTTTTTGATTGAATTCTTACTTTGTTGCAGGGACCTTGAGTCATTCTCTTACAACTTCAGTTAGACATTAGATCTTCCCTTCAGTTTATGATTATAATGAAGAAATTCCCCCTACTGAGCTTCACTTGAGCCTACACCTGACACCAATTCCCTGTTCTCAACCAAGTCTTTTGTTAGGGTATATACCTTGCCACCTGAACCCCAACTTTAAGCATTTTCCCACTCAAACACATCTCCCTCACCCTCAGGCTGGAGCTATAGTGATGTTGTAGGAGTACGTAGGGACAAATCTATTTATAGAGCCATAGCATGTATATATGTTTTTATGTTTCCTGCTTTCGGTATCACATAATAATAAAGCTCATGATTGTATCATCTTCCTGAGTACCAATTTTCTAGAAATTCTCAAAACCCAGTTATTTGCTTTAACCCCAGCCCTGTGACCAATTAAAGCAAAACCTTAAAACGCTCTATAAATGTGAGCTATCCTTATTTATTTATTATTACCATTGCCTCAGATTGTGGAGATTTACTGAGCTAGAGGCAAATGCATATACTCCCACTTAAAGCCTGAAGGCTAGAGTGACCACTGAACACTACAGAGGCAAGAGGTCAATCATTAATCAACAAACAGTTATTAAACACTTACTATGTGCCAGGAACTGTGCTAAGCCCTGGGGAAATAAAAATAGGAAGGATACATTCCTTAGAGTTCCCACATCAGATCTCTTGCTTTATCCACATGAAACACATACATGAAACATGATACAATAGCTTCTTAGTGATGCTGGGAAATGACCTATTGACATCACCTGTACCCTAGAATCTCTAGATTCCCAGTCCCTAGAAGTACTCTGAGACCAGCAATCTCTGGGCTTTGGTGTGAGGCCAAAAGTGAATAGACAATCATGACCAAAAATGGATCCTAAAATAGGTGATGTTCACACTGGTCTGGGGTCCTTTTTTTTTTTCCCTGCAGAGATACTAACTCTTGTCACCTATGAAAAGTCTGAGTAATTGACAATATACCTTCAGTAACACATTCAGGCTGAAAAAGGGGTTGGAACCAATCTTCATCAGAATTGGCTGAGAAGAGCAAACATATCAAAGATCTTTCAATCAGCAAGCATTTAAGTGCCTACTATATGCTTAAGAATATACCAGATATGGATAAGAATATATGGATTGTGGATGCAAAACCTGAATTCTATAGAGCATATAACATATACACAAAAAGTTTAATTAAAATAGAATATATGTGATGAATTACTGATTCTTTTAAAAGCACTATTAGGCACTTACTGCATGCCTAGCATTGTTCTAAGTGCTAGGGATCAAAATACACAAAGACAGAGTAAATACAAGGTTATTAATAGGGGGTAGAGCATGGGAGGATATTAGTAGCAAGAGAGATCAGGAAAGGTTTCCCAGTATGAGATGTCACATGAGCAAAGTTATGTAAGAGACAAAGAATCCTAGGAAAAGGGTTAGGCAAAGAGGCAAGATGTAGAGTACCTCTAGCATCAGTGAACCATCTGAGGACCAAAGCAATGACATACAATGGAGAGGGCACTTTATGCAGGTCACTGTTTCCTCAGTCATGACTTTAACCCTTTTTTCCCTCAGTTATTTTCTCTTTCACCTGCCACAGTGTAGAATTATGAGTTCTAGATTTGAAACCTATCTCTGGCAAATTCCAGCTGTGTGACTAAGGGTAAAGTTACTTAAACACTCTGAGTCTCAGACAAGACTGATGGAGTTCTGAAACCAACAAAATCACATGTTCTTGATGAATGAACAGAAAGCCTGCCTTGGGTTCAGGAAGGTCTATGTTCATGTCCTATCTGTGATATATATTGGCTATGTGACCACATGAAAATAACATAACCTCTTAGTGTCCTAGATAACTCTCTATGACTACAAATTGCAGAAAATATGCAGAAATGTGCATGGAGGAGTCTCACCTAAGAGTTCCCTTTACCAGTGTAACCAAAGCTGCACTCCCTATCTCTAATAATGGTATACGACCTAATTCACAGAGATATTATTAAGAAGCTCATGAATTGAAATGGGACAGTGAACTCATTGATTTGGAAACTCCCTCCAACAAAAGTCTGGCAGGATGGATGGGTATGGAGAGTTGGTTATTTACACAGTTACAAGGACAGCAATTTTTAAAATTTAATTTGCTTTTAGAGAATGTGAGGTGTAGAAAGATGCAAAGGCAGCTGACATTTATTAAGCACTATGTACCAGGTGCTGTCCTAAGTGCTGAAGCTAAAAGATTTCTTGTAAAGGTGGATATGAGCTGAGAATGAAGGAAGCCAAGAATGCCAGGAGGCAGAGATAAAATGGAGCGTTCAAAGTGTGAAGGAGAGCCAATGAAAATGCCTGGAGCTGAGAGATGGAGTGCTTTGTGCTAGGAATATCAAGAAGGCCAGTATCACTGAATTTAGGAATATTAGAATTTTATATTTAGATTTATAACATTAGATTTGGAATCAAAGGACTTGAGTTTAAGTCCCCAATATGATGACACTCCCTTTCTGTGGTTAGGTGAGTCACAATCCTCACTGGCCCTCAGTTTCCTAATCTTAAAATGAGAGGGTTGGACTAAATGATCATGAGTTCATTCCAGATCAAGATTTATTATCCGACAGGGCAAAGTATTGTGGTGTAGAGGGAAGAGATGGGAACTGGCTTCAGAAAACAGGTTCTAACCTCAGCACAGCCACTAACTCTCTGCAATCTTGTCTAAGTCACATTTGTACTTTGAGCTTTCACTTTCCTTGTCTGAAAAACGAGGGGATAAAATCTATCCTCTTTGAGATTCATTCCAAAGCCAAGATTCTCTGATTTTATATATATTCTTTTAGGCAATTGGGGTTAAGTGACTTGCCCAGGGTCATACAGCTAGTAAGTGTCAAGTGTTTGGTCTGAGGCTGGATTTGAATTCAGATCCTCCTGATTTCTGGGCCGGTGCTCTATGCACTGCACAACCTAGCTGCCCCCAAATTCTCTGATTTTAAAAGGGATCACAGCATATTAGATAAAGAGCTGGACATGGAATCATAAAGACTTGGGTTCAAATTCTGTTTTAGATACTTAGCAGCTGCATGACCCTAGACAAGTTATGGAACCTATATAGGTACCATTTTTCTCATGTGCAAAATAATGAGGACAAGGTTTACAAGTAAGTGTAAAGCTCTACAAACTTTAAAAAAGAACATGGATGTAAGATATCTTCACAATCATCATCAAATGGTTTTTACTTGGAGCTGAAAGAAATGATTACAAAAGAATCCAGAGTGATATTTAGCCATGTCTATGCAGTTAAATAAAAGGGGAACATTGGTCAGATTTTCAATTAATTTAATTAGCATAAATACATAGCCCGAGAAATTTAGTTTAGATGATGCATTTAACTTATTTTTAACAAGTCAAGTCATTGTTATCTTGCTTCTCTATGCAACTGAATCAACCCACCATGTAATCAATAGATTCAGTTTAATGGAACATAGTTGAACAAACAGCAACTATACTCCCAGTTTTAGTTCTACATTTTGTTCATTAGGTTTATGAGATGATAATACATTACATTTGCCATAATTACATATTACACATAAATATATTACTTTATGCTGTAACATAGAACTATAAGAAGTCATTCTAGTGCCTAGGGAAAGTGAGGGGAGGGAGCAGGGCAGACTGTAGTAGGCTAGATTGTAAATTGGGTAGAGTGCTATATATAGTTGAAGTCAAGAATACCTGAGTTCAAATTTTGTCTCACACACTTATTAATTTTGTGTCCCTGGACAGCTGACTTAACCTCTTCCAGCCTCAATTCCCTCCTTTGGAAAATGAAAGAGTTGAACCTAATAGCCTCCCATGACCTTTCCAGCTCTGAGTTTATGATTTATAATTCTAATGCATCTTGGGCCCAGAAAGGCCTCAGGATCTTGCCTCAGGCATATGATATCCTTGCATTTCATTATACTATTTGTGGGCTTTCATACAAGCTACTCTCAGTTGAATGTAGCCACACCACAAACCTGGAATTTTCACTGGCTGTTCCCCCATGTCTGGAATGCTCTCCTTCCTCATCTCTGCCTCCTGGCTTCCTTTAATTTACAGCTAGGATCTCATGTTTTACAGGAAGCCTTTTCTGATCTCCCTTAATTTAATTGCCCTTCTTCTATTGATTATTTCCTATTTATCCTGTATATAACTTGTAATTATATAGTTATTTACATGCAGTCTCCTCGATTAGATAGTGAGTTGCTTGAGAGCTGGGAAAGTCTTTAACCTCCCTTTGTACAAACACACCTACTTATTATATGATAGGTGTTTAATATATGTTTATTGATTGACCAGGAAGGATGATTTTTGTTTCTCAGAAGGCCTGTGCTATGCCTTCACAATGCAGCTAATGGTTCTCCTCAAAAAAACAACAACAATAACAACAACAAAAAAAAACTTTAAATGTAGATGAGACCAGAGGAGGAAATAGGAAAAGGACATAGGGGTCTGGAATATGTCAGAATGGAGTAACAATCTATAGCAAATGCAGCAATGAGACTGGAGAACCAAGGAAAAAGGTAGGAGGGGGAGGAGCAAGGCAATGGTGTTGACCTTAGTGTTGAGGCCTATGACCCAGAAGAGGCAGCAGGCCCATGAATGCCCAAGGTCAAGGCATTCATGGTCAGGAAAGGAGAGCAGTCCAGAAATACCCTTCTCTATATATTGTATCCTGGATAAAACCCCACTTCATTTATCCTAGTTATGACTACCATACATATAGTCCTTTCAAGAATCCTATGAAATGTGTGCTATTATCTCCATTGTCTTTCATATCTATCTATCTATCTATCTATCTATCTATCTATCTATCTATCTATCTATCTATCTATCTACAGCCTCAGAGAATAGCCAGAAGGGAGGAAAAAGGTATGGAGATAGCTTTACCATAATTCCTAAGCATGGTATTTTTTTATACTTATCCGAATAGTCACCTATTCTTCTTCAACATTTTAAAATATTATCTCTGGAAACTTCTTTCACCAATACAGACTTCAAACCCTCCAAACCCTGGGTGTGTACACATGAATGCACACACACACACACACACACACACACACACACACACACACATATACACACATAACTGTATATATTATTCAGTTACATTACATATGTGTGTGTATATATATATATATATATATATATATATATATATATATATATATATATATATGTGTGTGTGTGTGTGTGTGTGTAGATAGATAATGTCACTGAGGTTAAGAGGCATTAATGTCCACTAGAAAAAGAATCATAACATATTACATGGATAGGCAGGCATTTTAAACTCAATTCCTTTCCTAAAACTCATCATGACACAGAGGATGCCTAGAATTCCCAAAGTTTATGCTAGCTCAAGCCTAGCAATGGATAGTGGCAGTTGAAGGACAGAAGAAGGTGTCAAAGAGCTTTTTATGAGAAAGTTATGGCATATTAGTAGTATGACAATGAACAAATCACTTAACTTCTCTGATCCTCAGTTTCTTCATCAGCAAAATGGGAATAATAATATCAGTTTTATATATGCATATATATATATATATACACACACATACACACATACACACACACATACACACATATCACAGAGTTGTTGTGAGGATCAATGAGAGAATGTATGTAAAGCATTTTCTAATCTTTAAAATAATACAAAAATGCCTATTACTAATATTAATAATCTATATCATGATTTTGTTTATTTTCTTCCTTTCAGAAAGAGATAGAACTAACCTATTAATATTCTTTTTTAAAATTCAGTGTTATACAGACTCTTGCCCAGGTGAGCAGAAATAAGTTTTTTTGTAGTTGAATAAAAGTATTGAGATGTAAGGTCATCCTCTATAAGCATAGTACAACTCCAGTAGCAGACAAGATGATAGGGATGATGCATCCTCCCACCCCAATCCTATTCCTGTCTTATTTTGATTTCCTTTCCTAGGTTTTGATTTTGAAAGCTTTTAATTCCAAATCATTTGGAGGCTATGAGTATTGAAATTGTTTTTAATTTTTTAATGTATCAATTACTATGACTATCTTACATTATTGTTGTTCTTATTGTTATGAGGTTATAACTTTGGGAAGCACAGAAACTTATGGACCCATTTCTTAAGGCATGGAGGGTTTGAAGTGTGTATCACTTAAAGAAGCATCCAGATGAAATATTTTGAAATATTAAAGATGAATAGATGAATATTCAGAAAAGTATTACTAGGAATACCACACTCAGGAATTAAAGCAAAACCATCTCCACACATTTTTCCTCTTACCTGGCTATTTGTTTTAGGATGTGGGTAAGCTACCTTACTACCTTTGCTGGAAGAAAGCACCACTTGGAAAATCCAACCTATAAACAACATTTGCTACTACTTGCCTTTTCTTTTTTCAGTCCTTTGCCCTAGTATAGTTTGAAAAATAAAAATGGACCAGCTTCATTATTCTTATCCCAGATTCAAAACTGATCATTTGCCGAAAGTCATTCCCTAGACTTGGTTCACTTTAGAACCATTGTAATTCTAACTCAAGTGCCTAGAGATGGTATATGGCAGATATTTTTGATGATGTATTCAAATTCTTCCTCTTTTAAAGACCCTGTATTTGGCCTTCCATACAATGGTGTCCCCCCCTCCACCTCCAGATCTGGGTCCTTCATTCCTGGATGCACCCAGTGACCTCTTTTCTTATCCACTGCCAGACTTACCTGTCTGCCCACCAAGCTTGACACTCAACCTGTGGGGAATTCTTGAGGGGACCTTCAAGGTAACTCGGACTTGATAATGCCTATGGACAAAAGAAAGAAGAGTCTGTTGTCATAGGATATTGACTTGTGTTCCTCATTATGAAGAGAAGCAGACAAAATCCTGCCTCTCTTAGGTCCCATTTAACACTGGTATTCATAATCAAAGTATAGTTAATGAGATGTCCTGTTAAATGAAAGACATCATAAGAAAAGATGTCTGTCATCATCACCATCCCTCCCTAATAATTCTTTCTTTCTGCTGGCTCCTTCCACCAGCTGGATAAGGGTTTCCTTTGACCCAATCAGTCCTCTCCAGATATCATTTTCTAATGATCACACCATCATTGATTAAATTCTAAAAAGAATCAACTCAATTTATCCCTCCAATTCTTCATTCCTAACTCAATCCTCAAGGCCTATTCTTCCTTCTGCCACCTTAATGAAAATATTCTCTGAGGTCACCAATGGCCTCTTATTTGCAAAATCAATTGGCTTTTTCTCAATCCCTATCCTTGACCTATCTGTAGCCTCTGATTCTGTGGATCAGCCCTCTCCTTCCTCACATGTTTTCTCCCTCAGTTTCTATGACATTTCTTTCTCCTGGCTCTCCTCCTATTTCTCTCAATTAATAATCTCCTTTGATAGACTACCTTTATTCCCATCCTAAATTTATATTTAGGTGTTTCTCAAGGCCTATTTTTCTTCTCTGTTTTCTTCTCTCTCTTCCTTGTTGATTCATTCACTCCCATGGTGATCTTATCCAGGGGTGTGCTAGAGCCATCTTTTACAGGCTGAGGACATAGTGAAAGTTTCAATGTGAGCACAAATGCCACAGAAATTAGCAAAGGCTTTAAGTCATAGACTGAGTTATTTTTTTCTTGATTGTCTAGACGTAAGAAAGTGACAGAGAAAATGTTAATAATGCAGATTAAACTTAAAAGTGTGTCTTATACACATTTTTCCCCATACACTTGGTTGTTAAATATTTGCCAGCATAATCTTTTATCTTAGCCACTCACCTAATTTCAACAGTACCCTCTATATGAACAGAATAAAACTATATATTTAACTATGAGCTTAAGTTACATATTTTCAAGTGGATATATCAATACTATTGTCTTACTGGCCTTTCAAATTCAACTGAATTCATTACCTCTTTCAAAAACCTCCATTTCTGTTGAAAACACCCATTTCTGTTGAAATTAGTCATTCAACCTCAAAACCTTTAAGCAACCATATTTATTGATCATTTACTGCAAAGCCTTTGACTCGGTTTCATAACCATGGCTTGTTAATGTGTTACAATATGCTGAAAATACTATTGTTTAGCTCTAGTCATTCATTCCAGTCACCTTCCACCTTGACACTACTTCTATATCCTGGACCTCCAGTAACCACTATCTAGAGGATCTTTGGACCTTCTGCCTGTGGTCCATGTTAGCCTTATTGGTGATACCTTACTATATCCAGTTGCCCTCAAACTAAATGATATTCTTTCATCCTAGCCTGCTTCTGATCTGACAATGCTGCGGCTGCTGTACTTTCCAATTGGACCTCAAAGAAATTATGACAAGGTGAAAGTTTAGAACTAGAACCAGGGCATCCTAATTGGTGAGATACCACTCTATCTATCTGGCCACAGATTTTACTATGCTTTTTTACCCTATCCATTTGCTGACCTGCTGCTATTTCAGAAATCTTTCCAACATACCTCCAAACACTAAAAGATTTAGAACTCTGGACCTGGGGCAAGGATGTCCTAACTGGTGAGACCTCATTTTATCTAGTCAGTCCCAGATTCTTTCATGCTGTTTCTCCTTTAGTAATCCTTTTGCCTTCTGCTTCATGTATATTCCACTTCCTGCCCAACTTTGTTCTGGGAACTATATTGATATTAACAATTAACATAGTAATTAAGTATTACTTTGAGAAAGGTCATGCAAATTGATTTCCCTCTTGTGCCATTCATGATCCCTTTGACTTCCCAAATTAAAACATCCTTCTCTGGACACTATTCTTTTCTATATGTTGTCTCCCTCTAATAGAATATAAGTTCCTTAAGGGAAAGAATTATCTGACTTGTGCACTATACCTCTAGACTTTGCAGAGTGCTTATGGTAAGCAGTTAATAAATCTTTTTTAATTGCCTTATTCTATTTAGGAGAGATTATAGATTTAAAGCTAGGAAGAACCATAATGGATATCCCTAAGAAATGCTATTAAAAATCAATTATCCTTGATATTTTTGTGCTGATGGCCTGTTATAGAGAACATTTTTTTTCCATATGGACATCACATACTTAATTCTTCCCACTATACTTGGATATTCCTTATATGTTTGCATTAATTGAACAAGATGAGTGTGGAACTGAGTCAAACACTTTGGAATCATTAATGAAGGTGGTGAAAATGTCATGGTATTTTCAGGCAGCTTTGTAAATCCCTTTTGAATCAATAATCAGTGGATCTTTACAATGTTGATATTATTTATCACTTTCATTTTGCTCCTCAGTAATAAGTATTATGTTTTCTCATAATTATTTATAGAATTTTGGTGATAGAATCTGTGAATGCTCTGTATAAAATGCAGAAACATGAAATTGGGAAATACATTAAGTTATTCCTGTAATTCTCACCTTTTTGATAGTGTAGTAGTATGCAAATGAACTGGGACAAATATAGTAATAATATATTAATTTATAGAATAAACTTTTTTTAAGTTTAACATGTATCTTTTTTGGCTGAACCTACTTTTTATATGATTTGTCATTGAGTACACAAGATTTTTGATAACTATACCCTAACTCTTCATTATGAAACCGCATCTTTATAACTGGAAATTAAGCATACTTTTGAAAAATAGTGTACTTTTCCAAGGGATTAAATCAGGTGAGTTCCCAGGCCACTAGAGCCTGTTGATCTCCATCTCTTGGACAAAACATATGACACAAATAACATAAAATAAGGCATGGTGAAAGACTGTATTGTACTGTTCCATTTCCATTTCTCTAGTTCTGTAACTCTGGAGCAAAGAGTCCACTAATATATGTTTTCAAAGTTCAGCATTGTCTTAATGGGTATGTCTACCAGTTCCATTGGAATTAAGATTAAAAATTTTAGGGATGGACACATTACTGTCTGTTGAAGATGCTTAGATCTTACAGGCTCATAGGGGATTCTTTTGACAGTGGTTTTGGTATAGAAATAATAGAAAAATTGAGTTTCAGTCAGTGAAAGACATCTTTTGTCCAACCTTCAGGACTTTGATCTTTCTATTGTCTTGTCCATGATAAGCATTTTATTTCCTGCATAATCATAGTTAGCAGTTAGGTGTTGTTATTTTTCCTTTGCTATAGACTAACCGACCATTGTACCAGGTAGACACTGGTATCATCTTCCTATCTTTTTTCACAGGTCTTCAATAGTTTTCTCAAGCCTCTTCTATCTTATGGATCTTATGTTCAAGTACTGAAATATATGTATGTCTGTTTATAAAGCCAAAAGTTTGACATCTCTACTCTAGACAACTTTCTAAGCCTATAAGTTACAGGAAAAAAAAATGCTGACCTGAATTTTTAGAGAGCATTTCCTCACCCAAGAATTCTCTATAGCAAAGACATCACAAGTCTAATCTCTATATTTCACTTTTGGTAATAGTTCTGGAGTTCATGTTAAGTATAGGTGGTCAATTCTTTCAAAATCTTTGGCTTTCTACTCTCACATATAAGTAACTACTACTCAATTTCTACTCTCATTTCTTCCAGTCTTGGTATATAGAAACAAATATATTTCTGATTGCCCCAAAATGATCAATAAAATTATTGTGTAACTTGGCACTGAGGACATAAATGACAAAAAAAAGTTGTGTGGTGTCCTTGCCCATAACTGCTAAATTCTATTTCCATTGTAGTTATGATGTATTGCTGATGCATATTAAAATCATGGATATATTCAGTTGATTTCACTTGTGCTTTAAATGCTTCAGCGGTTAATATCAAAGCACTGCCAGAGGGTACTGGTATTTCAGATTTGTACCTATGTATTTTGCATTCTTGTGGCACTAAAACATTTCTTCTGCTGGTCTTTGTGTCAGGCTGGTGATCATCACCATCTTGGTGGGGCCAAGAAACTCTATGCTGCCATCTATTTCTTAGATTTGCAGGTGTAGTTATATCACACCGGGAAGGTTGCTAATCCAAATCACTGGCATCGCCAGAGTCCAACTAGCCAGAATTTCCAGATTCCTGTTAATACCATGCCAATCTCATAGCACACAGAGCCCCAGCTATATTATCATATTGGCTGGCCTTTTCTTACTTTGTCATTGCTATCTCTAATTATGACAAGGGTAATTGGTTGGGCTGTTAGTGCATTATTTTTTTTTATCAATATGATCATTGCCATTATTAACTAGTCTGCCAACATATTTCATTTACTTTAATTTTTTTTCCCTAAAGTATGTTAATCTGCTTTTGTCACTCTCCTGTCTCCACACTTTCAGTGGCTGCCTATTGACTACAATAGAAATTCCTAAAGCCTGACATTTGAGACCCTCCACAATTAAGCTTTAAACAATAAGCACGTGTCACCTTCATCTTTTATGCACTACATTAGAGTCAAACAAGACTATTGAGTATTCTTGGATTACATGTTGTACTCTGCATACATTTGCATAAGCCATTTCTCATGTCTGGGATGAAAAGTACCTTCTCATTTCTGTAAATAAATATGAATCTTCTTTCAAAGCTAAACTCATGGACCATCTATTTGTCAAAGCCTTCCTATATCCCCACTCAGCTAAAAGTGATCTCATTCCTCAAAAAGGTTCATTCACTCTAATGAGAAAATATTTATAAAGCACTCATTACAGAGCCTGGCACATAGTAGGTCCTTAATAGATACTTGTTCCCTTCCCTTCTTCTTTTTTATAAGCATTTATTAAGTGTTTATTGTGTGCCAGGCACTTTGATAAGTACTGGATATTCAAATGCAGACATTAATCAGTCCCTGCTCTTATGGGTCTTACATAGAATTTTATCTTAAACTCTCTTTCTCACTTAACACATCCTATCTATATCATATTTGTGGTGAATGCAATAACTCCATTATAAGTAAAGTCCATTAGAGTTGGTATTGTTTCTTTGCCATACTCAGACTTTGCAGGTGATAGTATTTTCAAAAAGCGTACACTAATTCAGACTTACAAAATGTTTTCTAGCTTAAAAACCACTCATTCTTTTTAAAATATTCATTGACGTTTCTTTTAATATGACCCACACTCTTCAACAATAGAATACTTCCTCGTAATGAATATGTCCACACAAGCAAATCCAATCAAATAATGGACCATGTCTGAAAATATATGTCTCTATTGCCCACCATCAGTTCATCAACAAAGAATTTGTTAAAGACTTACTATGTGCTAGACATGGTATTATATTCTGGGTATAATTTTTTTTAACTAAGTTAATTCCTAACCTCAAGGAATTTATATTCCACTTAATGTAAGACATCTCTTTTCTTACAGATGAGGAAGACAGCCTAGCAGTTTCAGATTCCAGAGAAGAGATCAATGCCAGACCAAGTTACTAGACTAAGTCATAACAATGGCTGACATTTCTACAGTGTTCTGCCATATACATAATATTTTATATACATTAGGTCATTATATCTTCATGAGAGCCCAATGAGGTAAATAACAAATTATCCAGTAGTCATCAAAGCTTATAAAACACTTTCCTCACATCAACTCTTTAAGAGTGGTAATACAGTTGTGTAAGTATTCTTATCTCCATTTTACAAAAGGCAAAGTGACTCCTTCATAGGTCACTTGTTTGATAAGAGATGCAATCAGGGATGGGGTTGAATATATCTCAGCCCTGATTATAACCAAACCAACACAATCACAATTCGGGTTAGCCTCCCCTTTCAGATTTCTTTTCATTGACCTGAAGTCTTGAGATTAGTGTAAGAGAAGGGCTGGGAGCCCTGCAAGTGGAGAGGGGATACTTGCAGAGAAACCCTGTGTGAGAGTGAAAGGGAGTGAAGGGAATGAGTGAAAGAGCCCTGCTATTGGTCCTCTCCTCATCTCCCTCCTGGGAATGCTGGAAAAACAAAAATAGGAGGCTGTACCAAGAAGAAGAATTTAGTGCCAGCTTGGAAGTGGGCCAGGTCTGTTCAGTGCATTCCCTCATCAACATTCATTTATCTTTATTTCAAGCAACATCTCACTCATCTCATTCAATCCATACACATTTATTAATCAACTAACATTTATAGGGGAATACAGTATGCCAGGTATGGGGCTAGGAAGTGGGAATACAAAGGCTTATACAACGGTAATAATGAAACACATTCTTCAGTCAAGGCACTTACATTCTATCAAAGGAAAACAATGTACATAGATATAAGTGTGTGCAAAAATATGTACAAAATAAATACAATTTGAGGAGGGAAGCACCAATACATGGGAGTGGGGTGATCAGGAAAGGTCTCATATAGGTGATGGAATTTGAATAAGCTTTAAAGGAGACTAGGGGTTCTAAGAGACAAAGACACGGAATAAGTCTATTCCAGGCCTTGGCGGGTAGGGGGAGGTGCAGAGATCTATACAAAGGCATGGAGAAAGGAGTCTCAATGTAGTTTGGGAGTAACAGCAAGAAAGTCAATTTGGTGGGACCTTAAAGTGTTTAAAAGAAATATTATGTCAAGAAAAATAGGTCCCCCCAAAAAAAAAAAAAGAAAAGAAAAATAGGTTCAAGTCAGGTTGTGAAGAGACTTAAATGATAAATTAAGTGGTTTGCATTTGATCCTAAAAGTAATAGGATGACACAGCCATTTACTCAGCAGGGGATTTGCCAAGGTCAGACCTGTTTTGGGATGTAATTTTGGAAGCTGTGTGGTGAATGAATTGGAAAGGAGAAAAACAAGAGACAAAATAGGAGGTTATTGCAAGAGTACAGGAAAAGAGATGATCAGGGCTTGAACTAGGATTGGGACTTCGATAGTGGAGAGAAGAGCATGAGTGTGGGGAAAATAAAGAGAGAGCCAAAGATTTGGTGACTGATTTCACATATAAAGTGAGAAAGAGTGAGGCCTTCAGGATGACTTTCAGGTTGTGGGCTTGAATGACTAGAAGGATGATGTTGTTTTATGGGGAAAAAACAAGGAAATTATGAAGAGGGATGGGTTTTTGAGAAAAAGATGAAGAGTTCTGTTTTGGACACATGTCAAGTTTGAAAAGACTATTGGATATCCAGTTCAAATGTCCGGTTAGCATTTGGTAATGTGGGACTGGAGTTCAGAAGAGAGACTTGGGCTAGATAAATCTCTGGGAAACATCTTCACAAAGACCACTGGACCCATGATAGCTGGTGAGGTCACAAAGTTTAAAGGATCAAATATGGATGATATTCCAACAAACAACACTGAGGAATACCAAGTGGACAATTTAGAGGAAAATCATGAGAAAGAGAAGTTGGTGTCCTCACAACCCAGAAGACCATCCAGGAGGAGATTAAGGTCAACAGTGTCAAATGTTACAGAGTGGCTACAAAGCATCAAGGCCTAAGAAAAGGCCACTGAATCTGACAATTAAGAGATCACTGGTAAAGATGGTTCCCTCAACTGGAGGCAGACTGCCCAGTTCCCACATACCTACTCCATTAAGAACCAGAAGATCACATCAGACCAAGTAATGATCAAGAAATTCACTCACACATTACAGTGACTTCTCCCACCTTAGAGCTATACAAGAGGTCAGCCAGAAGACCACCAGCAATACAAGGAGAGAGTAGCCTTCCAGCGCCACCAGAAGCTACAAATAGCATGCGTTAATGACTCTATGTCCAGAGACAAAGAGTGAGAAGGAAGGAAGGAAGAAGAAGGAAGGAAGGGAAGGAAGGAAGGAAGGAAGGAAGGAAGAAGAAGGAAGGAAGGAAGGAAGAAGGAAGGAAGACTGTTGAGGAGAGAATTGGAAGAAAAATAGTTTAGAAGAGAATATGGTGTTATCCAAATAATGAACTCCCTGAAAACTAGAAATTAATGACTCCATGAGACAGCTTGAAATATTAGAAAGCAGTCAAACCCCTAGAAAAAAAATAGGAAAAAAAAAGTTAAGATTCCTAACAAAAAAAAAAAAACTGACCCACCAAAAAAAGGTCAAGAAGAGATAATTTAAGAATCACTGAACTCCCTGAACACTAAACATTATATTTCAAGCAAGCATAAATGAAAAGTCCTGACATACAAAAACCAGAGATCAAAATAAAGATTATGTTGATCACTACTTAAATGGAATCCTGAAAAGAAAAGTCCCAGGAATGTCACATTCTAATTCCAGAGCTCCCATGTCAAAGAAGAAATACTATGAGAAACAGAGAGAGAGAGAGAGAGAGAGAGAGAGAGAGAGAGAGAGACAGAGAGAGACAGAGACAGAGACAGAGAGACAGAGAGAGACACAGAGAGACAGAGACAGAGTTAAATATTTACTATGTGCCAACTACCGTGCTAAATCCTGGGGATATAAATACAAGCAAGCAAAACAATCTTTCCTCACCACTTAGAAGGTTTTATTCTATTAAGAAAAGACATCGTATAAAAGGGTTCTGAAAACAGACTGGTGGTATTCTGCTTGGAGGAATGGTACAGAGACGAACAGGAAGCATGCAGAGGCCTGGACATTAGCAAGATGGGACAAAATTTCACCTCTCAGAGGCAGGAAAGTAAGGGTCAGTATCCAAGGCTTCCATGGAAAAGAGATAAGGACAATGGCAAGATCTATACAAATATCTGTAATACAAGATAGCATATGATATACATCATATGACAATACAAACTAAGAGCCAGGTTAACTTTTTGAACAGAAAGTGATAGAAAAGTATTAAGTGCTCAGGAGTATAAAATATGAATAAGGTAAATTACCTGCCAACTCTAAACTCTTTTCTGAGATTTGAGAATCCATCCTTTTCTCTTAAGTCATAGTGTCGCCATACTGGTTTAGGCTCCAATATCTTTCTTTTCTGGACTACTGCAATAGCCCCCTAATTAGGCTCTCTGATTCAAGTCTCTACTTTCTTTAATCCATCATCATTACATTTGCCAAATTCATGTTCCTAAAACACAAGTCTGGCCACATCACTTCACTGATTAAAAATCAGCTAATTGCTTCAATTTCTAATTTCCTCAAGGAGAAAGTACAGACTCCTCAAACTGGCATTTAAAGTCTTCTGCAATCAGCCTTCAGCCTAGCTCTGCCTCTGACAAACTACCTGTTGGATTTTTTTTTTCCTTCATGTTCTCTTCATTCCGAACAAGTTGGTCCAACAGCCCTAAACCTCGAATTCCATTTCTCGTATTCATTTTGTGGCACAAACTCTCCCCTACTACAACCTTGCTGGGAATACACTCCTTTCTCACCTACTCTAAGAATCTTTATTGTCCATCAAGACTTAGCTGAGATCTTGCCTCCCCTATAAAAGCCTTTCCTGACATCCTCCTGCCATGTTTCTAGCTCTATCTCCTCCTTATTTGAGTTCACACTGTGTTCCTTTAGCAGAATATTGGTTTCTGGGTGACAGGGATTGCTTCCTTTTTTTCTTTTGAATTCACAAGGCTTAGTTTATAGATTCCAGTATGTAATAGGAGCTTAATAAATATTTGTCCATTTGACTTGCAGACTTTCTTTCTAGAGTGCTAATAAGAAGGTCAAGAAGGAGACATTCCTTAAACTGAGTCTTATCAATGGGAATCAATCAATAAGCACTTATTAAGAGCCTACTACATGCCAGGCACTGTGAACAAAGGGATTAGGGAGAACAAAGGGACAGAAGTAGGACTGCATGTGTTGACTGGAGTATAGTGGTGGGTGATAAAGGCTAGAAAAGTAATGTCTTCCCCCACTGACCTCATGATGCCTTGACAGAAGGGTAGTCAAAGTTGTCATTAAAATGCTTTCTTGTGACCAACAGCTTCTACTGGACTGACATCTTGCCATAAGGGGATGGTGCCATGTAACAGAAGTCACAGAAAGCCAAGCTCCCTCGGGAGGCCAGACAGACATAGTTGAGGATGGCTACTTGCCAGGCCAGGAGGTATGTCCCCTGCCCGACTTTGGAGCTCTCCTCAGCTAGGACCTTTAGAAAGTCAGAACTTTTTTACTTTCTTCTATGCAGCCTCAGCACTTGTACACTTACTTGCACATAAAAGATATATAATAAATGTGTGTTGGATTGGATTCACACACATACACTCTCCTTCAAATGTTACCCTTTTTCCCAACAAACAGTAAAAATATATGGAATCTAGGAATGAAATGTCATATGAAAGAGCAAGTGAGATCAGTGTCACTGTATCACAAAGTACATAGAATGGATTAAGGTACAAGAAGGTTATAAACATAAGAAGGGAGGCAGATTATAAAGAGTCAAACAGAGGATTTTATATTTGACCTTAGAAGTTAAATATATATATACATATATATAAATGTACAGATGGATACACATATATGCACATATGTGTGTATATGTATATGTATATATACGTATGTATGTGTGTGTGTGTGTGTGTGTGTTTCCCCCTACAAACGTGAAAAGGAGCCATGGGAATTATTAAATAGAAGAGTCACATGGACTTGTGATTTAGGAAAAACAATGTGACAGTCAAGCAGAAGATGGACTGGAGTGGGGAGAAACTTGAAGCAGGGAGACAAATCAGCATGTATTGCTATCATTCAGGTGCAAGGTGATAAGGGCCTACACCAGGGTGACGGTAGTGTCTGGAAAGGGAAAGGAGATATTACAAAGGTAGAATAAACATGACTTGGCAACTTACTGGATAGCGAAAGAAGATGAGGGGTGGAGGATGACATATAGGTTTCCAGCCTTGATGACTGTGACTGGGGGGATGGTGGTACCCTCAACAGTAATAAGGAAGTCTGGAACAGGGAGAGGGTTTGGAAGGAAAGATAATAATCTCATTAGTGGACATATTAAATTTAAGAGGTCTAGTATCTTAAGATGGTAAGACTTAACATACCTTAACAATTGGGAGCAAAGCAGATGGTAAGGCAGATGGCCTACTATCTTCCTATAAGGATTTTAATTGGTGATTCTCTGCTCATATAATTGTGAGAAGCTATGTCCTGGGCCCATGGCTGTTGGGAGCAGGATAGTATACTTGAGAGCAAAACGGGAAGAGGGGCTTCATGTAACTTTTTGAGGGTGAAGATGATGGTCAGTGTCCAACCACTACAGAAAGGCGAGGATCTGCTGGAAGTAAGCAATAAGGACATAATAAGGGATGCTCCTGGCAGATGGTCAGGAGGTGGTCAAAAGCAGCAAGGTGATACATTTGATAAAGCACTGGGCCTAAAATCAGGAAGACTTGAGTTCAAATCTGGCCTCTGTCAATCACTTTGTCTGTAACCCTTTGTCTGTAATTGCTGTCTGCCTCAGTTTCCACAACTGTACAAAAATAGGGATAATTATAATATCTCCCTTCCAGGGCTGTTATAAGGATCAAATGAGATGATATTTACAAAATGAAGCATAGCATAGTGCCTGGCACACAATAAGTACATAATAAATATATGTTCCTTTCCCCTTTCTGACTCCCTGAGGTATTTAATTCTACTGGACTCTTGGCTTCACTGTGGAATCTAGAAAAGAGAGAGAGAAAGAGTTGAATAAGAGGGAAGAGAGAAAGAAATGTGAGGAAAAGGAAGGAGGGATGAAAAGGAGGAAGAAGGAAGGGAAAAAAGGCCGAGGTATATGGGGAGGAGGTAGAAAAAAGGATGAAAGACATAGAGTGAGAAGAGGAAAGGAAGGGGGAAATAGAAGACTGAAAGAGAAACAGAGGCATGAGGAAACAAAAGGGAGAAGAAAAGTAAGAGATTAAAGAGACGGTAAGATTGAAAAGAATGTAAAATTTGAGGAGAGGAGAGGAAATAGGAGAGAAGAGAAAGAAAGGAGATGGGATGGAGAAGGAAGAGAAATTGAAGAGAAATAGAAAGAAGAAGAGAGGAGAAATATGAAGAGAAAGAAATAGGAGGAGGGAGAGACATGGGCAAAAATAACTGAGGTAGATATATTTACATTTTAATGCACATGGTGAAATTCTAACATACAAATTCAGTCATTACAATGTTATACATACGTATATATAAACACTCTACAACCATTTTAACTAGAGTTATATATTCTCAATGAAATCATATACACTTTCTGCAGAGAACTGTTTTACCCTTCGTTCCACTGTATGTCTCAATTGTATTGTATGATCTCAATTAAAACACTGTCTATTTGTTCTATTTTCCCCATGCCTCTGTATGTGTACCTGTTTTCTGTGCATCAAGCTAGTCTCATTTCAAAGTTCAGTTCATTACTATTAATGATATATTTGCATAAATTCTCCAGGGAATTTTCAGGCCACTGTAATTGTCCTGGGTCTGTAAACTCAGCTCTTCTATCAGAGTATTATATCAATGGAAGAGTAGGTACAGTTCCTCCAGACTGTCAAATTATAATCAAAATGCTGTTGTTATTGCTTTTATCATCATCACTTCTACAGCCATACCCTACTCTCCTGAAAGTTCAGCCTATTATTTGCCTAGGTTGGACTTGCATGGGAAAAGACTACGTTATGCCCTACCTTCACCAAAACCTTGATGATGTGAAAGAAAATTTCTAAGCCTCTTTCCTCCTAACCAACGTGTTCTAATATTTCATTTAACATTTAGGAATTTCTCTGAACCAGAAATAGAGAGCAGGCTAAAAACCTATCACTAAGACTACCCATTGCCATGTCCTCAAGGCATATCAGGCCAGACAGGTTAATCCCACTGGTTATCTGATTTTCCAGGGATCAGAGAGTGAAACAGAAGTTTTTCAGTCTTGTCTGGCTCTTTGTAACTCCATTTGGGGTTTTCTTAGTAAAGATACTGGAGTGGCTTACCATGTCCTTCTCCAGCTCATTTTACAGATAACGAAACTGAGGCAAACAGGGTTAAGCGATTTGCTCAGGGTTCCATAGCTAGCAAGTGTCTGTGGCTAGATTTGAACTCAGGAAGATGAGTCTTCCTGACTCCAGGTCTGGTACTCTATCCACTGTGCCACTTATATGCCCATTAACAACAACAACAAAAAAGCATCAATAATTTTAATGAGTCGGGACTATCACACAGTTGGATTTAAAAGTCAGGTGAATGGCTTGGTAGATAGAATGCTGGACCCAGAGTGAGGAATACTCGAGTTCAAATCTTGCCTCAGATACTTACAAGCTGTGTGACCTCAGGCAAGTTATTTAACCTCTGTCTGCCTCAGTTTTCTTACCAATAAAAATGGGGATACTGATAACATATTCTTCATAGGACTGTTAGGAGAATTAAATGAGGTAATATATGTAAAGTACTTTACAAACCTTAAAACATTATGTAAACATTAGCCATTATTATTTGGGTGAGTCCAATTTGAATGCCTATTACTAAGCCAGACTTTATGCATAAAGATGATTCTCTTTCTACACAATGATTCAAGTCATAGTCATCCTTCAAGGCTCACCCCCTACAGGAAGTAGGTTCAGAATGACCTTTCCTCTCTTTACAATCATTTCTATTCTACACAAAACCTAGTATGAGATTATGCTGACTCACATAAAAAACTTGTTCTCTTAAATGTCTTTCATAGTTCCTGTTGTATGACCTTAATGAGACTAAAAACTTCTTTACGGCTAGGACCGTATCATCGCCTTCTTATGTTTTCTTTAAGGTGTGTAAGAATCATAGAACTGCTGAATCTTCCAGCTGGAGAAGACCACGGAGATCATTGAATCTAGGAGTGGGGAACGAGGCCACATGAGGCCCTCTGGGTCTTCAAGTGTGGCCCTTTGACTGAATCCAAACTTCACAATTTGTTCTATGAAGTTTGGATTCAGTCAAAGTGCCATACTTCAGGGCCACATGTGGTCTCAAGGCTGCAGGTTCCCCACACCTGATCTAGTCCCATCCATACCTGACCCTGAATTCACTCTAGAAAAAATTGAATAACAGGTCAACCAACTTCATAGTACAAGTCTCAATTGATAGCACATGCTATTTCCTAAAAGCTCTAATTCATTAGAAAACTGATCTTCATTGAGATAAATGTACTTTTCAGCAACTTCAAAGAATCACAGATGCCTGGTTTGAAAGAGACCACAGGGACAATCTAGTTCAAAATCCTCCTTGAGGCAACAATCCCCTTTATAGCATCCATGACACAGATACTAACTTTTGCTCAAAGACTTTTAATGATGAGGAATCCACTGCCAACCAAGACAGCTTATTTCATTTGGCATATAGCTCTATGTCAGGATGCTTTCACTTACATAAAGTCTCTATCTTACTCTCTGCAATTTCTATCCATTGTTTTGGTTCGGTCCTCTAGGGCCAAGCAGAACAAATCTAATTCATTTTCCACATGGCTGACCTTTAAAGACTTGAAGACAGCTCTCCTGTCTGCCTGGCACCTTACAGTGAAGCATGTACACAAATAACCAAAGTGCTTAAGAAAGGGGGGAAAAAAGAGGATTGGATGAGAAACTCAAGCAGGGAAGATATCACTTCTAGCTTGAGGAATCAAGGAAAGTCCAATGGGAAAAAAAGGAAGAAAAAGTCAGAACAAGGCCTTGAAGGAATGGAAAGATATATGGGGGATGTCAAGAGATGTCAAGCTATGTGTTCTTCCCTGACAGTGGTTGTAGCAGGCATAAGCAGGTGAATATAACTGAAAAATAGAGTATGTGATTAGGAAAACCATAAAATAACTCTTTCCATACCAGGCTAAAGAGTTTATTTATATCTTTACCTTACAGGCAATAAGAAAACGTTAAAGGTTTGAAAGCAAGGAAGTAACATGATCAGGTCAGTTCGTTTAGAAGATTACCTTGGCAGGGCAAACATAAGAAATTTTAGCAGGGAGAAATAAAAGGTTGGAAGACCAACTAGGCCCAAAGGAGGTGCCAGGGTTTCTAGAATCTTGGTAGGAGATCTTGCCTCCTGTCTGTCTCCTGCTTGTTGTCTTACAAGAACAAATATGTCCAGAAAGTCCATGTCCACAAAGAGCCAACTGGACTTAGGAAGGATAGTCCAATACAATTGTATATTGGGAGTAATTGTGAGCTTCAAAGCTTAACAATCCCTGCTTTTTTTTTTTAATAAAAGTCAGTATTGATGAATGTGCATGTTGCTGAGCTAACGACTCTCCTGCCAATCCATATTCTTGCCAGTTCAACTTATACTATACGAGACTGCTCATTAATGAGCTAAATATTTAATATAGTCTATATTCTAATGATTCTCTTTAGATCATCAAAAGCATCTGGGTGGTATATTAGAGGCAGGAACACCTAAGCTGAAACCCTGCCTCAGACACTCACTACCTGTGTGACTTTGGGTACATCACTTTACCTCTCTTGGCCTCAGTTTCCCCATCTATAAGATGTAGATAGTAGTAGTGCCTACTTTATAGGGTTATTGTGAGGATCAAATGAGGTAATATTTGTAAAGGAAGGAAACAATATTTATTATCTATTATGTGTCAGGCAAAGTCCTAAGTGCTTTACAAGTAGTATCTTGTTTGATCCTCACAACAACCCTATGAGATTATTATTAATTTAGATTGAAGAAACTAAGTCAGACAGGGACTGGTCCAGTGTCACACAGCTATGTGTCTGAGGGCAGATTTGAACTCAGGTCTTCTTGATTCTAGGTCCAATACTCTCTCCACTATATCACCTAGCTGCCTATAAAACACTTTTCAAAACTTTAAGGAGAGATATAAATGTTTGCCATTATTAGCTGTCAAGTACCTTCTTCTCTACCTTCTCACCCCACTTTCTGCTCTCCTTTCCCTCTGTTTCTCATCTATCCCTTCACTTAAAAATTGTGAAACTATTTTGGATTTTCATTTAAGTTGGCTGGGTAAGACCAAGTCTAAAGTTCTGAGGAATTGTATACTTTCAACAGCAGACACCAAAAGGTCAAAGGGTGGGGAGAGAGGGGAGAGTAAGGAGAGCAGAGAGTGAGGTCAGCCATATGGAGACTCAAAGATGAATCAAAGTAAGCATTGATCAAAATCTCACACCATATACCAAAATAAAGTCAAAATGCATTCATGATTTAGATACAAAGGCTGATAACTATAAGCAAACTGGGAGAGCAAGGAATAGTTTACCTATCAGATTTATGGAGAACAGAAGAATTCATGATCAAACAGGAGATAGAAAACATTGTGAAAAGCAAAATGGATAACTTTGATTGCATTAAATTGAAAAGCTTTTGCGCAAACAAAGCCAATGCAACTAAGTTTAGAAGGAAGGTAAAAAATTGGGAAAGAATTTTTACAACCAGTCTCTTGATAAGGGACTCATTTCTAAACTATATAGAGAATTAAGTCAAATTTGTAAGAATACAAGTCATTCTCCAATTGATAAATGGTCAAAGAATATGAACAAGTAGTTCTCAGATGAAGAAATTAAAGCCATCTAGAGTTACATGAAAAAATGCTCTACATCACTATTGATTAGAGAAATGCAAATCAAAACAACTGTGAGCTACCACATCACACCTACCAGATTGGCCAAGATGACAAAACAAGAAAATGATAAATGTTGGAGAAGATATGGGAAAATTGGAACACTAATGCATTGTTGGTGGAGTTGTGAACTGATCCAACCATTTTGGACCGCAATTTGGAACCATGCCCAAAGGGCTATAAAAATGTGCATACCCTTTGTCTCAGCAATAGCACTTCTAGGGCTATACCCCAAAGAGATCATACAAATGGGAAAAGGACCCACATGTACAAAAATATTTACAGCAACTCTTTTTGTGGTGGCAAAGAATTGGAAATTGAGAAGATGCCCATCAATTGGGGGATGGCTGAACAAGTTGTGGTATATGAATGTAATGGAATACTATTATGCTATAAGAAATGATGAACAGGCTGACTTCAGAAAAACCTGGAAAGACTAGTACAGTCTGATGTTGAGTGAAGCGAGCAGAACCAGGAGAACTGTTGTACACAATAATAGCCACATTGTGCAATGACTAATATTGATAAACTTAACCCTTCTCTGCAATACAAGGATCTAAGACATCTCCAAAGACCTCATGATGGAAAATGTTAACCACATCCAAAAAAAGAACTATGGAGTTTGAATGCAGATCGAAGCATACTACTTGCTATTTTTTTTTCTTCTGTTGAGTTTTGTTTCCTCTTTCTGGTGATTCCTCCTATTGGTTCTAATTCTTACTTATAATATCACTAATGTGAAAATGTTTTATAGGAACGTATATGTATAGCCTATATCAGATCATGCACCATCTTGGGGAGGGTGGTGGGGAGGAAGGGGGAGAAATATTTTAAACTCAAAAGCATATAGAAGTGATTGTTGATAAATCAAAATAAATTAATAAAAAAAAAAGATGATTCAGTTTTAAAGCCTAGGTGAAAAGGGAAGATGTTGGTGCCATCACTAGAAATAGGAGGGGCGGGGGTAGGTTTGGGGTTCAGAGCATTTTGTTTTGGTCAGATTGAGTTTGGAGTGCCATGGAGTCAACAGATAGAATTGTCTATGAAGCAGTTAGAAATGCAAAAATGGAGCTAAGGGAAAGACTAGGGCTATAGATATTGACGTGGACACTCCTCACATGGTAATGATAACTGAAGCCAGGGAAGGGGATAGCAATTTTTATATCATATGCTCTAGATGTTTTTTTCTTTAGTATTTGTATTTCCAGTGCTTAGCATGGTGCCTGGCACATAGTAGGCCTTTTGTTTGTTCATTCTTAATTACACACACACACATCCAATTAGCATTTATACTTTTCAAAGCACTCTTATACATGGAATCTCTCTTAATCTTTATGATAACTTTGTACATAGGTAGAGCAAGGAAAGGGTTCAGAAAGGGTAAGTTTCCCAAGGCCATTTGAAAAGTCAGTTAGTGGTTAAAACTGGGACTGCAGTCAAGTCCCCAGCCCAGAGTGCCCACCACTTAGTGTTTTGAAGAAGATAAAAGTGGGAAATCTAAGTTGATTTTATTTTCCATCTGACAAAACAGAATTTGTCACCCAGCAGCAGGCAGTGTGAAACACAGTTGGCTTTACACCATGTCATCACCCTGACAGGGTGCTACTGCACTACTCTTAGAGATGACAGGCTTCCATCAAGGATGGCTGACTCAAGGGGAGTCATCTGTGACTGTGTAAAGAAGATGACTGAGAATGAGTGGGGCAGGAGGCAGTGGGCATGGAAATCAGGAGATGATAAGAGTAGAGGGGACTTTAGAGGACAGCTAATCCATTCCAATTATAAGGCAAACATCCTGAAAACCATAAATATTATTTTTTAAAATATTATTAATTATCATCATTGTTGCAATTATGATTAGAAACAGAGGCAGCTATCATACAGTGGATAGAGATCCTGCTTTGGAGTCAAGAAGGCTTCAAGAAGTTCAAGTCTTTTACTTGCTGAATGTGTGACCTTGGACAAGTTGCTTAATTTCTCAGTGCTCTAAGCAACTCTCTAAGAGTATAAATTGCAGAACAGGTGTTAATCATCATTAGGTTAAGAATTTTCCTCACCAGGAGTTCCCTATGCTAAGGAAATCACAGGGCCTGCTTTCCTTCCCCCCACTGTCACCTCCCTCCAAAATAAATAAAAAAAGAAGGAAGGAAGGATAGATGGGAAAAAAAAGAAAGAAGAAAGGACAAAAAAAGAAAGAGAGGGGAGAAGGGAGGGAGGGAGGAAGGAAGGAAGGAAGGAAGGAAAGAAGGCAGAAAAAAGAAAGAAAAAAGAGAAAGAAAAAGAAAGAAAGGAAGGAAAAAAAGAAAGAAAGAAACAGGATAATACAGTGGGGAATATCCCTGAACTTCAAGATCAGTAGACTTAGGTTTAAAATTCAACATTTAAAACTATTAGCTATATGACCTTAGAGTCACATGACCAATTTTATTCTCAATTTCCTTATCTGCAAAAAGACAAAAAGGCAAAGCAAAAGGAACAATAGGAATGTGAATCACTGTTGTTATTGTTTTGTAGAGGAAGAAATTGAGACCCAGACAGGTGACCTGAGTTGTCCAGTGTCATATCACTAGTGAATGGTAGAATTCCTAATCCCTGGAAGTAGTCAAACTTATACTATGGAAAATACTAGAAACAAAGTCCAGGTAATTTCTACAATATGTTTTGACCTACATGACCTCTGAGTCCCTTCTAATTCTGAGATTCTATGATACTAGGAGTTGACTTATCCATTCAGTCAAAACACCTGGTTTATTGTCATTATCACTTTTGAGAATAGACACAAGTCTCTAGACTACTAGCTCAGATTCTACTGCAGCTAGTGAGCTGAAGAACAAAATGAATGATTGGTTTTCATAAATACTGATGTATGTGTGTGTGTGTGTGTGTGTGTGTGTGTGTGTGTGTGTGTGTGTGTGTTATGGTGGGTGAGAGTTGGGATGAAGGGGGAAGGATAGAACAATTTGCCATGTACGCTATGCATTTCCTACCATAACCCATGGGTTTCTGTTATGACAGATAATTCTTTTGGCCTCAATTCGAGCAGGTCAGTTGTGTCAAGCTGTCCCTGCCAACTCCTTCTCTATCAGTACAGGGTGATACTCGCTGGCATAGCAACATTAAAGCTTCTTAAAGTCAGCTCCAGGGCGACAAGCAATGACTTAGAGGGGCTTGATGCCAGATCCCTGGGAAACTACTGGCAATAGGCCAGGAGTCAGAAATCCAGGAACTGCATTCCCAACCTACATAACTTTCATTCATTCTCTCTCTACACTGACTGAATTTACCAGTTTGTAATGAGTGAAGGGCAGTTAGGTGGTACAGTGGGTAGACTACAGGGCTTGAAATCAAGAAGACTCATCTTCATGAGTTCAAATCCAGCCTCAGACACTTACTAGCTATGCAACCCTAGGCAAGTCACTTAACACTGTTTGCCTCAGTTCCTCATCTGTAATATGAGTTAGAGAAGGAAATGACAACCCACTGCAATATCTTTGCCAAGAAAACCCCCCCAAAATGGGTCACAATGAGTTGGATGTGCTTGAAATGATTCAATAACAACTTGTAATGAATGAAGGTATTTATCAATTTTTTTCATACTTGAGTAATGTTTACAAAATACATTCCTTACAAGGACCCTAAGAGTAGACAGGCCCTATTTTACAAATAAGGCAAGTGGAAGTAAAAAATAATAATGGCCCAGAGCTTAACTGAATTGGTCAGTCAGTTCCTGAAATCATGTCTTAGTGTTGCTTGGAAAACAATTAGTCCAATATCTACTTAATGTAGGAATCTATAATATTTCCAATATTTTCCAGCCTGTCTGTTTGAACAACTCCAGCATTCATCTGTATCACTTTCCCTTGAAGCCACTCTTTCTATCTTTAGACAATACATTTGGGAAGTTTTTCCTTACATTAAGCCAAGACCTATATCATTGAAACGTCTATCCTTTTCGTTAGTCATGGCTTCTGGGTCCACCCAGAATAATCCTAATCTTTCTCCTTTATAATGGTCATTCATATACTTGAAGATCATTATCCACCTGAGCTGAAATTGAGGTCCAATACACCTTCCCCACAAAGGTGATTATAAAATCACAAAATAAGAGATTTAGAACTGGAAGGAACATCTGAGGTCATCTAGTACAATGTTCTCATTTTATAGTTTACAGAACCAACACCTAGAAAAGTTAATTGACTTGTCTCAGGACCACACATGTATGAAGGCACAATTAGACCTGGAATCAGGAAGACCTGAGTTCATCTCTGGCCTCAGACACCTCTAGCTGTGTGATCCTGGCCAAGTTTGTAAAACACTTTGTAAACATTAAATCTCTATATAATCACTAGCTATTATTATTACTAATTATTACTGCTAAATGGAAAGAATACCAGGAAGGAAATGAAGATGATAGAAGATGTTACTAATTTAACCAGCAGCAGGCTAGTGGACAGTCCCTCTATGTTGAAAAGGGAGCTTGGAGAAATGTATTGTGAGGACTTTGTATGGCAGTATATATCTAATGCATGAGATTATTACATATGGTAACAATGATTGCTGTTATTCATATACATATATATACATACATACATACATATATTATTATATATATAATTTTGGGGCTAGGCAATCAGTTGTAAATTGGGGCTACATATCAAGTTAGGGATCACTAATTAAGCACCTACTATGTTTTAGACACTGTGCTAAGCAATGAGGATATTAAAATTAAAAGAAAAGCAAGAAAACAAAAAAGTAGTCACTGCTGTCAAGAAGCTGACAGTTTAATGGGAGATAACCTGCAAACAACAATGTGGTAGCCCAGTGGACATAGCATAGGGACAGGAGTCAGGAAGTCCTGAGTTCAAATCCAGCCTCAGACACTTAAAGTAAGCATGTGACTCTGAACAAGGAACTTAACCTCTCTTTACACCCCAGTTCCTCATCTGTGAAAAGGGGATAATAATGACACCTTCCTCCTAGGGCTGTTGTGAAGATCAAATGAGATAACACCTGTGAAGTTCTTGGCACAATTCCTGGCACATAGTAGGCACTATACAAATGTTAGCTATTTTTATTGTTACTGTTATTATTTTCAAACAAAATATATGCAGGATAAATTTTTGGAGATAACAATAGCATTAAGGAGGACAGGGAAAGGTGTATAGTAGTTTATAATGGGACTTGCAGGAAACCAGGAGTCAGAGATGAGGAGGTGGAAAATTCCAGGCCTGAGGAACAGATAGTAAATGTCTGAAAACAGGAAGGTAACCCACCATACCAGGCCCAGAGGATTCAATGAGGCCATCTGTGATACTGCAACAGCTAGACAGGGAGCATATCTGGGGAGATACAGGATATTTCTACCACCAAGTTGGAGAAAAGAGGAATAGTAGAGGGTAGAGACTGCTACTGTAATCAAAAAAGAACAGCTAAGTAATGGGGAGAGGAAGACAGCTGTTACTGCTGCTACCAATATTCCAGAGAAGCACATGGACCAGAGGTTACAGAACCCCAAAAGAGGCAACATTTATAGAATCTAGAAATCTTCACTGGTCAAAACACCTTGGAAATATTATGTTCAATGTTGGACATCAAATTTTGAAAAAGATTAGGATATATGAGGATTGGTCAAAGAAAATCTGGTATATTTAGCTTGGAAAAGAGAAGACTGGGGGAAGGCAAGGACTTGGTTAACTGTTTTCAAATATATGAAGCACTGTCATATGGCAACGGCATTATTAAACTTTTCTGTGTCTCCCTAGGGGGAAAATCTAGGAATAACGGGCAGAAGTTCCTAAGAGGCTGGTTTTGGTTTAGTAGGACAAAAATTTTTCTGACAACTTAAGATTTCTAAAAGTGGAATTAGCTTCCCCAAAAGGAAGTGCGCTCTCATTCAGTAGAAGTCTTTAAATAAAGACTGGATAACTACTAATCTGGGATGTTGAAGGAGGGAGTCTTTGTTTTATGGAAGAAGGAAGTGAATCTCCAGAAAGGGAAGCAGCTTGTATCAGGGGTGAGGCTATAAACCTGGCATTCTGATATCGAGTAGAATGCAAACTCCTTGAGAGAAGTAAATGTTTTACTTCTGTCTTCATGTCCACAACACCTTGGCACAGTATTTTGCACATAGCAGGAGCATAATAAATCTTTTTTGAATTGAACTAAATTGCTTTGCTCCCTCATCTGCACAGTATTGACTTGCAGATGAATTTTGACTCAGAGTTGCATAGATTTCAAGCTGGAAGGAAATTTAGAGGTCATCTATTTCAACTCCATTTCACAGATGAGAAAATTGAGGCCCGGAGAGATTACGTGACTTGCACTAGGTCACAAAATTATTAAGTAGCACAGCTGGGATCCAAACCCTGGTCCACTCCAAATTCAGTACTGGATCAATGGACCTCATTGTCTCCCTTAAAAAAAAGCAGATTATTTATAGGTATTTGCAAGCTCCCATTTATGCACAATTTGATGTATCACTTATGAGTCAACCTAATGTAGTGAAAAGAACACAGAGGGTTTTAGTGTTACAAAACCAGACTTTAAACACTGGCTCTTCTTTCTAGCTGTATGACTGTGGGCAAATCACTTGATTTTCCTTGGCCTCAGTTTCTCCATTTATTGTTGATAGTTGTGTCCAACCATTCCTGACCCCCTTTGGGGTTTTCTTGGCAAAAATACTGGAGTGGTTTGCCATTCCCTTCTCCAGCTCATTTTACAGATGAGGAAACTGAGGAAAACAGGGTTAAGTGACTTGCCCATGATATAAAATTGAGCTAATAGTTGTAATCCCTATCTCACAGGGTTATTGCAAAAATCAAAAGAGATAATGAATGTAAATCACTTCAGAAACTTCATATAAAAATAGTAGGTACTCAATTAACACCTGTCAAGTGAATAAAAGTAAGCCCTCCTATACTTTTTTCCCCTTTGTAATTATGCATAGCATTTGAGCTTCTTAAATTGAGTACTCCTAGACTAAATGAGGTCAAGCATTTTGCCAATTAGAAATTTTACAAGACATTCTGAACCCAAAAGATAAAACCTGTTTGTGCAATGAGGCACTGTGACAGGGGCCTCTGAAGAAATTGTGTTCTCCAACCAGTCCTTTCAGGAGCAGTGGTAAATTCTCAGCAATCACAGAACTGTAACAAGGAATTACAGCCCTACATGGTGTCAGGACTGAGGCAGAAAATTACCATTGTCTCTGGCACAAGGAAACTATGAAATCACACCTATCACAGAGATCATCAAGTCAAATGTCTTCATTTTACAGAAGAAGAAACTGAGGGTCAGATAAGGGAAGGTATGAGTTATCTGAAACCACAAAGTGAGTGTCAGAGCTTGGACTAAAACAGGTAGTTACCTCTCATTCCTCAGATGCAACTGAATCGTCAATACCAGAAACAGACATGAGTTCAATTAGGCCATTCTCCCTAAGATCTTGGAGTTCTTTCAAGTATGTGAGCTTTTCTTCCACACCAAATTGTGTGCCTTCTGTATATACTTATATATGTATGTAAAATATAAGCATCTTGAGAGAACAGAATATTTCCCTTTTGTCTTTGACCCCTAGTGTACAGCATAGCATATGGTGCATAGTAGGTACTCGATAAATGTTTGTTTTTTTAATTGATGGATTGATTGATCAATTGATTATTATAAGGAATGTTATAAATTAATGTCTGTTTCTCAAATAAAAATCACAACTTAAAAGTCCTTTTTCAGTCTCTCTTCTATTGGTTATAGTGATGATTTCAATAATACCACTGATAAAAAACAGTGAAGTAGAAGTAAACATAAAATAAGACACTGTAATGGGGTTTATGAAATCTATGATCAAGTATTCCTCTTAGAAGATGAAACAAAGAAATCATCATATTCCTTTCCAAAGGGCAAAGAAGTCGTAGGATGCTGGAAGCAGAAGGGTCCTTTGAACACAAGATGTTAGAACATATAACACTAAAGAGTTGGAAGGGACCTTCTATTTTTTAATATAGAATAGTGGAATTTAGAACATTGAATTCCAGAGATGGAAAGAACTTTGGAGATTAGAATGTGAGAATACAGATTACTAGATCTAGGAGGTATCTCAGCAGCTGTATAGTCAACTCCGTCTGTTTATAGCTAAGGCTACAGAGAACCAGGAAAGTTAAGTCATTTGCCCAAGGTCACACTGGTAAGCATCAAGGACAGGATTTCAGCCCAAGTCTTTGACTATAGAACCCTTTCACAGTTCCATACTGACTCCTTTTCTATCCTCCTTCCCAGACCCCTACTCATTCCCCAGTACAATTCACTGTGCATTTCCTTTGATAAATACTGAAACAACCAAGAGAAGGGTGCCACTTCAGAGATTTCCAGGGATTTCTTTTCCTGTGCAAAATTTCCATCTTCTGGGGAAATCATTTGCCCCAGTTGGCTCTGTTTCCTATGTGTATTTCTGGACAACTGCTCACACTGAGCCAGGCCTCTACTCACCTGCATTCTGTTGATAACCCCTGGAAAATGAAGTTCTGTCACTCTCCACTCAGAAGAATGAACAAAATAAGCAAACCTGATAATAGCAGACAAAATTTAATTACTGAGCTCACAATGAAAGGGGAGAAGGGAGGGAGAGCTAGAATATCAAAGATGGCAACAGGAAGAAGGGAGAAACAATTGCGTTCAGATCAGTCCAGTTGTTTTTTTTTCCTCTACTTAGTAAAATAAAGAATGCAAACCTTTAGTTACCCACTTCTCTCTCTCCCTCTCTCCTCCACCCCTCTTCTACCCCTGTTTGACAATAAAATCAATGACAATGGACTCATATCCTGCAGTTCAGCACCAGCTTTTAGCTTTTGTCTTCTGTTCTCATTTAAGGTTTCTTCCATTAACCTCTGGCACAACTGTGAAGGAGTTCAGAGGTTTGGGGTTTTATTTATTTGGGTCCAGAAGTTGCCATCTCAGTAATCTGTGTTGCTTTTCCTCTCCCTTTGTCTCACGGGTTTGGCAGCAGTTTGGATAAAAGTTGGCCTTTGGTGAATAATGTCCTAGAATAATTGTAACCAACTAGCAACAACAGTTGAAATGTTTCTGTCCTCTTCTGATCAAAGTCTCTGGTTTTGTGTATCACCTCTGATTTGGGCTAACTAGACACTAGAAAGCCTAGTTTGGCTTTCATGATGAAAAAGGCCTTTTGAGCATAGATCATTTGAGAACAAAATATGGGCTAATAGAACAAAAGAAGAAGGCACCTAAAAACATAAAATATTAGGGCAAGAAGGCATCTTAGGACATAGAATGGTAGAACACGGAATGTTACAGCCAGAAACCACTTTATAGAATGTTAGACTATAGAATGTTAAGAGTTGCAAGGGACATTTAGATATAGAATACTCTACCCAGAAGAGGCCAAAACTATCCAAATCCCTTAATTTGACAATGAGAAATAAAGTGATGACTTATAAAAGATCATGGAAGGAGCTAATGATAATCATAACTGAAACCCACTTCTTCCATATCCCCACTTCATGCTCTTTCATTCTGTACCCTGGGGAAAATAAGAGAAAAACACAACAGTTGTCTTCTGTTCTCCATTCAAAAGAAATGATTACTTGTATGTTTGAACCACCACCATTTTAATTAAAAGCTGTATTAACCTGTTGGACCACAGAGCCTTTGGTACTCAAGGTGTCTGGTCAGAATAATTTAGGTAGTAAGATTTTGGTTAAATTGCAATAAAACTTAGAAAATGGTGCCTTTAGGAAGGTGATCATAGGAGAGAACATTTTAGCCCATCAATCAGGAACCTTAGGATCTAGTATTGGTTTTAGCACTACTAAGCCATGGTAGTGTGGGTAAAGGAAAAATCCCTGAATGAGAAGGACCAGAACAAAGGTTTAAATCCTGGCTAGACTCCTTGTAGCAGTAGTAGTATATTGTACTGTATTATATTATTATTATTATTATACTATATAGTATACTATTATTATTGGTAGTATATCATACTATACTATATACTATTACTATACTAGTAGTAGCATATAATAACATTATTAGTATTAGTATACTTATTAGTATATATGAATAACCCTGGGCAAGCCAATTCAGCTCAGTTTCCTCATCTTCCCCTATCTATGCCTGCTGCCTTGGGGGAAAGTTAAATGAAAAGCTGAAAGAACCCATAAATAAAACTCCTCAGAGCATCTAAGGCCCCATGAATAACAACCCAGAGAGCTGGCAGGTGTCTGCAATTTTCTAAGCCACAGAGGTATCCTTCCTAGGATTGTCCTCCTTTCCTCGATATAGGTAAAGAATGAACAAAAATGAGCAAAAAAAGAAAATTCCCCAATGAGCTTCCCTCTCTGGGCTAGGCTCAATCTGGCCTCTGGTTTGTTTTTTTGTTTTGTTTTGTTTTGTTTTGTTACATTATTCTTACAAGGCTTCCCCAAGTCTGTGTTCATCATATTGCCTATCTTTATTTCTTTTTTTAGTACATAATAAATGAGTTCCTTGTGCGTCCACATGACATAAGATCCAAGTGGCATAACACTCCCAAGTGTGGCTAGAACCAGACTAAAATCTAAATAGGAAATATCAAAACAAATACAAATATAATAAAATGTAGATAATATTATGTGGTTTTCTAAGG
The DNA here is from genome assembly GCF_003287225.1 of Phascolarctos cinereus. Taxonomy (NCBI): domain Eukaryota; kingdom Metazoa; phylum Chordata; class Mammalia; order Diprotodontia; family Phascolarctidae; genus Phascolarctos; species Phascolarctos cinereus. Next base: position 642,100,104 of record NW_027555847.1, read on the forward strand.
CAATATGGGGCCAATGGGGATCATCATGTACAGGTAAGTAACTCCCATTTCTATCTGAAACTGACACCATAGATCTAGACAATTTATCTTTTTCTTCCTCATCAGAATTATGTCTTTGCATCTTCCAAATTTGATTCTTCAGAGCTTCCTACTCTTCCTGATCTTTCTCCACCGAGTCTTACTTCATTGGTGCTTACTTGTCTTTTTTCTGTTCTTTTGGAAATATGTTCTCTCAGAATAATTTAAACAATACTTTCAACATTATACAAATAAACAACTTTGAAACAGTTGAGCCATCTAATCAAAGTAATGCCAGACCATGATTCCAAAGAACCAATGATGGACCACGCTCTCCACCTCCTGAGAGAGAGATAAGGCACTCAGGGTGTATGCCGAGACATACATTTTTGGACTTGGCCAATGTGAGAATTTGCTTTACTTGTATGTATACTTGTTTAAAAAAAGTTTTATTCCCTATGTCTTTTCTAGGGGGTAACAAATGCTTGTTTATTAAAAACAAATTCTTCAAACAAATATTTTCTCCTGATATCTAAAGTGCATGTCAGATCTCTAACAAAAATTCTAAGGTAGACCTCTATCCCACAAGGAACCTCGTTTTAACACCAGCAGCCAGTTGTCAATAGTCAATAAACATTTATTAAGCACCTACTATGTGCCATGCACTGGGGATACAAGAGTCAAAAGACAATCCCTGTCCCTCAAAGTTTATATTCCAGTGGAAGAGACAATGCAAATAAACATATACAAAGCAAACTATATACAGAATAAATAGGAAATAGTTAAAAGAGGGAAAGCACTGGAATTGAAAGAGGTTGAAAAAGGCTTCCTGTTGAAGGGGAGATTTTACTCGGGACTTAAAAGGGGCCAGGGAAGTCAGTGGTTTGAGCAGAGAGGGGACAGCATTGCAGGCAATGGAGGACAGCCAAAGAAGATGTCCAGAGGTGAGAGATGGAGTGTCTTATTCGTGGAATAGCCAGGAGGCCAGCATCAGTGGACTGAAAAGTATGTGTTGAGGGTGTATAGGTCAAAGAAGACTGGAAAAGTAGGAGGGGGCTAGGTTATGAAGGGCTTTGAATGCCACACAGAATTTTGGATTTGCTCCTGGAAGCAGCAGATAGGCAATGGAGTTTATTGAGTGTGAGAGACAAAGAGTGTGTGTGAATGTGTGTGTGTGGGGGGTAGATAACATAATGGGACCTGCATTTTAGGAAAATCATTTCAGTGGCTGAATGGAAAACAGATTGGAGTGGGGACAGACTTGAGGCAAATAGACCTACTAGCAGACTATTGCAATAATCCAAGCCTGAGGAAATAAGAGCCTAATTCACAGTGGTTGCCATGTCAGAAGAGTGAAGGAGTATATGAGAGATGTTGCAAAGGTGAAATCAACAGGCCTTGGCAACAGATTGGCTGGTGGGGGGGGGAGAGGGGAGAGATAGTGAGGAATCCAGAATGACTCCTAGTTCATGAGCCTGAGGGACTGGGAGGAAAGGATTCCCTCTACAGTAATAGGGAAGGGAGAAGGGCAGTAGGGTTTAGGGGAATAGATAATGAGTTCTGTTTTGGACATATTGAGCTTAAGATGTCAAAAGGACATCCTGGTTGAGATTCTGAAAGTCAGTAGAGATGTGAGACTGGAGATCAGTAGAGAAGTTGGGGAAGCATAGGTAGATTTGAGATCATCAGAATAGAAATGATAGTTAAATTCATTGGAATAGAGGGTATCTCCAGGTAAAGTACAAAGGAAGAAGAGAAGAGAGCCTAGGACAAAATCCTGAGGAATGCCTGCAGATAGAGGGTTTGATCTGAAAGGGGATCCAGCAAAAGAGACCATGAGGAGTGATCAGATCCAGGAAAGAGTGGTGTCCAGAAAATCTAGAGGGAAGAGAATATCAAGAAGACAGTGATCACCATATTGTTTTGATGTTTATCACTATATAATATGGTTTGACTAGAGAAAGAAATGGCATACCACTCCAGTATCTCTGCCAAGAAAATCCCATGGACAGTTGGTCCACAGTGTTATGAAGAGTTGGACATGACTGAATGTCTAAACAGCAATGATATAGGTTGAAATCTGGGATTACAAGATTGTTTTTTTTTCCTCTTTTTTTCTTGATTCCCTTGATATTCTTGATCTTTTTCCAGATGAATTTCGATATTATTTTTTCTAGCTCTACAAAATAATTATTTGGTAGTTTGATTGGTATGTCACTAAATATGCAAATTAATTTAGGTAGAATTATTATTTTTATTATATTACATTGGCCTACCTATTCATATTTAACCAATTGGTAAAACTGTCTTTGTTTGAAAATTGTTTTGTAATTGTGTTCACATAGTCCCTGGGTTTGTCTGAATGGAAGACTTCCAAGTATTTTGTATTATCTGTGCTTATCCTTCTAGGTTTTGTGGTAATATATAGAAATGTTGATGATTTATGTGGGTCTATTTTATGTCCTTCAATTTTGCTAAAATTAATTGTTTTAATTAGTTAATTTGTTTCATTCAGTTGATTCTCTAGGATTCTCTAAGTATACCATCATATCTGCAGTCATATTTTTTCCCTCATTGTCTATTTTCATTCCTTCAATTTTTCTTGTCTTATTGCTATAGCTAGTATTTCTAACATGATATTGAATAATAATGTGGATGATAGACTTCCTTGCTTCCCATCCTTGGAAGACTTCTAGTTTATCCCCATTACAGATAATCCTTGCTCTTGGTTTTAAAGCAATACAAGTGAAGGGTTTTGTTTTGTTTTGTTTTGAGAATTGGGAAGATACAGGCATGTCTGTAGGAGGCAGCAAAGCAGCCAATAGACAATAGAAAGTGTGGGGATGAAAGGGGAGTCAATATGTCAGAGGAAATGGGACAGAATGGGGATCATTTGAACAAGTAGCAAGGTTAGCCTTGGTAACAAGTAAGGCCGCCTCCTCATATGAGACCATGGTGAAGAATGAGATAGCAGCAGAAGGCATATAAGTGAATGAGATGAGGAAAAGGAAAGGAGGAGGAGTTCATAGCATATGACCTCATTTTTTTTTCTGTAAAATATGAGGCAAAGTTCTCAGCAAAAAGATGAAAGCCAGGGGAGTCATGATAGATTTAAATTTTTCTTGTAATAAATAGCTGTTCAATTTAAATGAACTAACAATAGACTAAAGGGTTGATGAGAAATCATTATTATCTTCTCTTATAAGACAGAAGGTTATAATGCAACGAACTCCCATACATTCTTTTTATCCCTGCACCTTTATTTAAATATTTATACATCTTGCAAGGCCCACTCTTATAAAAATACCCACACTAGTTACCTGTACTGTTGAAAATTATCTCCTATCCATGAAGTCAAAGACAGAGATGATCATTATTGGCACGTGGCTACCCCTTCTCCATGCCAGAGGCAAGAAGAGAGTTAGAGTTGGTTTTTGACTATTGCAAAACCCATAGCCGTGGTTTGTGTCATTTGAGTGCCCTGATATGGAAATGAGGAAGACCCCGGTTACAGGTTATGGCTTAACCTGAGTGTGCCAAGTGTGAGTGTCGTTTGTTGCAGAAAAAGTGCTTCCCTCCCCCCCCCACCCAATCACAGAATTCCATACGCTAAAGTAATATCTACTACAGAATGCCAACAAGTCATTATCATTATTAGGAGGTTGGTCCCAACATCTAGTCTGGCCTCTTTGGTCCTGGTTCCCCCTTTGGATGCACATAGAACAGATCCCTCTTCTCCATGGCAGCCCTTCTGATACTTTATGATAGCTGTCATGCCCACTCTAACTTTTCTCTTCTCCAGATTAAGCATGCCCAGTTCCTTCAATGGATCTTCAGATGACAAGGACTCAAAACCCTTTTCCATCTTTGTTGCCCTTTTCTGAACATTCTCTGTCTTATCAATGCCCTTGCTAAACTATGGCACCCAGAAGTGAACTCAAAAATCTAGAGCCGGGGCGGGGAACCTGTAACCTCGAGGCCAGCGTGGCATTCTTGGTTCCTGGGTATGGTATTTTCACTGAGTCCAGGTTTTACAGAACAAATCCTTTTATTAAGGGGATTTGTTCTGTGAAGTTGGGATTCAAAGGCCTGCACTTGAGGACCTAGAGGGCCACATGTGGCCTGGAGGCCACAGGTTCCTCACCCCTGATCTAAATAAAGACTGATGAATAGAAAATTCAGTGGAACTAGTATCTCCTTATTCCAGAAAATTAAGCTCATTATTAGTGCAGCTCAGGGACTCAGCTTTGTTGACTGTCACATCTCATAGCTGACTCATACTGAGGTTGTAGTCCACTAAAACCACCAGATCTTTCTCCACACAAAACAATTACTGTCTAAACATGCCTCCTCTATCTTCTACTCGTGAAGATGATCATTTTTTTTAACCCAAGTATAAGACTTCACATTTGTCCCTATTGAATTCCATTCTATTAGATACAGCCCAATTCTCTATTTTGTCAAATCTTTTGGGATCCTGAATGTGTGATCCAGTGAGTTAGCTTTTTTCCCAGGTTGTCTTGAAAGAACCAGAAACTGAGGCTCATTGTAGCCTACCCCTCCAATAAATTAACCCCAGTATCATCTACCCTTTTTCTTCCTTTGACTCTGTTCTGGTTCTTTGATTTCTCAAATTTGTCCTTGTATGAGCTAAACATGCCCACAATAAATGATCCATTAATTTATCCATTGGTCATCTGAATTTTTTGCAAAACCTTCTCAAGTCCCAACACTGCTAAAACAGAATAGGTCAGCAGCATTAGCATGATTATTCCCAGTTTTAAGGGAGGAAACTGAAGCTCTGAGTGGATGACTTTCCCCTGAACATAGCAGGTAAGGTGGGATTTGAATCCAGGTCTCCTGACTCGAAGTCTAACCCTCTATCCTCAATATAATGCTATTGCTAACCCCTCTACAAACTTCTTATCATCTCCATTATAAACAATTCTATTTATCTTTGAAATTCCTTCACTATCTTTCCCCAACCTACATTTTCAGCCTCATTAAACACTACTTCTCCTGAATTCCCCTCCAGCCAAATTGACTTTCTCTCGGTTTCTCACAGAGGACATTCCATTTCCCTTTTATATGCCTTTGTGATAGCCATCCCCCATGCCTAGAACGAATGCCCTCCTTTCCTCAACTTCAAAGAGAGCCTCTCTTCCTTTAGGAAGCAGCTCAATCAAGCACCATTTTCTGCTTGAAACCTATACTGATCTCCCCAACTGCCAGTGCCCTCCCACCCAAATTACCTGATATACCTTACATGTATAACATATATGTGTGTGCATATATACATACAAATATGTATAAATATATATGCACGCATTTACATACTTACATATTTATTCCATATGTATTTCTATACAGACTGTCAAAATAGCATTTATTGAATACTTACTATGTAGCAGACACTGTGCTAAAAGAAAAATTGAGGCAGACAGAGGTTAAATGATTTGCCCTGGAGTCACATAGATAGTAATGTCTGAGTTCAGATTTTAACTCAAAAGTTCCTGACTCCAGGCCGTGTTCTTTCCACTGTCTAATTTAGCCTAAGGTTCTGAGACAAAGGGATTGTTTCATTCTTTCTATCTGTATTGTCAGTGTCTAGCATACTAATTGGCTTAGTTCAGGCACTTAACAAGGATTTTTCTGATTGGTTGTTTGAAGGTGATGTATGTAGAGGCTAGGAGGCACAATGGATAGAGCACTGGGCTTGGAAGCATCTTCCTGAATTCAAATCTGGCCTTGGACGCTCACTAGCTGTGTGATCGTGGGCAAATCACTTAACCCTGTTTGCCTCAGTTTCCTCCTCTGTAAAATGAGCTGAAGAAGGAAGTAGCAAAGCACTCCAGTGTCTTTGACAAGAAAACCCCAAATGGGATTACAAAGAGTCAGACATGAATAAAAAATGACTAAACAACAACAGTGGCACACTAGCTGGTTAATGGCACCTCATGTGATCTTAGACAAGTCATTTAATACCTCTGAGACTCAGTTTCCTCACATGTAAACCGCAGGGGTTTGATTAGATGATTTCTTCAGTCCTTCCAGCTCATCCAGACGCTCAGGCCTATTCTGCTTGCAGGTACTAAAAAACAATAGTTATGGGTCTGTCATCCCTGGGGGGGGGGGGGTTACTCCAGAGAACTGCAACACACATTTACATTTTCCCTTGTAACAAAGGAGAAGGTCTTGCTCAGCTCCAGTGAGCACCATAAACACTTTAGCTGGCAGCAACTGGAGATTACAAACAGTTGATTATAAATGATTCCCACTGAATGGCTGGCACTGACAATGCCTTGGGTTGGCAGATGTTTGTGGAGATGAACAGAAATTTGCAAATGAGGAGAAAGGCCTGGATTAAGGGCTTTATTATCTCTTCCCCCCTCATTTAGACCTTGTCTTATAGTAACCTGGATTGTCCCTAGCTTTTTGGCCTCAAGCAAGCACTTTTCTTTTCTGATCCTCAATTTCTTCATCTATAAAAAGGAAGGGATTGGATTCGATAATCTTAAAAAAAAAAAATGACCTTCCAATTGTAAATCTTAGTGCTTATTACAGAGTCTGGCACATAATCGGTGATTAATAAATGTTTGGTAACCTGAGTTAATTAAATCATATTATCAAATAAAATGCATTTCATTGACTATCCATCCATTCTAGAGACAATAATTCAGTGGGAAAAAATATTGCAAAAGGAGTCAGACCTGGGTTTTTGCACTAGTTCTATCCCTTAAAATCTTGATTTTCTTAATTAAATTATTTCCCTTCACTGGGACTCAACTTTTTAGGCATTTTGGAGGTTCTCTAGATTTGCCTACTTTTAAATTTGCATCTAAGTTGAGGGAGTTGGAGTCAGTCATAGCTTTAGAGTTGCAATGACCTTAGAAGCCATTGACCAGAACCCCTCAATTTACATATGAAGAAACTGAAGCTTAATGAGGTCAAGTGAAAGTTGGAATTTGAAGCCAGGTCCTTCTGGCTTTTAGTCTGGAGCTCACTCTCTGACCCCTTGACCTCTATGGTATCTTTCAACTCATGGGCTCAAATCCCCTTCCTCCATGAAGCCTTCCCTGAAGACTATTCTTTGTGAATCAGTTCTTCCTCTGAAGCCTTCAGCATATACTAGCCCTCCTTTGGCCCTTACATATATATTTTAGTGGCTTTGCCATTGAATTATTTCTGGTATTGGTTATGATTTCCTAACAAGATGGTAAAGCTGTTGAAGTCAGGGCAAATAGCTCACACATCCTTCTTCCCACTGCCTCTGCCAGAGTAGTCCTAGCATGTAACTTTCATCTTTGTGTGCCCAGTGCAGAGTACTGGGCATTGCATACAGTAAATAATCAATGTTTGTTCACTCGAATTGATCATTGGAAATAGAGCACTTAGTAAATTCAAAAATGTCTCCTGATTAGACCATAACACAATGATATCTCCAAAGATCTCTATTTAAATGAAATATAAAGAAACAGAGGATACTACACAGCTCAACAGCAAAGCCCAGGCAATACGCAATAACAGGGAAAAACAATCAGCAAATGAGCGAACCTGGCATATGTGAGTCTTTTCCACCAAAATGTAACATTTTAACAAACATCTGCTCTTGTCACATGGCCTACTGGAAATAGCATCGGGATTTTAACAGAGCAGGTATATAAATACATAGTTACCAAATTGAATTGTTCCATCCTTTTGTAAACAAAAGTGGCCATTGTGTCTCACTCCTGGTAGGAAAATAGGTATGTGTAGAAATGTAAACATGCTTGTAGAAACAAAAACACATTGTTATTTAAATGAAAATAAAGTGGACGTTTATATAGTTCTTTAAGGTTTGTAGCGTATATTGCACCTGAGCTTTACAGTAATGCTGTAGTTACACCCAACAGGTACAATATCCTCCTAGTTAGTACAATACATTCCATAGAGGAAGGAAAAGAGAGGCTCCTTGAGGGTAAGTGTTTTGCCCACAGTCACACAGCCAGTAAGTGGCAAAAAACACTAATCAGTGGCTCAGGGTTTAAAGGAGCTGAGTTTAAACTCGATCTTGGATTCTAACTTCCTAGATGACTTTTAACTAGTCATTAGCCTCTCAAGAACCTCAGCTTCTGCTTATGTAAAATAAGAGGGTTGCGTCAGATGACCTCTGAGGTCCAACCCAGCTCCAGATCTATGACTCTATGTGCTATAAATATCATCATTACTCCAAATCCAGCACTCTATCCACTAAATCACAATGCTTCTTCAAATGAAATTCAGACATTTCTTTAAATTTACATTTCATTATGAGAAGAAAAAAAGGGAAGTTGGAAGATACAGTCTTTTGTTTTTTTGTTTGTTTTTGTTGTTCATAAAAAAGCATTCACTTTGGATATGGTATGATAGAGGTATGGATAGAATCCGTGTGGTATAATGCAGAGTATTAGACTCAGATTGTCAGGAAGGTCTGAGTTCAAGTCCTGTGCCACTCACTTGCTAACTGCATGACTCTGAGCAGATCAATTAATTGCTCTAGACCTCAATTTCCTTACATGTAAAAGTGATGACCTCAAAGATCCTTTCCAATTCTGTATCTATAGTGTTATGATTCTAGTTCTTCCTCCAACACTTACAAATTGTATTGTAGAAATTATTTCAAATTTCCAATCCTTAGTTCTCTTACCTGTGGAATAGAAAATAGACACTAACTGTGTGACCCTAGGCAAGTCACTTAACCCTATTGGCCTCAGTTTCCTCATCTGTAAAATGAGCTGGAGAAGGAAATGGCAAACCACTCCAGTATCTTTGCCAAGAAAACCCCCAATGGGGTCACAAAGAGTCAGACATAACTGAAATGACTGAACAACGACAAGAAGAGGAAATAGCTACATATGTGTGTATTTATATGTAGATATACATGTACATATATCTGTACACACATGTAACATATAGGTATATACACATGTACACATATACATTTATATGTCTGCATATATACATACATTCCTGTAGATGTATGCATACACATATGTACTCATGTGTATATATATCATATGTATATATTATACATACATGTATATTATAGTACACATGTACACAATATATGGATACACATATATGTATAGAATGCTACTATATCTACATGGCAGGATTGTTGGACTACTGGGGAGAAGTGGTTTGTAAATGGTAAAGTATATGTGAATATATGTTTTTCCAGTTCCTCTCTATTCAATCCATCCAGTGCTCATCATAACATAAGGGTAACCCTTCATCTAACCTGTCAGTGAAACTCTATCTTTGATAGTTCCTACTAGCTTGAGAAGGTTTTAGGCACAGGTTTGGTGATAGAATGTATATATACATCTACTGAGGACAAGGAGGAAAGTCTATATAAGTTGGAGAAACACCAATAGTCACATAATGAATATGGAAAACCTTTGGGCAACATCTCAACCCTTTTCCTTCATCCTGCTTCTAACCCCTTTAAACCCCAGCCACTGCCATCAGCTATGCCTCTGTACTCTCCAGACCACAAGCCTTACCATTTTGCCATTCAACTATATGCTAAAGATCAGGAGATCTTGTCATATGCCCTGATATAAGCTCAACCCCTCTGTATATGTCAAACCCTATTGGAATGTGACCTCCACAAAAGCAAGGATAAATTTTGTACTTAAATTCCAGATGTTTAGAATAGTGCTTGGCACATAGTACAGATTTAATAAATGTTGATTTTTCTCCCATTCATTCATCTGAGAATTCGTGTTAGGAAAAGACCCCTTTTATTTCATACATGTGGCAAAGCTTTCAGCAATAACTCATTTCTTGTATTTGAGCCAGTAAATCATACTACCAAAAAAATTTAAAAAATCCCATGGAGTGGAATGTTTGACCACACCTTCAGAAAGATGATCCCTCATTCAGCATAAAAACAAGAGCCTATAATTCTAAAAAATATAAGGACTCTTTCATTGACATAGCTTCCCTCATTGACCCAGGTTAGTTCTATCTTACTGAACTACTGGTATGTGAATTTCTTCCACTGATTGAGATCAGCAACAAATCTGTAACATATCGTATTTGAGAGCTGTCTAGAAAACGTGAGAGGTTAAGTCCCTTGTCAATGGTCTCTCAGTAAATCTAAGAGGCAGAATTTGAACTCTGGTCTTCCTGAAACCAAGAGCAACACTCAATCGACTATACAATGCAGCCTCCTTATTAATCATTGGAAAATACAGAGAGCAACCTAATGGAATATAGTGATGCTTGTGAGAAGCATATACATTACTGAAATAAACTTTGTATCGAGGAGAAACCCTGTAAATATGATGTCTACAGGAAGGCTATCAAAAAGAGTGCTTTCTTTATTGTCAGAGAATTTATATAGCAGGAAATCTTATAAATGCAAAACATTTGGAAATGACTTTAGGGGCTGGTCAAAACTTATAGGAAAGACCCACCCTATGAATGTAATGAATGTGTGAAAAAAAATTAAGAAATTCACTTTTTCCAAAAGAGAAAATCCACACTGGAAAGAAATTGTAAGTATAATGGACGTCAGTCCTGTTCACGTACTCACTGGCCTCCATGTCCCCTGGGGTTTCTTTTTAATACTAAGATTCCACCTCTATGGCAACCTCATCCTCAGAGGTTAGGATGGCAAGAAACTTCTTTTCCCCAATCACACTAACTTAGGAAGACTGTCCACTAAAATATGGACAGGATATGGTCTGTATTGGATCAGAGAGTCTCCATATCAAAATAATATATAACTCTGAAATATTTCTGTATTATTATTCTATTCAGCTCAATTCATCTATTCATCACACGCCTACATTAGGTATCCAGCACTATGAACTTAAGCTGAATTCATGAGTTTACTATCCATACTCCTTGCTTCAGACACATCAGACCTAAGGTATCCTCTCCATAGAATGTGAAAAAAAAGCCATTCCAAGGCAAAAATAATTCTTGGCCCACACATAAGTCAAAAGTTTAAAGATGCTTTCTGGAGAGAGAAAAGTAGTCCCATCAGAAAGGGAGCAGAATACCTACTTCAGTGGTGAGGGGGGTCCCTCTAGTCTTGTGGGACGGTAGAGAAATCACTGGACTCAGTATCTAAAAAAGACTAGAGTTCAAATAAAATCTAGCACTTAGCCCAGTGACTGGCACATAGTAGGTGCTTAATAAATGTTTATTGAATTGAATCAAAAAATCTCACCTCTCATGGGGCCTTACCTGATAGGTTAAGGACTTTAAAACAATAAGAAATAGGGAGTCATTGAAAGTTTTTGAGTACAGAATTTGCCTAAGCATTAATGAAGGATTTGGAGGGGAGGTGGAAAGAGAGTGAACTAGGGGTTACTTATGAGGCCATTCAGTTCAATTCAATACCAAAAAAATCATTTCAATTCAACTAAAAAATATTAGATGACTACTATAAGCCAAGCCCTGTGCTAGGCACTGGGGATATGAAGACAAAAATAAAGATATCCCTGAACACAAGGATAGACTGGAAGGGAAATCTGAGATTATCTAACCATCTAATTTTACAGAAAAGGAAATTGAGGCTCAGTGTTGAAATGACTTCCTCATGGTTACATATGAAGTTATCGGCAGAGTCAGGTATTTTAAGTTTTATAGCCTAGATGCCATGGGGAATGGTAATGATGCCAACAGGACTCACAAGGCTTATGCCAACAATGGCCATATTATATCAGCTCACCAAAATAGTTATAACTTCTCAAATGCATAAAAAGTGACTCAACTTAAACAGGTACAATGATGCGAGTGGGGGTGGGGGGAAGTTTGCAAAGAATTTTGTGCTGAAGCAAAAACTGTGAAAACCCATGCCCCATGCCTGTGCCTTTGTAGAACCCTTAAGAAGAAACTCATTATCCAATTATGAGAAGCATCATTTCTGAACTAGTGGGGGTGTGAAATCATCAAGGCCACGACTTCAGAATTGCTCCAGTTGGTTTACAGGTGGCCTAACTCCAATTCCTCATTTCAAGTAAAAAACAGAATGTATGGGGGGAGGGTGGGAGATGAGGGGTGTGAAATGAGGAGGGAAGCTCTGAACTGCACTAGCAAAAAAAGAGTCTTTAAATGTCTTAAAAGAAGCTACTGAACATCAAATGCCTGGGATAAGTGGATTTCCCTAGCACAGGGTTTCCCATTCTGAATCATTCTGGAGACCTGTTAAAAAAATCTACTATTGACCACTTTGCCCTCCACAGCTTCAGTCTCAGTATGGTGGCTGTTGGTGCTTCAGGGAGAGGAACTAAAATCTGGCTAGAGAAAGGGAGTCAGCAACGATGGGAGAAACTGAACACAAGGAGAAAGAAGAGGAATCAGGGTTTGTTTGCTTTTTCTTTAAATTTGTAGGTTTCAAAAGTAAGAGCTTTTGGTCAGTACCAAGGCAATACCATGTATTGCCAAGTAAACATATCAGTGAAGACTTTCGAGCTTTGACCTATTGTTCTGCATGGGAACAGACCCACAGAGTACTTTGAAAATGGGCTAGCTTTTCTAAGGGTCCCATGGATGGGGACTGGGGGTGGAAGTGTCTTTTGGGAGAGAGGGTGGGGGAAGGGGATGGGAGGGGAAAGAATTAGATAAAGTGCTGGACCTGGAATCAGGAATACATGAATTCAAATTTGACCTCAAACACTTACTACCATGTAACCTCAGACAAGTCACTTCATCTTCGTCTGCCTCAGTTTCCTTATCTGTAAAATGGAGATAATAACATCACCTCCCACTTAAAGTGCTTTATAACTACTAGTTATTATAATCATTAATAATATTACTAATGTCCCCATTTCAGGCCATTCAGTTCAATTCTATACCATATGCCATATGAGGCCATTCAGTTCAATTCAATACCAAAAAAATCATTTCAATTCAACTAAAAAATATTAGATGACTACTACAAGCCAAGCCCTGTGCTAGGCACTGGGGATATGAAGACAAAAATAAAGATATCCCTGAACTCAAGGATAGACTGGAAGGGAGATCTGAGATTATCTAACCATCTAATTTTACAGAAGAGGAAGCTAATTAAAAGAGATGAGAAGAGAATGTTGAATATTACAGTAGAAATTATACTAGATGCAGGGCAAGAAAACTTGAGATCAAATCCTGGCTGTGCCACTTAATTAATACTAATGTGACCTTGAGCAATTCCCTTATACTTTTTAATGCCTCAATTTCCTCATTCATAAAATAAAAAAAGTTGGACTATACAGCTTCTAAAAGCCCTCCCAGCTTTCAATCGGTGAACTTATGATGGACTTCAAAGGTTTTAAAGACACTAAGCAAATGTCAGTTTGAGGTCTCCAAAAAGGTCAGTTTTTAGAGAGAGGGAAGAAGAATGGTATAAATTAAAAATAAAATAAATTCTGGACTGGGACCCATGTTCTAGCTTTGATTGCCACTAATTCACTGTGTGACTGAAAAGGACACATCCCCTCTAATTACCTACATTTCTTTCACCCTATGGAACTGTGAGTCTTTCCATTTGCTCTACAGCTGAATCGCCTTGTGTTTGTCCTCTTTCTTAATTAGAATGTGAGCTCCCTTAAGAACTATCCTGATTTTCTATTGGTATCATCAGAACTTAACAGCATACTTTACTATCAATTAGCATTTATTAAGCTCTTACTATGTGCCAGGCTAAGTGTTGAGGATACCAAAAAAAATCCTTACATTCAAAAATCTTACATTCTGAAGAGGAAGAAAAATGTACATATATAAGTATATATGTGATATATTCAAAATGAATACAAGGTGATTTGATGAGGGAGGGCACCAGCAGCCAGTAGGATCAGGAAAGACCTCATAGATGGCGGTGCTTGAGCTGAGCGTGAAGAAAACCAGAGATTCCAAGAGTTGGAGATGAGGAGGAATCTCATTGCAGAGAAGGAGGATGGCCTGTGCAGAGGCACAGAGATGGAGGATGCAGCATGTGCATGGAACAGCAAACGAAAATGACAAATGAGGCAGGACCACAGATGTGCAGAGGGCAGTGATGTGCAAGGTGGAAAAATTGGTAAGGGGCCAGTTTGTGAAGAGATTTACATGCCAGATACAAGAGTTAATATTTGATCCTAGAGGTTATGGGAATCACTTAAATTTTTTGACTAGGAGAGTGACATGATGATGCCTATGCTTTAAGAAAATCTCAGCAATAGGTGTACTGATGGATTAGAGAGGGAGGGGCTTGAAGCAGGGAGACCAAATAGACTATAGCAATAGTCAAAACAAGAGGTAATGAAGGCCTGAAATGGCGACATTAGTAATATTATTAATGATTATAATAACTAGCAGTTATAAAGCACTTTAAGGTTTGAAAAGTGCTTTACAGATATTATCTTATTTTATCCTCACAACAATCCTGGGAGGTGATGTTATTATCTCCATTTTACAGATAAGGAAACTGAGGCAGACAAAGATGAGGTGACTTGTCTGAGGTTACATGGTAGTAAGTGTCTGAGGTCAAATTTGAATTCAGTATTCCTGATTCCAGGTCCAGCACTCTATCCACTGTGCCACTCACTACCTAGAAAATCATAATACTGCTATGAAGTTCTACTAATTCATTATGTCACCTTGTGAAGTGATTTACTCCCCTCAGTTTCCTTTAATGTAAAATGAATATGTTAGACTAAGTGAGCTCTGTTCCCAAACTGCTTGACAGTAGGGCCCATTTCATTTTGTGTTTGTGCCCCCAGTGTCTAATACAATGCTAAGATATGTCTATTGATTGATTCCAGCATTTTGTGTTCTAATCTCCTTTGCAACACCAAACCAATATGCTTGTAGATTCCTTAACCAAAATCAAAATGAATCACTTCTAGGCCTTGCAAGCACCATCACAAAGTTCAAGTGTTACAGCACATTCTATTGAGTTAGTGGTTCAATTATAGAACATTAAAGTAGAGAAGAAGTAATATTTATCAAGCCTAATTAAGATTCCATCCAGTGCAAAAATTTGATGGAAAATTATAATTAAGGAATCACTGTTGAACTATGGAAAGAACTTTAGACTTGAAGCCAGGTGCCCTGCATTCTAATCTCAGCTCTTCCAATTACCAATTATTAGTAGAAATGACAACCTCTTTTCTGCCTGTTAAAGGGACATTAAAATAAAGAGGAAGTTCTAGCTATAATGCAGAGAGGCCAAGGGCTTAGGATTTCACCCCTCCATCCAATGTTTGTCTGTTTTAGCCCCTTTTCAGATAAGGAAGAGAGGTTATTCTCACTCTGTGATAGTCATTAGACCTACTCTGCTTAGCCCCACATGGAAGATGTAGAAGAAATGGCTCAACATTGAAAAGAGTTAGATTTTGGTGATATGGAAGGGAAAATTTCTGAACAATTAGAGTTATTAACAAGTGTGATGTGTTACCTCCATCACTGGTAGTCATCAAGCAGAGCTTCTTTGACAACAAGGGGATACTGTAAAGCAGAGATTCTTAACTTTTGTTATATCATGGACCTTTTTGCCAGTTTAGCAAAACCTATGGAATCCTCACATTCATGTTTCTGAATGTACAGAACCAAATATATGTAATAACAAAGGAAATCAATCATATTGAAATATTAAAATTATATTAAATATATTAAAATATATATATTAGGGTACAGAAATAATTCAACATACATTTATTAACCACCAATTCTTAATAATGTTAGGCAGCAAGTGAGAAATACTATTACTAGGTGCTGGGATCATGTCTTTTCTCCCCAATCATATGAGTTTCATCTCTCAACAGTGCCAAGTATGGGCATCTTGCACAGAATACCTTCTCAGAAATGTATATATTCATAAAAAAGGTGAAGCTAGCTAGATACTTGGTCTTCGCTAGGAATAGGCATCTAGTTTCAGCCTCAGAAGGTTCAAAGTAAGGTTAGAGAGATTTAGAGC
The DNA here is from genome assembly GCF_003287225.1 of Phascolarctos cinereus. NCBI lineage: Eukaryota > Metazoa > Chordata > Mammalia > Diprotodontia > Phascolarctidae > Phascolarctos > Phascolarctos cinereus. The sequence goes on from NW_027555847.1 coordinate 642,116,035, forward strand.
TGGAAGGTGTCATCTAATTTATCACCATTATATTACAGATGAGGGAATGAAATCCCAGAGATTATGCATGGTTCATCCAAGGTGATGAAACTCAATTCAACAGACATTAATTAAGTACCTAATATTTGCAACACACAGCTCTAGATTCTAGACATATAAAGTCAAAAACAAAACAGTCTTCATCCTCAAGGAAATTCCATTCTACTTGGTTTTGTAGAAGATGAATTAAGGTATAAAATGTAAATAAACATAATGCAAGTGTATCTACAGAGACCATTAACATCTGGAGAGATCAAAAAAGGCTTCAAGAAGGAGATGAATAGTCTCAGAAATTCTGAGCCGGAGAGAAGAATGCCAGGCCAGGCTATGTGACCAAATGAAAAGCTAGGTGACACAGTAGATAGAGCACCAGGCCTAGAATAAGGAAGACTCCTCTTCCTGAGTTCAAATCTGGACTCATATACTTACTAACTCTGTGACCCTGGATAAGTCACTTTAACCCTGCTTGCCTCAGTTTCCTCAGCTGTAAAATGAGCTGGAGAAGGAAATGGCAAATCACTTCAGTATCTTTTCCAAGAAAACCCCAAACGGGGTCACAAAGAGTTGGACAAGACTGAAAAACGACTAACAAGTATGATCATAGCTTTGTATGAGAGGAGCAATCTTCTGAGGAAGATGAGGACACACTCACACTTCCTATATTCAACCAGCATAAATTTCAAAACTCTCCTAGATCCTATCCTCCCCCCAAAATGTTGCTCTTTCCCCAGACCACTCTTTAAATGAGTGTTGCCTTACATAGGGGCATCACATTCAACTGGGACAAACTGTCTTCTGAACAAAAATACTTCTACTTCTTCTTCCTTGGGATTGTAAAATGAAACTGTAGGACCAGAAAAGAGGTGACAGGTGGGTTGGTGGCAATCTTTCTTTTATCCCTCTTCCCCCATACTGTCACTTTTACCTTGTTTTGGGGATGATCTGTTCCCTACACCATCTCTTTCCTATACCTCCCCCAATTTTGGTCCACTATCCAGAACTCCTAGTGACAGTTCTGGCATCAGAGAAGGCCTTGAATGCACAGAGGTGGAAAATAGAGGGAAACTGAGATTAGGGAACACCTATAGAAAGGAATACAGCATTTTTGAAAGAGAAACTACTATGAAAGAAGACTAGAAAGGTCACTGTAACATTATAATGGAAAGCCTTAAATGCCAGCCTGAGGCGTTTATATTTTAAACTAGAGGTGATATGAAGCCATAGAGTGTTTCAAGGAACGGGTGAGAGAAATGATCAGATCTCTGCCTTAGTGTTGTTTTGATAGCTCTTCAAAGGATATATTAATCTAGAAGACCAAATGAGAAACAATTACAATAATATAATAATACAATAGGGAATGAGGGCCTGAACTAGGTTTGTACCTGTGCTTGTAGGGAGTGTTTGTGAGAGATGTGGAGGTAGAATTGGCATAATTTGGCAACTGATTGGATTATGATGAATAAATGAGAAGGAAGACTTAAGGATGACTTTGAGTTTAAATAAGTGGTAAGCACTAGTGCTTATATCCGAACCCATGCCATCTGTCTCTGCTTCAAGTACTCTTTGCATCATAATACACTGCCTAGGTTCCCCTTAAACTGTTTTTTTTAAACTGTTTTGTTAATGGCATTCATCTTATTCATTTTAAAAATTATTTTAATTGCTGCATAATTTCCCCTAAATTTTTCATTCATGTATTCGTTCATTTAGTGAACATTTATTAAGCACCTATTATGTGTAAGGCACAGCACTGAGGGAACTCTAGATGATAATAATACAGTCTTTAACTCCTTTAACAAGGAGCTTACAAAGTATTAAACTCATAAGATTTATATAGAAATCATCATAATACAGCATAGAATATGATAAATGCCCAGAATAAAGAGAAGCAAAATAACAGGGTTGTTCAAAGAAGGCAAGCAAGGCTGACTAGGGAGATCATGGAAAGTTTCATGGAGGAGGGGGTGTTTTCAGATGAGCCTCAGGATCATTATGCCTTCTTCAGCGAGATGCAGAGGTATTTAATTGGGAGTGGGAGGAAGGGGGAAGAGTAGACATTCCAGGCACAGAAAACAGAATAAGTAAAGATGTGGTGACCGGAATTCTTTCATTTAGGGAACAATAATAGTCTAATCTGGCTAGAATCTAAATTTTATGTGGGTGAGTGGGTGAAGATAAAACTAGAAAGATAGAAGAACAGACTGTAGAAGAAGGCCATGAATTCCAGGCTGAGGATTTGGGAACTTATACTGTACACACTGGGAAGCTACAAATGGTATTTGAGCAGGCAAATGACATGCTCCAAGTAATACTTTACCCAGACCAAACTGCCTTTAGAAGGAGAGTTTGATTGTCTTTATTTTGCACAGGGCAATCTGGATGGTAGTCCTTTCATCAAGGTTCCCACCTAATTCCTTCTGAAAGTTCTGATGCCCAGCCACCTTTCTCCTTGGGGCTCAGAGGGTTCACTCTTAAGGAAGAGGAGTTTTAGGTAAAGCTTTAATTGGACAGAATGGAGAGTGATCACCCCTGGGAGAGTTCTATTTATGGAAAGAAAGAGAGAGAGAGAGAGAGAGAGAGAGAGAGAGAGAGAGAGAGAGAGAGAGAGAGAGAGAGAGAGAGAGAGAGAGAGAGAGAGAGAGAGAGAGAGAGAGAGAGCGCACAGATTAGATGTGTGAATACATTTGGAGGCAGCTCAAAACCCTTCCAAGGTCTGTCAGAGGCCCTTAGTCTCTGAACCCATATCATTATCACATTACACATGGAAGATGCTCTTAAAGGTGCCAGACAGCTAACTGCAATCTTGTTATTTCTGAATAATACTGAGCAGGAAGGATGCCAGCACAACATATCATGTTCAAAGAAAAGGCACACACACACACACACACACACACACACACACAGAATTAGACTCAGACAGATAAAAACACACAGAGAAATTCACACACAGGAACCTGAAGAATGATAAAGGGCACATGTATGCAGAGATCCAGGCTAGCTTACTCCAATTCAGACCAACATTCAGAGGTTTTCAGATCATATACCTACCAGTAGAGCAATAAGCACACACACACACACACACACACACACACACACACACACACACACACACCCAGAGACACATGTACACACACACCCAGCAGTTTCTCTTAATCAGGGAAATAAAGTGTTGTTTCCAAAGAGTATCGATTATCTATACTGTGGGTAAGGAAGCAGGGGCACAGGAGTTGGTGGATGATTTATGTTAATGCCAAGGTTCTCCTGGGAGAAGGAAGGCTGCTTTAAGAAGAGATTAAGAACAGACTTATGTTTACTGTAGGTAGGGTAGACATAATGTAGTTGTAGTAAAAAAAAATCCTTGGTAGCAACAGAGAAAGGTAGCTGAATCAGAGGCCCTCATGTGTATCAATTTAATAAAAGAAGCATTTAAATAAGTAGGCACCCCAAATTTTGACCATTCTAAACTCTGTCCATCCTTCATAGTCAAGATCAAATGAAACTTCCCTGATGTCATCTTTCTAGACCCCTCCTCCCCCCCCCACCTTCACCCACCTGAACGTGATCACTCCTTCTAAATCCCTGGAACGCTCAGTCATTTCATGGAATTTATCATATTCTGCCTTCTATTTGTGGACATATATCTCCCCTCCCAAACAAAAAGTTCTTTTGGGCAAAGACTGGTTCTTACTCTGTGTCTCTTAGACTCAGCACAGTGCATTACTCACACCGGGCACTAATATATTTCCCAAGTGATGGAATGAATGGCTCATGAGCTCCTTATGATCAGAGGATTGTACTGGAAAGACTTCTCTATCAATATATGCATATTACTCCTTGATAGATTCTATGTTCCTGCCAAACTTGCCTAGTTACAAGTGGACGGCACACACACACCCCCACCCAGGTGTGGCACAGTAGAGAGAGTTCCAGGTATGAAGTAAGGAAGACCTGAGGTCAAATGTGGACTCAGACACCTACCAGCTTTGTGACCCGAAGTAAGTCATTTAAGTAGTTTGGCTCAGTTGTCTCCTTTGCAAACTGGGAATGATAACAGCACCTAGTACTAGCTGGACTCTAAGGAAAGCTGAGCACTGCAGAATTGACGCTTTTGAATTGTGGTGCTGGAGAAGGCTCTTGAGAGTCTCTTGGACAGCAAGGAGAGCAAATCACTTAATACTTAAAGATATTAATTCAGGCTATTCACTGGAAGGTCAAATATTGGAGCTGAAGCTTAAATACTTTAGTCACATAATAAGAAGATACAACTCATTGGAAAAAAGATAGAAGGCAATAGGCAAAGGGCATGGCAGAGGATGAAAGGGATAGATGATGTCATAGAAACAATGAACATGAACAGACTCTGATAGTGGAGCATAGAAGGGCCTGGTGTGCTATGGTCCATGAGGTCACAAAGACCTTGTGTCCATATGCAGCGCTATGTCTGTGTGTCCATGTGGGGTGCCTGGGGTGCTGCGTGTCCATGGGAACACAAGTGGATGACTCAACAACATTAACAACAACACAGGCTTGTTGTGAGAATTAAATAAAATAATAATTGTAAAGCACTTAGCACAATGCCTGGCATCATTACTTGTGATTCCTAGAGCTCCGTACTCCATAACCCACCTCCATACATTTACATGAGTTGTTTCTCATGCCTGGAATGATTTCCTTTTTCATCTCTGTCTCTGAGAATACCTAACTTCCTTCAAAGATAGGCTCATTTGCCATTTCCAATGAAAACCCTTCCTGACTTTCAGTTGTTAGCACTCAGTCCTTTTCCCTCTCCCTCCCGTTTTCACATACATACTTGTTTACGTATATCTCCCACCCTTTCACTAGAATGTTAGCTCCTTGGGAAGAAGTCCAGGAGTGATTTTTCATTTTTATGTTTGTACCTTCAACATCTAGGACTTGGTTGTGTACATAGTACATATTTAATAAATATCTACTGTTGGTTTGAATAGACTGATGATGAATTGATTGATTAGGAAGCTGTTATGATCATCCAAACCAGAAGAAACAAGATTTTGACCTAGAACAGCATCCCAGAAGTGGAAAGAAAGGAAAAACTAAGATATATTTTGGCAACAGAGTCAAGAGGACTTGGTAAGTAGTGAGATGGATCAGTTTAGATAAATTTATATAGTTTGCTCAGTGGGGAAAAAGCTATCACTTCTTTAAAAAACAGTAACTGAGATTCAACAAAGGATTTATTAGGCATTCCCTACTATTTACCACATGTTGTATTAGGCATCAGGGATACACAAGATACAGAGACGGAGAACTGTGTTTTCCCTGTTGAACACCAAAATACTATCGCGATAATTTTCATTAACATGACACTGAAAAGTGCCTTCCTCAGAACAACCCAATGCCATAAGTAATGCAAGTAAGGTTATCTCCATTCTAATGACATAAAAGTAAGGATAATCAACAATAAGCATTTATTAAATGATTACTAGGGCCAGGCACTGTGCTAAGTACTGGTGACACAAAAAGAGACAAAAGACAGCTCTTGCTCTCAAGATGCTTGTAATCTAATGGGGGGGTGCAACATGCAAAAAAATATATACAAAACAGGCTATATAGAGGATAAATAGAAAATAATTATCAGAGAGAAGGCAATAGAATTAACAGATGTGAGGAAAGGCTACCTATAAAAGATGGAATTTAAGTTGAGATTTAAAAAGAGCTAGGGAAGCAGTAAGTGGAATTAAGCAGGGAAACCATTCCAGGAATGAGGGACAGCCAAAGAAAATGCCTGGAACTGAGAGATGAAAGTTTGTTCATGGAATGGTCCAGAGGCCAGTGCCACTGTATTGAAGAGTATGTGGTGGGAAGTAAAAAGCAGGAAGACTGAACAGGTAGGAAGGGTCTAGTTTGTGAAGGGACTTAAATACCAAACAGAGCATGTATTGTCTGATCCTTGAAGGGACCTGGAGCCAATGGAGTTTACTGAGTGTGGTGGGGGTGGGGGTGAGGTGCATTCTAAGGAAATCACTTCAGTGGCTGAATGGAAAATGGATTAGATTGGGGAGAAACTTGAGGCAGGTGGACCCAGCAGCAGCTTACCGTAATAGTCCAGGTGTAAGGAGATGAGGTCCTGCACCAGAGTGATAGCCGTGTCAAAAAAGAGAAGGGGTCATATGGGAGAGATGTTGCTAAGGTGAAATTGATAGGCCTTGGCAACAGATTGGATATGGGGGTGAAGAGATAGTGAAGGGATCAGCATGACACTTAGATCATGAGCCTGAGGGACTGGGACTGGGAAAGATGATGTTGCCCTTTATAGCACTAGGGTAGGTAAGAGGTGAGGAGGTTTTAAGGGAATGAAAATGAATTGGTTTTTATATGGTTAGCTTAAAATGTCTACTGGATATCCAGTTTAAGATGTCTGAAAAATGTAACTGGAGATGCAAGACTGGAGGTCAGTGGAGAGGATGAGGTAGGATGGTTTTGAGAACCAACAGCATAGAGAAAGGAGCTGATAAGATTACCAAGTGAAACGGTATAAAGAGAAACAAGAAGAGGGCTCAGGACAGAACTCTCTAGGATACCTAAAGGATGAGATCTGGATGAGAATTCAGCAAAGGAGATTAAAAAAGAGTGATGAGATAGGTAGGATGAGAACCAAGAGAGAGTGACATATTGAAAACCTAAAGAGAAAAGACTATCTAAGAAGGAAAGGGTGATAAACACTGATATAGGCTGCAGAGAGGGCAAGGAGAATGAGGATTGAGAAAAAGGTCATTAGATTTGGTGATTTAAGAGATAACTGGTAACTTTGGACAGAGCAGCTTTGATGGAATCATAAAGTCAGAAGCTGGATTTTAAGGGATGAGAAGAGAGGGAGAAGAGAGAAAGTAGAGACACATATTGTTGGTGGCCTTGTTGAAGAGTTTAAGTTCCAAGAACAGAAGAGACAGAGAATGATAGTTCACAAGGATGGAAGGATCAAGCAAGGGTTTTTTGAGACGGAGAGACATGGGCATATCTGTAGGCAACCGGGCAAAAATCAGCAAAGGGGGAGAAATTGAAAATACATGATATAGTAGGGATGACAGAGGAGGCAATCTGTTGGAGGAGTTGATATAGAATGAGATTGTTTGAACAGGTAGAAGGGTTAGCCGTGATAAAAAAGTGAGGCCACTTCATCATGTGAAACAGGTGTGAAGAAAGAGATAGCGGTCAAGGCATATGACTGATATGAATTGAGGAAGAGGGGAAGCGAGGGAACTCATAGCAGATGAATGAAGAGGGAACTCATGGTGAATGACCTCAATTTTTTTTTTTCAAAATGTAAGACAAGGATCTCAGCTGAGAAAGTGGAGAGAGGGGGAATCATAGGAGGTTTGAGGACGGATGAAAAGGTTTGGAAGAGCACCACTGTGGAGAGTGGGATAGCAAGTTGATAAGAGAAGTATAGTAGGATTGCCTATCAGCTGTGAGAGCCCAGTTGAGGCTGTATAACATGCAACATGTTGTGTAGGTTCAGAACAGGTTGTTGATTCACCCAAAGTCATACTGCTAAATAGATGTCAGTATCAAGATTCCAAATGCATTATGCATTTCCTTCTACCATGAAGCATCCTCTTTTCAGGAAATATACATATACCCACACACTATTAAATATTGTAGCTAAAAGGGGGCTTTAAGATACATCAATCTATCAATATATGCATTAAGTACCTACTATGTGCTAAGAACTGTATTAGGTGCTGATGATAAAAGTACAAAGAATTAAAAAAAAACCCTACTCTCAAGGAGTTTACATACTAATGAGGGACATAAATGCATTCATCAGTTTATACATAATTTTAAAAATAAATGCAAAACTAAATATGATCCACTACAGGAGGAAGGACATTACAGCTGGGGGATCAGGAAGGGTTTCTTGAGAAGGTGGTACTTGAGTTGCTTCTTAAAGGAAGAGTGTGATTCTGTGAGGCTGAGGTGAGGCAGAAGTGCATTCCAGGCATGGATGCCAGCCAGTACAAGGGTGCAAACAAGAGGGATAGAGCTTTGTGAGTAAAAGACAGAGAGGACAGTTTGGCTGGATTCTGGATCGTGGGAAGGGGAGTGATAGACAATGAATGTAGAAAAAGAATCATTCAGGGTCTGATTCTGATGGGCTATAAAAGCTAAATAGAGGAGGGAACATAGAGGCAACAGGGAGCTACTGGAGTGGATTGAGTAGGGGAGTTACTTGATCAGAGGTGTCCTTGAAAGAAAATCACTTTGCATCATCAGGTGGAGGATGAGCTGGCATGGGCAGTAGCTTGAGGCAGAAAGACCATTTAGAAGGCTCTTTCAACAATCTAGACAAGAGGTTCATTTTACGAATAAAACTAAAAACACAGATACTAAATGATGTCAAGACATTGGGAAACACCCTGTTTTCCAGAGCTAAGGCCTGGCAAGCAAGCTGGGCCTTAGATTCTTTCATCAGTGGCAATGTTTGGACTAGAACCAGGTTATCTGACTCCAAGTCCAGGGCTCTTGCCAGTGTGGTACTTTGGATCCAGAAAATAAATTCACTGATGAGAACAGCCAGGTGAGGCAGTGGATAAAGTGCAGGCCTTGAAGTCAGGAAGACCAGAGTTCAAATCTGGCCTCAGACACTAGCTATGTGACCCTGAGCAAATTACTTAACTCTGTTTGCCTCAGTTTCCTCATCTGTAGAATAACCTAGAGAAGGAAGTAGCAAAACCACTCCAATATCTCTGCCAAAGAAAAGCCCAAAAAGGGGTCACAAAGAGTCTGGAAACAGCTAAACAACAACAAAATGAGAATGACAAATTCCTTTCCAATTCAAAGCCAGAAACTGTGGAAAAGTCCCCTGTCACTCTAATACTCCATAGAAGAAATTATAGTTGAAAAACAGCCCACAGCCAACCTAAGGTATCTAAAATTTCTAGGCAGATACATCTACACCCTAGTGATTCCTGGTCCTTTGTCACCCATCAGGACTTGTCCACAGCTGGAGTTCAATGAGATGAAAAAGGACTATACTATAATACTAAATACTATAAAATATAATAATACCTAGCATTTACATAATGTTTTGAAGAAGGCTGAGGAAGTCTCTATTTGATAGAAAAGAAAGTGGGACATTTTGGTCATTAGCATGAAGAGAGCAGAGTTAAGGAAGCTGATTCCTAAATCCTTTTAACGATAGCCCCAAAGCTACTAAAACATCTGCAACTCCCAATAGGAATAATTAGAACAGCTTGGAGATGGGGGAGAAGGGGAAAGCAGACTCCACTTTTCTGTGAGTCTTTAATTCTACTCTCCCATTTCTGAGGGAGTATAAATTGCCCTAGATTAGCACTTGTTGGACAACCCCCAGCCTCGGACTCTTCCTTATTCTCTCTCTGACCTTCACTCTCCTTCTCTTCTTTTTGGTGCGGGGTAGGGGGGAGGGGAATAGGTAATGGGGTTAAGTGACTTGCCCAGGGTAACACAGCTAATAAGTGTCAAGTGTCTGAGGCTTGATTTGAACCCAGGTCCTCCTCAGTCCAGGGCCAGTGCTCTATTCACTGCTCCACCTAGCTGCCCCTACCCTCCTTCTTAAGATCTTGAGGCAAGGACTTCAAATTGGATTGGGGGCAGGGTGAAGGTCAGGGTTGCTAGGCAAGAATCTTTTAATTCTACTTTTAGAACAATTCCAGTCCCTGGATGGCAAACTTTGGGATGATGTGGACAAGAGTCAAATGGGATGGGCAGGCATGGATGGGCTGGATTCTGAATAAACAGAGGAAATACTGAAATCAAGAAGTCACATGTCCACTGAAATATTAGATTTAAATCAAGAAAGGTCTTTAGAAACCCTTTATCGCCAACACTTTATTTTACAGATATTGTACAGATAACCTTTATTTTACAGCCCAAGGATGGGGTGTTACTTGCCTATAGGCATACAGGTAGTTCAATTAATCAGTAAATATTTCTTTGTTGTCATTCAGTCCTTTAGGTCATATTGGACTCTTCCTCACCCCAAAGATACTGGAGTGGTTTGTTAGTTCCTTCTCTAGCTCGTTTTACAGAGGAGAAAACTGAGGCGAACAGGGTTGAGTGACTTGCCCAGGGTCATATATCTAGTAAGTGTGTATCTGAACTCAGGAAGAAGAGTCTTCCTTACTCCTGGGCTAGCAGTCTATCCACTGTGCCACCTAGCTGCCCTAAACATGTATTAAGCACCTACTATATGCCAGACATTGTGCTAAGCACTGGGAATATAAAAAGAAGCAAAAGACACTTCTTGCCCTCGAGGAATTTGTAGTCTAAAAGGAGAGACAACAGTCATATACAAATCAAGTGATAGACAGACAGACAGACATATAGATAGATAGATAGATAGATAGATAGATAGATAGATAGATAGATAGATAGATGATAAATAGGAATTAAAGGAGGGAAAGCACTGGAATTAAGAGGGGTTAGACTGGATAAGACCCCAAGGTCCCTAGTCTGAATCTCATTGCTTTTCCCACATTTTAGAAAAAATAGTGGCAAGTTAGAGAATATTCAGTAGGAGTAACTAGCGATGGCGATGTTATCATATGAAGGTGAGTTAAAGGAACTAGAGATATCTAAGCTGGAGAAGGGAAAAAAAAAACCTTAAAGATTACTTTCAAGTACATGGAAATAGAATTATACTTGTGTTCAGCCCAAGAAGGAAGAAAGAAGACAGATGGTTGGAAGTTCTACATTACTTCATGGAGGCTGGATCACCATTTGTCAAGGATGTTGTTCCCTGTCTATGTATGGGCTAATGGTCTCAAGTCCTTTTCAATGCTGTCATTCTGTTAGAAAGGAGCAATTACTATGACTGGTAGATATGATTAGTCACAACAATCCTCTGGCCTATGGGCCAATTAGGCTTAGCAGTAAAAGAGAGACTACCCAAGTTGGGGCACTCCCTCTAGGGATAGAAATTCAAGAACAAACTCAGCTGATGTCTGTTTTCACTTACCAGTGCTCATACTATATTCCTCTAGTAGAATGTAAGATCTTTGAGGACAGAGATTATGTGGTTTTTGTATTTGTATGCCCAGCATCCAGCATACTGTCTTAATTCATAACCACTTAATAAGTGTCTATTGAAATAAATTCAGTAGAATTAAATTAAATTAATTTAATTGGTCCAAGTTAGATAAGCTGGGTCTGACTCCAGCATCATCATTGCTTCCTTCCCCCCAATCTTCCTGCAAGCTGTGTGTGGACACTAAAGCAGGGGTGGCTAATAACTTGACTCATCTACACAATGCAGATTTTCATGGCTTAGATTCAGACATGGGAAGACTAAGGGAATGAATGTGTTTGATTGTTGAATTAAGATCAGTGAGGGGTAAGTTACATGGAGGTAGAGGTTAGCATTGTATAAGACAGAACTATTCCATGCCTTGAAGAAAAATGAGCCTCTGAGAAAACATGAATTGCCATTTGCTAGGAATATAACAGAGAGGATGACCTCTAAAGTCCCTTTTGATTGTAAAAGTCTGTTGTTCTATATTCTAGACCAACCTATACCTAAAATATGAATCCACTTAAAACATGATATGTAAGTAGTTATCCAATGTCTGCTTTAACACAAGACACAGCATGGTATAGTGAATAATAGCACTGGACCTAGAAGGAAGACTTGTATTCAAATCCTGCCTCAGATTCTTATGAGGATAGTCACTTAACCTCCTTTAGTCCACGTTTCCTCATTTGTAAAATGAACGTTTAGATTTGATGGCCAGTTTGAAGTTCCCTTCCAACTCTACATCCATGATCCTACGATCCCAGTGATGGACAACTCATTACATCATGAGGAAATGTTCCACAAAGTTCACCATGCGGAGTCTCAAAGGGTTTCCCTAAAATTTCTACAATTTGTCTTAGTTTTATCTGCTAGGGTCAAGCAGAAAAAAGTTAAATCCTTCTTTGACATGCTTTAAACCAATAAATATTTCTAGGTTACAGCTTCTCCTACTGGATAAAAATCAGTTTTTCAGTACTTCTTTAGAAAATGTTATTTGAAATTCTCTCACCATCTTGATTGACTTCTTCCTTATCCATATTTCTCCTCAAGTCCATATAATTGATATTCTAGAGGTGATATTCCCTCCTGGTTCTGATTTTGAATTTCTGGACTTCACCACTATCTCCTTGCCGTATTTTTTCAGATGCCTCTTTTGTTGTCTTTCTCCTTGAGAATGTAAGCTCCCTGAAGACAGGTATTGGGTTTTGGTGGGGGAGTCTTTTGGGGGAAGTGGGGTGCCATATTCATATCCTCAGTGCCTAGCATATAATAAAGACTTTAAAATTTTTGTTGTCTTGACTTGCTTTGTCTTAATATACCTAGCCCCAAACACAGTGAGACAACCAGACTCCCTTTGTCGTGGACACAAGAAGTCGATTAATGCTGCCAGATGCAGAAGCTAAGTTTGCTTAGCTTCCAAAATAAGAGTGACAATAGGAAGCTACACCATGGTTCTTGAGCATAACAAATAACAGGGACATATTGATTTGCTTTTCTTCTGAGAATCTGCAGAACCTCAAACCTGAAAATTTGCAAGCCCTAAAATAAGTTCTTTTTGACAGATCTTGAAAAATATAAACCTACTGTTGAGATTAGACTTGAGGTGCTGACCTAGGTCCTGATGTTGTCTTTTGTCTCCTATAGCTCAGTGGAAGAAAATCCTCTTATTTCATGCAAGCACAGAAACATATTCAACACCCTGCATTATGCATTTCCCATCCTGATATGTACCTTCAGAGGTAACCTCGTTTGCAAGCCACATATAATTGCTCCACATCTTCTGAATACTACCTGTTTCTGAGACTGAGGGGTCATTTGTTACTGAAGACATGCTCAGACATTTCCTGAAAGTATTTAGGCCCAGAAAAGCATGGCATGTAGTATAACAGTCTCTCTATTTTCTCTCCTCCTCTCTTTACTAATTACTAAGTTGAGTCTGAACAGACCAGCTGAGGCTATGATCCTTTGGGAAATGGAGTCAGGAAGATGAGTGGTAAAGGATTCCAGCACAGTCTGACTGGATAATGCAAGAGGAATAGCAATTGGGGCAGCTAGGTGGCACAGTGGATAGAGCACTAGCCCTGGAGTCACAGGGACCTGAGTTCAAATGTGACCTCAGACACTTGACATTTACTAGCCGTGTGACCCTGGGCAAGTCACTAAGAGGAATAACAGTTGAACCTGAAGCTAATAGAAAGATTATTGAACCAGGAATCACCAAATCTGCATTTCAGGCCCAGCTCTGCCACCTACTATGGAAAATCACTTAAGCTTTCTACACTTCAGTTTCCTTATCTCTAAATTGGCCTTAATACAAGGATTTGAGGAGTATCAAGTGATAAGATGTACTTATGAACCACTTTGGACACTGTAAAGCATTATAAAAAAATTGAGATCTAATTATGATTACTAGCTAACTGAAGGCTGAGGAAAGCCAATAACAGGATATAAAAAAAAAACAGGCATACTATATGTAGTCATGAGGGTGAAGTACTGAGAAAGAAAATGCATAGCCTAAATATAATGATCTCTGTGAGAACCAAGAATCCATTGTTCATCAACTGATGAAATCAGGTTTCTCCCAGCAGCTAGAGATGTGTAAAGTTGGGAGAGAGGTGTTCATCAGGCCAATAGAAGAGGAGCTGCTTTGCTTTAACACACCCTCTCCCAAAAAATCCAAGCCTTTTTTCTTTCTATCAGTATCAACCTACTTGTAACTCATTTCCCTAAAAGTCTCTCACCTCAAGGATTCCTTTTAGTTATAAAGCATTGTCCTTGGCTACAGAAAGAAGTGATTGAAATGGCTGATTAAGGCAATCCCATCACCAAGGCCCAAAGTCTGTGCTGCTGACCATTTATCCTGTCATAACCTCCCACTTAAAAATACATCATCCTCAAAATCCCACTTTGGTTAGGCCATGGGCTCACCTCTACCGTGACCTTACCTTTCTCCCTAGCTCAAAGTTATTCATCCCCATAGAAGCTGTCTAATACGTATTTTCTTGTGTTCCCCCACCCCTTTCTTTCTTTAAAATGTGGAAATCCATCAATGGGAATCTCAAAATATTTCATGAAAAGCAGCAGAAGAGGGATTGTTTCTGACGGAACCAGACAAATCAATTAATTGATCTCTGGCACACAAGGATAATTTTATTTCCTAGTCTATTAAAGAATATCAGAGCTGGTGAGCTAATTTCACTGGAGGACGATCTGTCATCAGTCATTAGTCAGGGAAGGGGAGAATGAGGATGGAAACTTGAAACTAATTTCTCTATCTTAAGTCACTTCATTTCTGCAACCTTTGTAACTCCTGAGATGGGGGGAAGGAAGGGGAGGAACCAGTGATTTTTTTTTTTTACACTTTCTACCCCCACCAACTTTTTTCCTTTCTTGGCTTACAGGTTTATTGACGACAAAGCTTCCTCCATGCCTCATTTCATCTGATCCTAACGATAAGCCTGCAAGGTTGGCAGGAAAAATGCAGTCGTTCCAATTTTGCATATGAGGAAATGGAGCCCCAGAGACTTTAAGAGATGTGCCTATTGTTACATACCTCATAAACTGAAGAGCTAGAACTCAATCTAGTTCTCCTGATTCTAGGCCCAATGATAATTTGCATTCTGCTTTATTATTCAAAGAATATTACTTAGTAGGGCAATTTTAAATAGATGCCAGACCCTACTTCCGCCCCTTCCCAAACAAATAAAAATGTGTATATGACTTTAAAAATAGTAGAGGATTTCACTTTCACTTTTCGAATCATTGATTTGAGGCCTCTGGAAAGGAGATTGTATTATTGTAGAGGATGAATGAAACCTTTACAGGAGAGGAAGACTTACCAATTCTTCCTTCATGTTTTGTAGATAAAGAAGTATGTTGTATACAAGATGAGACTGAATAAATTTTAAGGAATGAAGGGAATGAATGACCTATTTCTGATGACAATGACAGGGCAGGATTGATAAGCAAAGAGGAAAAGGCTGAGAATGATGAGAATATTACTTCGGAAGTAACAAAGACTCTGTTATCTAGTCCTCAGAGGTTAATGAAGCCTACATTTTCTCAACAACTACAGTGTTTTGAATACAGAAGGAACTTAATGAATGTTTGATGCTAAACAGATCTCTGAGGTAGATGACACAAGTACAAACATGTCCCTATTTTACAGATGGGCAACTGGAGGCCCAAAGACATGAAATGAGTTTGCACAAGGTCCCCCAGTCAAGTAGCGCAGAGGCTAAACATTTATTTCAGATTTTCTGACTCTCACAGCTAGTGTTGTCATGAGAGTGGCTATTATTATTTTTAGGGAGACACAATAATTAACAAGAATGAGGTTAATAAAATGCTTCCAGTATAAAATTCCCACTTTTAGAAACATTATAATGAATATTTTGGTTATATGAAAAGAGTACTTATAATCTTTAGTACAGTAGACTGTATCCCTGAAGTCAGAGGACATGGTTTCAAATACTACCTGATACAGCTGGTGTGAACTTGGCCAACTCACATAAGTGCCCTGGGCCTCAATTTCCTCATCTGTAAAATGAGGGGATTAACACAGATGGCCTTTGAAGTTCCTTTTAGCAGGAGAGCTACATTCCCATAATCTTATACATCTTTGATTCTCTTAAATAGATAAGGCTATTCCTTATGTAGATAATGGTGCTCACCATTACTTCCCACCCTGTAGGTGTAAAAACAGGGAGTCAGAGTGTTGAGGTCTAGGGGAACTGAGAACCCCCAAAATTCAAGGGCAAAAGACACAGGTCCTGCCTCAAATTGGACTCAAGCCTTCTTTCAGTCAGAGACAAGTTTTATTAAAACACCAATTGAGGTAGGCAAGATTTTAAGAATATGAACCTTTGTAATAAGAATACAACCAGGTCAGACTCTTAAGGAATCTGAGCACTTTAATGGAGGTAAGATGGACCTTTTATACAGAAAGACTCTGGGAAGATCTGGATGTAATCTAGGAGTGGCCAAGTAGTCTGGGGTAACTGGGAGGTAACAGGAGGTCCAGGAAGGGCCAGGCACCCCAGGCTAACATCAGAGATGTAGGCCATGTGGAAGGGGTCTAGATGGAATCAAGGAGTGGTGGTCTAGGGTGGGGCCAGGTGCAGACCATGAGGGCTGGGCTGGGTTAGAGGTAACAGAGAATTGGAGACTTGGGGCAGGGTCAAAGCCACAATTCAAGGACAGTTGAGCCAGATGAGCCTCAGGTGAACACCTGGGACCTGGAACACATGGGAAAATCCAGGGCCTTTTAGGGCTCCATCATTAGCATCCCATCAAGAGTAGATTCTTGATATAATATAAAGCAGTTCCTGTGCCCATTTTACAGCAGCCAAGAGACAAATCTTCAGGAAGTCAGTCAATAATCTGTCAATAATCATTTATTAAACCCTTATTATGTACTAGGCATTGTGTGTGCTTGCTCAGCAATAGAGATATTCAAAAAGATGGCTCCTCCCCCTCAAGAAGTTCACGTTCTAATAAAGCAGACAATTTGCAAGATGTATATAGAAGATTGTTGTTGTGGTGGTGGTGGTGGTGGTTGTCTGTCCTTCTCGAAGAAGACCATGACATCAGGTAGGTGATGCCGTGACATGCAAGTGAATGGGATTTAAGTGAGGGAGGGCTGTGCAAAGTCACCAGCTTCACTTTCTCCTCAGAAGCCATTTGGGTCCAGTGGCAAGATATGGATCAGGACAACTAGAGATGGCCCTGGATGCAGTGGGAGATCTTCGCCTTTTTAAGCTAAGGTCTTTAGCAAGTCTCAGTTTGACTGAGGCAATGCCCATTTAGTAATTATGGCTAGTTAAGAAATGATGCAGAAAATGGCCTCTTTATCTAATTAAAAAAAAATAGATCTGGGAAAGGGAGATCCTTAGAGTGTCTGGCCAAAACAATTGCTATTTACATTCACTCTGAGCCAATCAGATATGTATATAATGTAAATAGAGGGAAGCACTAAGGAAGAAAGAAGGGAGGGGAAAGAGAAAGGAGAAAAGGAATAAGAAGGAAGGGAGACAGAGACCAAGTGAGAGATACAGAGACAGAAAGTCAGACAGACACACAGACTATGGAATACCCTCCCACAGAAAGTGGGCTTTGAACTATCTTACGGGAAGCCAAGATGTCAGAACAGAAACATTCCACACATGGGAGACAGCCACGGTAAAGATATGGAATGGGAGTTGGAGTGTCCCTGGGGGAGGAATTGGATCATTGGGTACATGGTGGGGAGTAAAGTACATGAAGCCCAGAAAGATGTAAAGGGACTAGATGTGAAGTGCTTAAATACCGAACAAGGAAGTTTGTGTTTCATCTCTGGGGAAAGATACGGGGATTCACAATCCATCACAATTTTATGAAGGAAACAGAAGTTTATCTCTAATGAGTTAGCTGTGGAAAAATGGGAATGCTGTGGAGGTAATTAATGTCTCCTTGCTGATAAGCTGCTAATTAAAGTCTTTTGACACTTGAAAGGGGGAAGGGGAGCTGGTTCAAACTTTCCTGTTGAGGCGCAGCCATTGGCTTGGAAGCCCCAAAGCAGGAAGCACTGCCTGAATGAGCAGAATCCAGATGGTTTTTTGATGTTAATAAGATATCCCCTCTGAGTGAAAGTTGTTTGCCCCCTAAATTCTGCTCCTCACAATAGTGATTGCAAACAGCTGAAGTTCAGTGATAACTCTAGTGAGGTGCCACTTCTCAGTCAACATTAGAAAATGAATTCACCCAGGTAAATTTCATGTATCTGAAAAATCCAGTTAATACTTTAAGTGGCAACCACTTTTCATTTTGTCAAAAATGCTTAATTCTTTTCCCAAAACATTTTAGGACAGAACATAATTAGGTGGGTGAGCTGTGGAGTACAATGGAAAGACTGAATTTAGTAGAAATATATATGAAATCCCATATTTGATTCAAAAAATTATAATTGCATGTACATGAATAGGGAAGTATAGTTCCATGGAGAATGGGATTTTTTGTTATTGATATTTGGGATGACCTCCTTGAGAGCAAGGATTGTCTTCTGCCTTTCACTGCATTGTTGTGCACAGCACTTAATGCTTATTTGACTAACTGTCCCAATGTCTATTCCAGTGCTCTTCACAAGAGAGGCATTTAATGCTTCCTAGTTAAATAATTAAAGTGAATGAATCGAATCTCACTTTCAGTCTTTTACTTTCTTCACTGAAGAGGTCAAAAATCCAGTGGTGTCAAACTTAAATCTAACTCAGGACTACTAAACTACATAAAGAAAACCACGTATTAACATTACCTATGTTCCAGTGTATTTTTATTTTATTAAATATCTCCCAATTACTCTTTCATTTGGTTCTGATCCTAAGTAGTACTATAGGCCACAATGTCCCCAATAATTTTGATCTACTGCTTTTAGTCAAAAAATTCAGGCAATGATAATCAGCAGCAGCTAGCATAATGGATAAAGAACCCACTTTAATATCTGGAAGACCTGATTTCAAATCCAGCCTCTGACATATGTCTGTGAGACTCTGGGTAAACCTGTTAACCTTACAGTGCCCTCAGATATCTCTATGACTATAAGTCACAGAATAATTGCATATCTATGTAGATAGAAGGACTTTCTTCACCCAGAGTTCCAGTGGAGGCTCATGTGTGGGGAAAATAAATAAATAATAGTCCAAGTCGACCTCTCACTCATTGCAGCGCTGGCCTCAAGAGTATTTCAGCTAGTTAGTCGTTATCCATTGCTTGAACACATCCAGCTATAGTGATCTCAGCAACATAATGTAGAGAACAGAGGTAGGCTTTCACCCTTCTGTCAGTCAAGTCAATCAGTTATTAAGTGCACTGCATGTACAAAGAAAGGCAAAAACATATCCATTGCCCTTAAGGAGCTAATGATGTAACAGTGGATGAAACGTGAAAAAAAAAATGTCATGTCCTACACATATGTGTGTATGTGTGTGTGCATGAATATACACACACACATACATACACAAGCAGGTAGGTGTAGCAGTGGATAGAGCCCCTGGCCTGGAGTCAGGAAGATCTGCGTCAAATCCAGGCTCAGTCACTTAACTAGCTGTGTGACTCTGGAAAAAGTCACAACCTGGTTTGCCTCAGTTTTCTCATTTGTAAAATGAGCTGGAGAAGGAAATGGCAAACCACTCCACATCTTTGCCAAGAAAACCCCAAACAGGGTCATGAAGAATCAGACAGGACTGAAACAAGTGAACAATAAAATCTATACATGTCTGTATATACACATATGTAATATCTACATGCACATATATATTGTATATACATATAAACATGTGCATATGCATATCATATCTAATATGCATTTATATAAGATATATCTTTTAAAGTATAAACAGCTATATATGCATATGAATGTACACATACACATGCACATACACATATATGTCAGAAGCAAAACATTAGGGGGCAGGAGGAGGGGAGGGAACTTGAAAGGGTCTCTTGCAGAAGGAAGAATATTAGCTGAGTCTTGAAGGAACACAGGAGACATTGATTCAAATCACACTTCAGACAATCACCAGTTGTATGATTCTAGGTAAGTCACCATAACCTCTCAATCTATTACCTTACTTGTTAAATGACAATGATAACACTTGTCCTACCTATCTTAACGGCACAAACTAATCTCTTAAAAATAATTAACAGTATTTTTGGTCTTATTTTTAAGTGAAACAGTTATTAATCTTTTATAAAGTTTAGTTTTGCTTTAGTTTATTTTGATGAATTAAAATAATGTCCTTTATGATTCAGTAGTCAATGAATGTTTACCTAGGAAAAATGTAATTCTCTGAATACATCCTATAATGAAACGTATGTACTACAATCACTATATTTCCTATTCTTTTGGGATGAAATCATTTTTCAAACAGTAAAGCCCTATAGGGAAAAAAAAAGATTATTACCTTAATATATTAAGAGATAGCCTGATTTATCTCATGTTTAGCAAGCTGTCACTTATATTGACCTGAACTATGACTCTTGGATTTCTGCCCCTCTGGGTCAGAACAAACCTATTCCCTCTTTCACAACGAAGCTCTTCATATCTTTAAAGACAGATAATTTGCCCTTCACTGAATCATCTATCATGCTCTGTATTTTCTATGAAAAACAGCCCCCACTTCAAGGTGAGCTCAGGCAATCTCAGACTACAGGGAACACCTGAAGAAATGTCCCTCTGCTGAAATAGCAGTGTTTTGTGTCAACAGCCTTACAAGACAGTTACACAAACCTGCAAGGGATTAAGCAATGGTAGATGGTAACCTCTGAGAGGTGTTAAGTAGGAATACTATAGCCTTTGATTTCACAATCCCTGATCATTGTTGATTCTAGGATGTTGGCTGTCTTTGAAGAAGAGAGAGTTTTGGGATAAACAAATCTTGAGGAAATATCTGTGTAAAGAGCCAAAGAAAGGATTTGGAGTCCAGAGACTTGGATTTGAGACTGGGCTGCCCCAATTAGCATCTATATGACCTTGAGCAAACTACTTTGAAGTTAGTATACTAAATGTCAGTTTCCTCCCCTGTAAACTGGAGAAAATGTTGCTCTGTCTCACTGGGTCTTTGGGAAAGATGAAAAATGAAAGTAAATGTTGGTACCAAGAACTACTGTAGGATCAAGGATGCCAGTTCATTCTGGATGATAAATTCTATGGAGTTTCCTGAAGCACATGCAGATTAAATGTAATTAGGTCTTCCTGACTCCAAGCCCAAATTCCAAATCCATACTATTTCTGGACACTGTGGTATTGAAATATTATAATTATAGATTTAATTATGTAATCATATTATAATATCATATATGATCAATTAAAATCCGTACACCAATCAAACATTTATTAAACTCCAACTTCAGGCTAGTTGCTGCAAGCATAAAGATAATATATAGTATATAGACATGCCCTCAAGGAGCTTACGTTCTGTCAAAGTACTTTCTTAGAGATAGACAGCGCCAAAATTATTTTCCACATATTACAGATGAGGAAATTTAGTCACAGATCCTGCCTAGGATCAAATAGGTAGTTAAGTATTGAAGTCAAGTTTCAAACCCAAGTCACCTGATAACAAATCTATGATCAGGCATTTAGTAAAGATTTCTTGAATTTAACTGAAACCATTTATGAGTTTAAAAAAAAAAAGATGTCAGTGCCAAATAACATGAATATTGAATAGGGTTAACATTGGGACAGCATTTCAAGTTCCACACCATTTTGTTTCCAACACAGCATATCTTGTCAAAGGCAGGGAAGGTGTTTGCGTTCTGGATAGAGCTGGTAAAAATGTGATAGGCCATCTGTTAGAGGTACAAGGGGCACTCTTTTCAGAAGCAAATGCCAGATGGCAGTTCTCTAACTGCTAAGAATGATGAAAGACAGGGGAAGAATTGTCCTTCCATGATGCCTCCCACACATGCAGTTCTCCTTGCCAGGACCATCAGAGACCCCTGACATCAAGAAACTGGTGTAAAAGACCCCAGGCAATGGCCCGAATGTTCTGACTCTGGATCTAGCTCTGCCAAGTACTCCCTCTAAACCACCAAATAACATTTTAAAATGATATTAATGATAAATCTCCATAGTACTTTAAGGGTTAAAAAATTAAAATAATTACATATATATGTGTATATATATATATATGTGTATATATATATGTGTATATTATATATATATATAAACACACACACACGCACATATATATACATATATATGCACACACACACATACTACATTTCCCAAATATAACCCAGAGATCCATCCTGCATAACAAAGAAAAACAGGATAAAAAACAGTTTTTAAAAATTACCAATATATAAACTAAGTCCAGCATTATATGCAGAGTTCCACACTGATAGTCCCTGTCCCTATAAAGAAAGGAAGCAGTTATACTGATCATATAAATAAAAATAAAAAAGAAATCATATGCACTTTTTTATATTTACGTGTATATGTACATATATTTGAATACACCTGCCTCTGTCTTCACATATACATGGGTACATATGTGTAATATATATATATATATACCTGTACAGGGAGAGAGGAGAGGACAGAGAGGGGAGGGGAGGGGAGGGGAGGGGAGAAGGATAGACATAGGGAGAGGGAGAGAGAAAATGAAAGTTTCTGATATTCTTCGATTCCATCATGTCAAGGAAGATGGTGAGAGATACGTGTGTGTAAACATACAAATATGTATATGAATGTATATATGTGATATGTATACTTATACATACATATATACACACATGAGGTTCTCACTATGTCTATGTACTGTGCTAAATGCTGAGGGAATACAACGATGAGTAAGACATGGACCCTATCCTCAAAGTGCTTCCATTTTAGTAGATTAGATTAGAAGACAGAATACAGTCTAGTAGCAGCCTTTAAGGAGCTTACAGTTTTTTTGTGGAGGGAGGGGTGGGTGATAAAAGATTTGCATAAATAACCATGATATAAAATAGAATCTGGTTTTCCAGATGACATAACTATTGGCAAAGCCTGGCCTCAAACTCCAGTCTTCTGATTACAAGGTTGGCATTCTTTCTGTAATAGCATACTGCTTCCCATGATTTCACTTCCCCCTTCTATAAAATGAGAATAATAAGCATTACAAGCTTGGTCCTTGAGACCCCACAGGAGTCTCATGATAATCAATTAAAATAAAATACATGCTATGTCAGTCATTAAAGAGTCACTAAGTATTTCCTAAGTGCCAAATACTGCTAAGGAATAAAAGCTTGGGTTTTTGTTTTGTTTTGTTTTGTTTGGGGGGAGGAGACAGGGCTGGTCCAGACCCTAATTCACTTGTGTAGGAAATAATTTAGTCTGTGGTACAATGATTTGTCCAGTGCAAATCTGCTGGGAAGGAGGTTTGCTGCTCTAATAGTCCCAAGTGAGATAATATATGAAAAGTGCTTTGAAAACCTTAAAAGTGCCATGTAAACAAGAGTTGTTGGTATTAAGTGTATCTTCTTTATGAGGTGACTCCACACCCTTATTTAACCTTGCTGAGGCACAGTTTCCTCAGCTATAAAATGGAATTTTTAATGATACATTTCCTCTTTATCTCAGGCTGGACACCTATCTGGATCCTTGGAGGAAAAGAGGAATACATTAGAATGTCAGTAGCTTACCCTAGTAGCAACCCTGAATTCATTTCCTTTCTGAAGGGATTCCAAACCATAAGGTGGTGCTATGAATCTTGAGGACTCTGGCGGGAAATGGGACTTAACAAAAAGGAGATGAATTATTATGATTTTATGGGGTATCATATATTATTAATATATTGCATGTAATTGTATAATAATTAATAACAATAATTATTATATGTTTCCTGAATATTCTGTGGGGCAGAATAAAGTCTTCCCTGAATTTCTTTATATGTATTTTTTTTTGTTTGTTCTTAAGACCTTTCATGGGACTTGGGAGCCCTTTAAACAACATCTGTGAAGAGCTTGACATAAACTACAGTTAACTTATTTTTGAGATTCTCTCTGAGTAAAGTCTTGATAGGGACAACAAGGGTAAGAGTTATCTGATGTAGGGACATCCTCAGGATTGGAGCAAGACAGGGACAGTGAGTCATGATTAATAGCAAAAGCATGAACCTTCCCGAGGCCGTTCCATTTAAAAAAAAAATCATCTTACTCTTACTTCAATCTCTCATACAAGTGCTTATAAAATTTGAAGGAACTGATGAGTTCCTTGTGCATCCACATTTGCCACTTTAGACTTCTGCTTTAGAAAACCTTCTCTTTTCTTCCTTATCAGAACTAATTGTGACTTCACCAGGTAAATTTAATTTTTATAAATCTCCCACCCCTCTTTAATTTAATTTCCCATTAGAGTCATAGACCACAGCATCTCATCTATCCTCACTCTGAATTATTTGAAACTTCTCTCCTAAACTCTAAGGAATATGCCCTACTATCCCTGGATCATAGTAGTTACCATTTTTTTGTAAGAATGTCTATCAAGAATATGAAATTGGAATACAAATTAATATAAACTACAAAATTAGTATATTAAATCAGAAATATAAAATATATAAAATTGTTATTTCCTCAATAAATTTCCTACATATTCAACTCAACAACCTATGATAAAACTGTTCAAGGAACCATTTCTATGTAGGCAACCTTTCTATCCTTATTGGACAGAATCAGGTCCAGGACAGCAGTTTTCCATGATACATGCTCCAATTTGTAAACAATAAAATTATAGGCAAGACAAATAAGAATCATTTAGTTGCTCTGTTAGAAGCAGAGAGAGCCTATAGCAGATAGGCAGATATCCTGGTGGAGACCACAAAATAACTATCACCTTTTTTTGTGTGTGTGTTTGAGTGTGACAATTTTTTCATCCTTTTTTGGAAATCATCATTCAGTTCCTGCAGCTGGTCTGGTGGCCTATAGTACACTTTACTACTATACCACCTCTACTTATCAACTCCGATTTTTTTTTTAATTTAAAAGTTGTTTCCACCACAGCTTCACCTTCACTTAGTGGATTTCAACACAGATAATTATCTTGAGTGCAAGGCTACTCTACTTCTCTTTCTACTTAATTTATTCCTCTTGAATAAAGTATGTCCTTGCACTTGAGTCATAGGTTCCATTCTGCCAAGTTTCAGTGATAATTGTGAGGATTATGACCCCTGAATTGTAATTTCTTGCTCACTTTGCATATTACTTATTCTACATACATAAATGTACAGACACTTGAGCCCATGAGCAATTTCTCTGCTCCTTTTACCAGTTAAATGTTCCCATAAATTACTGAGCACCTTTGCTATCATTCCTCTTTCCAAGTCAAGTATCTCCTCTGCAATTTCTGGTATAACTACTCTATCTGGAGATTCCTCCCCTCCCCCTCCCTCTTTAGTATAAATCTTTCTTAATCAAATTACCTGGTTCCCGGCCAGATGCATTTGTTCTGACTTTCTTGGCCTGTCTCCCTGGCCAGGGACTCTTTGTGTGACCTCCAAAGACCTAATCTTGTGATTTAGAGCCTTTCTTGTTCTTACATCTGTAAAGAAACTTCTATTCCTTCCTCCTTACAGTACAACTCATGAAGAGGAGGTAGTGATATTATTATCATTATTAATTGCAGGAACCTTTACAGTGGTAGAAGATTTAGTGTAGAGATCTTTATTAATCTTCAACCACTTACTCCATGCACAGGTTTAATAACATTTCTGCTAATAATCCTCATATCCATCTTAGTATGCCTCTTATGTTTATTTTTCTCTGCCTACCCAATAAGTATGCACATCCCTCAAGGATTTATCCTAGACTTTCTTCTCTTCTTTCTACAATTTCATCTGTGTTTGGATTTTAACACTTTATAAACTAACACCTTCCTATTTTTTCTAGTCTTCTTACATCTTACTCCCCTGCATATACTTTTAATACAGTGACATTGGTTTCTGTGATGAATAAAACTCCACAGTTTCTCAGTAATTAATAATCAATTTATTAATTAGGCAAGCTAATGATAAATTAATGGTTAGTGGTTTTTCTTGGTAACCAAAAACACAAAGGGATTCTAACTCACTTTAAATTGGATGTATGCCTTCTGACAGGGAACTCCCTAGCATGTATGAAAGTAAGAAAGACTCCTATCTTATATAGTGTTTATTTTTACAACACGTTCACAAATAAGTAAATAAAAGCTGTACGGGAATAAATAAAAAGTAATTTTGTAGATTCATTGATGACTGGGGAAATATGAAAAGTCCTCTTAAGGAACTCTTCTCCTCTCCTCTCCTCTCCTTCTCTTTCCTTTCCTTTCTCCCTCTATCTACATAGGGTATCATACCCTCCTCTGTGGGTACCCTGCCCAAAGGAATGTAAATTTTGATCATTGAAACCTGGTAAGATATCTTGGGGTTTACTGGCTAGATTTTTCTCTTAAGGACTATGGCTTAAACTCAACTCACTCTAACTCTTATCGATTGGTCAAAATAGATCCTAGTCCAAGCCCCACTTAGTGGTCATTGTTTGGGCCCTGATGGCTCAGAGGTGAATGTAAATAGCAATCATTTTTGTTTTGGCCAGAAACTCTGAGGGTCTTCCCCTCTCAGATTGATTTTTTTTTTTTTTACTAGGTAAAAGAGGCCATTCTTTGCCTCACTTCTCACCTAGCCTTAATCACTGAATGGGCATTGCCTCAAACTGAGATCTGAGAAAGACCTTACTTTAAAAGGCCGAGTCTCCAGTTGTCTTGTTCTATATCTTGCCACTGGGCCCATCCTCCAGATGGCTGAGAAGGAGAAAGTGAGGCTGGTGACTTTGCACAGATAGCCCTCCCTCACTTAAATCCAATTCACTTGCAAGTCATCGCATCACCTTCCTGATGTATTGGTCAGTCTTCTTGGAAGACTAAGGACAAATAACAACAGATTTCCAGGATTCCTTCAAGTCCTAGTCAAAGCCCTACCTTCTACAAGAAAACCTTTCCCATCCAACTTAAACTTAATGACTTCCCTCTGAAATTACCTCCAATTTATCTTGTGTATAACTTATTTGTACACAGTTCTTTGCATATTATCTCCTACATTAGACAGACTATGAGCTCATTGGAAGCATACTCTCCCTCTCCATCTCTCTCTTGTTCTTTGTGTCACCAGCACTTAGCACAATGTCTGGCACACTGGAGACACTGATGCTTGTTGACTGACAGACTTGCTGATCCCATCAGCTCCTAAGACTTTAATGATCAGTCTCTCTCTTAATGGCTGTCCACTTAGAGGCTAGACAAATTGATTTTCCTAAAGCACAGGTCTGATCACATCACTTTCCTACTCATGAAGTTCCATTGGCTCCTCACTGGTTCCAGTATACAAATACAGATTCCTCTGGTTGACACTTAAATCCTTTCAAATTATAAGAGATTATAAAGATAGCAGGGAAAAGGGAAAGTTTTCCAAGTTTGCAACATAACCTATAGAAATGCAAGGAGATTCACTAGAGGGCTGATCTTAAGGAACAGAAAGGCCAGTTTGGCTAGAAAGTAAAGTACTGGGAAGGGATGTAAGTTGAAATATTTGCCAGATAATTCCAAATATTCCCCTACATTACTCTATAATCTACTCAAAACTGATTGCCTGCTGTTTGGTATATAGGGCATCCTGGATGCAGAGGTGGGTTATAAACAGCTTGAACCAGGAGAATCAATTGGTATATTTGCACTGTGAGCATTTACACTTTGTTAATTAGTGTAGTTAAACATTACAAATAAAGGATTAATTCATTGTTCTATTGATTGTCTAGTTCAGAAAGTGATAGAGAAAATGTTAATAATGCAAATGAAACTTAAAAATGTCTTAAGTCCTCTCCCCACCTCCAACTAGTTCTTAAACATTTATCAGCACACCCCTGACTCATCTCTATGCCTTTGAGTAAACTATTCTTCCATTCCTGAAATACTCTCCTTCCTCACCTCTGCCTTCTGGCTGCCTTCAAATTTAACCTCAAGTACTATCTCCTTCAAAATGACTTTTCTTATTTCCTCAGTCATCAGTATTCCTACAAAACCACTTTTGTCTATTCCTGTACAGCCTTCATTTATCTGTGAACATGTTGTAAAATAAAATAATAAGGTAAGCGTCTTTCTCACTTTTATATATACTAGTCCCCAATATCTTGATTGGGAGTGGGATTATCATCTCTCACTTTATCTACAGTTCTCCACATCCAAATATCTCAAGTAGCAGCTATTTGAGATTTGAGGAATTAACTCACACTAGAATAAAAATGACTGATGATGCAATGTTTTCCCACCCATAAGATCTGAGAATCCTGGGGCTGGAATGTACAAAGAGACTGACCAATGTTGTTTGCATTACATACAACAACCATGATTTAGAATCAGCCAGTCTGTCTTTGAAAAGCCATAGTGACAGGAAATTCACTACCTCATGCAGTAGAATTCATCCCATTTTCAGATAGGTTCAATTGTTAAGAATATTTGTATATCTTCAGTCAGAACAGCCTTACATGTATTCAGTAAGAATCTGTCAATTTTATCAGTCATTTGGTAATTGACCACAATGTACAAGGTACTATTTTAGGCATGGAGGATCGAAAAACAAAATAAAAAAGTAATCCCTGCCCTTAAGAAGCCTGTGTTCTAGGGAACACATTAAGTAATAGGTCCCTCCTTGAAGGAAGAGTCCAAGTTCTTATGAGGAGGTCAGTAGAGGCATCCCATAAGAGATATTACATGATCTGAACCTTGAAGGAAGTGAAAAAGGAAAGCCTTCCAGGGATGGGGTCAGCCTGTACAAAAGCTGGGAAGTGGGAGATAGAGTATTGAGTTTGGGCAGCCAGACTGACCAGAACACAAAGTGTGTGAAGGGGATCAATGCACAACAAGCCTGGAAAGTTAGGCTGCAGCTGGACTGTGAAGGGCTTTAAATGTCAGGTTATGGACTTATTCTCTTATCTCTTAGTCCCACTTTCTAAAGATATTAGTCTTTTTTATGATATAGCTAGCAAATTATTATCACCATTTGGCATGTAAGGAAACTTATGTCTATTATAAGGAAACAAATGTCTAAAGACATTTCCCATGGCAATCTTTCAGGTACTTCAACACACCAATAATTCCCCCTCATCCTTTCACTCTCCTGAATAAACATCACCAATTCCTTAACATCATCTACAAACACCATGGTTTTGAGGTCTGACCATCTTAACTATCTTTTCAACTTGCCAAAGTCACTCATAGGAATTTGAATTGTTGTCTAATAGTTTAATGTGGTAGAAAATAAGCTCATTATGAGTACAGATCATTGAATTCTTTACATTTATATTCCATGTACCTAGAACAGTGTCTGACACATAGTAGGTGTTCAATAAATACTTGATCATGAACTTAATGATTAGTTGTCAGTTTCTAACTACATTGTAATATTCTTGAGGGCTGGCAATGCCTTTAACCGTTCCTGAATTCTATTCCTCAACTCCCCCACACCTCCCCCCCCATTGTACACAGCATGATTCTGGGCACATGGCCAATGTCAGTAAAGACTTACTGATTGGTATCTGAATCAGCTGCTGATATGGGAATTCAAAGAAATATTCCCTAGCTTCAAAATTTAACCTCCTTCTTAAAATTCATCACACATTTCAGAACCTCAGTCCAGAGGTATAGAGCACCATGGTCAATAAATAGGTGGCTTTGGACCCTTTTAAGCTAAGGGAAGAGTAGAAACAATACTAGATTGACAATGGAAAGATCTCAGCTAAATCACAGATTATGCTTACTAGCTTGGTGACCCATGGGATTGTCATTTAATCTTTCTGAGACTTAGTTTCCTTATCTGTCGAATGGTGATAATAATATGTTAGCTATATCATAAGAAAACATTTTCACTGTATTATTTTTTGTAATATTTGTATTGTAATTTAAATTTATTGTAAAATACCAGGTAAATGTGAGCTATTATTTAAGGTGTAAGTAAACAGACACCCCCCCACCTGCCACCCCTCTCCTACTCCCCCCACATACATATGTTTGGTCAGGCTTTCACAGGAATATTTCTTCCATTCCTACAGCCATATATCAACTTGCAGGACTGTAGAAAAAGGGAACTGAAAATTCGTAGAGAGAAATGTTGAGATATTGTTTGCTAACTCTATCTGACTATGTCAGTCATACATTAATGCTTAAAGTTTTGCTTATTTGTTTAAATATTCTGATTCCTAGGAATTTGATTCTCTCTCCTCCAATAGCCCCATTACTGAATAAAGATGTCAAGCCTTCATGTCTTCATTTCTCCTGTCTTCTCTTGCTTCCCCATGTGGTGCTTTGTACAAGACTTTTCCAGGAGACATAGCACAAGGGCACTGCCAGTATTTTTCCATCTTTTTTTTTTTTTTTTACATCTGAGTTATTAAACAAAAAAACTTTTCTCTAGAGGAGGGCTGTGAACAACTCTACTGTTGGTTAATGTTTTGCTTGCAACAATGAACCTTTCATTAGCAGAATTCACAGCACATCTCACTGTATAGGAAGCTAAGGATTGGGGCTAGTTGTAATGCAGCTGCCAATTTAGGGCTAGTAGGCATGGTCTACTGTGCAGCTTACTTTCAAGTAACCATTTATATACAAAAAAAATCTTTAACTTTGGAGGTGCCTCATGTGAATCACTTTCAAATTCAAATACAAGAAGGTCTGGCTATTCTGTCACCAGGCTAACATAGCACAGAATCATATAGTATTTTAAACATTACAAAGTACATTCTTCAAGGCTACTCTGTAGGTAGGATGTTATTATCCTCATTTGAGAAATTAGAAACTAAAACTCAACAAAACTTAAGTGACTTGTCCATTGTCACATAGCAGGTAAGCTCTGGGGCTGATACTTGAATTCAAGGATTCTGAATCCAGGCCCAGTTCCCTTTTCATGTCATACTGACTCCTTTATCTTTACCTACCTGCGACCTGTAGTCCCAAATTCAATCTCCTGTTGAGAATAAGATACAATTTGTGGCAACATTTACCTGACTGCTTTTTGTAAGTCATCTTCTAGAATCTGAGCTGTTCTAATAGGATCAACAATTCCAATAAACTGTCTCATGAGACTTTGTTTATTTGAAGACTTCAAGGATCTGTGATTTCATTAATGTAGTATTCACCCACCAGTAAGGATCTTAACTCCTCCATGTTTGAACATACAGTCTTCTTGAGTAACTGTGCCAAAAATATCCATCCATCTGTAGCTGCTAAGAATGATAAAACTCAATAGCCTAATGGACAGCCATTCATTTACAGGAAATTAATGTCCAGTTTTCCAATTTAGTAAGATTTGCTAGATCTTAGAATTTTCTAGAATATTAATACCACCTTCTTTTTCTTCTTCTCCTCCTCTTCCCCCATTTTTAAAATTCTTTCTTCCCTTTCCTTCATTTTTTTCTTCCTTCTTCCCTTTTCTCCTTTATTTTTCTTCCCTCTTCTTCCTTCTTCCTCCTCTTTTTTCACCACTATGTTATCAAGATGTTTTATCTTGGGTAAACTAGGTGGCACAGTGGATAGAGCACCAGCCCTGGAATCAGGAGGACCTGAGGTCAAATCTGCCCTCAGACACTTGACACTTATTAGCTGTGTGACCCTGGGCAAGTCACTTAACCCCAATTGCCTCACACACACAAAAAAAAGATGATATTTTATGTTTTTGAACAAATTAATTAATTTATTTTTACATAGATTTATAGTCTATCCTCCATTGGCCCCCACAATTTATCCAAAACAATAGAAAAAGAAAAGCCTCATCTTAAAAATGCATAGTGAAGTAAAACAAATTTCCACATTGGTAATGCCCCAAAATAATATGTCTCTGCATTTTAGTTGATCACCTCTGGCAAGAGGTGGGTAACATATTTTATCTTCAGTCTTTTGAGACTCAACAACTCACATTTCCATAGCAACTTTAAGGTTTGTATAGTACCTGCCACACAATAGCACTATAGGGTAATAAGTGCAAGCTTTATTATGCCCATTTTACAGACTGAGAAAATTAGAGGTCCTGAGAGATGATTAAGTGATTTGCCAAGGATCATATGGTTAGTAAGTGTCCAAAGTGGGATTTGAACTTGTCTCCTAACTCCATGTCCAGTGCTATGTCCACTATACAACGGTGCTGCTAGAAGAAGACTTGAGAAGCTTTGGGGGTAGAATGAGTCAATAGCTCTGAAATCAGAAAAACCAGTTTCAAATCATGCCTCTAACAATTTATTATACTGAGCAAATCATTTAACCTCCCTGGGTCTCAGTTCTTTCATCTGTAAAATAATGAAGGGTGGACTAGGTGAACTCTGAGATACTTTCGAGCTTTAGATCTGTGGCTATGGATATAACTCTCATTTTCAGGCCATGAGAAGGCATCTTAACAGAAAACTAAAATACACATTAGAATTCTCTCCTATAACGTGAACTAGCTAATATCAAAGACATTGGCCAGGAGAAACACAATGGTCCATTTTTTTTCCTCATACTCAAACCTACCATAATCTCCTGGGTTCCTTTTCTATCCACTTCCTCTTTGTCCCCCTCCCCCCTCCCTAGCCCCTTCAGATACACAGACAAGCATAGATATCCATGCGTGCTCATTTTTCTATTTACACATGTGCACATGTACACGCACACAATCACACATACACCACACAAAACACAAAATATCCACACTTACCCTCGCTGGAAGAGATCCACATTGTGGAATTTGTGTAGCTCTACAGAAAACTCAACCGTTCCCTGTACTTCAGACATGATCTTTTCGGGTCATCACCTGATGGGGGGAGGGGAAATGGTGAAAATGTTAAGTTCTTTGAATCACCTCAGCCAAGGAGAAAGAACAAATGATGGTGCTAAAGAAAGTTGTGCTTAAATAACATATAAAACACACTTCTGTGGTGGATCCACTTAATAGAATCTAATATAAGCACATATTTTAACAATGGTTATTCTTTATATGGATATAATACTTTGTAATTCATTAAACGTTTACACACCTCCCATCTCACTTGACACACAAGCAGCTCCAATGAGGAGGACAGAATAGGGCGAGGATTTGTAACTTCATTTTACAACTTAGGAAACTGAGGCCCCCAAAGTGTTTTTCCATTGATCACAAAGTGTTGTTTTGGAGGGCCAAAGCTAGAAACTCCATCAGTCTCCGTACTGCCAGTTTTGGTTCTTTGTGTTATGTTTTGTGTTCATAATCGTTGTTTTATATGCATACTAATTTTTCTAAAAGTTTTATTTGTGACTTCTGCTTTTAAACCAAGGGCATTTTCCCCCACTCTTCCAACTAAATTCTCACTTGTTAACAAAGAAAAACAGTCAAACAAAACCAAGACAAAGCAGTAGCATCCAATAATATGTGCAACACTCCATACACATAGTCCCTGCCACTCCACTTACAGTAAGGAGGCATGTTTCATTATGATTTTCCAGAATTAACAATAGCCATTACAATTACAGCTTGGCTGCCTTTTAATGTTGTTTTCATTTATAGCATTATAATTATTTTATCTACTGTTCTGGTTCCTTCTCTCTACACCAATTCATACAAGTCTTTCCATATATTTCTCTGAATTCACATTCATAATTTCTTACATTGCAACTATATTCCACTATATTAATAGATAAAAAAAAATATTCAGTTAATGAACAAGCTTTTATCAATCACCTACTGTGAGCAGGCACCATGCTGGGGATTCAAAGACAAAAGTAAAACAGCCCCTGCCCTTTAAGGGCTTATAATCTAAACAAGGGAAACAATATGTACGTACACACATACACACACACACACACAAAATAAATGTTACACAAATTTCAATTTCCCTGTCTTGCAGAGACTAGACAAACTATTACCATTCTTTAATTCTTTGGAATTCTAAAAAAAAAAATTACCCATTAACTGTCATTCTATGAGGATTTTGTGGGCATCTATAAGTTTAAATGTTATTTTACAGAGACTGTTAATATTCATGGCTAAAAGAGTGTGATATTTTAGGAGTCTCAAAAAAGCATACACACAGTGATACACATACATACACATATATGTCCTTAAATTAAAAGATTATATATAGACATAAGAGTAAATTAATATCTTTAACTTAGTAAAGCTTAAACTGAGCTAAGATTTTTTTGGACACCTCATGTATAAATGTACGTATATGTTTGTATGTATACTTATGTATGTATATATGTACATACATATACTAATGGGGATATTGCATACCTATGTGTACATTGTATATGTATACACGCACATAGGTATATCTAAATATATACTCAGAAACACAAAAATAACTTGGTCTTGACCAAACTGTTCTAATTTTGGAATCCTCATTTGAACCCCAGTTTATCGCCCTTCCCCCTTCCAAATACAGTGAGCAACTCTGATTCATTTTTAGCTTGTGAATCACTGCCCCTTTGGTTTGTCTCTAGCTTGAATAGATCAAAGATCTCATCAATCAGGATGCCACTTCTACTGGTGCAAATCACAGCCTACCCATACTTTCTAAATTCTTGGCCATGTTCAACCATAAAGATATCATTGAGGGTCTCCTTAATGTGTTCAAAGCCTTTCAATACTTTTTTAGTACTCAATGGTAGATAATGATACATCACTAAGGCCACCTATCTGTTTTCCCTCCATCTTACTACTTACCTGGCCTACTTCCTTGTGAGTGCAAACATTTCCTAGATGGTACATTTAGGCCATTTCTTGGTTAGAAATCATCTTTGGTAATAAGCTGCAGCCTATTTATGGCTATTATATTGCCCTTTGAGTCACCTGTAATTTTGATTCTTGGGAGATAGTGATGTTCCATGATTTGCAGCCATAGAGTATTGCCAGAAGAACATCATTTTATAACACATCTAGTAAAATATTGAATCCATTCAAGCCAGAATCTCTAGGCAAATTGCAGTCCTCCTGTAAGCCAGTCAGCTATGTTGAGATTAAGATAATTTAATTCAATTGACAACCTTTCTTTAGGACCTGCTGGAGAAAAACTTTAGATAAGACACAGTTGTTGACTTTATAGAGATCATAGATGTGCAGAATTACATACCTCCACAGATAACCATAATATATACAATTAGATACATAATTGGAGAGGTGACAAAGTACAATAGAAAAAAGCATTACTAAACAGGGAGATTAGGGATGACTTCATGGAGAAGGAGGGTACATTTGAGTTGAGCTTAAAAAAGAACAGAAATTCATCAGGCTAAGAGAGGGAAAGAGAACTATGAGATAGATGGAGGCTATCTAATGTGAAATTCATTCAGCAGTCTTTTCTTAAGAGCTTTTTATGTGGCAATGCTTCAAAAGGGATTGGGAAAGGCTCCCTGTAGAAGGCGGGATTTTAGCTGGATCTTCAAAGAAGTCAGGAAAGGCAAGAAGCTGAGATGGGGAATGGGAGGTAACTAGTGAAAATGGCTGGAGTCAGAAGATGGAGTGTCTTGTTTGAGAAACAGCAAGGAGGCCACTGTAAACTTTGAAAAGTGAATATGTTGGTGGGGGTGGGGGTTTGGAGGGTTGGTGATGGTGATGGTTCTTGTTCTTCAAGAGGACCAATGAATGACATCTGGAAGGTGATGTCTTGACTTGAGCATGAATTGGATATGAGTGGGGTAAAACTGCATAAAGTCATCAGCCTCACTCTTTCCTCCAAAGTCAATGAAGTCCAGTGGCAAGACAAAGGTCAAGAGGATTGGCCACGGCCCAGGACACAGTGGGTAACCTTGGCCTTTCTTTTTTCTTATTTTTATTTTTTACATTTAAAAAAAAATTTAGACAAATATTAAAACTTAAATACATAATAAGAAAAGAAAAAGAAACATAAACTTAAATATAAAATAAGAAAAGAAAAAAACATGTTATGTGCACAGCAGAACATAGGAGAGAATTCAGAATATATAACAAAAACTTGTCATTTCAAGAAAGCCTATATATTAAATACTGCACATTATGTTGAAAGCTGTCCATCTTGCCTTTGCTTCCTTGTATGGTTTCTTTCGCTGTCTGCTGTACACTTTTTACTTTGTTCTTTACCCCCCTTCTTTCCTCTACCCTTTACCCCAAGGCTACAATTAAGCATGGATATATTTATATACAGATATTGATATGTATATACACTTATACATATATACACATATATACATGCACACATGTATAAACATACTTTCCCTAAGAGATTCTACTCCTAATTTTTGTTTTTTGTTTGTGCTTATCTCTTATTTCCTATTTCTCCTAACTCCCATACTTTACTTCTATCTGCTACCTTGCCCTCCTATTATTTAACCTACGCCCACTCAAGCAATCCCATCCTGATCCTCCCGTTGCTCGAAATCTAAACAACCTTCTATATCCCACTTTTGATCTATTCCTTCACCCTCCCTTCTACAGATCCTTCCTTTATCTTCTCACCCCTCCCCATCCCTTTAGTTTTATTCTTTTCCAACTTTAGAAGACTTTTATACTTTTCTAGATGTATATGTATTTTTTTCTCTCTTGAACCCATTCCCCATGAAAGTAGGTTTCCAAAACTAACAGCTGTCCTCCTCCATCTAATTCCTCTGCATTGATTTTTCTTCTTGCATCTCATTTGCATAAGATAATTACTCTTAGCTGTTCTTGAATGATTTTACTATTTGAAGTCATATCATACTCAGGTCTACCCAAATCTTCCTTATAAGCTACCTAATTACTAATAACAATCATAGACATAGGTTTTACATTTTATACATATAAAAGGTAAACATTCTATCCTTATTGAGTCTCTTGTAAGTAATCATTGGTATGTACCTTATATTTCTCTTGGCTCTTGTATGTCAAATCTTCTATAGAGTTCAGGGTTTGTTTTTTGTTTGTTTTATTTTGTTTTTTCTTTTTTTAACAAAGTCCTGAAAGTCTGACAATTCATTAAATGTCAAATTTTTTCCCTTCAGAATTATGCTTAGCTTTGCTGGATGATATTTTCGTCCAGAAGGCCAATTCTTTTGCTCTTCAATATATAGTGTTCCAAGACCTATGCTCTTTTAGTGTCACCACTGCTATGTCTTCTGTGATTCTAATTGTGGTACTGCCATATGTAATTTTTTTCTTGTTGCTTGTAATATTTTATCCTTGAGCTGGGGGTTTCCAAATTTGACCAAAATATTCTTGTGAGTTTTCCCCATAGGATCTCTTTCAGGTGGTGTTCAGTGGATTATTTTTTATTTCTACTTTTCCCTCTTGTTCTAATGCTTCAGAACAATTTTCTTTAATAATTTCTTGTATTATTGTATCAAGATTCTTTTTTTGATCATAGCTTTCAGGTAGTCCAATTATTCATATGTTTTCTCTTCTTGATCTATTCTCCAGTTCAGCTGTTTTTTTTTCTTATGAGATATTTCACATTGTCTTCTATTTTTTTCATTCTTTTTTTAAAATTTCTTCATCTCTTGTAACTTCACTGACTTCACCTTGCCCCATTCTGATTTTCAAGGAGTCATCTTCTTCCTTAAGATTCTGCATCTCCTTTTCCAATTGGTTGACTTTCATTTCATACTGTTCTTGTCTTTCCTGGATTACTTTTATTTTTCTTTTGAGTTTTCCCTCAATCTCTCTCATTTTATGTTTAAAGTCTCTTTTTAAGTTCTTCAGTGAATTCTTTCTGGGCAGGTGATCATTTGACATCACTCTTTGTGCTAGAAGAGGGGTTCTTTGCTTCAGTATCCTCCTCTGAAGATTAACCCCATTCTTCTCTATTCCCATAATAGCTCTCTATGGTTGGATTCTTTCTCCTTTGTCTGTACATCTTTTGGTAATAGTTTAGTTTTTATAATCACCTCTAGACCTGGGGTATGGTGCCTCTGGCCTCTGATCCTCTTCAGTTCTCCCCTCTGTCCTTGAACTCAAACCAAGACCTCTAGCCTCCTGTAAGTGCCCAGAGACAATAGCATCCCACCCACTGCTTCTACACTCACCAGGCATGTGCTGGTTCCTTCTCGCCCCTTGGCTCTCCACAGCACAGCTGGGTTTGGCATTCCTTGTCAGCAGAGGCTCCTTAGATCAATGTCTGATGTTCAACTCCCCTTACTGTCCAGGGGGTAAAAGTTCCAGTGGCTGGGCCAAGGCAGAGTCCTGTCCCAAACCAGCTAACTCCAGGGCTTACCTCTTGTTGTTTAAGTGGTCCCTAGCCTGGAGGTGTTTACTTTACTGGGAGGAAATCTTATCCTGGGATTCTTCTCAGATTGTCCTGAGAAGACCCCTGTTTTGCCCCTACTCTTAATTATTTTCACCTCTCTATGTTCACCTGGAGGCACTATTTTATTTCTTTTGTGGAGGAAAATCTTGAGAGATTGAAATTTTCTGACCTATTCTGCCATCTTCCCAGAATCCTCTCCAGCCCTCATAAATTAAGGTCTTTCCCAGGTCTCTGTCTGAAGCCATGCCTGTTTAATGACTGAGGGCTGGGTAAGAGTTGAGACCAAAAAAAATGGTTCAATTTGCCATTACAAAGATATCAATATGGGAGGGGAAGACCCTCAGAGTTTCTGGCCAGTACAGAAAACAATTGCTATTTACACTCATTCAATGCTATCAAAACCTAAAGAATTAGCCACAGAGGCTTGGTGAGGGCTATTATTGACCATTCAGTGAGAACCAGAGTGATTTGGGTTTTAAGGTGGAGTCAAGTAGCTTCTTTACCAGGGGAGGAGGAGGAGGCGGGAGGAAGGAAGAAGACAGCAGCATTATCTAATTTCTGCTCAAATTGGCAGGTCATGTCTCCAGAAGGCAGTGACTACTACTCTCAGATAGCACGGTAAAGACAGTTTATACAAAACATTCTCGCATGAACTTGGTTCATTCCCCACAAATACTCCTCCATGGGAAGAGTTAAGCTCAAACTTAGAACCCCATAATTGTAATGAGGCACACATTAAAGAAATGTGTGTGACAAGTTTTAACTCACAACACCTGCTCTGGAAATCCTTCTCTCTGTGTAGAGACTTCATGCAGAACCTTTGTTGTTTGTCCTTCATTCTTGAAGAGGACCAATGACACCAGAAGGGTGATGTCTTGACTTGCATGTGAATTGGATATGAATGGGGCAGAGCTGGGCAAAGTCATCAGTCTCACTCTCCTCCAGAGTCATCAAAATCCAGTGGCAAGATAAGGGTCAAGATGACTCACCTGGGTGAGGAGGGAGAGTAAGGTGTAAAGACTAAAACTGCAAGGGGTAAGGTTATTTTTCCTCCGTCAATGCCCCACAATCCCTAATAGCCATGGATATTATAAGGCTGTACATCTCTTTATATATTGTTTTATATGCCTGAGAATTAAGAACAACTACCAAGAATCTTCCAGAGAATAGAGGCAGGGGTAAGGTATAGAGAATATCAGATTCAAAGTCTTCTGCCTCTGACAGTTTCTATCAGTGTGATCTTGGGCAAAACCTCTTAACCTTTCTCTAGTTTCCTCATCTGTAAAATGAGCAGGTAAAATCAGACTAGATGGCTTCTAATGTCCCTCTCAACTCTAAATCTATTCTCCTATGATCCTCTGAATAACAAATTTCCAAGCCCAGGCCCACTGATCTTTCTACTTTTCCTAAATCCTCATGAATAAGTCCAATGTCAACCATGCTAACTATATTTCCTCTTTTTACTGATATTTACAAATTATGGAACTTGCAATTAGTAAAGTGTAAATGTAACTTACACATTTGTTTGCTTTTTCCCTTTCTCCCCCCATCCCCAACCTTCAAAGGGCTCATTGTAACTTGAATCCTATTTGTCATGAAAGGCACAAATAAGAGCCTATTGAGTCAGGAGATCTGGGCCTAACCCAGACTCTGCCACACGTTAGCTGTGGGAACATTTACAAATCACTACAAGTCTCCAAGACGTGATCTCATCATTGGTGAACAGTAGATTGCTACTTAGAAGGTGAGATGCTTTGAAACTCTTACGAGAAGCAATAGTGCTCCTAAAAAGACTCCAGAAATGGAAAGATAAGTCTTGTTGCCTTCTTTATAATATGATTCTCTCCACTTCTGGTTTAGTCAGTTCATGCAGAATTTCCTTCTCCTTAACCAGACTTTCTATGATGTGCTTCCCCGAACCTTTTTAGCTCTAGAGGTAAAACTGCATCTCCTGCATCCCAAGCTCTAGGCCAGATCCATAGCATGCTAGATCCAGCAGCGGAAGAGACCTAAGAGGGACAACTCAGGTCTGAA
Organism: Phascolarctos cinereus; assembly: GCF_003287225.1. Classification (NCBI taxonomy): domain Eukaryota; kingdom Metazoa; phylum Chordata; class Mammalia; order Diprotodontia; family Phascolarctidae; genus Phascolarctos; species Phascolarctos cinereus. Next base: position 642,155,876 of record NW_027555847.1, read on the forward strand.
TCAAAAATGCTTCATCTGGGCATTTTAAACACATTCCCAGACTGATAGGGTGATGCCCTAGCTCATTCACTTAGATATTCAGAGTTAGTTGTATCTGATTTCCATGATATCACAGATCTATACTTTTGTTGACCTGATCTCTGTTGTAGAGACACAGGAGAGTAGAGGTCTGAAGAGGAAGAGACAAAGATACACAGTTGTTCCTGCCACTGTTTTCCAAGCAGGTCAACATGCCAGCACTAAACACAAAACACCTACAAGAGTTTTCTTCCATTCTTCCAGTGGTTACCATGGCTGCCCCAATCTCTGTGTCCCATATGGTTTTGGTTTCCATATCTTGAGCAGAAAATAAAGGATCTGGAGCAAGCACAAATTGAATAGAGGTCTCTAGTAGAATCCCTAAGGGATCTTTCCTTCATCTCACACTGTTTGACATTTTTATCCATGACAAAGAAGAAAACATAAGGCAGTGGGCAGTGTGCTCATCAAATTTTCAAGTAATGAGAAGCTGGGAAGCATAGCTAATATGCTGGATGACAGTGCTGGGATTATAGATCTTAAGACAATGAGTCTCATAGGTCCTGAAGAAAGCACTGTGGAATATGTGATAATAACAAGATCATATCAAGTGATATAGATATATATGTATATATGTATATGTGTATATATGTATACACACACACACACACAACACACACACACACACACACATATACTCACACAAAATAAGCCCAATGGGGAACAGCTGGTTTATTCTGAGAATACTAGGAATAGTTGGGCTTCCAGTTAACAGGAATAAGGTCCAAATGTCTTTGGACATGGCCTGACTTTATGTTAGAAAACTGATTACCAATGGATCAGTGGACCATGGAACACCATGCCCAAGATTTACTGAGACTACTTTGATACAGCTCTTCCATGACAATCTGTGAGAAAGGCATATTGCAGGTCTAGGAAGTGCAGAGATACTAGGAAAGATTATCATCATAAATGGATGGAAGTCTAAGGTTGACAAAATAAGGGCTATGATTTAGAAAGGAAAAACACCTCTCTTTGTTGTCTCCTCTTCCAACAGGAGGAGCTATGATCAAACCTCCCCCCTCTGGAATTACGCAAACACCCTAGAAAGGGGGAAGGGGTTATATAATGCCAATAGTGAGAGCTCCTCACTGGACTGATGATTGTGAGACTCTGGCAGCTATAGCTGCCTTGTTTGACTTTCATCACTATGGAACAAAGGACTGAGCTTGGAACATGGGCCCATTAGCTCTCTAAACTTTATGGATTTATCACCATTTTTATGACATTCTAATGACTTAGCTATTGTCATGAACGAGTAAGTTGACATCCTAGGCGTCACTCCTTCTCAAACTGGGCACCAGCCAGTGACTTAGTGGTCCTTCTATATTTGCCAGCTACGTAACCTAGCACTCCACTGCTACAAGGAATGTCACCTCATTTCTCAGACTGATATGATGCTTCAGAAAGCCAAATTGAACTTGGGGTTTGGGAATTCTTGAGGCCATAGATCACTGTTGGCTGCAGTTCACCTTTTTCTTTTGAATATCCTTGACAATTAATTAGTAGCCTTGATAAAAATATGTATATATTTTTTAAAAAACCTACTAAAGAGAAGGCTTGAGATTTCCCAGTTTACTTCCCCACATGCCAAAGGCTTGCTAAGACCAGTTTCATTCTTCACAGATAAACCTAGTCTCCCAAATGCCATTGTGCTGTGGCTAATCTTATACCCACTTGTGACAGTAATCATTTTGCTTTCTCTTTAAATTTGCTAATTAAATCCCATGTTGGTAGACAATTATGAAGCACTTCAGCTCTTCTCATTTACTTTGTATTTCAAGTTATCTTGTTATCAGTATCTAACTTAATATTACTTCCCTCTAAGTGCAATGAAAATAGTCATCATATCTCTCTGTATGACCTGTGAAATCCAACACAGGGAAGTGTGTGGCTGTATTGTATTAATGTGTTATCTATCCTCTAATCCATGCCCCTTCCAATCCAATAAACTGCCCTTTCTTCTGACTTTAATCTTACGTCTCCTACAGTTCATAGTCTGATCTTTAATCCAACCCACACATGACCAGGTTGCTTTCAGGTTTGTGTCAGCTTTCAGGTAAGTAAACCCGTTTGGAAGATAATTAATATTTCACTAAAATGGAATGACCTTTCACTGGAGGTCTTTCAGCAAGTTTTTGAACACATTTTAGAGGTGATCCTTCTTCAGGTGAAGTTGGACCAAATGAATTACTTTTGAGGTGACTTCCATTTCTGAATTTCTGTGACTCTATGATTATACCTACTCTGTATTGCTTCTGAGTACACTTGAATGACAATGTATTTACTCAAGAAACATCTCACTTCCTCCATTCTGTCCTGTGTCTCCTTTAAGTTCCGTTAGTTGCAATGCTAACAAAAGAGATCCTCCCCTAGGAACAATAAAAAGTAACTTCTTTAACCTAGTCATATCTTCCATCACTGCCCCCTTTTCTAAGACCTAATGTTCTAATTAGAGTTGATTGGGAGATAGGTGAGACATTATTAAGCCTCCAGTATTTTTATATTGCTAAAAGGTGACAAAGCTGCAAATGAAAACTAAATAGGCAGATTCATAACAAGTTTCAAGAGTGACCAGAGCTTTGAGATGAAAAAGTCTGCATCATGGGAACATATGATTTTAGAACTAGAAAATATTTTAGAGACTGAGTGTAAGCCCCTTGTATTATAAACAAAAACTGAAACCCAATGGGTGAAGTGGCCCGCCTTTTTCCTTTTTTTGGTTCATACAAGTATTAAGTAGTAAATTAATTCTTTTAAGTGAAAGGGACCAAGGCTTAAAAAAAAAAACTAGAAGGAAACTTATAATATATATAGCCTAAATTCTCTATTATTTCATAGATGAGGAAAACTGAATCCCAGATCAGTTAAGTGACTTGTTCAAGGTCACACAGGTAGTTTAAAAAATGAGAATTAAATCTAGTTCCTATGCAGCTCCATTCCTCAGTGGCTACTTTAGTTTAAGGAAGGCTGATTAACTCAGCACAAGGGAAGTACAAAAAATATAACTAACTGAGCATCCCCAGACTTCCTTAATCCCTCGTTATTGATTGGCTAAACTATAAGCATCTTATCAATCAGTGATCATATGAGAATAAATTACCATCATCATCATCATCATCATCAATCCTCCATTAAGTCCCTTTGGTGACTTAAATTGATATGGAACTGACCCTGGGCCCCTTGATGGTTATGCCAGTGTAGTGCAACCTCTCAGAGCCTCAATTTCCTAATTTTTCAAATTTATTATTTATTTATTTTTAATATTCATTTTTTTAAAAAAGTTTGGAATTTTCTCTCTCCCTCCCAATATTTTTTTTGATTGCTTTCCTTGACCTTCTGTTCTTCCAGATGAATTTTGTTATACTTTTTTTTCTAGCTCTATAAAATAATTCTTTGGTAGTTTGATTGATATAGTACTGAATAAGTAAATTAATTTAAGCAGAATTGTCATTTGTAATTATATTAGCTCAGCCTATCCATGAGCAATTAATATTTCTCCAATTGTTTAGATCTGTCTTTATTTGTGTGAAGTTTTATAATTGTGTTCATATAGTTTCTAGGTTTGTCTTGGGAAGTATTTTATATTATCTTCCCAAGTATTTTTTATTATCTGTAGTTATTTTCAATTTCTCTATCTATTCTTTCTGGACTTTGTTGGTAATATATAGAAATGCTGATGATTTATGTGTATATATTTTATAATGTGCAACTTTGCTGAAGTTGTGAATTATTCCAACAAATTTTGTTTTTGTGCTTTTAAGTTGATTCTCTAGGATTCTCTAAGTATACCATAGTTTCCTCATTTTCTAAATAGGGATAATAATGCTTGAATTCTTAAGAGTATTTTAGGGATTCAAATGAACTGCTGCTAATGTAAAGCACATTGCAAACTACTGCAGTATACAAATTTCAGTTATAATTATTATTATTATTTTCATTTTATGTTGCTCAAATGAGAAAACTAAGCCTGAGACAAAGTGACAAGTCACATGACATAAAAACGGTGGAACTGAGATATCTCAAGTCCATTTTCTCAAATTTCTAATAATAGCAACTGAATCTGAATTAAGAGGGTAGAAAAGGGAGGAATTGATAGAATTTTCAAAGAGGAAAGTTTAGACAAAATATCAAGAAAAAAAATCTAAAAATTTGAGCTGTACAAATGTGAAATGAGTTGCTGAGGTAGGTTAGGGAAAGGTCCCCCTCAAGTAAAAGCTGCATGAACTTTTTTTCTTTATGTTACAACAGGGATTTCTTTAGTTTATAAGTTAGATTGGATGTTCATTGACATCTCTTCCAAACCTAAAATTCTATGATTCTAATTCTAAGATTTGGAGCATGTTCTGTATAATTCATTTCCTCTCTCTAGGCCTCAATTTCCTCTTCTGTAAAATAAGGAAATTAGACTAGATGATCTCTAAGATCTAAAATACCATGACTTTAAGCATCTATAAGATCCAGTCCCATACCAAATCTTTTCATTCATATGTAGCGTCCTTCAAGAATTCCAAGACTTGTGCAATATATGGGCTCCAAGGAATGAGGATGTTCCCTTCTTACCATATTAGTAGTTGAAAGAAATGTTTGCACACTCTCACATTCAAATTCTCTCATTCCTCCTTCTTAGGCCTGGCATATCTTACAAGGCTGGTATGAACAGTGCTTAAAAAAAAGGCAGTCTCATCTGAAGGTGCAAATAGATCTTCTCTCACCCTCTTTCTGGTTGTGAAGGTCCCATGGGATTCCGAGACAACCTTTAACACCGGGTACGAAAGTGATGTAGTTCCTGGTCCAGAAGCCATGAAGTTTAAATGATGTTTAAATTCCTCCCTTTTGGCTGATTGAGAGAGGCAAGGCAAGCCTGAGTCTCAGACCATACAAAGGCATCAACCAGAGCTCATATTTCTCACAGCAGATGCAGTGAAGGAACTAGAATGAATTTACCATGCCATTTTTTTATGAGCCTCAAACCCTATGGTGAACCATCACCAGTCTTTATGAGCCTAGGAGAATTCATTGTCCTAATAATTCAGTAAAAGTTGTACTGTCTGGCACTTTACTGCTATTTTTATTTCTACCACTAACAACTCAATTTAATTCTGCAAATAGTTTTTAAGTGTAGTATAGGGTAGAAAGAACAAGCCTTGAAGTAAGGATGACCTGGATCCAATATGTCCTTATGCTATATATGGGCTGTATCAATTTGGGAAGCTCATTTAACCTCTTAGGGCTCTAAGGACATTCTTTAAGATGAGAAGTTATCAGCCAATGGCCATCTGCACTGGTAGAAGGTGTTTCCACACTGGGGAGCTCCCCACATCAGTGAAATCACAGGTCTCTATCTAACATCAGAAGTCCTTCTACTTTCTATATATATAGCATCCCTTCTGGTCCTTATTACTTTCTTATTATGTGGATAGGATGCACCAACTGCACTCATCTGAAACTCTTCTCTCCACAGTTACCAATGAATTCTTAAATAATCAACCTAATGGCTTTTCAACATCCTCATACTCCAGACCTCTTTGCAGCATTTGGCACTGATGACCACTCTCTCTTCCGAGGCACATCAATCTCCCTTGGCTAAAAAACCTGTACTGAGCTATTTTGCTCATCCCCCTCCACCACATTCACTGATGGTGACAGGCTCTGACAAGCCTGGAATAATAGGCTCTGATAAGTGAGCTTTATATTCAATTAGTCAATTAATAAGCATTTATTGAGCACCTGCTATGTAACAGGCACTATGCTATGCACTGGGGACATAAAGAATGGCAAAAGATAATCCGTGCTGTCAAGGTCACAATCAGATGAGAGAGACAAGCAGACAAATAAGTACAAACCAAACCACATACAGGATAAATACTAAATAATTAACAAGAGAAAGCACTTGAATTAGGGAATATTAGGAAAAGTTTCCAGTAGAAGTTGGGACTTTAACTGAGATTTGAAGAAAACTTGGAGGTTGAATTCTTGCCTAGAACCAGGTCACTGTGCCATTTTGGATACATTTCACAACCATGCCACTATATCCATATCCCCTGGGGACCAAAGAGAATAAGTCTGTTCATTCTCCCACATAAGGTCTTTTCAAACACTTAAAGACTTGAAGACAGTTATCATCCCACCCACCATCCATCCCTAGTCTTTGTTGTTCTTTTTTTCCCCCTCTAGACTAAGTATTTTCGATTTTTTTCATTAGATCCTCATAAGGTATGAAACTCAGAGTCCTTCACCATCCTGGCTGCCTTCCTCTGTACACATTCCTGTTTATCAATGTCCTTACTAAACTATGGTGCCCAGAACTGAGCACATTCTCCAGGTGGGTTGTGCAGGGTCAAATACAGAGGGGCTATTATTCTCTAGCTGTAGCCAAAAATTGCCATAGGGTTTCTGTTTGTTTATTAGTTTGTTTTTGATGGAGAAGCTGCCACTTTATAGAATGAACTCATACTAACCTTGCAGCTCATTAAAATCCTCAGATCTGTTTTCATATAAACTGTCTAACCACTGCTCTCTTCATCTTTTCCTTGTGAATTTGATTTTTTTTGAATCCTCATGTAAGAATTATACCCATTTTCATCTTATTATTTTCATCTTATTACATTCAGTACAATAGTCTAGCCTGCCATCTTTTGAGATGCTATCATTCTATTAACTACTCTTCACACTTTAGTGTCAACTCTAATTTGATGAGCATGCCAGCTATGCCTTTATGAAAATCATTTATAAAAATGTTGAATAAAATGAGGCCTAGGCCAGATGCCTGGGGAATTCTATTGGAGACCTTGCACCAAGTTGACACTGAAGGACTACTTTTGAGTTCAGACATTCAACAAGTCCTGAATCAATGTAATTTTATTAATGTTCAGTCCATAGCTCCATTTTCCCTACAGTAATCCTATGCACTTTATTTCAGTATTTTATTAAAATCTAGGTAGTACAGTAGAACTGTACTGGGCTTGGAATCAGGAAGACTCATTTTCATGAGTTCAAATCTAGCCTCAGACACTTACTAGCTACGTGACCCCTGAAAAAGTTGCTTAACCCTGTTTACCTAAGTTTTTTTTCATCTGTAGAATGAGCTGGAGAAGGAAATGTCAAACCACTCCAGTATCCTTGCCAAGAAAACCCTAAATGGGGTCTCGGAGAGCTGGACACAACTGAAACAGCTAAACACCAACAAAAAGTCAAAATTATATATGTAGCATCCCCCTGACCCAGTAGTTTATTAACCTCAGGTTGGGGGAAGGGGAAGAGATGAAATAGATGTAGTCTGGGATGATTAAGTCATCCTGGTTTTTTGTACCCGCAATTTCCTTTTCCAGGCATTCATTACCTATCTCTTCAATCACCTGTTCTAGATTTTCCCCAACAATCAAAAAGTCAAACTCGTAGGCCTATAATTTACAGATTTTGATGCCTTGTCATTTTTGAAAAGCAGAATGTTTGTCTGTCTCCATTCCTATGGTACATTTTCTGCCTCATATGATCACATCAGTTAGTTCTTTCTGTACCCAAGAAGTTAATTACTCTAAACTTGGTGATATGAATTGATCAAGGGCAGTTATATCCTCTTTTACTATCTTTTTACATATCTTGGAAATCAAATTCCCGTTGTCCATTTAAGGTGCAAAGGTCATTCCTCTTGGAAGAAAGAGAGGGAATAAGCATTTATCAAGCACCTACTATGTGCCAGGCACTATGTTAAGCCTTTATAAATATTATCTCATTTGATTCTCACAATGACTCTGTAAAGTAGCTGCTTTTATTATTCCCATTTTACAGCTGAAGAAACTGAGGCAAATAGAGGTTAAGTAACTTGCCCAGGAGCACATAGCTAGGAACTTCCTAAGGCTGGATTTGAACTCACATCTTCCTTACTCTAAGTCCACAGCTCTAGCTACTCATGCCATCTTGCTGCCTCTTTCCTTGGCAAAGAAAACTAACAAAACAATAATTGAGCAGCTCAACCTTTTCTATTGTCAGTTATCATTGCCTATCTACCCTAAGCAGCAACCATCCCTTTTTATGATCCTCTCCTTTCCCCCATTATAATCATTATTTCTTTTTTCTTTTAAATGCTTTTTATTGTACTTAGCTTCCCACCAGTCCCAGCTCATTCTACACCTTGGTCTTCACAACAGTATTTTTAGAGGATCATGTCATGCTCTTATATCCATCCTCTGTTGCCTGTTCTTATTTTCATCTTCAATATAAATATTCTTCTTCATCTAGCTTAGTTGATGCGTTCCCAATACACCCACATGTATCTCTCCCAATGCCCCTTCTGGCTCCAAATCTACGCGCCTATGTCCAAAACAGAATTGACAACCTTGCCTTCTAAACCACACTCATTTCTGACCTTTATTGTTGCTGCTGTTCAGTTGTTCAGGCCTGTTCAACTCTTTACGACCCTCGGGACCCTTGGGACCCTCGGGACCAAAGCTTTCCATGGGGCTTTCTTGATAAAAATCCCTGAGTGGTTTGCATTTCCTCCTCCGGTGCTTAGAATAAGGCAAACAGAGGTTCTGTCACCTGCCCAGCGTCACACAGCCAGTAAATGCCTGAAGCCAAATTTGAACTCAAGTCTTCCTGACTCCAGGCCTAGAACTCTATCCACTGAGCCACTTAGCTGCCTTTCATACTACCTTACTTTCTTGTGAACGGTTCATCCAAACTGGACTAAAGGCCGTTGACCAGATTTGATACACCACCTCCTGCCCCCATGAATAAAATATACTCCTTACACTTTTTTTACCTTTAAGAATCCTTGTCTTCTTTCAAAGATGAGCTCAAGTACCAGCTTCTACATAAAAACCATCCCTTACACACCCAGTGGTTACTAGTCTTTTCCTCCTCATTTAACCTTGTATTATATTAAAGTGTGAACACTGAACACATTAAGGCCAGGGACTATTAGCAATACCGACATCTTTGTATCACCAATGAGTCAATGACTTTACATACATGTATATGTGTATGTATGCATATATACACACATATAAATATATGTATATATGTGTATCTATACACATTTTTTTTCTCTCTACCAAGTACTGTAGTAGTTGTTATAAATACAAAGATAAAAAAGAATCAGTTCCCACTGTCAAAGAATTATACTCTATTGAAGAGACAGTATGTGCCTATATATGGCTACACAAATAAATGCAAAGTAACTTTCTTATTTAGTTTTGTTTTGTTGTATTGTAGAGGCAATAGGGGAAAAGGAAGATTCAAATGATTTGTGAGGATAGACTCAACCAGAATTTTCAATTAATTGGAGTAGAGGGTAAGGGTGAATGAGGAGCCAAGATTGACATCAAGATTAAAACCAAGTGGCAGTGCTCTTGGAAAGAGGAAACTCCTTAGTGCCCAGAGCAGTATCTTGCACATAGTAATTGCTTTTAAAAAGTATGTTGGTGTCGCTTTTCAACCAGACTTAAACCACTAAGAAGAAACTAGACACAGAAATAGAAATGTTGGACATAATAAAAGGATAGGTAGAGTCTCATGTCCTGAAATTACAAACAGAAACTGCCTTTAAAAGAATTGGAGGCTAAAGGATGAAATTCTGAGGCAAACATTTTAATGAGAAATAAAATGGAGATTTCTTTAAAGAAAACAATGTGGATATCCATGGAACTCACTGACTAAGATTTTTAAGACACAAGCAGAGAAGACAGAAGCAAGGTAAAGTAACTGAGAATGAATTATTTTTTTTTAAAGTGGTAAAAATCTATAAGCACAAACTCAGAAAATCTAAAGTAGAGGATGATTTGAGGTTTTGATAAATACTAAAGATAAACAAAAGAGTTTAGCTTAGTTTTTTTTTTAAATCAGTTATCCTGGGTATAAGTAAATCAAAGAGAGACATCTGAGATCATTATTCCTGTCATCTCCCACCTGTAATGCCTCTCCTGTAGCCATTCCTTCTCCCCACCAGATCCAGAGATTCACTTTTCTCCTCTCTCTGAAACCATCTTTAACTCTGATAAGTGAATTTTCATCTTTTCTTGCTCAGATTTAGACCTCTGCCTCACTTACTGGCCATCTCTAAACACTGCCTCTGAGAGTAAACCACCCTGCTCCCCTTTCTGGGTTATCTTTCCTCATTCCAATGTAAGGACCTTGAGGACAGAGGCTGTTTTGCTCACTTTTATTTCTATGTCCACAGCCCAGTACCTGGCACATAGTAAACACTTAATAATGCTTTACCTACTTATCTCTCTCTCTCTCTCTCTCTCTCTCTCTCTCTCTCTCTCTCTCTCTCTCTCTCTCTCTCTCTCTCTCTCTCTCTCTCTCTCTCTCTCTCTCTCTCTCTTTCTCTCTCTCTCTCTCTCATCTATCTATCTATCTATCTATCTATCTATCTATCTATCTATCTATCTATCTATCTATCTATCTATCATTTTACAGATGAAGAACAGAGACTGACGGGACTTACCCAAGGTCACAAAGCTAGTTTAGAGTAAAGACTAGAAACTGGTTTCCTAAGTCCTAGTGCAGTGCTCTACACCATTGTTAATTAATAATCAAAACAAATATTTATTAAATACCTACTATTTGTTGAGCACTGTGCTAAGCACTTTACAAATATGACCCGTATTATCCTCACAAAAAGTCTGAGAATGGGGTCCTACTATTATCTCCATTTTACACCTGAGGAAATTAAGCCAGAAGGAGCTTAAGTAACTTTCCCAAGGTCACACAGCTAATAAGTATTTGATTGCAGATTTGAACTCATATCTTCCTGACTCTAAGCCTAGCCCTTTAACTACTCCACCATCTCCAAGGGAAAAAATAAATAAACAAACAAACAAATAAATAAACAAATAAGGAATTAATCAAGAAAGATTCTTAGCTGCCTCACTGCCTAGAAAACAGGGGAAAACATAATATTTTTGAGATGTTGCCCCACCAATGACTACTATAATTATCCTCTCCCAACTTAATCACAGCAATGGCATTATAGGAAGGGACCAGAGGACCAAGAATGATAGAAATTGGAAGAAATTCAGAGGCCCATCTAATCCAACCCTCTCATTTTATAAACATTCAAGTAGAAGTGGTTGACCCAAAGTCCCACAACTAGTAAGCGACAAAGGCAGGACCTGAAGTCAGGTGTCTCCTTAGCTCAGTGTTCTTCACAATGTCCCCATTTAATGGTTGGCAACCTGGCTTCTATTATCTCTTTAATTGCTTTTTAATGTTCGGTTCAAAATGAGAACAGTTTGGTTGGTTGGAAAAAAAATGCAAGGTCCCCATTTGATTATCTTGGTTCTCCAACCATGAAGGAAATCTTTATTCTTCATGTCTCAATTCCATTTATCATCCTTGACTTCTCTCAGCTCCCTGAAAGCCAGCACACCTTGCATTGAAAATGCATTATCTGTGAATCTTCCTCTTGGCAAAGGGACATTTTATTTCCTTATAGCTACTGGGATCCAAACAGGGTGTGTGCTTATTTTTCTTCTCAGTGGAAGGTGAGGTAAATAACAATTTAAAGAAAAGCACTATGTTTCTGCTGCTTTTCTATTCCTCTCTGTTTTCCTCTCAGAAAAACAGGTTAAAATTCAGAAACAGAGGAACAAAACGTTTAAGTCTCCACAAAAGAAGGGCTATGACTCATAACCTATTAAGAACATAACAGCAAAAAGTGTCATTATAATAACTGCCTAGAGTTCACCTTTAAAAATGCTGTAATGAGGGTGTGCTGTGGTTAATCGAGAGACAATACTGGTTCTGAGTGAAACGTCAGAAGTCTGAATCCCAACTGAATGCCTGACTAAGTGTGACCTTGAGCAAGGCACTTAGCTGTCTTCCAGGACCTCAGTTTCATCATCTGAAAAATGTGGAGAATTACATTCTCACTGTGCACCTCATAAGGCTTTTATGGTAATGAAATGGGACAAGGAACATAAAGCTCTTCATATAAAGAGCTCTGAAAATTCCAGGTATTGTTAATATAATAGTAGCATTAGTAATCATATCAATTTTAGTCAATACTTTAGTAGGAGGTAGTTTAGTGTAGTTGAAAGACTGACACACTCAGAAAGATATTAGTCTAAATCCTGCCTTTGAAGCTTACTAGCTTCATGACAATCACAGTCATTTAATTTCTCTGTGTCTCATTCCTCATCTATAGAATGGACATTATGTTTGTACTACCTAACTGACCTAACTCACAGGGATGTTATGAGGCTTAAATAAGGTAATGTATATAAAGCATTTTACAAACTTTTAAGTATAATACAAATCATATTTATCATTGTTATCCCCACAAAAATAAAGATTGAAAATTCCAGAAATGGCTTCCTTATATTTGTGAGATATATATATATATATATATATGTATATATGTATATATGTATATGTATATGTGTGTGTGTATATATATATATATATATATATATGTATATATGTATATATGTATATGTATATGTGTGTGTGTGTATATATATATATATACACACATATATATTTACCTAATGGAATTGGGTGGCACAAATCCCAAGGGGAAAGATAAAATACATGTTAATGGAAGTGAGAGAGATATCACCAAAAAGCAACAATAAATTTGCTGAACTAGACTGTCTCCCCATATTTACCCACCCCACACACTTCCAGCGTCTGGTACATAGTAAGTGTTTAATAAATGGTTGTTGACTTGCTAACTTGAACACTCTTCAAGGGCTTGCTATTGTCTGCTAAATAAAATAAAAATTCCTAAGTCTGGAACTCAAGATTCTCCATAGTCAGTCTCTAAACAATCTTTTAAGCCTTATTCCCCATATTTACTCATTTTGCCTATTGTCACACCATTAGTAAGTGGCTGAGGAAGGATTTGAATTCAGGTCTTCTGGAGTACAAGACCAGTCCATCACTCTAGCCACTATGATATAACACAGATAATAAGTATATGTTGCATGTCTTATTTCCTCCTATAAGGATATAAACTCCACAAGGTCAGCGAACACATGGATTTAATACCAACAACTTAATTAAGTACCCACTATGTGCTGGGCACTACAAAGACAAAAGGAAAAACATTCCCTGGATTCAAAGATTTTAATTCTAATGGAACAGAATATAAACAAAAAGTAACCTGTTATTATTTGAGGAGGAAGAAAAGACTAAAAACTGGAGAAATTAGGAAAGGTCTCACATAAGATGTAGCACTTACAAAAGTCTTAGTCTTCTGACCGTATAGATATTCCAAGAGAGAGAGGTGAGGAAGGAAAGCATTCTATACATGGGAGACAGAACGTGCAAAGATAGAGACGTGGGAGATGGAATGCCTGTTTTTGGCAACAGCAAGATGTTGGCAACTGTGTGGAAGATGGATTGGAGAAGAGAAATGAAAAGCAGGGAAATCAATTAGGAGGGTATTGCTGTAGTTCAGGAGAGAGGTGATATGGGTGTGAACATGGCAACTGACTGTCCATAGGATGGAGGTAAAAGAGAGAGAAAAGTCTAGGATAATTCTGGGGTAAGCACACCAGAACCAGGAAATCAACTGGATGGCCTGAGAAAAGAGCAGAGGTGAAAGTCAATAGACTGATTCCAAGGTGAGTAACCAAAATCTCTGAGAGTCTACAGTGCATGACAGCTAGAGTTAAGTAGGGAAAGGCCAACATAGAGAACTCTCTATGTCATGTAAGGAAATACAATTTATTGAAATACTTTATTGTTCAATGAGCCAAGAGACAAGGGCAGATTCACAACCCATGAATTTGCTTTCTTCCTTCCTATGCAGAATGTCACGTAAGGCCAGGGAAACTATTCAGTCTCCTATACATTTGAAACTTTTTTTCCCCTCTGTTCATTTAAAAAGACATTTTTATAACACTTTATGTTTGTGAAATAAGATGTCAGATTAAAAAGAATGATGAGAATCGACCCTATGAAATATTTTCCCATCTTTCTATCATCTCTGACGTGTTTGATTTATATTGGTCACATCCTCTCTTCTTTCCCCCCTTCTCCCGCCAAGATGTGACAATGACAGTCCCTTCTCTATCTCTTCCTTGCTGCCACCAATCCTCAGAAGGAAACCTAGGTTGCCTTCCACATATGAGTCAGCCTTGGAGTATACAGGAGAAAGAACAGGACCTTTTGACAGTATCAGAGAGGCAGAGACAAGGATATATCAGGACACTGGACCAGGGCTCAAACCATCTGGAAAGCCACCTGAGTCCAGGATGGCAATAGAGATCCTTTTTCTATCAGATATAGAGTGACCTCAATCACATTGCAGCCAAGAAACATTCTAGAAGAGGTCTAAATGTCAAATAATTCAACATTGAGGAAGAGCTATGTAGAGCACAGTATCAAAGGCCAGGATGACAGAATGTTGCCAGCCAGGAACAATCTGCTTCACTACACTTAATGGGGTCTACCACCATTGTACTGAGCTAGAGTGTATAGTACTAGACATTCCTCCCCTACCCAGATTGATTAGCCACAGATGCACTGTGTTCTAGGCAGTGCAAGGGACCCACTATCCATCCCTGGCCCCCAGATTGATGACACATTAAATTGAGCAAAGAAGGTTCCTCAAGTAAGGACCAGCACTTGGTAATCCCTGCCCTTGTTCATGTTCACTGTATATCATGTGTTTTATGAGGAGACTACAACCCACACCATTTTCTTGGCCTAGACCATAGACAAGAGGTAGCATAGTATCATCAGGAAGACCTGGATTCAAGTCCCACCCCTAACACATACAGGCCATGTTGCCCAAGGCAAGTCACTTAACCTTATGAGACTAAATTGCAACTATGCAACTATAGCACTAAGAGTCACTTGGTAGAGGTAGAGGGAATTCTTTATTGCAGCTCCCTATTATTTAATGAAGTCACAGGTCCAATTAAGAGAAAAATAAGAAAACAAAACAAAATAAGGACAACCCCCTCTCATTCTATGTATGCACATGAGAAAGACTGGTAAACACTTTCAAGAGCATTAGAATTTATTTGCAGAAAATGGGCACATAGTATTGAGATACCCCTGCCCTAGGAGTAAAGATTACCGTAATACTTCTGGGATAATTAGTCCACATGAAAATCTACTTTATATATGATGGTGCTTCCATAATTATATTCAGTTACACAACATTTATGAAGTGCCTACTATATACCAGGCTTAGTGCTAGGTTCTGGCATACAAAGACAAAGACAAAAAAACAAATATACAAAATTATCCAGAAACTCCCTGTCCTCAAGGATTTGCATTCTACTGGGGGGATACAAAATGCACATAGATAAGCAAATGCAAAATATTTTCAAGAAAATACAAAGAAATGATATGGAGAGTACTTCCAGCTAGGAGTTGATAGTCAATCCATACAGACCTGGGAAGGGAGATGGCACTAGGCTGAGGTTGTAAGGGAGCTGGGAATGGCTAGAGAAAAAATCATTCTAGGCATGAGGGAAAACCTGAACAAAGGTAGAGAGGAAATGCTGGATACAGGTTAAGCAAACCAATTTGTTTTGAACGCAGAATTTGTGAGAAGTAAAGTAAAATCAGTCTAGAAAAACAGGTCAGAGGTAGCTGATGAGTGGTTTAAAATGACAGGCTAAGAATTCTGCATTTTATCCTAGAGGCCATCAGAAAACACTCAAGTTTCTCCAACAATGCAATCACAGCATTAAACCTTCATTTTAGAAATGGCAATTGTGGCAGATATTTGAAGACCTATGGTGTGGAAGAGGAATTAGATTTTTCTGCTTGGTCCCACACAGCAGAACTAGAGACAATGGGAAGAATGGTGAGGCAGATTTAAGCTCTATGCAAGGCAGTTATGTGACAGAGCGACACAGACACATATACATATATAAATAAATGTATGCATATACCTACACATGTATGTAAGTATGCATGTATGTATAGTTGTTTAGTCATTCAATTCTGTTCAGTCTTCATGACCATACTATCCATGGGATGTTCTTGGCAAGGATACCATAGTGGTTTGCCATTTCCTCCTTCAGTAGATTAAGGTAAACAGGGTTAAGTGACTTGCTCAGGGTCTTAATCACACAGTTAGTGTGCATCTGAGGCTGGATTTGAACTCAGGTCTTCCTGACTCCAGGCCCAGCACTCTATCCACTGAGCCACCTAGGTACCTCATACATACATTCACACACACACACACACACACACACACACACACACACACATACACATATTGTCTATAAACATATTATATATACATGTATTTTATATATGTATATCTATATACATACATACACACATAAACACACTTTGGAGAAGGTTCAGAGTTAGGACTGATATGAACACAAAGTTTCCATTCAATGACAAGATGTGTGGAACTTGGGGAAGGACAGGGGCATTGGCAGAGGAAAAAAAAGATTAGGAAAATGAAGTTATCTGGGACACTCTCTGGTGATGGGTTTTACAGTTCAGGGGTGAGGAGCTGGGACTTGATACATCCCAGAACAGAGTAGGGGGTTGGGAACCAGCAAAATACACATACACACAGACACACACACACACACACACACACACACAGAGTATATGTGTGTATACACATACATATGTATATATAGTATTGTGTATACATATATGTAGGTAGGTATGCATATACACATCAAAAAGATCTATGATCATACTGATGCATGTAGCCCCAAGCCCAACAGAGATTACAAACCCTGAAACATGAACAGGATTCAACACTGGAGACTAATTCCAATAGGTCAGCTTTTCTTTCTTGAGTTAACCCAGGAAATTCTCCTAAATAAAGGTTAGCTATAGGTGATATTTAGTTATGTCTATACTCTCTCAAATGTGGGTATAACAGGGTTCAGAAATAAGGCACGGGCACTCAATCAACAATGTGGATACAGGGTATGGGAGAGTCTTTATTTTACCACAAAGAAAATACGTCATACACTAAAAAATTACAGAAGCCCATGAACAAATTACTGAACTATAAAGCCTTCAAACAGCCCTTCAGCATTCTCTGAGAAGAGAACTGAACTTGGGGTTCTTATCTGGGTAACCCTCTGCCAATGCCAGTGAGTAACTCTTTCATAGAGAGTACTAGATAGTCTCCTTCAAACTCATAGTACCATCCCATGATTTAGACACCCCCTGGAAGTCTACCTTGGAGACTGCTGAACAAGCAATACCCTTTCCATCAGAATCATACTGTCTCAGTAACCCAATGACTTTTCTTTCCAAGTAGGACTCTAAGTAGGAACTATGCAGAATGCCCTCCTCTTTCTTAAAGGAACACAAATCTCTCATTAGAAAGCTGAAACTTTCTAAGTCTTGAACTTTGAAATTATGTTAACTCTCGGATTTGGATTTACCCATAAAGAAAACCCCTAAAGATTTTGCAGCCCAACAAATTTTCCTTCTCTACCTAAGAGGCTAGATTCTAGGATTATACTTTCTAGTGAATTAGAAATGGGTTCTTCATTTACAAAGGAATTTGGGATTCAGGAATAGTGTCCTTGAGCACATACCCCTCCTCAAGCTATATGCAAGTGTGTGTCTGCCACTGCTCTGCGGTTTTTTTTGTCTGTTTGTTTTTTGTTTTTTGTTTTTTTTTGCTATAAGTCACTATCTGCTTGGGGTAATCAAATATATGGAAGAAGGCACAGGGAGAAAAAACTCCTTCAGAGTAAGAGCCCCAGAATACTACCCATCTTTCTTTTATAAGACACAGATAGTGGTAACTTACCCTCAGTTCCTTCCTATCAACAAGTCATCTGTGGGTATGTTCACATTCTCATTGGGAAATGCTCTTCAGTTGCCTTCAAAGGATAGCTCATGCTGGGTAACCTCATCAACTCAATTGGACAATTTCCTCAAATTGAACGGAGACTCCTTTGATTCACTCCTTGTCTCATTTTATTAACCTCATTTTACAGATCAAGAAATGGTATCAGAAAAGTTAAGAGATTTCCAAAGGCCACCCCTGTCTAAATGTCTGGGCCAGATCTAAGTGCCTGGGTCACATCCTGAAACTCTAAGGTATTTCCACTATACCAGAACTATTTGTACTCCTAAAAGCCTTACTATGACATAATCTCCTGAGTTCATGACAGAAGACTATGTCACAGGCAAAACTATTTTGTAGTTTTTATTGGTACAAAGCAGCATAGGAACATAGGACTTCCAGCCAGATGTCTCTTAGCAGTCAAAAATTGCAAGGTATAGTAGACTCCACATATGGAATATGCTTGGAGAAGAATAGCAATTCAAGACTCAAAAACAATTGAAGTCATAAGCAGGCTACAAAGTACATCTGGGAACATATCAAGGTCAGCCTTTGCTGGAAGCTTTAAGTAGATACAGGGAGTTATCCAATCATCTCTGAGCCTAAGTAAAAATGATAATACTATTTCTTTGAACCTGAAGTGAGCCTAAGGCAAAATAATTCAGCAGGTGAATGAAGCTTGTCTTTTACTCTCCCTGATCCTCGCCTATCTTCTCTGGAGAGATAGCACAGCATCATAGGTAGAATGCTAAGTTTAGAAGCAGATGACTTGAGTGTGAGTTCCCATTCTACCACTTCCTAAGGTCACAGACTTGGAGCTAGAAGGGACCTTAGGGACTATGTAGTCTAAGACCCCCTCCCCTTCCCCTTCATTTTGCAGGTGAGCAAACCGAGGTCCTGAGGAATGATCCAAGTAACTCCCAAAGTTTATAGAACTACTAAGTTAGGATTGGGCTTCAAACCCTTGGTCCACTGACCCTGAATTCAGGGCTATTTTTATGGCACCATGCTGACCTACCTCCCTCACTAGATATATGACCCTAGGTAAGTCATTGCATTACTCTTAGTTTCCTTTTTCCTATATGTAAAATAAAGATCAAAATACTCACACTATTTATACTCCACTGTTGTGTGTGAGTCTAATGAAATAGTATATAAAGTGAAAAAAAGAAGAAACAAGGAAGGAGGGAAGAAGAAGAGAGGGATGGCTGATACTTTTCCTAAATTAAAGTGGATATATTAAATGGATGGATTAGCTCTAACTAGAGTCAAGTCCTTGGAGCTCCATTATGTTTTAAAATGAAGGTTGTCATGGGTCAGCAGTGAAGGGATAAAGATAGACTACTTTTAGAAATTTTACCTCCTCTAGCTATAGAAGCTACCAGAATTAGAGTGCTAGACTTGTAGTCAGGAAGACCTGGGTTCAAATCCTGCCTTAGACCCGAGCTCTGTGACCCTTGGTAAGTCTCTTAAGCTCTATCTGTCTCAGTTTCCTCATCTATAAAATAAGGATATTAATAGCTCATATCCTTCCAGAATTATTGTAAGGGTAAAATAAGATAAAATTTGCAAAGTGCCTTTAAACCATGTAGCACATTATCACCATCATTATCATCAAAGAGCAGTTTAATTAGTCACAAATAATTCACTTTACAGATGCCTACAGTAGCCCCCACTTCATTCTGACTTCAGCATTTTCAGTTGTTCTTCCCCACCATGTTCTTCTGTGTATCTCTCCCACTGTTTTCCCCATCCAGGGATGGCAAGTTTTCAAAACAACAGAATACTTAGTGACTTCTACAGAGATGACACCACCTTCACCCTGTCCTGTGGCATCATCACATCAGTTCCATTTCTGCAGTGCCTTAGGGCTTACAATGCCCTTTCTTCACAATAACACCATTGAGTCCAAGTAGGGACAGTCATTCTCACTGTCCCTTTCATTTAGCAGACCCTTAATAAATGTCTGTTCATTGAATCCCCAGCTAATGGATGAGGAAAAATGAGACTCAGATAAACTGAGACTCAGAGATGAGGGGACTTGCCCATCCCAAAAACCTGGTCAGTATCAGATCAGAGACATACTAGTTATTCTGTAGTCTTAGCCTAGGAAAAGACCTTAGGGGATCAATCATCTGCTAAATAGAAGAAGCTGGGGGCACAGCGACTAGAAAATCAAACCTAGAGTCAGGAAGGCCTGAAGTAAAATATGTTCTCAGACAATTCCTAGCTGTATGACCCTGGTCAAGTCACTTAAGCTCCATTCACCTCAGTTTCCCCAATTTTAAAATGGAGATGATAAAAATAGCAACTATCCTACAGGGCTGTGTGAGAATCAAATGAGATCATATGTACAAAGTGCTTAGCATAGTGCCTAGCAGGTAGTAGGCAGAATATAAATACTTAGTCACTTCCCCTCCCCTTTTCTAATAATTCTACAGTAAGTCACACAACCTGAGTGATCTGGTTCACTAGAAATTTATGTTAACTAATCTCAATTGGGTGCTCAGTGCTGCATGAAAATCCTGTTATTCTTCCCTAAGCAATTCTCTATCACATACCCCATAGAGGTCATTCCAAATATTCTTTTCTCTCAAGTCTCCTGAACAACCTCATTCTCCCTCAGAGTAGTAGACCTCTCCTACTTTTTTTCAGAAAAAAAGGCATCCAGTGTGAGTTCTGTCTTCCTTTTTACAAAAAATCACTTAATGTAATTACCCATTCTACCCTCCACTGCTCTAGCCCCTGATATGGCCTTGCTCCTTGAGAAGGTCAACCCTTTCACCCTTGATCTCATCTCCTTCCATCTCTTCTCATAACTCTCTTTCATTTACCTCCTACCTCTAATACTCAATCATTCCCTATCTACCTCAGGGCTACAGGCTCCTTTATTACTATCAAACTCAGGTTCCCTCATAGTTAAAACCAAAGCCAAACTAACAAAAATCCCTTTATTTCATGCCAGAATCCACCCATGTTAGTTGTCCTACATTTTTTTTTTCCTTTCTTTCACAGTCATTCTCCTGGAAATCACTGACATGGACAGTTTTAGATCGAACTGGGTAGATCAAACTGATCCAGACCAAAGAAACTAGGAATACAATTTATACAATGACAATAACATTATGGAGAAAAACAACTCAGAAAGACTTTAGAATTCTGACTCATGCAATGTGAACTCTGAGCCCATCTGAAGATGAAACATGCTAATCCTCCACCTAAAGAGTACATGAACTGAAAATGTAGGAAGACATATACATTTTCTGGAATGGACAATGGGGGAATATATTTTGCTGAATTACAATGTTTATAATGGGGTTTTATTTTCATGTGTTTTTATTGACGTTCAATTTTAGGGTATTGGGATTGGGAGTGGGGAATATTATGAATGTTTGTATTTTCCTTTATTTTAAAAATAAGATGGAGAGAAATGCAGTTAGTAATCATAACTAAGGTGAACAAGATGAACTCATCCATGAAACACAATGGAATTGCAGAATGGATTAGAAACCATAATCCAACAATGTGCTGTTTACAAGAAACACATTGAAACAAAAAGACACACATAGATTTAAAATAAAGGGCTGGAGCAAATTCTATTATTCTTCGGCTAAAGTTAAAAAGAAAGAGGTATGATCTCAGACACAGCAAAAGCAAAAATAATAGAATTAAATAATTAACAGACTTAAGCAGGGAAATTCCATCTTGCAAAAAGGAACCACAGCCAATGAAGTAAAAGCAATATTAAATATGTATGCACCAAATGGCATGGCATCAAATTCTTAAAGGGAAAGTTAAATGAATTACAGGAGGAAATAAAGTAGTAAAACTATACTAGTGGGAGTCCTCAACTTTACCCTCTCAGAGCTTTATAAAATCTAATTATAAAATAAATAAGAATGAAGTAATAGACATGAATAGAATCTTAGAAAAAATAGATATGATAGAACTCTAGAGAAAACTGAATGGAAATAGAAAGCAGAATACCTTTTCCTTACCTGCACATGGAACTTTCACAAAATTTGATAAAACCTTCACAACCAAATTCAGAAAAGCAGAAACATTAAATGTTCCCTTTTCAGACAATAATGAAATAAAAATTACATTTAATAAAGGGCCATGGGAACATAGATTAAAAGGTAATTAGAAACTACATAATTTAATCCTAAAGAATGAGTGTGTCTAAGGACAAATCATAGAAACAATCAATAATTTCATTAAAGAGAATGACAACAATGAGGCAACATTCCAAAATTTTTGTGATGCAGCCAAAGTAGTACTTAGGGGAAAATTGATATCTCTCAATGCATACATCAGTAAAAGAGAGAAAGAGCAGCTCAATGAATTGGACATTCTACTAAAAAAAAATTTAGAAAAAAGTACGAATTCTAATTAAACACCAAAATGTAAATCCTAAAAATCAAAGTAGAGATTAATAAAACTGAAGGTAAAACTACCATTAAGTAATAAATAAAGCTAGGAAGTGGTTTTATTAAAAAAAAAGTAGATAAAGTTTTGGTTAATTTGATTTAAAATAAAAAGAAGAAAACCAAATTACCAGTATCAAAAATGAAAAGAGTGAATTCACTACCAATGAAATTAAATCAATAATTAGGAACTATTTTGCCCAATCATATGCCAATAAACCTGATAATCTAAGTGAAATAGATACATGTTTACAAAAATATAATTATCCAGATTAACAAAAGAGCAAATAAAATATGTAAATAACCCTAGAAAGAGAAATTGAACAAGAAATCAATGAGCTCCTTAAGAAAAAATCCCCAGGATCAGATGGATTTAAAAGTGAATTCTACCAAACATTGAAGGAACTATTAATCCTAATACTGTATCAACTATTTTGGCAAAATCGGTAAAGAAGGAGTCCTAACAAATTCTTTTTATGATACAAAATGGTTCGATGACTAAATCATGGAGAGAGAAAAAAAAAAACCCAAGTAAAAAAAAAAACTATAGACCAATTTCCTTAATGAATATCAATGTAAAAATTAAAAATAAAATACTAGCAAGGAGATTACAGCAACATACCACAAAGATCATGCACTATGAGCAGGAGGGATTTATACTACAAAGTCAGAGCTGGTTCAATACTAGAAAAACTATCAGAATAATTAACTATATTAATAACAAAATAATTTTAAAATATGATTATGTCAATAAGTTGATTAAAAAAAGTATTTGACAAAATAGCAATACCCATTCCTTTTAAAAACACTAGAAAGCATATGAATCAATTGAGTATTTCTTAAAATTACATGTAGCATCTATCTAAAACTAAGAACAAGCATTATCTTTAATGAGGATAAACTTGAAGTCTTCCCAGTAAGATCAGGAATACAGCAAGGATATCCATTATCACCACTATTATTTAATACTGTACTAGAACTGTTAGCTATAGCAATGAGATAAGAAAAAGAAACCGAAGGAATAGAAATATGCAATAAGGAAGCAACACTATAACTTTTTTGTAAATATGTTGGTGTACTTAGATAACCCTAGAAAATCAAACAAAAATCTAGTTGAAACAATTAACAAGTTCCACAAAG
Organism: Phascolarctos cinereus; assembly: GCF_003287225.1. Taxonomy (NCBI): domain Eukaryota; kingdom Metazoa; phylum Chordata; class Mammalia; order Diprotodontia; family Phascolarctidae; genus Phascolarctos; species Phascolarctos cinereus. The sequence continues at coordinate 642,179,273 of NW_027555847.1, forward strand.
TTGCAGGATATAAAATAAATCCACATAAATCAGCAGCAAGAAATAGAAAGAGAAGTTTCATTTAAAATAACTGCAGAGAAAGGCAGCTAGATTATGCAATGCATAGAGCACTGGCCCTGGAGTCATGAAAACCAGAGTCCAAATTCAGCCTCAGACACTTGACATTAGCTGTGCAACCCTAGGCAAGTCACTTAACCCCAATTGCCACACCAAAATTAATAATAAAATAAAATAACGGCAGACAATATAAAATTCTTGGAAGTCTACCTGCCAAGACAAGGTATTATATGCACACAACTACAAAACCCTTTTCACACAAATACAGATCTAAATAATTGGAGAAACATTAATTGTTCATGGGTTGGAGGTGCTAATATAATAAAAATGGCAATTTTACCTAAGTTAATTTACTTATTCAGTGCCATGCTAATCAAACTACCAAAGAATTATTTATAGCACTAGAAAAAGCAGTAGCAAAATTCATCTGGAAGAATAATAAAAGGCCAAGAATATCAAGGGAATCAATGAAACAAAAGGTTAAGGAAGGTGGCCTAGAAGTTGCAGATAAACTATATTACAAAGTGGTAATCACCAAAATAATTTGGTACTAGCTGAGAAATAGAGTGGTAGATCAGTGGAATAGATTAATTACATAAGACACAGTAGTAAATGACCATAGTTACCTAGCGTTTCATAAACCCAAAGATCCAAGCTTTTGGAGTAAGAACTCACCATTGTCAAAAATTGCTGGGGAAACTGGAAAGCAGTTTAGCAGAAACTAGGCATAGAACATTTCATAATGTATACAAGGATAAAACCAAAATGGATAAAAGATTTAGTCATAAAGGGTGATATCATAAATAAATTAGGGGAGATTGGAAAATTGTACCTGTCAGATTCTGTGGATAAGGGAAGAGTTTATGAGCAAAGAAGAAATAAAAAGGATTACTGAAAGTAAATGAAATAATTTTGACTACATGAAATTAAAAAAAAATTGTGCAAACAAAATAATACAGCTGAAATTAGAAGGGAAACAGGAAACTGGGGGTGTGTGTTGGGGTGGGGATGGATTTTCATGGCAAGTTTCTCTGAAAAAGACTTCATTTCTTAAATATATAGGGAACTGAGCCAAATTTATAAGAATAAGAGTCATTTCCTAGTGATAAACAGTCAAAGGATATAAACAGGTAGTTTTCAGAAGAAGAAATCAAAGCTATCAATAGTCACAGAAAAAAAAATGTTCCAAATCCCTATTGATTAGAGAAATAGGTATTAAAACAACTGAGATACCACCTAATATCTATCAGATTGGCTAACATGACACAAAAGGAAAATGACAAATGCTGGAGAGGACGTGGAAAAATTGGGACACTAATTCACTTTTAGTGAAGCTGTGAACTAGTTTGACCATTCTGAAGAATATTTTGAAACCATACCCAAAGGGCTACAAAACTGTGCAAACTCTTTTAGGTAGCAATTCCACTAGCAGGAGTATATCCCAAAGAGATCAAAGAAAAGGGAAAAGGACCAATTTGTATGAAAATATTTATAGCAGTTCTTTTTGTGATGGCAAAGAATTGGAAATTGAGGGGATGCTCATTAACTGAGGAACGGCTGGATAAATAGTGATATATGATTATAAAGGAACATTATTGTATTATAAGAAATGACAAGCAAGATGGTTTCAGAAAAACCTAGTAAGACTTATGTGAACTCATGCAAAGGGAAGTTAGCAGAACCAGGAGAACAGTGTACAATGTAACAGCAGTATTGTAAGGATAATCAATTGTGAAAGACTTAGCTACTCTGATCAAGACAATGATCCAAAATAACTCCAAAGGATCCGTGATAAAAGATGCTATCCACTTCCTGAGAGAGAACTGATAAACTCAGAATACAGAATGATGCATAAGTATTTTACATTTCCTTATTTGTATTGTTTTGTTTTGTTTTTGTTCTCTTTCACAACATGGTTAATATGGAAATACATATTTTCATGATATCATATACCAATATCAAATTGTTTGCTTTTTCAAAGAGGAAAGAGGACTAGGAGAGAGAGAATTTGGAACTCAAAACCTTATAAAAAATTAGTGTCAAAAATTTTACATGTAATTGGAAAATAGTTAACAAAATAAAAATAATTTTAAAAAATAAAGAAAAGTGTCCTTACTTCTTGCTTCTAATTTCTTCTCTTCCCATTCCCTTCTTAATCTTAATCTCTCATAATGAGGCTTCTGACCACACCACTGAATTGAAACTGCTCTTTCTTTCCAAGATTACTAGTGATCTTTTCATTGCTTAAACAGAAGGCTTTTTCTCAGTCATCATACTTCTTGACCTCTTTGATGCCATTCACCATCCTTTTCCTCTTGGATAACTCTCCTTTCTCTGGGTTTTCCTAACACCACCTTCTCCTCAAGCTCCATCTACTTGTCTAACTTCTTCATTTCAGTCTCCTTTACTGACTTATTTTGTGTATTATGACCCTTTACTGCAGCTATTCCCCAAAACACTGTCTTGAACCCTCTCCTCTCTCTTTCCATGATTCGCACGGAAAAGCTCTTTCTTGTGTCTTTTCTGCTCTTTCCTGGTTTTCATCCTTCCTGTCTTACTGCTCCTTCTTCACAATCTCCTTTGCCCCATTCTAATTCCTATACACAGGCTATCTTAAAGAAGGCTTCTTGCTTTCTCTACTGATACTCTTTCATCAGAGCATGAGAATTTTTGACAAACAGATCATTCAAGACTCTACAAATAAGGAAACTAAGCCTCAAAACCAAAGCAATTTTCCCAAGGTTACATGGAAAGCTTGTACCACCACCAGTCTACTATTCCAAGGCTCCCATTCGAATCCTTTAAACTATCCTCATCTTGCTGAGTCTCTCAGGACTTCAGTGAAATGAGACATAAGCGTTATAGGGTGCCATCCAGATCGGTTCCTTTTGAAGAATAGAAGCCCAACTTGAAGATCTCAAAAGCCACTCTGTCACCAAACTTCAGTGGCAAAAAAACTGTGAATATCTGCATGATCTATACTTCTCTGGATATATAATTGGCTCTCAAGCCATGCATACTAAGTAATGATAATATTAATAACATTAAAGAATATTAATCACAATACTGTTAGCAGGAGTCAGGAAAGGTTATCTCACTCATCTCTTTACGCCTAGGAAAGAGTGCTGCCCAGTCTCTGGCAGCATTTTCCTTAAAGGAGATTAAATCATTATTTATTAGCAAAACAGTAAGTTGTGAAACAATAAGAAGTACTGCTTTGGACTGCTTAGGTAGATTTCATAGAATATTGAGTTGGAAAGGATCAGAGGCCAATTAGTTCAGCCCCCACATTCTGTACATCCATATGTATCACATTCACAATTAGAATACCAGATTTTTAAAATTTCCCTTTTGTCTTTCAGTCCCCAACATTAGAGAGGAATTGGAGGTATCTAGGTGGAGCTATGGATGGAGGGGTGGGGAAACTGTGCCCTCGAGGCCACATGTGACCCTGTAGGTCAAGTGCAACCCTTTAACTGAATCTAAACTTACTCTGTAAAGTTTGGATTCAGTCGAAGGGCCATATTTGAGGACCCACAGGGTCACATGTGGCCTCGAGGTTGCAGGTTCCCCACCCTAAAGAGCCTTGGCCTGGAATCAGGAAGACTAAAATTTAAATCCAGCTTCAGACATTTTTTTAGCTGTGTGACACTGGGAAAGTCACTTAACCTCTGCCTCACTTTCCTCCACTGAAAAATGGATATCATAATAGCACCTGCCTACCAGGGTGGCTGTGATACTGAAATAAGGTAATAGTTGTACAGCATTTAACCAGTCCTTTTCCCCATACCAAACCAAGTTGAGCATAGAACACACAGAAGTAGTTGCTTAGTAATGCTTATTGAAATGAAGTAGATTCTTAACATTTCCTGATAACGTATAATTTTCTTCATTCAGCAAGTATTAATTGGGTATCATGTCTATGTGCAATATAAGAAAAAAGACATAAAAATGGGTACTGATTAAAGCTGCTTATAGCTTCATGGAAAGAAAATACACATATGCAATTATAAAATCATTATAATATGCAATTTTATATAAACACATGCCAAAGGAAAAATAAATGAATCAACTAGATGGCTAAAGAAGGTAAGCACTGGGCTGCCTATAAATTAGCAGATGTGATTTCTACTCCTAGCTCTGACATTTAATAGCTATGTGACTCTAAGCAAATCAGTTCTCCACTCTGGGCCATGTTATAACTAGCCATGAAATGAGAATGGTTGAGGATGGTATCTAAGGGTCTTTCTAGTTCAGAAAGGTTCTAGAATTCCAAATCCTCTGAAGCATCTAGGGTTTGAGCAACTGATGAAGGGTTCAGGGAACACTTGCCTTTGGATAGATGTTTACAAGGAGAATGGGGGACAGGACAAGGAAAAGCCTTTCCAACAGGCAGAAGGAAATAAGTGATAAGCACTAGGAATTGGGAATGGCATGGTCCATTTATAGGATATTGAAGACGATGGTCTGGCTATTGCAGTATCATTATCAGAGAGTAGTGGGAGATTTATTTGCATGAGGAGAGTGGGGATGAGTCATGAACAAATCTTTAATTGCCAGGAAGAACACTTTGGACGTTATTCAATAGGCAATGGAAGAAACAAGATTTTGAAAGTCCATGGCTTTCAACAACAATGAAAAATAACTATTTCCCCTAAGTATTTATTGTGGTGTTGCAGCAAATATCCTGAACTCGAAGTCAGGAAACTTAGTTTTCAGGTTTCCACCTCTACCTTGTAGTTTGCTATGATATCACTGGCAAATCGCTGACCTTCTCTGGACCACAGTTTCTTAACCTAGAAAAGATGAATGGTCATTCTTTTGTCTTCTATCATCACTCCTTTCTTCACACTCCATTGTTCTTAGCCCCGCCTTCGGGAGTCAAGCAAAAATATCCCTTATGTTATTAGAGCCCATAAGTAGCAGTCAACGTATGGATCAGCTTCTCAGTTGTGGTGCCAATCATAGGGCTCTGTCCTTGGTCCTGTTCTGTTGAACACGTTTTTGACAACGGAGATGAAGTTATAGAAGAAAGTGTGCTTATTTGTGATTATCAATCTACAGTTGATCCAAAGCTGGGAGACACGGTGAACCAACTCAATGAACAGAGAATCAAAATTCAAAATCAGCTTGATACACTTGATCTTGCTACAGAAACAAGATTATAATGAACAAGGATAAATATTAATCCTTGCATTTAGGTTTAAAAAAAATTCAATTACATAAGTACAAGTTAGCAGAGGTCTGGTTTGTCTTCAGCTCAATATTACGCCAGCATGTGACAGTGTACAGGATACAGAGCAACAGAGATTAACTACTTCACTGGATTCTCTTGGTCAGACCCCATTTGGAGTACTCCATCCAGTTCTGGGTCACACAATTCAGCAAAGATATTGACAAATGTGAGATTTATAAACATTTATAAATTAAGTATATCCAGATGAAGTTGACTATTATAATAGAATCACACAATGTCAAATATAATAGGCCTTAAGGATTGTCTAAGTCCAATCCTCTCATTTTGCAGACAAGAATATTGAGGGATTGAGAGAGGATTCATGCCAAATCTTGTCAATGTGACTTCTATGACCCTTTTAAAATCTACTTCTTCTTCACTCACAGAGCTGCTACCCTAATTTTGGACCTCATTATCTTTTACCTAGACTAGTGCAAAAGTCTAGGGAGACTAATAGGTCCTGTTCTCCCTCTCACTCTTCTTTTCCTCTCTAATCTGTCTACCACACAGAAGTTGAAAATGTGACCATATCACTTTCTTAGTTGAAGAAAAAAAAAAGACAAAAACCAAAAACCAAAAAACTTTAGTAGCTCCTTATTGCTTTTAGAATAAAATGCAATGTGTTTTTGGTTTAGAAAATGGAAGCAAATGTGGTGAAATATCAAGGCGTAGAATGAACCTGTAGAAACAGTATCAACTGGGGCAGCTAGGTAGTACAGTGGATACAGCACCAGCCCTGGAGTCAGGAGGACCTGAGTTCAAATCCAGTCTCAGACCAGACACCTGATACTTACTAGCTGTGTGAGCCTGGACAAGTCACTTAACCCCAATTGCCTGGCCAAAAACAAAACCAAAAAAAGAAAAGAGAAGAAAAAGAAAGAAACAGTATCAGCAAGGTAAGGCCTAGGCTAACACTAGAGGTGAGGCTCAGTTGAGATTTTGGATGTAAAACATGTTGTAAACATTAAAACACTATACAAATGGTAGTTCTCATTACTGTTGTTGTTATCACTATTGTTAGTCTACAGTCACCAGGCTTCTAGTCTGGGCCTTCTACTATCTTCCTTCTGAGCTCAAGAAATGTTTCTAGAGCAAATTGAGATATGCTGATAAATAAATGTTCTGAAAAACACATACGCCCAGACAACAGCAGCAGCAATGAAGTGTATGTACATGCAATTTAAATTTTAATCTGCATTATGAGCATTTCTTATGTGTGTGTATATATATATGTATATATGGAGAGAGAGAGAGCGCACAGGGTGAGTTGATAATGAATGAGTGATGATATCTGGAGGATAAAATTAAAGGGTGAGAGGATTATACAGGGAGAAGGAGAAAGGGAGAGATAGAATGGGGTAAATTATCACAATTTCTTCTTTTTTTGAAATCTTATTTAATATTTTATTTTTTTACAATTACACACAAAACAATAAGATGGTGATAAACAACTAATAACAAGTACAAAACAGAATCAAGCCTTGCTATGTAGATTGTCGATTTCTGAGAAACTGATACTAAAAATTTAACAACTGGCTCCCTGAAAGTCAATTACAGCTAGTTTCAGTACACTCAATGCTAACAGAGAAGATTAGATAGAGGAGTTCATTTTGTCGTTGTTGTTGTTAATCGTCATCATTTTTGTTAAGGCAAGTTAGGAGGCAAGAGGGGAATCAAAGAAGGGAAAGGGTTCCTGATTGACTCTAAGGGATAACTGATGATAATGGACAGCAAGTAAGGAGTCTCAACTACTTTCAATTCTTATTTTACTGGTATTTTTCTTTTGAGGAAAATGATCTTTAGATTGGGAAGAAGAAAGCAGAAATCACTGGTGGTTGATAGTAGCCCAGAGTAAGTGAGGAAATAATCAGAGAGAAACAATTTTCCATTAGTAAAAGTCACCAGACTCAGCAAGCTAGCCATAATCCTAACCCTGTGCGCTAAGGAATAAAAGAAAAAAGATAGTAGAAGTAATTTATCAGCCACTAGTGATAATATTTGAAAAATGCATGGATAAAGGAATAGTTGATATAGAAGGAGAGAAAGGCAAATGTCCTTGTTTTCAACAAAGGAAAGAGTGCGCAGTAAGTGAACCATAGGCCAGTGAGTTTGACTTCTATTCCTAGAGAAAATAAATCTAGCCAATGTTATTAAAGGGTTGACTCTGAGACTTAGAAAGGGAAGTAGAGGTCACTAAAAGCCAACATGGGTTCACCAAGAACATATCACACCAAACTATTCTCATTTTTTTTTGACAGTGTCATGAGACAGATAGATTTGGAGAATATATAGTATGTTTCCATTTCAGAAAAGTGTCTGATAAAGTCTCTCATGTCATCCTTATAGATAAGATGGTGATAAATTGGCTAGATATAATTAGAAGTGTTCAGAACTGGCTAAATGATGAGATCTAAATGAAAAAGCAGTTATTTACTGAATCTACGCCCTCTTGAAAGAAGGGCTCTGATGGATTTGTTCTTGGACTTATGTGTTGTTTATTATTTTTATGTTAATACATGAAGGTGTAACAGACATGCCTGTCAGATTTTTATGTGAAAAGAAAATGATGGAAGAGATAGCTAACATATTGGGTAATGGAGAATGAAGATCTAAAATACATAGGATAACATTATAGGCCAAATTAAATGAAAGAAGTTCTAAAATATTTATTTAATGTATATATTCATTCTGAGCTAGATAGCTATTCTCACGGGAATGTGACAATGGGTTTAGACTAGCAAGCCGCCAGTCATCCAACTGGGCTCTGGTTTACCAATGCCATTATTCTCAGAGAACTCCCTAGTTAGGCTCTTTCGAGATAAAGGTAGGCTATATCCTATGGCTCTGTTGTGTACATGATAGATCTAGGCTATGATGATAGAAATCCCTGTGACCAAAGGCAATAGTGCCCAGAAGTCTAGAAGAATACCTGTTATCAAAAGTCCATTGTTATGACAGTCAATCTGGAAGAATGTGGACAGCAAATGGACTAGGACATTGGGAGCTCTATGGGCATAAAAGGATTAAGCTATGTCTGGAGGATTGGGGGAGGAGGAAGTAGATTTGAAAAGATTAGTCCACTGATGTGCCTAAGATTGAATTGCTTTGATTGGTGAATAGAAGCTATAAATTTGTGGTTCAATATCTTACAAGAAAGTAGCCTTGGAGGGTAAAGGAATAATTTAGAATTGGTGATCCCATTATACTCTACCACACCTGAAATACAGTGGTCAGTCCTAGGTACCATTTTAAAAAGATGCTCTTGGAAATCCTATCATAGATACTGTCTTATAGTAGAAAGAGAACTGAACATTGAGTCAGATGGCCTACATTCCAATCTTTGCTCTGCAACTTACTTGCAGACTGACCTTTTAGCACAACACCTCCCTGCACCTCAGTTTCCTCTTCTGTACCTAGACAGATCAGGGAGACTTTTGTGCTCTATTCCAGCTAATCCAAAGCCTCTTTGGAGCACATTCAGAAAAGAGAGACCAGGATAATGAGAATACTGAAGTACGCATACAAGGAAAAGGTTGAAGTAACTGGAAATGTTTGGCCAAGAGAAAAGAAAACTTAGAGGGACATGATAAGCTGCCATCCACTCTTTGCAAAGCTACCACACAGAAGAAGGATGAGACTTATTGTGTTGGGCTTGAGAGGGTAGAATTGAGACTAACAGGTGGAATTCACAGACAGGCTGATTTAGGCTCGACTGGGAGGGGCAGGGAGGGGGAGCGGCAAGAGGAAGCTTCCCCAAAATTAGAGCAAACAAAAAAATTATAGCAAGAATTTACTTCGTAGTTGAAGAGTTCCTTGTCTCTAGAGGTACTCATAGGCTAAATATGACCTTTAATAGACATTACAGAAGAATTTCTGTACTTAACAAGGGAGTCAAGCCAGGTGACATTAAGGCCCTTTCCAGTTCTAGGATTCTACAATCCAGAAATCTTTCCCAATTTTGCATCATCAGGACACCTGTTTAGGAAAACTGTGAAAGAGATTCTGGAATAAGAAGCCCTGCTCAGTTATAAATCTATGAAATGCAATGCAACTAGTTTAAGCCTTTGCATTCATTAATGTCTATAAATATTTCAAGGGCATTCCTTTTTCAGAATAGTGGCTGTGTAAGTTTAGGCATAAGAAATCATCCACATGGTAGGGATGAGTAGTTCTTCTCTCTTTTTATTCTTAGCCTTTTGATGTCACCATCACAATCATAATAAGCAGCATTATTAATTTAAAAAAATGATTTATGCCTGGGAGGCAGCACAACAAAATAGATAAAATTTTGGATTTGGAATCAGGAAGACTAAGTTCAAATCCCACCTCTGGCACTAACTAGAGATGTGATATAGATTCAGGCAACTCCCTAAACATACATCAACTAAGTCATAGGGACAATACAAGATTTGTCTGTGCTACTGGAGGAAGCATCCGCATTGGCAAAATCAGAGTCACTTGACACAATGACTTCATGCTTATGGAGATTATTTTACTTCCAACATACTTACTCATGTACATATTATTACTATCATCTCTCTACAGATGACTGATGCAGACTGCAAATTAAAGAATCTACGTTATCACCTCTCCCCTTAGTTCCAGTCCTAAATTGCCAATGTTCAAAGCAGAATTCATTATTATGCCCCCACAACCTTAAATCATCTTTCCTAACTTTTCTATTTCTTTTGAAGACATCACCATGCCTCTAGTCATCCAAGTTGGAAGCCTCAAAGTCATTCTTCACTCTTTACCTCACCACCAGTCTGCCCAATATCCACTCTGTTCTTAAGTATAATTATTTCTACCTCTACAGTATCTTTGGAATGCCTCCATTTCTCTCTATTCACATAGTCCTCACTATGTATCAGGCCACCAGCATCTGGAATATTGTAATAGTCTACTGGACTACTGTCTACTGGACTACTGTCTACTGGAATACTGTAATAGTCCCCTAATTGAGCTCTGTGCCTCTACCCTCCCCAATCTGTCCACATAGATGCCAAACTGGTATTCCCAAAGAACAGATCTTTGTCAACCTCCTGATCGAAAAGATTCAGTGGTTCCTTATCTCATCAAAGATAAAATGCAGAAGGTTTTGTCTAACGTTTTGACTCCAACATACTTTTCCAAACTGATTTCATATAACTCTCTTCAATCATTCTTCATTCTAACCAGTCTGGCTTGCTTAATATTCCTCACCCTTAACATTTCATCTCTACCTCTATGCCTTTGCTGTCTTCTTATACCATACCTCCTATTTCTCCCTATGAACTCTTCAATCATGTGATTGAACCATTCCTAGATCAAGACAGGACATCTCCTGACTCCAAGTATTTACACTGGCTAGCTCCCATTTGGGGAATGTTCTCCCTTCTCATCTCTACCTCCTCACTTCCATAGTTTCTTCAAATTTCAGCTAAAGTCTCACCTTCTATAGCAAGCCTTTCCAGATCCCCTGTAATTCTGGTGCCTTTCGTCTGTTGATTACATCCTATGAATCCTGTATAGATCTTGTTTCTATGTAGTTATTTACTTGTTGTCTGCTCCATTAGACTCTGTTTCTTTATCTGTTGAATGACAATATTAATACCCAGAGGCCATACCTCTGAATTGTTTTGGAAAGGATCAAATGAGATAATATCAGCAAAGTCAGTCAACTAGCATTTATTAAGCACCTACTGTATTCTAGGTATTGTGCTTCTAGAGAGCAAGAACTATCTTTTGTCTTTCTTTGTATCCCTATTTTTTAGCATAGTGCCTGGTACATAGTATCAATAAATGCTTATTGATTTACCTTGCCTTCTTACAGGCTGTCTCCCATGTCTGGAAAGTTCTCTTATCTCATCTCTGTTTCTTAGAATTCCCAGTTGTTTGAAAGTTGAGGGGTAATAAAATTTGGTATAGTAACTCCAAGTCTAGAAGACCTCAGTTCAAGACCTGCCTAAGACACTGACTAATTGTGTGACTCTTGATTAGTAACAAATGCCTTAAGCTTTAGTGTATTCATCTGTAAAATGGGTGTAACAGAAGTACCTACCTCTGAGGCTTATTGTAAGGGTCAAAGAGATTAAGAAAGTAGTGCACTTTCTAATCTGCAGGTTTTATATGGATAACAGCTATTATCACAGGAGAGATTTCCTAACTCACCTCACTGTTAGTGTTATATTTATTTATCTGTGTCCAGGGTGTTTTTCAACTATAGTGCAATGTTAGCTATTTGGGCACAAGGAATGTTTTGCTTTTTGTCTTTGTATCTCCCCAGCCCAGCATAGTTCCTGGCACTTTTACTAAATGGAATTGATTCTCACTAAAACTCTAAGAATTAATTAAGGCAAGTATTTTATCTCCTTTTTGTTATTCAGTTGTTTCAATCATGTTCAACACTTCATGACCCCATTTGAGGTTTTCTTGGCACAGACACTGGAGTGGTTTTCTGTTTCATCCTCCAGCTCATTTGACACATGAAAAAACTGAAGTACACAGGGTTAAGTGACTTTCCTAGGGTCACACAGCTGATAAGTGTCTGAGGCCATATTTGAACTCAGGAAGATGAGCCTTCCTGATTCCAAGCCTAGTGCTCTATTCACTGTGCCATCTAACTGCCCCATTTTATCTCCTACCTACTCATAATTTGTTGTTGTTGAAGAATTGTTTTTTTCAGATGTGTCCAACTCTTCATGACCCCATTTGAAGTTTTCTTGGCAGAGATACTAGAATGGTTTGCCGTTTCCTTCTTCAGTTTATTTCAAAGATAAGGAAACTGAAGTAAATGGGGTTAAGTGACTTGCCATGAGTCCCACAGCTAGTAACAGTCAGAGGCCAAATTTGAACTCATGAAGATGAGTCTTTGTGATTTCAGGCCCAGCACTCTATCCACTGAGCCACAGAGAGATTAAATAATTGTCCAAGATCACAGAGAATATTAGACAGAGAAAGAGGGAAAAAAAAGTGGACTCCTGTTAATTCATACACTTACTTACCTAGTAATACCATGGAAAATGCAACAATCTGAAACAAAGAGAGACTTTGGTTTGAACCCTGTATCATTTCTGATATTTAAATAAATGTCTAGGTCAATCACCTAACCTCTCAGTTTCCTTATCTGTTAAATGGAGATATTAATATCCAGAGGCCATACCTCTGCATTGTTTTTGAATGGATCAAATGAGATAACATTGGCAAAGTCAGTCAACTATCATTTATTAAGCACCTACTGTGTTCTAGGTACTGTACTAAATGCTGAGGAAAGAAAGAAAGAAAGAAAGAAAGAAAGAAAAAGAAAGAAAGAAAGAAAGAAAGAAAGGAAGAAGAAGGAAGGAAGAAGAAGGAAGAAGAAAGGAAGAAAGGAAGGAAGGAAGGAAAGAAGAGGAAGGAAGGAAGGAAGGAAGGAAGGAAGGAAGGAAGAAGGAAGGAAGGAAGGAAGGAAGGAAGGAAGGAGGAAGGAAGGAAGGAAGGAAGGAAGGAAGGAAGGAGAAAGAAAGAAAGAGAGAAAGAAGAGAGAAAGAAAGAGAGGAAGGAAGGAAGGAAGGAAGGAAGGAAGAAAAGGAAGGAAGGAAGGAAGGAAAAAGGAAGGAAGGAAGGAAGGAAAGGAAGGAAGGAAGGAAGGAAGGAAGGAAGGAAGGAAGGAAGGAAGGAAGGAAGGAAGGAAGGAAGGAAGGAAAGAAAGAGAGAGAAGAAAGAAAGAAAGAAAGAGAGAAAGAAAGGAAGGAAGGAAAGGAAAGGAAAGAGAAAAGTCCCTGATCTCAAGGACCTTACAGTCTAATGAGCTTTTTAAACTGTGTCAATAAGTATTGTTGTTATTTTTATTGTAATGCTATTGATCATTCATTAATTGTGAAGGTATTGTGTACTACGAGCAAAGCAGATTTGCAGTAGCTCAAAAGAAACACGAGGGAGAAGATGAGAAAAAAAGAAAAAACTTAAAGGATTCAAAAGATCTATGATTTCATTAGTACAGATGTCCCTTCTATTCATTCAGATCACTTTCTGAAACTGAATCTTCCTCTGATCCCCTTAGACCCCCCCTCACTGCTCTCTCTCCCAAATACAAAGTTGCTTTGGCCAATAGAATTCTTAACCTAGGGCCCAGAGTTCTAAGTGACCAGTAACAAGGTTGTTTTCATGTAGACAGACTGGTGCTAAAACCCCCAGTTTGTCACCACACCAATACTCAAAGCCATTCCATCTTGATAGGACTCGCAAGAGGTTGGACTTCATGGCATGGCTTAAGGAACCCAGGTTCAATTCTATGCCATAATGAGCAAAGGTGAGGAGGCAGAATATTTCAGGCATGAGGGACAGCCACTGCAAATGGATAGACAGGAGATAGAGTATCACATTTCAATGCAAATTTAGAGGCATCTGTACTCCAAATGTTCATGTTGACTATTTGTGACTGACCTGTGGTACAGCCTTCCAAGCTCGTATTGGTCTGATCAGTACAGTTACACTGTACTTTGACCCTGACATATTGGTATCATTTTGGTCATATTTAAGAGAATGTACAACCACCATCAAACACTACAAATGTTCTTCACTAAGTCATAGCCAGCAGAATAAGAGGTCTGAGAGCTAGAAGGGACATTAGAGATTATCATGTCCCACCTTCCACATTCAGGAGGGAACAAAACTAAGGGCTACTTTAAATTTTTTTTTTTTATTCTTAGGCAATCGGGGTTAAGTGACTTGTCCAGGGACACACAGCTAGTAAGTGTCAAGAGGCCAGATTTGAACTCAGGTCCTCCTGACTTCAGGGCCGGTGCTGTATCCACTGAGCCACCTAGCTGCCCCTAACGGCTATTTTTGCTCCCCTGACTTTATCATAAGATATTTGCAGGCTAGCGTAAAGAGTGTTTGACTTCAAGTCAGAAGACATGTATTCAGATCCTTTGCTTCTTATTAACCATGTAATACTGATCAAGTTGTATGCTTTAAATGTTTTCCTGTATAAAATGTTGGGGGTTATACTAGATGACCTCTGAGAAATGTCTTCCGAGCAGCTGAGTGTTGCAATAGACAAAAGTATTGCATTCAGGAATAACAGTTCAAAATCTGGCCTCAGAGACTTACTAGCTCTGTGACCCTAAGTCATTTAACTGTCTACCTCAGTTTCTCATTTATAAAATGTACATAATAATTGCACCTACAGCTTAAGATTGTTGTAAGGTTCAAATGAGATAACATATATTAAATGTTCTGCAAATCTTAAAATAGCATATAAGTGCTTGCTATTATTATATAAAATTATATAAAACAGATTAATAATCTGTTTTACACTCCCTTCCTACTCTAAGATTCCGCATTCTAAGAATCTGTTTCTAGCTTTCACAATCTATGTTCTAACATTTTATGTTCTAAACTCCTCTCTAGCTCTAATGTACTGTATTCCAAACTCCTTCCTAGCTGTAACATTCTATGGTCTAAACTTTCTTCCAGGTATAACAATCTACCTTGTAACACTGGATACTCAAAATTCTCTTCCTGCTCTAACAGAAATCTAATAGTCTATGTCCTAAGGTCTCTTCTATGTTTTGACTTTTTTTATGCTAGAAACTCTCTGCCAGCTTTAATATTCTGTAATTCTGTAGATTATCCTTTATTCAAATCATTATAAATAAGAAAAAAGTCTAGTACCCTAAGCCTTGAAATATTAGCAAACTTTTCAGCATATTCCAGGATCTCCAGGATCTATTACCACCCACTGTTCTACCTTTGCAGCCTTACATGTTTCTTTGCCCCTGATGTAATTAGGCTATGTCAAGGCCAGATTTGACTGATCACAAAGGTGGTCCCACAATTTCTTACCCCTGAGGCTTTGTTCATGAAGTTCTCTGAGGTCATGAATGCTTCTCCTCTTTTGAGTCTTGATGACTCCAATAGCAAAAATCCTCTCAATCCTTCCAGGCCCAGCTCAAATATCACCTTGTTCCCCCCAAGTCAGAAATGTTATTTTTTTTCAAACTTCACATAGCATTTTGTACATCATTTATGCATTTATCATACTCTACTTTGTATTATATAACCTATGAGATGATTAACCAAATCAGAACACACAGAATCACAAGATTTAGAGCTAAAAACTAATCTGAAACCCCACACTTTGTAGTTAAAGAAAATGAGGGCCATGAATTTTTCTAATCTATCATAAATGCTATTCCCTTTAATGAAAAAGCACCGGGCCCAGAGTCAGAAGACTGATCTATATAGGTCTGTAGTTCATTTTATATAAGTCTGTGAGAGCTCCAAAAGTACAAGGACCATGTCTACTGTATGTTGTATATCTCCTAGGACTAGTAGAATGCTCATTAAAGAGCAAATGCTGAATAAATATTCTTGAATTAAACTGAATAGAATAGAATGCATGTTTGACCTCCTTTCTGATTAAACCAAGCTGAGAGGGGAAAAAAAGTAGGAACAATATTTCACACTAGTATATGCAGCAAGGAGCCAAATACCAAGAGACTGTATGAAGTAATCAATAGGCTGTTAGCTGAATGAAAATCACACAGTATTTACCTTCTAGAAGGCAAAATATAAACAGGAAAAATCCATGAATATGTGCCCAAGTGCCCCCAACAAATGAATCATTCCTTTGCCAAGTTGGTTTTATAGACATGCATTTTATCTTGCTGGGAAGCACATAAATACATATTTTTATAGACAGGGTAGGGAGGGAGAAGAAGATGAGAAAAAGAGAAAAACTTAAAAGGATTCAAAAGATCTATGATTTCATTAGTACCACACCAATATTCAAAGCCATTCCATCTTGATAGGACTCGCAAGAGGTTGGACTTCATGGCATGGCTTAAGGAGCCCAGGTTCAAATTCTATACCATAACAAGCAAAGGTGAGAAAGCAGAATATTTCAGGCATGAGGGACAAGTTATCGCAAATGGATAGACAGGAGATGGAGTATCGCATTTCAAGAACACAATTAGGCCAGTCTATTTCCAACGGCTATACAGGAGCTATTTGTAACCAGGCTAAACACCTCCAGTCCTGTCACCAGGCTGCCATGTGCATCCTGAGATGACCATATTGCTGTCTCCATCTCCCACTAGCCCCTTCTCTCACTTACAAACATGGTGCTTAGATCACTGAGAAAGTAAGTCAAGCTGTAATGCATTGAGCTTCCTGGAAGCAAAACACTATCAGAAGCCTGAATGTTATTTATCTAAGACTGCAGTTACATTAATTATATTTAAATAACTCCACTTATACAATAAACTTGTCTGTGCAGCTCCCCACCCCACCCACCCCCTGCCATTAAATACGTGTGTTGAAGTCAAAGTCAAAGCTCAGGAGACCTGAAGTGTTCCCTGGTGAAATCCTGGCTGAGCAGTAAGATTAGTAATGTACTGGGAATATGCTGTTGATTCCTCAGCTAGAATTCAGAAGCATACTTCATTTTATACAGAAGAAAGTCATATACGATGAAAACCTTGAAGAATACTAACAGTCTCTTACTTTTACAGAGTATTTTATGACTATATACCTTATTGCACCATGGACCTTCCAACAGCATTGTAAAAGATGGTAGTGTACATATCATTATGCCCATTTTACAGGTAAAGCAATTGAGGCTCAACCAAGTAAAGTGATTTTCCCAGTCAGGAAGTGACTGAGAGCTGGGGCTCAAAACCAGACCTTGTGATACCAAGATCAAAACATTTTTTCTCTGATGTTCAACAACTTTTTTTTTTTATTAGTGACCTTATTTTCCAATGTCCCTGACTGCCTGTGACCTTCCTTTTTAGGCGAGGGCTTCTTCTTTTAGGTTGAGCACAGAGTCTGCAGCTCAGAAACTGTGGGAGGGACAGGGGGGCAATGCTGTTTTGACTTATAAATTGAGCAGATTTAATGTGAAGTCATGGAGAGAACAGATGCTATTTTTAACCTCCATTTCTTGGCTGGGGATATGCTCTGGTACCCTTGGAGAGCCAATCAACCTGGAATTTCTGTTCTTGCCTGTTTGCAGCATTTCCCCTTGGTACAGAGTTAGGACATCTATTAATTAATCAGTTCATGTGAACATCTATCATTGAGGATGTGAAGGGGGGAAGGGTTGGAGAAAAGGAACATACCAAGGTTTAAAGTCATATCGCATGACTGTCTAAGGCCTCAAGCATAAACAGGGATCAGCAGTTCAGAGGGATACCAGGAACCTTTCAATGCTCTGTACATCAGCATCTACGATGGCACCCAACCTAGTTGTCACACATGACTCTTGACAGAATGATGGCCTCAATAAAGTTGTTCCTCTCCTTTCAATGCCTTCTACCACTACCTGTCTGATGTTCTTGGGGCCTCAACTGTGAGCTTCCCTCCTAGAAAAACACTCCCACATCCTTCAAGGTGCCCTGTCTCAGGAATATAGATTTTAGAATTGGACCTTAGAGATCATCTGGTCTAATCCTTTCACTTCACATATTAGGGAGAAAAATGAGCCTAACAGCTGAAATGACTTAGCCAAAGTCATGTAGACTATAAATGACAGAAACAGGATTTGAACCCAGGCCTTTTGACTCCAATCCAATATTCTACTATTTCCCCTGCTCCTTCACAAGATCAAAAAGGGTATTAACGTGCTATTAATGAAGGTTTCCCTTTCTAATCACTCTTTTGGCTATTTGAAAGATGAATTGGAAATGGAGAAAAGGAAGGTTAAGAAACTACTACAACAATCCAAATGTGAGGTAATAAGGCCATGGACAGAGCACAGGTAATGGGAATAAAAGAAGCGATGTGGTTATAAGAATTGTTAGAAAGGGACTTCAGAGAGGATTTCACCATTTGCTTGGCTTTGAGGACAAGAGTCAGAGAGAGGCAACCAAGAAGTTTCAATGATTGAGAGAATGGCGATGGTGCCTTAAACAAAGATGGGTATGGGCAAGTCACTGGAATATACTGGAATGTATCTTGAATTTGGAGTCAAAGGATCTGAATTTGAATCCCAGCTTGGAAACTGATGTACATGCTGTGTGAACTTACTGCCTATCAGCTCAGTGAATCTCTGTGGGCCACGGTTTCCTTATCTTTAAAATGAGGAAGACTGACTAATACTAATCACAGAATCATAAATTTAGAGCTAAAAAAGAACTTAAAGCCCATCTAGTCCAAACCCCTCATTTTACAGATAAGAAAAGTTAGGCATAGAAGTTAAGTGACTTACTCATGATCACATAGCTACTAAGAGTCAGATATTGTTTAAACCCAGATCTCTCTCTCTCTCTCTCTCTCTCTCTCTCTCTCTCTTCTCTCTCTCTCTCTCTCTCTCTCTCTCTCTCTCTCTGTCTCTCTCTCTCTCTCTCTCTCTCTCTGTCTCTCTGTCTCTCTGTCTCTCTCTGTCTCTCTGTCTCTCTCTCTCTCTCTCTCTTTTTGTGAGGCAATCGAGGTTAAGTGACTTGCCTGGGGTCTCACAGCTAAACCCAGATATCAGATTTAGCAGTCTATCCTATTGCCTCTTACTAATAATGATGAATAATAGCTATTCACATTTGTATAGCATTTATCATTTAAAAACACTTTATACTGTTATATAGATATAGAGAGAGCAGAAAGATAAGTATATATATATATATATATATATATATATATATATATATATATATATATCATATATATGGAGAGAAAGAGAACAAGAGACACACAAACACACACACACACACACACACACACACACACACACATATATATATATATATATATACATATATATATATACATATATATATATATATATATGCATACACACATATTTATATGCACATATAGGAAGCCACTGGAGTTAACATGATCATATCCTCTCTTAGGGAAAAACAATTTGGCAGCTATGTGTAGAATGAGCTGAAGCAGGGAGGGGGACCAAGGAGAAGGCTATTTTGCAATAATCTGTGGGGGTGATGAGGGTCTGAACTAAAATGATGTCTTTGTGAATAGAGAGAACAGGTAAAATGTGAGAGACATTGTATAAGTAGAATAACAAGAATCGGTCTCTGTGAGGTAAAGAAAAGGACAGAGACCAGATAATGCCAGTTAAATCTCCCTTCTTTCTCTTCCCCACCCCCGCTACTCCAAATATTAATAAAGCTAAATACATGGAGCATGAATGTTTTCCCCTAAATTAAACCTTCTAGATATTTGAATAAATAAGCTATATTCCCAATAAAAACTCCCACAAGAGCCGAATTTTATTTTGTTTCAAAATCTTATAATATTATTAAATGGATAGTAAGTGAACAGTGAGAATCACAGAATTTCACTGTTGGAAGGAACTAAATCATTCCTAAACCAGCATGCCCTTTCAACCAAATCTGGACAAGGGGCCATCAGGCCTTTGCTGGACGATCTCCACAACCAGAGAGAACCCCCTACTTTCTGAGGCAGCCCATTTCACAGCTTTTGACTGAGGTCTGCACAAGATCCCAGTTACTATCCTACCTACCAAGTAGGGACCAGGGGCAGTACAACAGACAGATTAAAGGGTCTGGAGTGAATTCAGGAACACCTGAGTTTAAATCCTACCACCTAACACTTATTAGGTATGTGCCCCTTAGCAAGTCACTTAACCTCTCTGCCTCAGTTTCCTCAACTATAAAATAGAGATAATAATGGCACCTACTTCTCAAGATCTGTGAGAATCAAATGAGATAATATTTGTAAAGCACTTGCCTGATACACAGAACGTGTTTAATAAATGTTTCTTCCCTTCCCCTCCCCCACTCTCATCTTCAATCCTACAGTCAAGGTACAGATGGCAAAGATGCAATACAGGTCTTACAGAAGTTTTCATTAGTAATACAGATTATTTATTCACATATATAGAGGGGAGTACTTAGGGGAAAAGTCATTTATACTTCATGTATTGAGCTTTATAAAGGGCATTCTTTATAAACAGTCAATTCTTTAAAAAGGCAAGTATAGGAATACATGATTTATACATAAAGTGTAATACCATAAGCAAAGTAGGAGAACATGTAATAGTTTATCTGTCATATCTATGGATATGGGAAGAATTTAGGACCAAAGAAAATAAAGAAAGCATTACAAAATGTAAAATAGATAATTTTGATTGTATAAAATTAAGAAAAAGTTTTTTGCACAGACAAAACCAATACAATCAAAATTAAAAGGAAAGCAGAAAACTGGGAGGAATTTTTTCATAGCCAGTATCTCTTATAAAGGCCTCATTTCTCAAATATGTAGAGAACTGAGTCAATTTTATAAAAATACAGTCATTCCCAAAATGATAAATGGTCAAAGGACATGAATAAGCAGTTTTCAGAAAAAGAAATCAAAGCTATCTACAGTCATATGAAAAAATTTTCTAAAACACTATTGATTAGAGAAATGAAAATTAAAACAACTGTAAGGTATAATCTCATACTTATCAGATTGGCTAATGTGACAAAAAATGAAAATGATGGATATTGGAGGGGATGAAGAAAACTAGGACACTAATGCACTGTTGGTGAAGTTGTGAAATGATCCAACCATTCTGGAGAGCAATTTGGAACTCTGACCAAAGGGCTATAAAACTGTGCATATCCTTTGATCTACTAATAGCACTGCTAGGTCTATATCCCAAAGACATGAAAAAAAGGGGAAAAGACCTATTTGTATAAAAACATTTATAGCAACTCTTTTTGTGGTGGCTAAGAATTGGACCTCAAAGGGATGTCCATCAATTGGGGAACGGCTAAACACTCTATGATATATGACTGTGATGGAATAGGATCATGCTATGAGAAATGACAAGAAGGATAATTTCAGAAAAAAACCTGGAAAGACTTATATGAACTGATGCAAAATGAAGTGAACAGAACCAGGAGAATGCTGTATGCAATAATAACAATATTGTATAATGAAGAATTGTGAATGACTTAGACATTCTCAGCAATAGAATGATCCTAGACGTTCCCAAAGGACTAATAAGGCATACCATCCACTTCTAGAAAAAGAACTGACTCTCTTCCTTTTATTCATCTTCTTGTACAAAATGACTAATATAGAAACATTTTACATAATTACACATGTATAACCTATATCTGATTGCTTACTGTCTCAAGGAGTGGGGAGGGTAGAGAAGGATAGAATTTGGAATGAAAAACTTTAAAAATAAATGTCAAAAACTGTTTTAACATGTAATTGGGGAAAAAGCGTGTGTATATGTAAGTGTGTGTGAAAAGAAGGTAGGGGTGGGGAAAGGGAAGAAGGAAGCCTGTGCAGAAGAAGGCAGTGATCACAAAGACCCAATATGGCTTTATGAAAAACAAGTCACTTTTTTTTTTTAATTGAAAAACTTCAATTCTACTCTGAATGGTGTTACTAGACTGATCCATCAGGGGAATGCCATAGACATAGTATATTTAGATTTCAGCAAGACATTTAATAACCTCTCTAATTATATCCTTGTGCTCAAGATAAAAATATATGGGCTAGATGATATTACAGGGGATATAAAACTGGTTGAAAGTCCAGATGGAAAGAATAGTGATTAATGGATCAATAGCAACCTCTAAGGAAACTTCTAGTGCAGGATAAGAAAAAGAAATGTTCAAATAAAGAGGAAAGAAAAGATGAGATTGCTAATGTTGATGTATGAGTTAGAGTAGGGAGAGAGAGACACACACAGAAAGATCTGTGCTGATTGTTGTGCAGTTTGCTATTAAAAAAAAAACAAAACACTTCAACAAGACTCAAATCCCATGCTTATCAACTTTCCAGATGACATACAACTTGGAGGCACAATTGGGTGATTTCCTCGTTATGTTCCCTACCAAGGGGAATACCACACTTTCCAGGTCTAACATACTCCTTCTCTTTCCCACATTCCCATCAGCATGCTATACAATTTGGCATGGAGAACTTCCCCATACTAGAGTAAAAATTTCATCCACCAAAAAAGAGAGGAACCAACAAAGGAAAATTCTATCCTGGCTCTCATTAGCACTAAAGGGAAGAATTGATGGAGTCAAAATGATGAGAAACCTAGGCAAAAGAGGCCATTCTTTTGGGAGGGTAACCCTATCACTAGCCCCATTCTTCCTCCCATCCCTTCAATGAAAAAAAAGAAGAAAAGAAAAACAAAATACTACAAATGACTAATAATAATAGTAGTTGACATTTATTTTTTTTTCTTTTTTGTATTTTTTTTCTTATTTGCCTTCTCTTCTATCTCTCCCCCCTCCCTTCTCTTATCCCCTTCCCCTTCTATTTTCCTGTAGGGCAGGATAGACTTCAGTACCCCATTTCCTATATTTATTTCCCAGTAGCATGTGAAAACATTTTTTTAAAAACATATGTTTTTAAAACTTTAGGTTTCAAATTTTCTGTCTTCCTCCCTCCCCACCCACCCTCATTGAAAAGGCAAGCAACTCAATATAGGTTATACATGTGTAGTTATGCAAAACACTTCCATAGTAGTCGTGTTGTGAAAAACTAACTCTTATTTCCCTTAATCCTATCCTGCCCTCCCATTTATTCTATTCTTTCTTTCGACCCTGTCCCTCCTCAGAAGTATTTGCTTCTGATTACCCTCTTTCCCAATCTGCCCTCCTCTCTATCACCCCCCTGTTCTCTTGTCTCCTTCTCCCCCTATTTTCCTGTAGGGTAAGACAGATTTCCATACCCAATTGAATGTGTATGTTATTCTCTCCTTAAGCCAAATCCTATGAGAACAAGATTCCTTCATTCCCTCTCACCTTCCCCTGTTTCCCCTCCACTGTGAGAGACTTTTCTTTTCTGTTTTTTTTGTGAGATAATTTACCCCATTCTATCTCTCCCTTTCTTCTCCAAGTATCATCCTGTCTCATCCCTTAATTTTATTTTCCAGATATGACCCCTTAATCTTCAACTTACCCTGTGCCCTCTATCTATCTATCTATCTATCTATCTATCTATCTATCTATCTCTCTCTCTATATATACATATATATACATATATACATATATATACATATATATATACATATATACATATATACATATATACATATATATATATATATAATATATATACATACACATACATACAATCTTTTTCCTTCAAAGTAGTTGACATTTATAAAATGGTTGGATATGTCATCTCATATGCATGGTCTAGTAAAATTAATCCCTACATTGGTTACATCTAAAAAATATGTTTCATTCTGTACTTGAATCTATAACCTCTCTCTCAGGAAGTGGAAAGTATGCTTCAGCTTTGTTTCTCTAGAATGATTGCTGGTCATTGAAATGATCAGAGTTCTTAAGGTACTCAAAGTTTTTTTTTTTGTTGTTGTTATTTAAAGTGTTGCATATTTTATAGAAATTATTTTGGTTCTGCTCACTTTACTCTGCAGCAGTCGTGGGAAGTCACCATGCCCTCTTAGAGTTTGTGTCAGAGAAAGGAAGGAAACCTGGGCATAGTCTGGCATGTACCCAAGATTTTAGAAAAAAAATATTAAGTGTCCAAAGGAAACAGATATTAACTCATAGAATAAAATGCCTCAGAAAAAGTCAGGACCAAATCCCCATGATCTCATCTTGTCTTACTTGACCATCTTTTTCTTCTCTCACTCATCCTCTTCCTTCCTCACCAGGGTAGGAGGAGGAGGAGGAGGAGGAGGAGGAGGAGGAGGAGGAGGAGGAGGAGGAGAAGAAGAAGAAGAAGAAGAAGAAAGAAGAAGAAGAAGAAGAAGAAGAAGAAGAAGAAGAAGATGATGATGATGATGAAGGAGCGAAGAAAGGAAGGAAGAGGATGAGCGAGAGAAGAAAAAGATGGTCAAGTAAGACAAGATGAGATCATGGGGATTTGGTCCTGGAAAAAAAAAAGAAAAAGGCAGATGTGCTAAAACTCAGAATGAGTTAGTGCTAGTGGAAAGATAAAAACTAGAAAAAGGTTATTTTTGGTTTGTTGGTTTTGGTTTTAGCAGGATCAAAGAAGTGTTAGGGTGGTTGAAATGATGACAACCAACATTAGATAGAGTTTTTCAACTATTGTTTTGCTTCCATTTTCTTTACAATGAACTTTACAGCAGAAATAACAGAGCAAAGTCAGCCAACTGACCTCATTGCTCAACTCCAACTACTTTCTCTCAGGCCACCAAGAAGCTCTTCATTGCTAAGTCAACAGCTTATCTTGGGATTTTTTTCTTGCTCTTCTAATTAGTATTTGGCTCTATTG
The DNA here is from genome assembly GCF_003287225.1 of Phascolarctos cinereus. NCBI lineage: Eukaryota > Metazoa > Chordata > Mammalia > Diprotodontia > Phascolarctidae > Phascolarctos > Phascolarctos cinereus. The sequence continues at coordinate 642,203,733 of NW_027555847.1, forward strand.
ACCATCTCCTCCTCCTGAAGACTTTCTCTTCATTGAGACATTGTTCTTTCCTTGTTGTTCTAAGACACCCTCTTTCCTTCTGCCTCTAAACTATGTGTCTTACTGGCTCTGTGCCAGACCCCTTCTGTTCTTGCTCACTGGACCCTCTCCTGTGGATTCAATTATGTCGTCTATGTTGATGTCTTCCATTTCAACATATCTAGTCCTTGTTTTACTCCTAATTGCCAGTCTTCCTTGATGCACTCTGTTAGACATCTCCAGTTGGAGGAAATATGGTACAGTGGAAAGAATACAAACTCTAGTCAAGGAATCTAGGTTCAGTGCCTATGCTGACTCTGATTACTATCACCTGTGTGACCATAAGCAAGTCATTTTCTTGGGCCTCATTTCCTCATCTAGTCTTTGGACTAGAGGGCGTCTGAGGTCCCTTAGAACTCTGTATCTTTGATCTTATCAAACTCAACACATTCAAAACAGAACTCATTGTCTTCCCCTCTAAACTCACCTTTCCCCCAAACTTCTCCATTAGGGCACCAACAGTTAGATCTACAACCTCAACCTCATCCTAGATCCTTTCCTTCACGATGATCCATCCTCATGTGCAATCAGTTGCCAAATCCTCAATTCTTCCCCCATTATACCTCTTAAATTTGTTCCCTTCTCTCCATTCACACCACAACCATCCAAGTTCAAGTCCTTATCACTCATTGCCACAGTTTAATTGAACTTTCTAACTGAATTCTCTACCTCTAGTCCCTCCCCTTTCCAATCCATCCTCAATATAGCAGCCAAAACAAACTTGCCCATTCCTCTCCTCTGATCAAGAACTTTTCATTAATTTCTATTGCCTCTAGGATATAATGTAAATACTTCAGTGTATAACTTAAATCTTTCACAATCTGGCAAAAGCCTGACTTTTCAGGCTTGTTTCACCTAAGTCCCTCTGTAGTTAGGTGGTACAATGGATGGAGTGCTAAATATAGAATCAGGAAAACCTGAGTTCAAACCTTGGATACTTCCTAGCTGTGAGACCATGGGCAAGTCACTCAATTGCTTTCTGTCTTAGTTTCCTTATCTATATTATGATGACAATAATAGCACCTCCCTCCCAGGGTCATTTTGAGGATCACATGGGATAATATTTGTAAATCAGTTTAGAAACCTCAAAGTACTTTATAAATGCTAGCTATTATTCGTCTATAATTTGTTCCAAAGAAATTAAATGACTGTTATGTCTACTCAGCATTCAAACCCCCATCTCTGTGTCTTTGCACATGCTATCCCCCTGTGTCTGGAATGCACTTCTTCACCTCTGACTCTTAAGACTCCTAACTGTATTTAAGGAGGAGCTCATATGCCATCTCCTATAGGAAGAACAATTGAACCCCCACTGTTCTATGTGTTCTCTCCCTCCTCTAACCATCATGCATAAACTTACTGGTTTACATGTTGTCCCCTCTTCCACCCTCTAAACTAAATAAATGCTACCAACAATGACCTGTCTTCTTGAAAAGTATCATAAAAGGGGACTTCTAGGAGCCAAGATGGCAGAGTAAGCAGTAAATGGCCATAGTTTTCCCATTTCACCTCCAAACAACCATAAAGTAGCACCCCCAAACAAATCACTGAACAGCAGAACTAGAAAAAAGACAGGGTGAAATGATCTTTTAGCCCAAGAAACTTGGAAGATCAGCAGGAAAGATCTGTTTCATCAGGTAAAAGGGGAATGCAGTCCAGGACAGGAAATGTCCCATCAAGCCAAGAACAAGCATCACCTCAGAAAACCAGCAGGAGATCCTGAGCCCCAGTGTGGTGGAGCAGGTAAATGCCAACACCAGAAACCCCCACATACTTCAGAACAGGCAGCTCCAAGAACTGCCACATGCTTCAGCACAGCCCCGGGGCAAACAGCCAACCTCCAGAGGCAGGACCACCATGTGCTTCAGTGTAGCCCTGAGGAAATGTAGAAATAAACCATTGGCCTCAGTACACTCCAGACAACACCACTAGGACCCGGCTCAGCACTACGTAAGTTGCCAGATCCCTAGGGCCTTCAGCAGTGCCAGCCACCTCCCCACTGCAACCCCTCAGGACAGCACCAGACACAAGGGTTCCCCGTGGGCCTCAGGGCAACATCAGTGCAGCAGCAGATAAATAGCCATGGCCTGTATTCCCTGGCACAAGAAGCCTGCGACAGCGCCCCTTCCACCCAAAGCAGAACTCAAATGTAAAAGAAAGGAAAAAGGCCATAAAGATGAGCAAAAAAAACAAAAACAAAAACAAAAAAAGAATCTAACCATAGAAACTCATTATGGTGATAGGGAAGATCAACACACAAACTCAGAAGAGGATGACAATGTCAAAACACCTATAGGCAAAAACCCACAGAAAAATGGGATGTGATCTGCAGCCCAGAAATAACTCATGGAAGAGCTCAAAAAAGAGCTTAAAAATAATATATGTGAGAGAAGAAAAATTGGGAAAAGAAATGAGAGTGATGCAAGAGAATTATGGGGGGAAAAAAAGAATCAACAGCTTGGAAAAAGAGAACAACTGCTTAAAAAGGAGAATTGGCCAAATGGAAAAGGAAGTACAAAAGCTAACTGAGGGGGGAAAAAAACTCCTTAAAATTTAGAATTGAACAAGTGGAAGTTATTTACTCTATGAGTCATCAAGATTCAATCAAACAAATTCAAAAGAATGAAAAAAATAGATGAAAATAAAATAAAACACCTCACTGGAAGAAAAATAAAACTGACCTGGAAAATATATCCAGAAGAGACAATATCAGAATCATTGGACTACACGAAAGCCATAATCAAAAGGAGGACCTGGAAAGCATCTTTCAAGAAATTATCAGCAAAAACTTCCTTGATATCCTGGAACCAGAGGTCAAAATAAGCATTGAAAGAACCTACCATTCACCTCAAGAAAGAGATCTCAAAATAAAAAACTCCAAAGAACATTATAGACAAATTGCAGAACTATCAGGTCAAGGTAAATATACTGAAAGTGGCCAGAAAGAAACAATTTAAATATAGGGGAGACACAATCAGGATTACACAGGACTTAGTGGCTACAACATTAAAGGATCAGAAGTCATAGAACATGATATTCTGGAAGGAAAAAGCACTAGGACTACAACCAAGAATCACCTACTCAGTGAAATTAAGCATAATATATCAAGAGGGGAGGAGGAAAGGTCATTCAATGAAATAGAAAGATTTCAAGCTTTCATAAGGAGAAGACCAGAACTGAACAAAAAATTTGATCTCCAATATCAAGACCCAAAAGAAGCCTAAAAAGGTAAAAAGGGAAAACAAAACATAAGAAATTCAATGGAGCTGAACTGCTTACATCTTTACGTGGGAAGATGCTACTTATAATTCTTAAAAATTATGTAACTAATAGCATAGTTAGAAGAAATATACATAGATGGAGGGTACAGGTATAAGGTGATTTTAAGGGAATGACATAAAAATAATTAAGGGATGAGAAAGAAGACTACACTGGGTGAAGAAGGAAGGGAGAGGTAGAATGGGGTAAATTATTTCACATGAAGGGGTGTGAAAAACTATTACAGTGGAGGGAAAGGTTGGAGGTTGAGTGATGAGTATCACTTGAGCCTTACTCACATCAGTATTGGCTCAAAGAGGGAATAACATATACAATCAGTTGAATATAGAAATTTATCTTACCCAACAGGAAAGTAGGAGGGGAGGAAATTGAGTAAAGGGAGGCAGGGGCTATCAGTTTTCAGATGAAGAAATCAAAGCTGTCTATAGGCATATGAAGAAATGCTCTAAATCAGTTTTGATTAGAGAAATGCAAAGTAAAACAATGCTGAGGTACCACCTCACACCTATCAGATTGGCTAATACGACAAAAAAGAAAAATGATAAATGTTGGGAGGATATGGGAAAATGGGAACTCTAATGCTTTGTTGGGGGAATTGTGAATTGATCCAACTGTTCTGGAGAGCATTTTGGAACTGTGCCCAAAGGGCAACCAAACTGTGCATACACTTTGATACAGCAATGCCACTAGCGCGTCTGTATCCCAAAGAGATCATAAAAAAAGAAAAGGACCCACATATGCAAAAACGTTTGTAGCAGCCCTTTTTGTGGTGATAAAATATTGGAAATTGAGGGGATGTCCATCAATTGGGGAATGGCTGAACAAGCTGTGGTATATGAATGTAATGGAATACTATCGTGCAATAAAAAATGATGAACAGGTAGATTTCAGCAACACCTGCAAAGACTTGTATGAACGGATGCAAAGTGAAATAAGCAAAACCAGGCAAACATTATACACAATATCAGCAACATTGCGTGATGATCAACTGTGAATGAATCAGCTCTTCTCAGCAACACAAGGATCCAAGACCAGCACAAAGGACTTATGAAGAAAAATGCTATCCACACCCAGATAAAGAACTGATAGCCTCAATGCAGATTGAAGCATACTTTTTTCGCTTCATTATTTTTCATGCTTTTTCTTCTTTCAATCTGTTTCTTCTTTCACAACTGTGACTAACATGGATATATGTTTTACATGATAGCACATGAAAAATCTATGTCACATTGCCTACCATTTCCAGGAGAGGGGAGGGGAAGGGAAGGAGGAGAGAAAAATTTGGACCTCAAAATCTTGTTAAAATGAATGCTAAAAGGGGGCTACTAGATGACACAGTGGATAGAGCACTGACCCTGGAGTTAGGAGGACCTGAGTTTAAATCCTGCCTCAGACACATAACACTTACTAGCTGTATGACTTTGGGCAAGCCACTTAACCCCAGTTGCCTCACACACACACACACACACACACACACACACACACACACACAAAATTAATGCTAACACTTGCCTTGACACATAATTAAGAAAAATAAAATACTATTAATAAAAAAAAAGTATCACAAAAGGCATTCCAGTCCTCTATAATCAACTCTCTGTTAGAATATCCCCACCCACAGCCTGGTAAAATGTAAGCTCTTTGAGGGCATGATTTGTTGCACATTTTGTCTTTGGAGTCTCAATGACTTGCAAGCATTTAATGTAAGTTTGCTTTATTGTTTTGTACTTGTCCAAGAGCCCACAGGTAACAAAAATCAGGGGCAGAACTCAAATCAAGGGCTTTCCTGACTCCAGTCTCTTGTTTTCTCTGTTATATCACAGTGCTTCAAGACGATTATAATGTACTTTGTTTGCAGAGCAGAAAGTATAATGACCAAGGAGGTGTGAGATCTGGATCCTACCCTACTTCTAACTCACTGATTTTCCCTCTCTGAGTTTCAGTTTTCTCCTGTCCAAATGAGGAGGTTGGAATATGATCTTGTCAGTCCCTTCCAATTCTTTCTATTCTAAGGCATCAACAGAGAATCAAGGGGAAATTTTGCCCAATTGAGAACACTACTCCAGAAGGAAAATTCATCTACCTCCACATGCCAACAATTATGAACAATTTACTTCATTCTGCCCATGAAGAAATGCTTAGAGATTCTTACTATGGCTATATGACTCCAAACATGTAGATGAAATTTGGAGGAAAGAAAAAATACACACACACACACACACACACACACACACCTCTTAGTGTCAGCATCTTCCTGAGATGACTGTAGTGAGTAGGGCTTGGAACTGGAAGACAAGTAATTTTAAAATATGGGTCATGCCTCTTAATTTTTGGTGGGGGGACAGGGAGGAGAGAGAAGGGGATTAAATAGAATTGAAAATTTGTTGGGGGGGGTGAAGAAAGACCTCTGAAATACTGTCTGGGGTTTTAGCTTTCAAAATCAGTGAGGTAGAGAGGGAGAACACTGAGTTCAGAAACAAAACAGATTCAAATTTCAGCTCTGTCCAAACTCAATTTGAGGTCTCAGGTCTCCAGGGTTCTGGACCAGCTCACTTCATTCTCCCATACCAAACTTTTGTTTCCTTAACTATAAAAAGGGGGACGGGAATGGGGAAAAGGGTCCTAAATTCCCTTGAAGATTTAAATAGTGGATGCTGACATACCACTGAAAATCACCTCCAAGAATTGTGTCTGAGCTGACGTGTCAGACGATATTAGCAAAAGAAACCCATGGCAATGCAGGGCACAGGATGAGCAAATTTAATTTGTAGGGGGTTGTACAAGGTGCCACAAAGGACACAGAAATCTCAGAAAAGTAACCCTAAATGTTGGAAAAAGCAAAAGGCTAAGAGATAAATTCCTGGGAAACATGAGTGCCAATTCCAACTCTACCAAAAAAAACGGCTCACCTCACCAATCTAACCCTTAGTTACTTTCTTTGCAAAAAACAAAACAAAACCAAAAAAAGAGAACTGATTGTGTAGTGAAAAGAATACTGACACTGGAGTCAGAAGATTTGGGTTCAAATCCTGCCTCTTATGTTCATCAGGTGAGCAACCTTGGGCAAGTCACTTCAATTTCAATGGCCTCAGTTTCCTTATTTCTTAAATATGTGTAGGAAAATCTGTCATATGAACTAGGTGAATACTAAGGTGCTGCCATAATTCATTTTCTGTATTCTCAGGTCTCTTCAAGCTCTAACATTCTATGTTCTATGATTCTATTACTTCTTTGGAAATCTATAAACCTGATCCTACCCACGTTGAGTCTCCTTGAGTTTGTCCTTAAGTTTCAACCAAGTATTTCCCCATCTGGTTTCCCCCTCCCCTCTGAGAGGAAGGTGGGAGGAGAGAAAGAAGAGGAGGAGAAAATATGCATCAGCCACCTGCCACTAGGAAAAAAAAAAATTAGGTCAGACTCCCACTCTCCTGTTCTCCCATGACCCTCCTTCTCCTGGATTTCCCCTTTCTCTTTCTTTATATCTTTATTATGATAACTAGCTAATTTATCTGCTTTTGGGAAACTCTGGTGCTTATGTCATGGTGAGAGCCTTGAGTATACAGATATATTGTTTAACCACACATACATTTTCTAATTCATTCAATTAGCAAACATTTATTAAGAGCCTACTATGTAAAGAAGACAGGATAATGATGCAAGTAACTAAAATTTAAAAAATAGAATGTTAGTACATAGGAATGATTCATGCAAATGGCTATGAGAATTCACAAAAGGAAGAAATCAGGCCCTGCTAAGATTGGATCAAGCAAAGAGGATTCTGTGGGGGAGGGTGCTACTTGATCTGTGCCTTGAAGGATAAGAAAGACTTTAATGATAGAAGGATGGTATTCCAGAAAAAAAGGCGGCAGACAAAGGTGTGGAAGCAATAGATGACAGGACAAAAACCAATCAGTATAAAAACATGTATGTATATACTATGCTGGACATGCTACTTATGCATGGGGGAAACAAAGAGAAAAATAGAAGTCTTTGTCCTTAATAAGCTTATATTCTATCAGATGTGAAATCAAGAAATAACAGGTATCTCAGGCTGAAATGTCTGGTGCATTAAGGTGGTAAGTTGCCTCCTCCTTGGAGGTATGTAAGAAGAGGCTAAACATACCTGTTAGGTATATTATTGTAGGGATTTTTTCATTTGTACACTGATTTAGATGGCCACTGAGATACTTTCTAACCTCAAATTCTGTGATTCTGAATACTTTTGGATAATACTAAAAAAGATATACTGAAACACTTTTGTTGGCAGCCTTGAAAGCCAGGCAAAAGAATGGTTATTATTCAGTGACCAGTGAAAAACCAAGAAAGTCTTTTTAGCCAGGGGAAATTTATGGATATGTGTGTGTTATGTATATATTTGCTTTTCATCACATTGAATTTATTTTATGTTATTTAATATTTTATTTTCACAATTACACATAAAAACAATTGTAGTGTTCTTTTTATTTTCAAATTTTGAGTTCCAAATTTTCTCCCTCCTTCTACTTCCTCCCATTGAGAAGATAAGCAATTTGACATAGGTTATACATGTGTAGTCATGAAAAACACATTTCCATGCAAGTCATGCTGTGAAAGAAAACACAGAAAAAAGATAAAGAAAAAGTATCTTTCATCTTCATTCAGGCTCAGCTAGTTCTTTCTCTGGAGATGGACAGCACCTTTCATCACAGGTCCTGTACACTCATCTTGGATCATTGTATTGCTGACAAGAGCTAAGTCATTTATAGTAGTGGATCATCACATGATATTGCCCTTACCGTGTACAATGGTCTCCTGGTTTGGCTCATTTCACTTTGCACCAGTTCATGGAAGTCTTTCCATGTTTTTGTTTTGTTTTGTTTTGCTTTTTTGCTGAGAGCATCCTGCTTATCATTTCTTATAACAATACTATTTCATCACAATCATATATAACAACTTGTTTCAGTCATTCCCCAATTGATTAACACCCCTTAATTTCTAATTCTTTGCCACCAGTAAAAGAGCTGACATAAATATTTTTGTACAAATAGGTCCTTTTCCTTTTTTTTTTTTAATCTCTTTGCAATACACACCTAGTAGTGGTATTGCTTGGGCAAAGGGTATGTATGGTATTATATCCCTTTGGGCTTAGTTCCAAATTGCTCTTCAGAATGGTTAAATCAGTATACAACTTCACCAATTAGTGTTTTGATTTCTCCATATCCCCTTCAACATTTGTCATTTTCCTTTTCTGTCTTATTAGCCAATCTGACAATTATGAGGTAGTAGCTCAGAGTTGTTTTAATTTGCATTTCTCTCATCAATAGTGATTGAGCATTTTTTCCCATATGACTACAGATAGCTTTAATTACTTTATATGAAAACTGCCTGTATGTATCCTTTGACCATTTATCAATTGAGTAATGGCTCTTATTTCTATAAATTTGACTCAGTTTTCTATATGTTTGAGAAATGAAGTCTTTATCAGAGAAACTCTATTTTTTTTATAGTAATGATTTCCAGCTATGTATTCTCTTCCATCCTATTTTGTCCATGCTTATTCTACTCTCTCTCCTTTTACCCTGTCCATTGTCAAAAGTGTTTTCCTTCTGACTTTTACCTCCCACAAAATGCCCTCCCTTTTTATAAGCTCTCCCCTTCTCTTATCCCCTTCCTTTCCTACTTTCCTGTTTGATAAGATAGATGTGTTTTTATTTCCTTTTTGAGTCAATTCCAATGAGAGTTCATGTGCTCCCTTCTCCCCTCCCCTCATTTTCCCCTCCACTGTAAGATCTCTTTCAGTCTCTTTTATGTTAGATAACTTATTCCATTTTAACTTTCCTTTTCCCCTTCTCGCAGTGCAGTCTTCTTTCTCATCTCTTAATTTTATTTTTTTAGATAATCTTTACCATCACATTCAACTCCTACCAATGTTTTCTGTCTATGTATATGCCTTTTAATGACCCTAATAATGAGAAACTTTATAGGAGTTATAAATATCATTTTCCCATGTAGGAATATAAACAGTTCAACCTTATCAAATTTCGTATTTCCATTTCCTTTTCACCTTTTTATGCTTCTCTTGGGTATTGCATTTAAAAGTCAAATTTTATATTCAGCTCTGGTCTTTTCTTGAAAGTCCTCTATTTCATTGAATGACTATTTTGTCCCCTGAAGGATTATACTCAATTTTGCAAGGTAGGTGATTCTTGGTTGTAATCCTAGTTCTTTGGCCCACCAGAATACCATATTCCAAGCCTTCCAATCCTTTAATGTAGAAGCTGCTAAATTTTGTGTTATCCTGACTGGAGCTCCATGATACTTGTATCATTTCTTTCTGGTTGTTTGTAGTGTTTTCTCCTTCGTCCGGGGGGTTTGGAATTTGACTATAATATTCCTGGATGTTTTCATTTGGGGATCTCTTTCAGGAAGTAATCGGTGGATTCTTTCAACTTCTGTTTTATTCTCTGGTTCTAAAATATCAGGGAATTTTTACTTTATAATTTCTTGAAAGATGATATCTAGGCTCTTTTTATTGATCATGGCTTTCAGGAAGTTCAATAATTCTTAAACTATCTCTCCTGGATCTATTTTCCAGTTCAGTTGTCTTTTCCAATGAGATAGTTCACATTGTCTTCTATTTTTTTTCATTTTTCAAATTTTGTTTGATTGCTTCTTGATGTCTCATAAAGTCATTAGTCTCCACTTGTCCAATTTTAACTTTTAAGAAAAACTTTAAGAAATTATTTTCTTCAGTGAGCTTTTGTACCTCCTTTGTGATTTGGCCAGTTCTACATTTTAAAGAGTTCTCTTCAGTGAATTTTTGTATACCTTTTTCTTTTTCCAACTGGGCCACTTCTACCTTTTAAGATGTTGTTTT